>NC_141790.1:2523504-3162824 GCF_054643075.1 Acanthaster planci
GTGAATATATTTCATTAACCAAGGCAGATATGGATATAAAACTTACATGAATCGATAGAGTAACACGTGCCCTTTGAGATAAAACAAAGATTGAAAGAATTGGATACGTTTTAGACCATTTAAAATCGAATACACGGAGCCTTCTTTGTGCGGGAACAGGACCTTTGTACCACAGATAAGTCAGAATTACGCAAAAATAGCAGGCAGTTGCACATCAACTCGGACATTCTTATGACGATATTTCCCTAACGACAGCCACTATGGATATGAAACTGACATGAATCGATAGAAGAACATGTGCCCTTCAGGATAAAACCAAGATGGCCAGAATTAGATAGGTTTTAGATTATTTATGCTCGAATACACGGAGTCTTCTTTGCGTGGGAACAGGACATGTGTACCACGGATAAGTCTTAATTACGCAAAAATTGGAGAAGGTTGAAAACACTGCGACATTCATGTGAATATATTTCATTAACCAAGGCAGATATGGATATAAAACATACATGAATCGATAGAGTAACACGTGCCCTTTGAGATAAAACCAAGATTGAAAGAATTGGATACGTTTTAGACCATTTATACTCGAATACACGGAGCCTTCTTTGTGCGGGAACAGGACCTGTGTACCACAGATAAGTCAGAATTACGCAAAAATAGCAGGCAGTTGCACATCAACTCGGACATTCTGATGACGATTATTTCCCTAACGACAGCCACTATGGATATGAAACTGACATGAATCGATAGAAGAACATGTGCCCTTCAGGATAAAACCAAGATGGCCAGGAATTAGATAGGTTTTAGATTATTTATGCTCGAATAGACGGAGTCTTCTTTGCGTGGGAACAGGACATGTGTACCACGGATAAGTCTTAATTACGCAAAAATTGGGAGAAGGTTGAAAACACTGCGACATTCATGTGAATATATTTCATTAACCAAGGCAGATATGGATATAAAACATACATGAATCGATAGAGTAACACGTGCCCTTTGAAATAAAACCAAGATTGAAAGAACTGGAAAGGTTTTAGACCATTTATACTCGAATACACGGAGCCTTCTTTGTGCGGGAACAGGAACCTGTGTACCACAAATAAGTCAGAATTATGCAAAAATAGCAGGCAGTTGCACATCAACTCGGACATTCTGATGACGATATTTCCCTAAAGACAGCAAATATCGATATGAAAACTGACATGAATCGATAGAGGAACATGTGCCTTTGGGATAAAACCAAGATGGGCAGAATTAGATAGGTTTTAGATTATTTATGCTCGAATACACGGAGTCTTCTTTGCGTGGGAACAGGACATGTGTACCACAAATAAGTCCTTAATTACGCAAAAATTGGAGAAGGTTGAAAAACACTGCGACATTCATGTGTATATATTTTATTACCCAAGGCAGATATGGATATAAAACTTACATGAATCGATAGAGTAACACGTGCCCTTTGAGATAAAACCAAGATTGAAAGAATTGGATACGTTTTAGACCATTTATACTCGAATACACGGAGCCTTCTTTGTGCGGGAACAGGACCTGTGTACCACAGATAAGTCAGAATTACGCAAAAATAGCAGGCAGTTGCACATCAACTCGGACATTCTGATGACGATATTTCCCTAACGACAGCCACTATGGATATGAAACTGACATGAATCGATAGAAGAACATGTGCCCTTCAGGATAAAACCAAGATGGCCAGAATTAGATAGGTTTTAGATTATTTATGCTCGAATACACGGAGTCTTCTTTGCGTGGGAACAGGACATGTGTACCACAGATAAGTCTTAATTACGCAAAAATTGGAGAAGGTTGAAAACACTGCGACATTCATGTGAATATATTTCATTAACCAAGGCAGATATGGATATAAAACTTACATGAATCGATAGAGTAACACGTGCCCTTTGAGATAAAACCAAGATTGAAAGAATTTGATACGTTTTAGACCATTTATACTCGAATACACGGAGCCTTCTTTGTGCGGGAACAGGACCTGTGTACCACAGATAAGTCAGAATTACGCAAAAATAGCAGGCAGTTGCACATCAACTCGGACATTCTTATGACAATATTTCCCTAACGACAGCAAATATGGATATGAAACTGACATAAATCGATAGAGGAACATGTGCACTTTAGGATAAAAACCAAGATGGCCAGAATTAGATAGGTTTTAGATTATTTATGCTCGAATACACGGAGTCTTCTTTGCGTGGGAACAGGACATGTGTACCACAGATAAGTCAGAATTACGCAAAAATTGGAGAAGGTTGAAAACACTGCGACATTCATGTGCAAATATTTCATTAACCAAGGCAGATAATGGATATAAACCTTACATGAATCGATAGAGTAACACGTGCCCTTTGAGATAAACCCAAGATTGAAAGAATTTGATACGTTTTTAGACCATTTATACTCGAATAGACGGAGCCTTCTTTGTGCGGGAACAGGACCTGTGTACCACAGATAAGTCAGAATTACGCAAAAATAGCTGGCAGTTGCACATCAATTCGGACATTCTTATGACGATATTTCCCTAACGACAGCAAATATGAATATGAAACTGACATGAATCGATAGAGGAACATGTGCCCTTCAGGATAAAACCAAGATGGCCAGAATTAGATAGGTTTTAGATTATTTATGCTCGAAGACACGGAGTCTTCTTTGCGTGGGAACAGGACATGTGTACCACGGATAAGTCTTAATTACGCAAAAATTGGAGAAGGTTGAAAACACTGCGACATTCATGTGAATATATTTCATTAACCAAGGCAGATATGGATATAAAACATACATGAATCGATAGAGTAACACGTGCCCTTTGAGATAAAACCAAGATTGAAAGAATTGGATACGTTTTAGACCATTTATACTCGAATACACGGAGCCTTCTTTGTGCGGGAACAGGACCTGTGTACCACAGATAAGTCAGAATTACGCAAAAATAGCAGGCAGTTGCACATCAACTCGGACATTCTGATGACGATATTTCCCTAACAACAGCCACTATGGATATGCAAACTGACATGAATCGATAGAAGAACATGTGCCCTTCAGGATAAAACCAAGATGGCCAGAATTAGATAGGTTTTAGATTATTTATGCTCGAATAGACGGAGTCTTCTTTGCGTGGGAACAGGACATGTGTACCACGGATAAGTCTTAATTACGCAAAAATTGGAGAAGGTTGAAAACACTGCGACATTCATGTGAATATATTTCATTAACCAAGGCAGATATGGATATAAAAACATACATGAATCGATAGAGTAACACGTGCCCTTTGAAATAAAACCAAGATTGAAAGAATTGGAAAGGTTTTAGACCATTTATACTCGAATACACGGAGCCTTCTTTGTGCGAGGAACAGGACCTGTGTACCACAAATAAAGTCAGAATTATGCAAAAATAGCAGGCAGTTTGCACATCAACTCGGACATTCTGATGACGATATTTCCCTAAAGACAGCAAATATCGATATGAAACTGACATGAAATCGATAGAGGAACATGTGCCCTTTGGGATAAAACCAAGATGGCCAGAATTAGATAGGTTTTAGATTATTTATGCTCGAATACACGGAGTCTTCTTTGCGTGGGAACAGGACATGTGTACCACAGATAAGTCTTAATTACGCAAAAATTGGAGAAGGTTGAAAACACTGCGACATTCATGTGAATATATTTCATTAACCAAGGCAGATATGGATATAAAACTTACATGAATCGATAGAGTAACACGTGCCCTTTGAGATAAAACCAAGATTGAAAGAATTGGATACGTTTTAGACCATTTATACTCGAATACACGGAGCCTTCTTTGTGCGGGAACAGGACCTGTGTACCACAGATAAGTCAGAATTACGCAAAAATAGCAGGCAGTTGCACATCAACTCGGACATTCTGATGACGATATTTCCCTAACGACAGCCACTATGGATATGAAACTGACATGAATCGATAGAAAGAACATGTGCCCTTCAGGATAAAACCAAGATGGCCAGAATTAAAAAGGTTTTAGATTATTTATGCTCGAATACACGGAGTCTTCTTTGCGTGGGAACAGGACATGTGTACCACAGATAAGTCTTAATTACGCAAAAATTGGAGAAGGTTGAAAACACTGCGACATTCATGTGAATATATTTCATTAACCAAGGCAGATATGGATATAAAACTTACATGAATCGATAGAGTAACACGTGCCCTTTGAGATAAAAACCAAGATTGAAAGAATTGGATACGTTTTAGACCATTTATACTCGAATACACGGAGCCTTCTTTGTGCGGGAACAGGACCTGTGTACCACAGATAAGTCAGAATTACGCCAAAATAGCAGGCAGTTGCACATCAACTCGGACATTCTGATGACGATCTTTCCCTAACGACAGCAAATATGGATATGAAACTGACATGAATCGATAGAAGAACATGTGTCCTTCGGGATAAAACCAAGATGGCCAGAATTGGATAGGTGTTAGATTATTTATGCTCGAATACACGGAGTCTTCTTTGCGTGGGAACAGGACATGTGTACCACAGATAAGTCTTAATTACGCAAAAATTGGAGAAGGTTGAAAACACTGCGACATTCATGTGAATATATTTCATTAACCAAGGCAGATATGGATATAAAACATACATGAATCGATAGGAGTAACACGTGCCCTTTGAGATAAAACCAAGATTGAAAGAATTTGATACGTTTTAGACCATTTATACTCGAATACACGGAGCCTTCTTTGTGCGGGAACAGGACCTGTGTACCACAGATAAGTCAGAATTACGCAAAAATAGCAGGCAGTTGCACATCAACTCGGACATTCTGATGACGATATTCCCTAACGACAGCCACTATGGATATGAAACTGACATGAATCGATAGAAGAACATGTGCCCTTCAGGATAAAACCAAGATGGCCAGAATTAGATAGGTTTTAGATTATTTATGCTCGAATACACGGAGTCTTCTTTGCGTGGGAACAGGACATGTGTACCACAGATAAGTCTTAATTACGCAAAAATTGGAGAAGGTTGAAAACACTGCGACATTCATGTGAATATATTTCATTAACCAAGGCAGATATGGATATAAAACATACATGAATCGATAGAGTAACACGTGCCCTTTGAAATAAAACCAAGATTGAAAGAACTGGAAAGGTTTTAGACCATTTATACTCGAATACACGGAGCCTTCTTTGTGCGGGAACAGGACCTGTGTACCACAAATAAGTCAGAATTATGCAAAAATAGCAGGCAGTTGCACATCAACTCGGACATTCTGATGACGATATTTCCCTAAAGACAGCAAACGATATGAAACTGACATGAATCGATAGAGGAACATGTGCCCTTTGGGATAAAACCAGATGGCCAGAATTAGATAGGTTTTAGATTATTTATGCTCGAATACACGGAGTCTTCTTTGCGTGGGAACAGGACATGTGTACCACAGATAAGTCTTAATTACGCAAAAATTGGAGAAGGTTGAAAAACACTGCGACATTCACTTGAATATATTTCATTAACCAAGGCAGATATGGATATAAAACTTACATGAATCGATAGAGTAACACGTGCCCTTTGAGATAAAACCAAGATTGAAAGAATTGGATACGTTTTAGACCATTTATACTCGAATACACGGAGCCTTCTTTGTGCGGGAACAGGACCTGTGTACCACACATAAGTCAGAAGTACGCAAAGAGAGCAGGCAGTTGCACATCAACTCGGACATTCTGATGACGATATTTCCCTAACGACAGCCACTATGGATATGAAACTGACATGAATCGATAGAAGAACATGTGCCCTTCAGGATAAAACCAAGATGGCCAGAATTAGATAGGTTTTAGATTATTTATGCTCGAATACACGGAGTCTTCTTTGCGTGGGAACAGGACATGTGTACCACGGATAAGTCTTAATTACGCAAAAATTGGAGAAGGTTGAAAACACTGCGACATTCATGTGAATATATTTCATTAACCAAGGCAGATATGGATATAAAACTTACATGAATCGACAGAGTAACACGTGCCCTTTGAGATAAAAACAAAGATTGAAAGAATTTGGATACGTTTTAGACCATTTATACTCGAATACACGGAGCCTTCTTTGTGCGGGAACAGGACCTGTGTACCACAGATAAGTCAGAATTAAGCAAAAATAGCAGGCAGTTGCACATCAACTCGGACATTCTGATGACGATATTTCCCTAACGACAGCAAATATGGATATGAAACTGACATGAATCGATAGAGGAACATGTGCCCTTTGGGATAAAACCAAGATGGCCAGAATTAGATAGGTTTTAGATTATTTATGCTCGAATAGACGGAGTCTTCTTTGCGTGGGAACAGGACATGTGTACCAAAGATAACCCAGAATTACGCAAAAATTGGAGAAGGTTGAAAAGACTGCGACATTCATGTGCAGATATTTTATTAACCAAGGCAGATATGGATATAAAACTTACATGAATCGATAGAGTAGCACGTGCCCTTTGAGATAAAACCAAGATTGAAAAAATTGGATACGTTTTAGACCATTTATACTCGAATACACGGAGCCTTCTTTGTGCGGGAACAGGACCTGTGTACCACAGATAAGTCAGAATTACACCCAAAATAGCAGGCAGTTGCACATCAACTCGGACCATTCTTATGACGATATTTCCCTAACGACAGCATATATCGATATGAAACTTACATGAATCGATAGAGTAACACGTGCCCTTTGAAATAAAACCAAGATTGAAAGAACTGGAAAGGTTTTAGACCATTTATACTCGAATACACGGAGCCTTCTTTGTGCGGGAACAGGACCTGTGTACCACAAATAAGTCAGAATTATGCAAAAATAGCAGGCAGTTGCACATCAACTCGGACATTCTGATGACGATATTTCCCTAAAGACAGCAAAATATGGATATGAAACTGACATGAATCGATAGAGGAACATGTGCCCTTTGGGATAAAACCAAGATGGCCAGAATTAGATAGGTTTTAGATTATTTATGCTCGAATACACGGAGTCTTCTTTGCGTGGGAACAGGACATGTATACCACAGATAAGTCTTAATTACGCAAAAATTGGAGAAGGTTGAAAACACTGCGACATTCATGTGAATATATTTCATTAACCAAGGCAGATATGGATATAAAACTTACATGAATCGATAGAGTAACACGTGCCCTTTGAGATAAAACCAAGATTGAAAGAATTGGATACGTTTTAGACCATTTATACTCGAATACACGGAGCCTTTTTTGTGCGGCAACAGGACCTGTGTACCACAGATAAGTCAGAATTACGCAAAAATAGCAGGCAGTTGCACATCAACTCGGACATTCTGATGACGATATTTCCCTAACGACAGCCACTATGGATATGAAACTGACATGAATCGATAGAAGAACATGTGCCCTTCAGGATAAAACCAAGATGGCCAGAATTAGATAGGTTTTAGATTATTTATGCTCGAATACACGGATTCTTCTTTGCGTGGGAACAGGACATGTGTATTACGGATAAGTCTTAATTACGCAAAAATTGGAGAAGGTTGAAAACACTGCGACATTCATGTGAATATATTTCATTAACCAAGGCAGATATGGATATAAAACATACATGAATCGATAGAGTAACACGTGCCCTTTGAGATAAAACCAAGATTGAAAGAATTGGATACGTTTTAGACCATTTATACTCGAATACACGGAGCCTTCTTTGTGCGGGAACAGGACCTGTGTACCACAGATAAGTCAGAATTACGCAAAAATAGCAGGCAGTTGCACATCAACTCGGACATTCTGATGACGATATTTCCCTAACGACAGCCACTATGGATATGAAACTGACATGAATCGATAGAAGAACATGTGCCCTTCAGGATTAAACCAAGATGGCCAGAATTAGATAGGTTTTAGATTATTTATGCTCGAATAGACGGAGTCTTCTTTGCGTGGGAACAGGACATGTGTACCACGGATAAGTCTTAATTACGCAAAAATTGGAGAAGGTTGAAAACACTGCGACATTCATGTGAATATATTTCATTAACCAAGGCAGATATGGATATAAAACATACATGAATCGATAGAGTAACACGTGCCCCTTTGAAATAAAACCAAGATTGAAAGAAATGGAAAGGTTTTAGACCATTTATACTCGAATACACGGAGCCTTCTTTGTGCGGGAACAGGACCTGTGTACCACAAATAAGTCAGAATTATGCAAAAATAGCAGGCAGTTGCACATCAACTCGGACATTCTGATGACGATATTTCCCTAAAGACAGCAAATATCGATATGAAACTGACATGAATCGATAGAGGAACATGTGCCCTTTGGGATAAAGCCAAGATGGCCAGAATTAGATAGGTTTTAGATTATTTATGCTCGAATACACGGAGTCTTCTTTGCGTGGGAACAGGACATGTGTACCACAGATAAGTCTTAATTACGCAAAAATTGGAGAAGGTTGAAAACACTGCGACATTCATGTGAATATATTTCATTAACCAAGGCAGATATGGATATAAAACTTACATGAATCGATAGAGTAACACGTGCCCTTTGAGATAAAACCAAGATTGAAAAAATTGGATACGTTTTAGACCATTTATACTCGAATACACGGAGCCTTCTTTGTGCGGGAACAGGACCTGTGTACCACAGATAAGTCAGAATTACGCAAAAATAGCAGGCAGTTGCACATCAACTCGGACATTCTGATGACGATATTTCCCTAACGACAGCCACTATGGATATGAAACTGACATGAATCGATAGAAGAACATGTGCCCTTCAGGATAAAACCAAGATGGCCAGAATTAGATAGGTTTTAGATTATTTATGCTCGAATACACGGAGTCTTCTTTGCGTGGGAACAGGACATGTGTACCACGGATAAGTCTTAATTACGCAAAAATTGGAGAAGGTTGAAAACACTGCGACATTCATGTGAATATATTTCATTAACCAAGGCAGATATGGATATAAAAACTTACATGAATCGACAGAGTAACACGTGCCCTTTGAGATAAAACAAAGATTGAAAGAATTGGATACGTTTTAGACCATTTATACTCGAATACACGGAGCCTTCTTTGTGCGGGAACAGGACTTGTGTACCACAGATAAGTCAGAATTATGCAAAAATAGCAGGCAGTTGCACATCAACTCGGACATTCTGATGACGATATTTCCCTAACGACAGCAAATATGGATATGAAACTGACATGAATCGATAGAGGAACATGTGCCCTTTGGGATAAAACCAAGATGGCCAGAATTAGATAGGTTTTAGATTATTTATGCTCGAATAGACGGAGTCTTCTTTGCGTGGGAACAGGACATGTGTACCAAAGATAACCCAGAATTACGCAAAAATTGGAGAAGGTTAAAAAGACTGCGACATTCATGTGCAGATATTTTATTAACCAAGGCAGATATGGATATAAAACTTACATGAATCGATAGAGTAGCACGTGCCCTTTGAGATAAAACCAAGATTGAAAAAATTGGATACGTTTTAGACCATTTATACTCGAATACACGGAGCCTTTTTTGTGCGGGAACAGGACCTGTGTACCACAGATAAGTCAGAATTACACCAAAATAGCAGGCAGTTGCACATCAACTCGGACATTCTTATGACGATATTTCCCTAACGACAGCATATATCGATATGAAACTTACATGAATCGATAGAGGAACATGTGCCCTTTGAGATAAAGCCAAGATGGCCAGAATTGGATAGGTTTTAGATTATTTATGGTCGAATACACGGAGTCTTCTTTGCGTGGGAACAGGACATGTGTACCACAGATAAGTCTTAATTACGCAAAAATTGGAGAAGGTTGAAAACACTGCGACATTCATGTGAATATATTTCATTAACCAAGGCAGATATGGATATAAAACTTACATGAATCGATAGAGTAACACGTGCCCTTTGAGATAAAACCAAGATTGAAAAAATTGGATACGTTTTAGACCATTTATACTCGAATACACGGAGCCTTCTTTGTGCGGGAACAGGACCTGTGTACCACAGATAAGTCAGAATTACGCAAAAATAGCAGGCAGTTGCACATCAACTCGGACATTCTGATGACGATATTTCCCTAACGACAGCCACTATGGATATGAAACTGACATGAATCGATAGAAGAACATGTTGCCCTTCAGGATAAAACCAAGATGGCCAGAATTAGAAGATAGGTTTTAGATTATTTATGCTCGAATACACGGAGTCTTCTTTGCGTGGGAACAGGACATGTGTACCACGGATAAGTCTTAATTACGCAAAAATTGGAGAAGGTTGAAAACACTGCGACATTCATGTGAATATATTTCATTAACCAAGGCAGATATGGATATAAAACTTACATGAATCGACAGAGTAACACGTGCCCTTTGAGATAAAACAAAGATTGAAAGAATTGGATACGTTTTAGACCATTTATACTCGAATACACGGAGCCTTCTTTGTGCGGAAACAGGACTTGTGTACCACAGATAAGTCAGAATTATGCAAAAATAGCAGGCAGTTGCACATCAACTCGGACATTCTGATGACGATATTTCCCTAACGACAGCAAATATGGATATGAAACTGACATGAATCGATAGAGGAACATGTGCCCTTTGGGATAAAACCAAGATGGCCAGAATTAGATAGGTTTTAGATTATTTATGCTCGAATAGACGGAGTCTTCTTTGCGTGGGAACAGGACATGTGTACCAAAGATAACCCAGAATTACGCAAAAATTGGAGAAGGTTAAAAAGACTGCGACATTCATGTGCAGATATTTTATTAACCAAGGCAGATATGGATATAAAACTTACATGAATCGATAGAGTAGCACGTGCCCTTTGAGATAAAACCAAGATTGAAAAAATTGGATACGTTTTAGACCATTTATACTCGAATACACGGAGCCTTCTTTGTGCGGGAACAGGACCTGTGTACCACAGATAAGTCAGAATTACACCAAAATAGCAGGCAGTTGCACATCAACTCGGACATTCTGATGACGATATTTCCCTAACGACAGCATATATCGATATGAAACTTACATGAATCGATAGAGGAACATGTGCCCTTTGAGATAAAGCCAAGATGGCCAGAATTGGATAGGTTTTAGATTATTTATGGTCGAATAACGGAGTCTTCTTTGCGTGGGAACAGGACATGTGTACCACAGATAAGTCAGAGTTATGCAAAAATTGGAGAAGGTTGAAAACACTGCGACATTCATGTGAATATATTACATTAACCAAGGCAGATATGGATATAAAACTTACATGAATCGACAGAGTAACACGTGCCCTTTGAGATAAAACAAAGATTGAAAGAATTGGATACGTTTTTAGACCATTTATACTCGAATACACGGAGCCTTCTTTGTGCGGGAACAGGACCTGTGTACCACAAATAAGTCAGAATTATGCAAAAATAGCAGGCAGTTGCACATCAACTCGGACATTCTGATGACGATATTTCCCTAACGACAGCAAATATGGATATGAAACTGACATATGAATCGATAGAGGAACATGTGCCCTTTGGGATAAAACCAAGATGGCCAGAATTAGATAGGTTTTAGATTATTTATGCTCGAATAGACGGAGTCTTCTTTGCGTGGGAACAGGACATGTGTACCAAAGATAACCCAGAATTACGCAAAAATTGGAGAAGGTTGAAAAGACTGCGACATTCATGTGCAGATATTTCATTAACCAAGGCAGATATGGATATAAAACTTACATGAATCGATAGAGTAGCACGTGCCCTTTGAGATAAAACCAAGATTGAAAAAATTGGATACGTTTTAGACCATTTATACTCGAATACACGGAGCCTTCTTTGTGCAGGAACAGGACCTGTGTACCACCGATAAGGCAGAATTACGCAAAAATAGCAGGCAGTTGCACATCAACTCGGACATTCTTATGACGATATTTCCCTAACGACGGCAGATATGGATATAAAACGTATATGAATCGATAGAGCAACACGAGCCCTTTGAGATAAAAAGCAAAATCGCAAGAATTAGATAAGTTTCAGACCATTTATACTCGAATACACGGAGCCTTCTTTGTGCGGGAACAGGACCTGTGTACCACAGATAAGTCAGAATTATGCAAAAATAGCAGGCAGTTGCACATCAACTCGGACATTCTTATGACGATATTTCCCTAACGACAGCAAATATCGATATGAAACTTACATGAATCGATAGAGGAACATGTGCCCTTTGAGATAAAGCCAAGATGGCCAGAATTGGATAGGTTTTAGATTATTTATGGTCGAATACACGGAGTCTTCTTTGCGTGGGAACAGGACATGTGTACCACAGATAAGTCTTAATTACGCAAAAATTGGAGAAGGTTGAAAACACTGCGACATTCATGTGAATATATTTCATTAACCAAGGCAGATATGGATATAAAACTTACACGAATCGACAGAGTAACACGTGCCCTTTGAGATAAAACCAAGATTGAGAGAATTGGATAGGTTTTAGACCATTATACTCGAATACACGGAGCCTTCTTTGTGCAGGAACAGGACCTGTGTACCACCGATAAGTCTTAATTACGCAAAAATAGCAGGCAGTTGCATATCAACTCGGACATTCTTATGACGATATTTCCCTAACGACAGCAAATATGGATAAGAAACTTACATGAATCGATAGAGCAACACGAGCCCTTTGAGATAAAAGCAAGATTGCAAGAAATAGATAAGTTTTAGACCATTTATACTCGAATACACGGAGCCTTCTTTGTGCGGGAACAGGACCTGTGTACCACAGATAAGTCAGAATTACGCCAAAATAGCAGGCAGTTGCACATCAACTCGGACATTCTGATGACGATATTTCCCTAACGACAGCAAATATGGATATGAAACTGACATGAATCGATAGAGGAACATGTGCCCTTTGGGATAAAACCAAGATGGCCAGAATTAGATAGGTTTTAGATTATTTATGCTCGAATACACGGAGTCTTCTTTGCGTGGGAACAGGACATGTGTACCACAGATAAGTCTTAATTACGCAAAAATTGGAGAAGGTTGAAAACACTGCGACATTCATGTGAATATATTTCATTAACCAAGGCAGATATGGATATAAAACTTACATGAATCGATAGAGTAACACGTGCCCTTTGAGATAAAACCAAGATTGAAAGAATTTGATACGTTTTAGACCATTTATAGTCGAATACACGGAGCCTTCTTTGTGCGGGAACAGGACCTGTGTACCACAGATAAGTCAGAATTACGCAAAAATAGCAGGCAGTTGCACATCAACTCGGACATTCTGATGACGATATTTCCCTAACGACAGCCACTATGGATATGAAACTGACATGAATCGATAGAAGAACATGTGCCCTTCAGGATAAAACCAAGATGGCCAGAATTAGATAGGTTTTAGATTATTTATGCTCGAATACACGGAGTCTTCTTTGCGTGGGAACAGGACATGTGTACCACGGGTAAGTCTTAATTACGCAAAAATTGGAGAAGGTTGAAAACACTGCGACATTCATGTGAATATATTTCATTAACCAAGGCAGATATGGATATAAAACTTACATGAATCGACAGAGTAACACGTGCCCTCTGAGATAAAACAAAGATTGAAAGAATTGGATACGTTTTAGACCATTTATACTCGAATACACGGAGCCTTCTTTGTGCGGGAACAGGACCTGTGTACCACAGATAAGTCAGAATTAAGCAAAAATAGCAGGCAGTTGCACATCAACTCGGACATTCTGATGACGATATTTCCCTAACGACAGCAAATATGGATATGAAACTGACATGAATCGATAGAGGAACATGTGCCCTTTGGGATAAAACCAAGATGGCCAGAATTAGATAGGTTTTAGATTATTTATGCTCGAATAGACGGAGTCTTCTTTGCGTGGGAACAGGACATGTGTACCAAAGATAACCCAGAATTACGCAAAAATTGGAGAAGGTTGAAAAGACTGCGACATTCATGTGCAGATATTTTATTAACCAAGGCAGATATGGATATAAAACTTACATGAATCGATAGAGTAGCACGTGCCCTTTGAGATAAAACCAAGATTGAAAAAATTGGATACGTTTTAGACCATTTATACTCGAATACACGGAGCCTTCTTTGTGCGGGAACAGGACCTGTGTACCACAGATAAGTCAGAATTACACCAAAATAGCAGGCAGTTGCACATCAACTCGGACATTCTTATGACGATATTTCCCTAACGACAGCATATATCGATATGAAACTTACATGAATCGATAGAGTAACACGTGCCCTTTGAAATAAAACCAAGATTGAAAGAACTGGAAAGGTTTTAGACCATTTATACTCGAATACACGGAGCCTTCTTTGTGCGGGAACAGGACCTGTGTACCACAAATAAGTCAGAATTATGCAAAAATAGCAGGCAGTTGCACATCAACTCGGACATTCTGATGACGATATTTCCCTAAAGACAGCAAATATCGATATGAAACTGACATGAATCGATAGAGGAACATGTGCCCTTTGGGATAAAACCAAGATGGCCAGAATTAGATAGGTTTTAGATTATTTATGCTCGAATACACGGAGTCTTCTTTGCGTGGGAACAGGACATGTGTACCACAGATAAGTCTTAATTACGCAAAAATTGGAGAAGGTTGAAAACACTGCGACATTCATGTGAATATATTTCATTAACCAAGGCAGATATGGATATAAAACTTACATGAATCGATAGAGTAACACGTGCCCTTTGAGATAAAACCAAGATTGAAAGAATTGGATACGTTTTAGACCATTTATACTCGAATACACGGAGCCTTTTTTGTGCGGGAACAGGACCTGTGTACCACAGATAAGTCAGAATTACGCAAAAATAGCAGGCAGTTGCACATCAACTCGGACATTCTGATGACGATATTTCCCTAACGACAGCCACTATGGATATGAAACTGACATGAATCGATAGAAGAACATGTGCCCTTCAGGATAAAACCAAGATGGCCAGAATTAGATAGGTTTTAGATTATTTATGCTCAAATACACGGAGTCTTCTTTGCGTGGGAACAGGACATGTGTATTACGGATAAGTCTTAATTACGCAAAAATTGGAGAAGGTTGAAAACACTGCGACATTCATGTGAATATATTTCATTAACCAAGGCAGATATGGATATAAAACATACATGAATCGATAGAGTAACACGTGCCCTTTGAGATAAAACAAAGATTGAAAGAATTGGATACGTTTTAGACCATTTATACTCGAATACACGGAGCCTTCTTTGTGCGGGAACAGGACCTGTGTACCACAGATAAGTCAGAATTACGCAAAAATAGCAGGCAGTTGCACATCAACTCGGACATTCTGATGACGATATTTCCCTAACGACAGCCACTATGGATATGAAACTGACATGAATCGATAGAAGAACATGTGCCCTTCAGGATTAAACCAAGATGGCCAGAATTAGATAGGTTTTAGATTATTTATGCTCGAATAGACGGAGTCTTCTTTGCGTGGGAACAGGACATGTGTACCACAGATAAGTCTTAATTACGCAAAAATTGGAGAAGGTTGAAAACACTGCGACATTCATGTGAATATATTTCATTAACCAAGGCAGATATGGATATAAAACTTACATGAATCGATAGAGTAACACGTGCCCTTTGAGATAAAACCAAGATTGAAAAAATTGGATACGTTTTAGACCATTTATACTCGAATACACGGAGCCTTCTTTGTGCAGGAACAGGACCTGTGTACCACCGATAAGGCAGAATTACGCAAAAATAGCAGGCAGTTGCACATCAACTCGGACATTCTGATGACGATATTTCCCTAACGACAGCCACTATGGATATGAAACTGACATGAATCGATAGAAGAACGTGTGCCCTTCAGGATAAAACCAAGATGGCCAGAATTAGATAGGTTTTAGATTATTTATGCTCGAATACACGGAGTCTTCTTTGCGTGGGAACAGGACATGTGTACCACGGATAAGTCTTAATTACGCAAAAATTGGAGAAGGTTGAAAACACTGCGACATTCATGTGAATATATTACATTAACCAAGGCAGATATGGATATAAAACTTACATGAATCGACAGAGTAACACGTGCCCTTTGAGATAAAACAAAGATTGAAAGAATTGGATACGTTTTAGACCATTTATACTCGAATACACGGAGCCTTCTTTGTGCGGGAACAGGACCTGTGTACCACAAATAAGTCAGAATTATGCAAAAATAGCAGGCAGTTGCACATCAACTCGGACATTCTGATGACGATATTTCCCTAACGACAGCAAATATGGATATGAAACTGACATGAATCGATAGAGGAACATGTGCCCTTTGGGATAAAACCAAGATGGCCAGAATTAGATAGGTTTTAGATTATTTATGCTCGAATAGACGGAGTCTTCTTTGCGTGGGAACAGGACATGTGTACCAAAGATAACCCAGAATTACGCAAAAATTGGAGAAGGTTGAAAAGACTGCGACATTCATGTGCAGATATTTCATTAACCAAGGCAGATATGGATATAAAACTTACATGAATCGATAGAGTAGCACGTGCCCTTTGAGATAAAACCAAGATTGAAAAAATTGGATACGTTTTAGACCATTTATACTCGAATACACGGAGCCTTCTTTGTGCAGGAACAGGACCTGTGTACCACCGATAAGGCAGAATTACGCAAAAATAGCAGGCAGTTGCACATCAACTCGGACATTCTTATGACGATATTTCCCTAACGACGGCAGATATGGATATAAAACGTATATGAATCGATAGAGCAACACGAGCCCTTTGAGATAAAAGCAAAATCGCAAGAATTAGATAAGTTTCAGACCATTTATACTCGAATTCACGGAGCCTTCTTTGTGCGGGAACAGGACCTGTGTACCACAGATAAGTCAGAATTATGCAAAAATAGCAGGCAGTTGCACATCAACTCGGACATTCTGATGACGATATTTCCCTAACGACAGCAAATATCGATATGAAACTGACATGAATCGATAGAGGAACATGTGCCCTTTGGGATAAAACCAAGATGGCCAGAATTAGATAGGTTTTAGATTATTTATGCTCGAATACACGGAGTCTTCTTTGCGTGGGAACAGGACATGTGTACCACAGATAAGTCAGAGTTATGCAAAAATTGGAGAAGGTTGAAAACACTGCGAAATTCATGTGAATATATTTCATTAACCAAGGCAGATATGGATATAAAACTTACATGAATCGACAGAGTAACACGTGCCCTTTGAGATAAAACAAAGATTGAAAGAATTGGATACGTTGTAGACCATTTATACTCGAATACACGGAGCCTTCTTTGTGCGGGAACAGGACCTGTGTACCACAGATAAGTCAGAATTATGCAAAAATAGCAGGCAGTTGCACATCAACTCGGACATTCTGATGACGATATTTCCCTAACGACAGCAAATATGGATATGAAACTGACATGAATCGATAGAGGAACATGTGCCCTTTGGGATAAAACCAAGATGGCCAGAATTAGATAGGTTTTAGATTATTTATGCTCGAATACACGGAGTCTTCTTTGCGTGGGAACAGGACATGTGTACCACAGATAAGTCTTAATTACGCAAAAATTGGAGAAGGTTGAAAACACTGCGACATTCATGTGAATATATTTCATTAACCAAGGCAGATATGGATATAAAACTTACATGAATCGATAGAGTAACACGTGCCCTTTGAGATAAAACCAAGATTGAAAGAATTTGATACGTTTTAGACCATTTATACTCGAATACACGGAGCCTTCTTTGTGCGGGAACAGGACTTGTGTACCACAGATAAGTCAGAATTACGCAAAAATAGCAGGCAGTTGCACATCAACTCGGACATTCTGATGACGATATTTCCCTAACGACAGCAAATATGGATATGAAACTGACATGAATCGATAGAAGAACATGTGCCCTTCAGGATAAAACCAAGATGGCCAGAATTAGATAGGTTTTAGATTATTTATGCTCGAATACACGGAGTCTTCTTTGCGTGGGAACAGGACATGTGTACCACGGATAAGTCTTAATTACGCAAAAATTGGAGAAGGTTGAAAACACTGCGACATTCATGTGAATATATTTCATTAACCAAGGCAGATATGGATATAAAACTTACATGAATCGATAGAGTAACACGTGCCCTTTGAGATAAAACCAAGATTGAAAGAATTGGATACGTTTTAGACCATTTATACTCGAATACACGGAGCCTTCTTTGTGCGGGAACAGGACCTGTGTACCACAGATAAGTCAGAATTACGCAAAAATAGCAGGCAGTTGCACATCAACTCGGACATTCTGATGACGATATTTCCCTAACGACAGCCACTATGGATATGAAACTGACATGAATCGATAGAAGAACATGTGCCCTTCAGGATAAAACCAAGATGGCCAGAATTAGATAGGTTTTAGATTATTTATGCTCGAATAGACGGAGTCTTCCTTGCGTGGGAACAGGACATGTGTACCACGGATAAGTCTTAATTACGCAAAAATTGGAGAAGGTTGAAAACACTGCGACATTCATGTGAATATATTTCATTAACCAAGGCAGATATGGATATAAAACATACATGAATCGATAGAGTAACACGTGCCCTTTGAAATAAAACCAAGATTGAAAGAACTGGAAAGGTTTTAGACCATTTATACTCGAATACACGGAGCCTTCTTTGTGCGGGAACAGGACCTGTGTACCACAAATAAGTCAGAATTATGCAAAAATAGCAGGCAGTTGCACATCAACTCGGACATTCTGATGACGATATTTCCCTAAAGACAGCCACTATGGATATGAAACTGACATGAATCGATAGAAGAACATGTGCCCTTCAGGATAAAACCAAGATGGCCAGAATTAGATAGGTTTTAGATTATTTATGCTCGAATACACGGAGTCTTCTTTGCGTGGGAACAGGACATGTGTACCACGGATAAGTCTTAATTACGCAAAAATTGGAGAAGGTTGAAAACACTGCGACATTCATGTGAATATATTTCATTAACCAAGGCAGATATGGATATAAAACATACATGAATCGATAGAGTAACACGTGCCCTTTGAGATAAAACCAAGATTGAAAGAATTGGATACGTTTTAGACCATTTATACTCGAATACACGGAGCCTTCTTTGTGCGGGAACAGGACCTGTGTACCACAGATAAGTCAGAATTACGCAAAAATAGCAGGCAGTTGCACATCAACTCGGACATTCTGATGACGATATTTCCCTAACGACAGCCACTATGGATATGAAACTGACATGAATCGATAGAAAAACATGTGCCCTTCAGGATAAAACCAAGATGGCCAGAATTAGATAGGTTTTAGATTATTTATGCTCGAATAGACGGAGTCTTCTTTGCGTGGGAACAGGACATGTGTACCACGGATAAGTCTTAATTACGCAAAAATTGGAGAAGGTTGAAAACACTGCGACATTCATGTGAATATATTTCATTAACCAAGGCAGATATGGATATAAAACATACATGAATCGATAGAGTAACACGTGCCCTTTGAAATAAAACCAAGATTGAAAGAACTGGAAAGGTTTTAGACCATTTATACTCGAATACACGGAGCCTTCTTTGTGCGGAAACAGGACCTGTGTACCACAAATAAGTCAGAATTATGCAAAAATAGCAGGCAGTTGCACATCAACTCGGACATTCTGATGACGATATTTCCCTAAAGACAGCAAATATCGATATGAAACTGACATGAATCGATAGAGGAACATGTGCCCTTTGGGATAAAACCAAGATGGCCAGAATTAGATAGGTTTTAGATTATTTATGCTCGAATACACGGAGTCTTCTTTGCGTGGGAACAGGACATGTGTACCACAGATAAGTCTTAATTACGCAAAAATTGGAGAAGGTTGAAAACACTGCGACATTCATGTGAATATATTTCATTAACCAAGGCAGATATGGATATAAAACTTACATGAATCGATAGAGTAACACGTGCCCTTTGAGATAAAACCAAGATTGAAAGAATTGGATACGTTTTAGACCATTTATACTCGAATACACGGAGCCTTCTTTGTGCGGGAACAGGACCTGTGTACCACAGATAAGTCAGAATTACGCAAAAATAGCAGGCAGTTGCACATCAACTCGGACATTCTGATGACGATATTTCCCTAACGACAGCCACTATGGATATGAAACTGACATGAATCGATAGAAGAACATGTGCCCTTCAGGATAAAACCAAGATGGCCAGAATTAGATAGGTTTTAGATTATTTATGCTCGAATACACGGAGTCTTCTTTGCGTGGGAACAGGACATGTGTACCACGGATAAGTCTTAATTACGCAAAAATTGGAGAAGGTTGAAAACACTGCGACATTCATGTGAATATATTTCATTAACCAAGGCAGATATGGATATAAAACATACATGAATCGATAGAGTAACACGTGCCCTTTGAAATAAAACCAAGATTGAAAGAACTGGAAAGGTTTTAGACCATTTATACTCGAATACACGGAGCCTTCTTTGTGCGGGAACAGGACCTGTGTACCACAAATAAGTCAGAATTATGCAAAAATAGCAGGCAGTTGCACATCAACTCGGACATTCTGATGACGATATTTCCCTAAAGACAGCAAATATCGATATGAAACTGACATGAATCGATAGAGGAACATGTGCCCTTTGGGATAAAACCAAGATGGCCAGAATTAGATAGGTTTTAGATTATTTATGCTCGAATAGACGGAGTCTTCTTTGCGTGGGAACAGGACATGTGTACCACAGATAAGTCTTAATTACGCAAAAATTGGAGAAGGTTGAAAACACTGCGACATTCATGTGAATATATTTCATTAACCAAGGCAGATATGGATATAAAACTTACATGAATCGATAGAGTAACACGTGCCCTTTGAGATAAAACCAAGATTGAAAGAATTGGATACGTTTTAGACCATTTATACTCGAATACACGGAGCCTTCTTTGTGCGGGAACAGGACCTGTGTACCACAGATAAGTCAGAATTACGCAAAAATAGCAGGCAGTTGCACATCAACTCGGACATTCTGATGACGATATTTCCCTAACGACAGCCACTATGGATATGAAACTGACATGAATCGATAGAAGAACATGTACCCTTCAGGATAAAACCAAGATGGCCAGAATTAGATAGGTTTTAGATTATTTATGCTCGAATACACGGAGTCTTCTTTGCGTGGGAACAGGACATGTGTACCACGGATAAGTCTTAATTACGCAAAAATTGGAGAAGGTTGAAAACACTGCGACATTCATGTGAATATATTTCATTAACCAAGGCAGATATGGATATAAAACTTACATGAATCGACAGAGTAACACGTGCCCTTTGAGATAAAACCAAGATTGAAAGAATTGGATACGTTTTAGACCATTTATACTCGAATACACGGAGCCTTCTTTGTGCGGGAACAGGACCTGTGTACCACAGATAAGTCAGAATTAAGCAAAAATAGCAGGCAGTTGCACATCAACTCGGACATTCTGATGACGATATTTCCCTAACGACAGCCACTATGGATATGAAACTGACATGAATCGATAGAGGAACATGTGCCCTTTGGGATAAAACCAAGATGGCCAGAATTAGATAGGTTTTAGATTATTTATGCTCGAATAGACGGAGTCTTCTTTGCGTGGGAACAGGACATGTGTACCACGGATAAGTCTTAATTACGCAAAAATTGGAGAAGGTTGAAAACACTGCGACATTCATGTGAATATATTTCATTAACCAAGGCAGATATGGATATAAAACATACATGAATCGATAGAGTAACACGTGCCCTTTGAAATAAAACCAAGATTGAAAGAACTGGAAAGGTTTTAGACCATTTATACTCGAATACACGGAGCCTTCTTTGTGCGGGAACAGGACCTGTGTACCACAAATAAGTCAGAATTATGCAAAAATAGCAGGCAGTTGCACATCAACTCGGACATTCTGATGACGATATTTCCCTAAAGACAGCCACTATGGATATGAAACTGACATGAATCGATAGAAGAACATGTGCCCTTCAGGATAAAACCAAGATGGCCAGAATTAGATAGGTTTTAGATTATTTATGCTCGAATACACGGAGTCTTCTTTGCGTGGGAACAGGACATGTGTACCACAGATAAGTCTTAATTACGCAAAAATTGGAGAAGGTTGAAAACACTGCGACATTCATGTGAATATATTTCATTAACCAAGGCAGATATGGATATAAAACATACATGAATCGATAGAGTAACACGTGCCCTTTGAGATAAAACCAAGATTGAAAGAATTGGATACGTTTTAGACCATTTATACTCGAATACACGGAGCCTTCTTTGTGCGGGAACAGGACCTGTGTACCACAGATAAGTCAGAATTACGCAAAAATAGCAGGCAGTTGCACATCAACTCGGACATTCTGATGACGATATTTCCCTAACGACAGCCACTATGGATATGAAACTGACATGAATCGATAGAAAAACATGTGCCCTTCAGGATAAAACCAAGATGGCCAGAATTAGATAGGTTTTAGATTATTTATGCTCGAATAGACGGAGTCTTCTTTGCGTGGGAACAGGACATGTGTACCACGGATAAGTCTTAATTACGCAAAAATTGGAGAAGGTTGAAAACACTGCGACATTCATGTGAATATATTTCATTAACCAAGGCAGATATGGATATAAAACATACATGAATCGATAGAGTAACACGTGCCCTTTGAAATAAAACCAAGATTGAAAGAACTGGAAAGGTTTTAGACCATTTATACTCGAATACACGGAGCCTTCTTTGTGCGGGAACAGGACCTGTGTACCACAAATAAGTCAGAATTATGCAAAAATAGCAGGCAGTTGCACATCAACTCGGACATTCTGATGACGATATTTCCCTAAAGACAGCAAATATCGATATGAAACTGACATGAATCGATAGAGGAACATGTGCCCTTTGGGATAAAACCAAGATGGCCAGAATTAGATAGGTTTTAGATTATTTATGCTCGAATACACGGAGTCTTCTTTGCGTGGGAACAGGACATGTGTACCACAGATAAGTCTTAATTACGCAAAAATTGGAGAAGGTTGAAAACACTGCGACATTCATGTGAATATATTTCATTAACCAAGGCAGATATGGATATAAAACTTAGATGAATCGATAGAGTAACACGTGCCCTTTGAGATAAAACCAAGATTGAAAGAATTGGATACGTTTTAGACCATTTATACTCGAATACACGGAGCCTTCTTTGTGCGGGAACAGGACCTGTGTACCACAGATAAGTCAGAATTACGCAAAAATAGCAGGCAGTTGCACATCAACTCGGACATTCTTATGACGATATTTCCCTAACGACAGCCACTATGGATATGAAACTGACATGAATCGATAGAAGAACATGTGCCCTTCAGGATAAAACCAAGATGGCCAGAATTAGATAGGTTTTAGATTATTTATGCTCGAATACACGGAGTCTTCTTTGCGTGGGAACAGGACATGTGTACCACGGATAAGTCTTAATTACGCAAAAATTGGAGAAGGTTGAAAACACTGCGACATTCATGTGAATATATTTCATTAACCAAGGCAGATATGGATATAAAACTTACATGAATCGACAGAGTAACACGTGCCCTTTGAGATAAAACAAAGATTGAAAGAATTGGATACGTTTTAGACCATTTATACTCGAATACACGGAGCCTTCTTTGTGCGGGAACAGGACCTGTGTACCACAGATAAGTCAGAATTAAGCAAAAATAGCAGGCAGTTGCACATCAACTCGGACATTCTGATGACGATATTTCCCTAACGACAGCAAATATGGATATGAAACTGACATGAATCGATAGAAGAACATGTGCCCTTCAGGATAAAACCAAGATGGCCAGAATTAGATAGGTTTTAGATTATTTATGCTCGAATACACGGAGTCTTCTTTGCGTGGGAACAGGACATGTGTACCACAGATAAGTCTTAATTACGCAAAAATTGGAGAAGGTTGAAAACACTGCGACATTCATGTGAATATATTTCATTAACCAAGGCAGATATGGATATAAAACATACATGAATCGATAGAGTAACACGTGCCCTTTGAGATAAAACCAAGATTGAAAGAATTGGATACGTTTTAGACCATTTATACTCGAATACACGGAGCCTTCTTTGTGCGGGAACAGGACCTGTGTACCACAGATAAGTCAGAATTACGCAAAAATAGCAGGCAGTTGCACATCAACTCGGACATTCTGATGACGATATTTCCCTAACGACAGCCACTATGGATATGAAACTGACATGAATCGATAGAAGAACATGTGCCCTTCAGGATAAAACCAAGATGGCCAGAATTAGATAGGTTTTAGATTATTTATGCTCGAATAGACGGAGTCTTCTTTGCGTGGGAACAGGACATGTGTACCACGGATAAGTCTTAATTACGCAAAAATTGGAGAAGGTTGAAAACACTGCGACATTCATGTGAATATATTTCATTAACCAAGGCAGATATGGATATAAAACATACATGAATCGATAGAGTAACACGTGCCCTTTGAAATAAAACCAAGATTGAAAGAACTGGAAAGGTTTTAGACCATTTATACTCGAATACACGGAGCCTTCTTTGTGCGGGAACAGGACCTGTGTACCACAAATAAGTCAGAATTATGCAAAAATAGCAGGCAGTTGCACATCAACTCGGACATTCTGATGACGATATTTCCCTAAAGACAGCAAATATCGATATGAAACTGACATGAATCGATAGAGGAACATGTGCCCTTTGGGATAAAACCAAGATGGCCAGAATTAGATAGGTTTTAGATTATTTATGCTCGAATACACGGAGTCTTCTTTGCGTGGGAACAGGACATGTGTACCACAGATAAGTCTTAATTACGCAAAAATTGGAGAAGGTTGAAAACACTGCGACATTCATGTGAATATATTTCATTAACCAAGGCAGATATGGATATAAAACTTAGATGAATCGATAGAGTAACACGTGCCCTTTGAGATAAAACCAAGATTGAAAGAATTGGATACGTTTTAGACCATTTATACTCGAATACACGGAGCCTTCTTTGTGCGGGAACAGGACCTGTGTACCACAGATAAGTCAGAATTACGCAAAAATAGCAGGCAGTTGCACATCAACTCGGACATTCTGATGACGATATTTCCCTAACGACAGCCACTATGGATATGAAACTGACATGAATCGATAGAAGAACATGTGCCCTTCAGGATAAAACCAAGATGGCCAGAATTAGATAGGTTTTAGATTATTTATGCTCGAATACACGGAGTCTTCTTTGCGTGGGAACAGGACATGTGTACCACGGATAAGTCTTAATTACGCAAAAATTGGAGAAGGTTGAAAACACTGCGACATTCATGTGAATATATTTCATTAACCAAGGCAGATATGGATATAAAACTTACATGAATCGACAGAGTAACACGTGCCCTTTGAGATAAAACCAAGATTGAAAGAATTGGATACGTTTTAGACCATTTATACTCGAATACACGGAGCCTTCTTTGTGCGGGAACAGGACCTGTGTACCACAGATAAGTCAGAATTAAGCAAAAATAGCAGGCAGTTGCACATCAACTCGGACATTCTGATGACGATATTTCCCTAACGACAGCAAATATGGATATGAAACTGACATGAATCGATAGAGGAACATGTGCCCTTTGGGATAAAACCAAGATGGCCAGAATTAGATAGGTTTTAGATTATTTATGCTCGAATAGACGGAGTCTTCTTTGCGTGGGAACAGGACATGTGTACCAAAGATAACCCAGAATTACGCAAAAATTGGAGAAGGTTGAAAAGACTGCGACATTCATGTGCAGATATTTTATTAACCAAGGCAGATATGGATATAAAACTTACATGAATCGATAGAGTAGCACGTGCCCTTTGAGATAAAACCAAGATTGAAAAAATTGGATACGTTTTAGACCATTTATACTCGAATACACGGAGCCTTCTTTGTGCGGGAACAAGACCTGTGTACCACAGATAAGTCAGAATTACACCAAAATAGCAGGCAGTTGCACATCAACTCGGACATTCTTATGACGATATTTCCCTAACGACAGCATATATCGATATGAAACTTACATGAATCGATAGAGTAACACGTGCCCTTTGAAATAAAACCAAGATTGAAAGAACTGGAAAGGTTTTAGACCATTTATACTCGAATACACGGAGCCTTCTTTGTGCGGGAACAGGACCTGTGTACCACAAATAAGTCAGAATTATGCAAAAATAGCAGGCAGTTGCACATCAACTCGGACATTCTGATGACGATATTTCCCTAAAGACAGCAAATATGGATATGAAACTGACATGAATCGATAGAGGAACATGTGCCCTTTGGGATAAAACCAAGATGGCCAGAATTAGATAGGTTTTAGATTATTTATGCTCGAATACACGGAGTCTTCTTTGCGTGGGAACAGGACATGTGTACCAAAGATAACCCAGAATTACGCAAAAATTGGAGAAGGTTGAAAAGACTGCGACATTCATGTGCAGATATTTTATTAACCAAGGCAGATATGGATATAAAACTTACATGAATCGACAGAGTAGCACGTGCCCTTTGAGATAAAACCAAGATTGAAAAAATTGGATACGTTTTAGACCATTTATACTCGAATACACGGAGCCTTCTTTGTGCGGGAACAGGACCTGTGTACCACAAATAAGTCAGAATTATGCAAAAATAGCAGGCAGTTGCACATCAACTCGGACATTCTGATGACGATATTTCCCTAAAGACAGCAAATATGGATATGAAACTGACATGAATCGATAGAGGAACATGTGCCCTTTGGGATAAAACCAAGATGGCCAGAATTAGATAGGTTTTAGATTATTTATGCTCGAATACACGGAGTCTTCTTTGCGTGGGAACAGGACATGTGTACCACAGATAAGTCTTAATTACGCAAAAATTGGAGAAGGTTGAAAACACTGCGACATTCATGTGAATATATTTCATTAACCAAGGCAGATATGGATATAAAACTTACATGAATCGATAGAGTAACACGTGCCCTTTGAGATAAAACCAAGATTGAAAGAATTGGATACGTTTTAGACCATTTATACTCGAATACACGGAGCCTTTTTTGTGCGGGAACAGGACCTGTGTACCACAGATAAGTCAGAATTACGCAAAAATAGCAGGCAGTTGCACATCAACTCGGACATTCTGATGACGATATTTCCCTAACGACAGCCACTATGGATATGAAACTGACATGAATCGATAGAAGAACATGTGCCCTTCAGGATTAAACCAAGATGGCCAGAATTAGATAGGTTTTAGATTATTTATGCTCGAATACACGGAGTCTTCTTTGCGTGGGAACAGGACATGTGTACCACGGATAAGTCTTAATTACGCAAAAATTGGAGAAGGTTGAAAACACTGCGACATTCATGTGAATATATTTCATTAACCAAGGCAGATATGGATATAAAACATACATGAATCGATAGAGTAACACGTGCCCTTTGAAATAAAACCAAGATTGAAAGAACTGGAAAGGTTTTAGACCATTTATACTCGAATACACGGAGCCTTCTTTGTGCGGGAACAGGACCTGTGTACCACAAATAAGTCAGAATTATGCAAAAATAGCAGGCAGTTGCACATCAACTCGGACATTCTGATGACGATATTTCCCTAAAGACAGCAAATATCGATATGAAACTGACATGAATCGATAGAGGAACATGTGCCCTTTGGGATAAAACCAAGATGGCCAGAATTAGATAGGTTTTAGATTATTTATGCTCGAATACACGGAGTCTTCTTTGCGTGGGAACAGGACATGTGTACCACAGATAAGTCTTAATTACGCAAAAATTGGAGAAGGTTGAAAACACTGCGACATTCATGTGAATATATTTCATTAACCAAGGCAGATATGGATATAAAACTTACATGAATCGATAGAGTAACACGTGCCCTTTGAGATAAAACCAAGATTGAAAAAATTGGATACGTTTTAGACCATTTATACTCGAATACACGGAGCCTTCTTTGTGCGGGAACAGGACCTGTGTACCACAGATAAGTCAGAATTACGCAAAAATAGCAGGCAGTTGCACATCAACTCGGACATTCTGATGACGATATTTCCCTAACGACAGCCACTATGGATATGAAACTGACATGAATCGATAGAAGAACATGTGCCCTTCAGGATAAAACCAAGATGGCCAGAATTAGATAGGTTTTAGATTATTTATGCTCGAATACACGGAGTCTTCTTTGCGTGGGAACAGGACATGTGTACCACGGATAAGTCTTAATTACGCAAAAATTGGAGAAGGTTGAAAACACTGCGACATTCATGTGAATATATTTCATTAACCAAGGCAGATATGGATATAAAACTTACATGAATCGACAGAGTAACACGTGCCCTTTGAGATAAAACAAAGATTGAAAGAATTGGATACGTTTTAGACCATTTATACTCGAATACACGGAGCCTTCTTTGTGCGGGAACAGGACTTGTGTACCACAGATAAGTCAGAATTATGCAAAAATAGCAGGCAGTTGCACATCAACTCGGACATTCTGATGACGATATTTCCCTAACGACAGCAAATATGGATATGAAACTGACATGAATCGATAGAGGAACATGTGCCCTTTGGGATAAAACCAAGATGGCCAGAATTAGATAGGTTTTAGATTATTTATGCTCGAATAGACGGAGTCTTCTTTGCGTGGGAACAGGACATGTGTACCAAAGATAACCCAGAATTACGCAAAAATTGGAGAAGGTTGAAAAGACTGCGACATTCATGTGCAGATATTTCATTAACCAAGGCAGATATGGATATAAAACTTACATGAATCGATAGAGTAGCACGTGCCCTTTGAGATAAAACCAAGATTGAAAAAATTGGATACGTTTTAGACCATTTATACTCGAATACACGGAGCCTTCTTTGTGCAGGAACAGGACCTGTGTACCACCGATAAGGCAGAATTACGCAAAAATAGCAGGCAGTTGCACATCAACTCGGACATTCTTATGACGATATTTCCCTAACGACGGCAGATATGGATATAAAACGTATATGAATCGATAGAGCAACACGAGCCCTTTGAGATAAAAGCAAAATCGCAAGAATTAGATAAGTTTCAGACCATTTATACTCGAATACACGGAGCCTTCTTTGTGCGGGAACAGGACCTGTGTACCACAGATAAGTCAGAATTATGCAAAAATAGCAGGCAGTTGCACATCAACTCGGACATTCTTATGACGATATTTCCCTAACGACAGCAAATATCGATATGAAACTTACATGAATCGATAGAGGAACATGTGCCCTTTGAGATAAAGCCAAGATGGCCAGAATTGGATAGGTTTTAGATTATTTATGGTCGAATACACGGAGTCTTCTTTGCGTGGGAACAGGACATGTGTACCACAGATAAGTCTTAATTACGCAAAAATTGGAGAAGGTTGAAAACACTGCGACATTCATGTGAATATATTTCATTAACCAAGGCAGATATGGATATAAAACTTACATGAATCGACAGAGTAACACGTGCCCTTTGAGATAAAACCAAGATTGAGAGAATTGGATAGGTTTTAGACCATTTATACTCGAATACACGGAGCCTTCTTTGTGCAGGAACAGGACCTGTGTACCACCGATAAGTCAGAATTACGCAAAAATAGCAGGCAGTTGCATATCAACTCGGACATTCTTATGACGATATTTCCCTAACGACAGCAAATATGGATAAGAAACTTACATGAATCGATAGAGCAACACGAGCCCTTTGAGATAAAAGCAAGATTGCAAGAATTAGATAAGTTTTAGACCATTTATATTCGAATACACGGAGCCTTCTTTGTGCGGGAACAGGACCTGTGTACCACAGATAAGTCAGAATTACGCAAAAATAGCAGGCAGTTGCACATCAACTCGGACATTCTTATGACGATATTTCCCTAACGACAGCAAATATCGATATGAAACTGACATGAATCGATAGAGGAACATGTGCCCTTTGGGATAAAACCAAGATGGCCAGAATTAGATAGGTTTTAGATTATTTATGCTCGAATACACGGAGTCTTCTTTGCGTGGGAACAGGACATGTGTACCACAGATAAGTCAGAGTTATGCAAAAATTGGAGAAGGTTGAAAACACTGCGAAATTCATGTGAATATATTTCATTAACCAAGGCAGATATGGATATAAAACTTACATGAATCGACAGAGTAACACGTGCCCTTTGAGATAAAACAAAGATTGAAAGAATTGGATACGTTGTAGACCATTTATACTCGAATACACGGAGCCTTCTTTGTGCGGGAACAGGACCTGTGTACCACAGATAAGTCAGAATTATGCAAAAATAGCAGGCAGTTGCACATCAACTCGGACATTCTGATGACGATATTTCCCTAACGACAGCAAATATGGATATGAAACTGACATGAATCGATAGAGGAACATGTGCCCTTTGGGATAAAACCAAGATGGCCAGAATTAGATAGGTTTTAGATTATTTATGCTCGAATACACGGAGTCTTCTTTGCGTGGGAACAGGACATGTGTACCACAGATAAGTCTTAATTACGCAAAAATTGGAGAAGGTTGAAAACACTGCGACATTCATGTGAATATATTTCATTAACCAAGGCAGATATGGATATAAAACTTACATGAATCGATAGAGTAACACGTGCCCTTTGAGATAAAACCAAGATTGAAAGAATTTGATACGTTTTAGACCATTTATACTCGAATACACGGAGCCTTCTTTGTGCGGGAACAGGACTTGTGTACCACAGATAAGTCAGAATTACGCAAAAATAGCAGGCAGTTGCACATCAACTCGGACATTCTGATGACGATATTTCCCTAACGACAGCAAATATGGATATGAAACTGACATGAATCGATAGAAGAACATGTGCCCTTCAGGATAAAACCAAGATGGCCAGAATTAGATAGGTTTTAGATTATTTATGCTCGAATACACGGAGTCTTCTTTGCGTGGGAACAGGACATGTGTACCACGGATAAGTCTTAATTACGCAAAAATTGGAGAAGGTTGAAAACACTGCGACATTCATGTGAATATATTTCATTAACCAAGGCAGATATGGATATAAAACATACATGAATCGATAGAGTAACACGTGCCCTTTGAGATAAAACCAAGATTGAAAGAATTGGATACGTTTTAGACCATTTATACTCGAATACACGGAGCCTTCTTTGTGCGGGAACAGGACCTGTGTACCACAGATAAGTCAGAATTACGCAAAAATAGCAGGCAGTTGCACATCAACTCGGACATTCTGATGACGATATTTCCCTAACGACAGCCACTATGGATATGAAACTGACATGAATCGATAGAAGAACATGTGCCCTTCAGGATAAAACCAAGATGGCCAGAATTAGATAGGTTTTAGATTATTTATGCTCGAATAGACGGAGTCTTCCTTGCGTGGGAACAGGACATGTGTACCACGGATAAGTCTTAATTACGCAAAAATTGGAGAAGGTTGAAAACACTGCGACATTCATGTGAATATATTTCATTAACCAAGGCAGATATGGATATAAAACATACATGAATCGATAGAGTAACACGTGCCCTTTGAAATAAAACCAAGATTGAAAGAACTGGAAAGGTTTTAGACCATTTATACTCGAATACACGGAGCCTTCTTTGTGCGGGAACAGGACCTGTGTACCACAAATAAGTCAGAATTATGCAAAAATAGCAGGCAGTTGCACATCAACTCGGACATTCTGATGACGATATTTCCCTAAAGACAGCCACTATGGATATGAAACTGACATGAATCGATAGAAGAACATGTGCCCTTCAGGATAAAACCAAGATGGCCAGAATTAGATAGGTTTTAGATTATTTATGCTCGAATACACGGAGTCTTCTTTGCGTGGGAACAGGACATGTGTACCACGGATAAGTCTTAATTACGCAAAAATTGGAGAAGGTTGAAAACACTGCGACACTCATGTGAATATATTTCATTAACCAAGGCAGATATGGATATAAAACATACATGAATCGATAGAGTAACACGTGCCCTTTGAAATAAAACCAAGATTGAAAGAACTGGAAAGGTTTTAGACCATTTATACTCGAATACACGGAGCCTTCTTTGTGCGGAAACAGGACCTGTGTACCACAAATAAGTCAGAATTATGCAAAAATAGCAGGCAGTTGCACATCAACTCGGACATTCTGATGACGATATTTCCCTAAAGACAGCAAATATCGATATGAAACTGACATGAATCGATAGAGGAACATGTGCCCTTTGGGATAAAACCAAGATGGCCAGAATTAGATAGGTTTTAGATTATTTATGCTCGAATACACGGAGTCTTCTTTGCGTGGGAACAGGACATGTGTACCACAGATAAGTCTTAATTACGCAAAAATTGGAGAAGGTTGAAAACACTGCGACATTCATGTGAATATATTTCATTAACCAAGGCAGATATGGATATAAAACTTACATGAATCGATAGAGTAACACGTGCCCTTTGAGATAAAACCAAGATTGAAAGAATTGGATACGTTTTAGACCATTTATACTCGAATACACGGAGCCTTCTTTGTGCGGGAACAGGACCTGTGTACCACAGATAAGTCAGAATTACGCAAAAATAGCAGGCAGTTGCACATCAACTCGGACATTCTGATGACGATATTTCCCTAACGACAGCCACTATGGATATGAAACTGACATGAATCGATAGAAGAACATGTGCCCTTCAGGATAAAACCAAGATGGCCAGAATTAGATAGGTTTTAGATTATTTATGCTCGAATACACGGAGTCTTCTTTGCGTGGGAACAGGACATGTGTACCACGGATAAGTCTTAATTACGCAAAAATTGGAGAAGGTTGAAAACACTGCGACATTCATGTGAATATATTTCATTAACCAAGGCAGATATGGATATAAAACTTACATGAATCGACAGAGTAACACGTGCCCTTTGAGATAAAACCAAGATTGAAAGAATTGGATACGTTTTAGACCATTTATACTCGAATACACGGAGCCTTCTTTGTGCGGGAACAGGACCTGTGTACCACAGATAAGTCAGAATTAAGCAAAAATAGCAGGCAGTTGCACATCAACTCGGACATTCTGATGACGATATTTCCCTAACGACAGCCACTATGGATATGAAACTGACATGAATCGATAGAGGAACATGTGCCCTTTGGGATAAAACCAAGATGGCCAGAATTAGATAGGTTTTAGATTATTTATGCTCGAATAGACGGAGTCTTCTTTGCGTGGGAACAGGACATGTGTACCACGGATAAGTCTTAATTACGCAAAAATTGGAGAAGGTTGAAAACACTGCGACATTCATGTGAATATATTTCATTAACCAAGGCAGATATGGATATAAAACATACATGAATCGATAGAGTAACACGTGCCCTTTGAAATAAAACCAAGATTGAAAGAACTGGAAAGGTTTTAGACCATTTATACTCGAATACACGGGGCCTTCTTTGTGCGGGAACAGGACCTGTGTACCACAAATAAGTCAGAATTATGCAAAAATAGCAGGCAGTTGCACATCAACTCGGACATTCTGATGACGATATTTCCCTAAAGACAGCAAATATCGATATGAAACTGACATGAATCGATAGAGGAACATGTGCCCTTTGGGATAAAACCAAGATGGCCAGAATTAGATAGGTTTTAGATTATTTATGCTCGAATACACGGAGTCTTCTTTGCGTGGGAACAGGACATGTGTACCACAGATAAGTCTTAATTACGCAAAAATTGGAGAAGGTTGAAAACACTGCGACATTCATGTGAATATATTTCATTAACCAAGGCAGATATGGATATAAAACTTACATGAATCGATAGAGTAACACGTGCCCTTTGAGATAAAACCAAGATTGAAAGAATTGGATACGTTTTAGACCATTTATACTCGAATACACGGAGCCTTCTTTGTGCGGGAACAGGACCTGTGTACCACAGATAAGTCAGAATTACGCAAAAATAGCAGGCAGTTGCACATCAACTCGGACATTCTGATGACGATATTTCCCTAACGACAGCCACTATGGATATGAAACTGACATGAATCGATAGAAGAACATGTGCCCTTCAGGATAAAACCAAGATGGCCAGAATTAGATAGGTTTTAGATTATTTATGCTCGAATACACGGAGTCTTCTTTGCGTGGGAACAGGACATGTGTACCACGGATAAGTCTTAATTACGCAAAAATTGGAGAAGGTTGAAAACACTGCGACATTCATGTGAATATATTTCATTAACCAAGGCAGATATGGATATAAAACTTACATGAATCGACAGAGTAACACGTGCCCTTTGAGATAAAACCAAGATTGAAAGAATTGGATACGTTTTAGACCATTTATACTCGAATACACGGAGCCTTCTTTGTGCGGGAACAGGACCTGTGTACCACAGATAAGTCAGAATTAAGCAAAAATAGCAGGCAGTTGCACATCAACTCGGACATTCTGATGACGATATTTCCCTAACGACAGCCACTATGGATATGAAACTGACATGAATCGATAGAGGAACATGTGCCCTTTGGGATAAAACCAAGATGGCCAGAATTAGATAGGTTTTAGATTATTTATGCTCGAATAGACGGAGTCTTCTTTGCGTGGGAACAGGACATGTGTACCACGGATAAGTCTTAATTACGCAAAAATTGGAGAAGGTTGAAAACACTGCGACATTCATGTGAATATATTTCATTAACCAAGGCAGATATGGATATAAAACATACATGAATCGATAGAGTAACACGTGCCCTTTGAAATAAAACCAAGATTGAAAGAACTGGAAAGGTTTTAGACCATTTATACTCGAATACACGGAGCCTTCTTTGTGCGGGAACAGGACCTGTGTACCACAAATAAGTCAGAATTATGCAAAAATAGCAGGCAGTTGCACATCAACTCGGACATTCTGATGACGATATTTCCCTAAAGACAGCCACTATGGATATGAAACTGACATGAATCGATAGAAGAACATGTGCCCTTCAGGATAAAACCAAGATGGCCAGAATTAGATAGGTTTTAGATTATTTATGCTCGAATACACGGAGTCTTCTTTGCGTGGGAACAGGACATGTGTACCACAGATAAGTCTTAATTACGCAAAAATTGGAGAAGGTTGAAAACACTGCGACATTCATGTGAATATATTTCATTAACCAAGGCAGATATGGATATAAAACATACATGAATCGATAGAGTAACACGTGCCCTTTGAGATAAAACCAAGATTGAAAGAATTGGATACGTTTTAGACCATTTATACTCGAATACACGGAGCCTTCTTTGTGCGGGAACAGGACCTGTGTACCACAGATAAGTCAGAATTACGCAAAAATAGCAGGCAGTTGCACATCAACTCGGACATTCTGATGACGATATTTCCCTAACGACAGCCACTATGGATATGAAACTGACATGAATCGATAGAAGAACATGTGCCCTTCAGGATAAAACCAAGATGGCCAGAATTAGATAGGTTTTAGATTATTTATGCTCGAATACACGGAGTCTTCTTTGCGTGGGAACAGGACATGTGTACCACGGATAAGTCTTAATTACGCAAAAATTGGAGAAGGTTGAAAACACTGCGACATTCATGTGAATATATTTCATTAACCAAGGCAGATATGGATATAAAACATACATGAATCGATAGAGTAACACGTGCCCTTTGAAATAAAACCAAGATTGAAAGAACTGGAAAGGTTTTAGACCATTTATACTCGAATACACGGAGCCTTCTTTGTGCGGGAACAGGACCTGTGTACCACAAATAAGTCAGAATTATGCAAAAATAGCAGGCAGTTGCACATCAACTCGGACATTCTGATGACGATATTTCCCTAAAGACAGCAAATATCGATATGAAACTGACATGAATCGATAGAGGAACATGTGCCCTTTGGGATAAAACCAAGATGGCCAGAATTAGATAGGTTTTAGATTATTTATGCTCGAATACACGGAGTCTTCTTTGCGTGGGAACAGGACATGTGTACCACAGATAAGTCTTAATTACGCAAAAATTGGAGAAGGTTGAAAACACTGCGACATTCATGTGAATATATTTCATTAACCAAGGCAGATATGGATATAAAACTTAGATGAATCGATAGAGTAACACGTGCCCTTTGAGATAAAACCAAGATTGAAAGAATTGGATACGTTTTAGACCATTTATACTCGAATACACGGAGCCTTCTTTGTGCGGGAACAGGACCTGTGTACCACAGATAAGTCAGAATTACGCAAAAATAGCAGGCAGTTGCACATCAACTCGGACATTCTGATGACGATATTTCCCTAACGACAGCCACTATGGATATGAAACTGACATGAATCGATAGAAGAACATGTGCCCTTCAGGATAAAACCAAGATGGCCAGAATTAGATAGGTTTTAGATTATTTATGCTCGAATACACGGAGTCTTCTTTGCGTGGGAACAGGACATGTGTACCACGGATAAGTCTTAATTACGCAAAAATTGGAGAAGGTTGAAAACACTGCGACATTCATGTGAATATATTTCATTAACCAAGGCAGATATGGATATAAAACTTACATGAATCGACAGAGTAACACGTGCCCTTTGAGATAAAACAAAGATTGAAAGAATTGGATACGTTTTAGACCATTTATACTCGAATACACGGAGCCTTCTTTGTGCGGGAACAGGACCTGTGTACCACAGATAAGTCAGAATTAAGCAAAAATAGCAGGCAGTTGCACATCAACTCGGACATTCTGATGACGATATTTCCCTAACGACAGCAAATATGGATATGAAACTGACATGAATCGATAGAGGAACATGTGCCCTTTGGGATAAAACCAAGATGGCCAGAATTAGATAGGTTTTAGATTATTTATGCTCGAATAGACGGAGTCTTCTTTGCGTGGGAACAGGACATGTGTACCAAAGATAACCCAGAATTACGCAAAAATTGGAGAAGGTTGAAAAGACTGCGACATTCATGTGCAGATATTTTATTAACCAAGGCAGATATGGATATAAAACTTACATGAATCGACAGAGTAGCACGTGCCCTTTGAGATAAAACCAAGATTGAAAAAATTGGATACGTTTTAGACCATTTATACTCGAATACACGGAGCCTTCTTTGTGCGGGAACAGGACCTGTGTACCACAAATAAGTCAGAATTATGCAAAAATAGCAGGCAGTTGCACATCAACTCGGACATTCTGATGACGATATTTCCCTAAAGACAGCAAATATGGATATGAAACTGACATGAATCGATAGAGGAACATGTGCCCTTTGGGATAAAACCAAGATGGCCAGAATTAGATAGGTTTTAGATTATTTATGCTCGAATACACGGAGTCTTCTTTGCGTGGGAACAGGACATGTGTACCACAGATAAGTCTTAATTACGCAAAAATTGGAGAAGGTTGAAAACACTGCGACATTCATGTGAATATATTTCATTAACCAAGGCAGATATGGATATAAAACTTACATGAATCGATAGAGTAACACGTGCCCTTTGAGATAAAACCAAGATTGAAAGAATTGGATACGTTTTAGACCATTTATACTCGAATACACGGAGCCTTTTTTGTGCGGGAACAGGACCTGTGTACCACAGATAAGTCAGAATTACGCAAAAATAGCAGGCAGTTGCACATCAACTCGGACATTCTGATGACGATATTTCCCTAACGACAGCCACTATGGATATGAAACTGACATGAATCGATAGAAGAACATGTGCCCTTCAGGATAAAACCAAGATGGCCAGAATTAGATAGGTTTTAGATTATTTATGCTCGAATACACGGAGTCTTCTTTGCGTGGGAACAGGACATGTGTATTACGGATAAGTCTTAATTACGCAAAAATTGGAGAAGGTTGAAAACACTGCGACATTCATGTGAATATATTTCATTAACCAAGGCAGATATGGATATAAAACATACATGAATCGATAGAGTAACACGTGCCCTTTGAGATAAAACCAAGATTGAAAGAATTGGATACGTTTTAGACCATTTATACTCGAATACACGGAGCCTTCTTTGTGCGGGAACAGGACCTGTGTACCACAGATAAGTCAGAATTACGCAAAAATAGCAGGCAGTTGCACATCAACTCGGACATTCTGATGACGATATTTCCCTAACGACAGCCACTATGGATATGAAACTGACATGAATCGATAGAAGAACATGTGCCCTTCAGGATTAAACCAAGATGGCCAGAATTAGATAGGTTTTAGATTATTTATGCTCGAATAGACGGAGTCTTCTTTGCGTGGGAACAGGACATGTGTACCACGGATAAGTCTTAATTACGCAAAAATTGGAGAAGGTTGAAAACACTGCGACATTCATGTGAATATATTTCATTAACCAAGGCAGATATGGATATAAAACATACATGAATCGATAGAGTAACACGTGCCCTTTGAAATAAAACCAAGATTGAAAGAACTGGAAAGGTTTTAGACCATTTATACTCGAATACACGGAGCCTTCTTTGTGCGGGAACAGGACCTGTGTACCACAAATAAGTCAGAATTACGCAAAAATAGCAGGCAGTTGCACATCAACTCGGACATTCTGATGACGATATTTCCCTAACGACAGCCACTATGGATATGAAACTGACATGAATCGATAGAAGAACATGTGCCCTTCAGGATAAAACCAAGATGGCCAGAATTAGATAGGTTTTAGATTATTTATGCTCGAATACACGGAGTCTTCTTTGCGTGGGAACAGGACATGTGTATTACGGATAAGTCTTAATTACGCAAAAATTGGAGAAGGTTGAAAACACTGCGACATTCATGTGAATATATTTCATTAACCAAGGCAGATATGGATATAAAACATACATGAATCGATAGAGTAACACGTGCCCTTTGAGATAAAACCAAGATTGAGAGAATTGGATACGTTTTAGACCATTTATACTCGAATACACGGAGCCTTCTTTGTGCGGGAACAGGACCTGTGTACCACAGATAAGTCAGAATTACGCAAAAATAGCAGGCAGTTGCACATCAACTCGGACATTCTGATGACGATATTTCCCTAACGACAGCCACTATGGATATGAAACTGACATGAATCGATAGAAGAACATGTGCCCTTCAGGATTAAACCAAGATGGCCAGAATTAGATAGGTTTTAGATTATTTATGCTCGAATAGACGGAGTCTTCTTTGCGTGGGAACAGGACATGTGTACCACGGATAAGTCTTAATTACGCAAAAATTGGAGAAGGTTGAAAACACTGCGACATTCATGTGAATATATTTCATTAACCAAGGCAGATATGGATATAAAACATACATGAATCGATAGAGTAACACGTGCCCTTTGAAATAAAACCAAGATTGAAAGAACTGGAAAGGTTTTAGACCATTTATACTCGAATACACGGAGCCTTCTTTGTGCGGGAACAGGACCTGTGTACCACAAATAAGTCAGAATTATGCAAAAATAGCAGGCAGTTGCACATCAACTCGGACATTCTGATGACGATATTTCCCTAAAGACAGCAAATATCGATATGAAACTGACATGAATCGATAGAGGAACATGTGCCCTTTGGGATAAAACCAAGATGGCCAGAATTAGATAGGTTTTAGATTATTTATGCTCGAATACACGGAGTCTTCTTTGCGTGGGAACAGGACATGTGTACCACAGATAAGTCTTAATTACGCAAAAATTGGAGAAGGTTGAAAACACTGCGACATTCATGTGAATATATTTCATTAACCAAGGCAGATATGGATATAAAACTTACATGAATCGATAGAGTAACACGTGCCCTTTGAGATAAAACCAAGATTGAAAAAATTGGATACGTTTTAGACCATTTATACTCGAATACACGGAGCCTTCTTTGTGCGGGAACAGGACCTGTGTACCACAGATAAGTCAGAATTACGCAAAAATAGCAGGCAGTTGCACATCAACTCGGACATTCTGATGACGATATTTCCCTAACGACAGCCACTATGGATATGAAACTGACATGAATCGATAGAAGAACATGTGCCCTTCAGGATAAAACCAAGATGGCCAGAATTAGATAGGTTTTAGATTATTTATGCTCGAATACACGGAGTCTTCTTTGCGTGGGAACAGGACATGTGTACCACGGATAAGTCTTAATTACGCAAAAATTGGAGAAGGTTGAAAACACTGCGACATTCATGTGAATATATTTCATTAACCAAGGCAGATATGGATATAAAACTTACATGAATCGACAGAGTAACACGTGCCCTTTGAGATAAAACAAAGATTGAAAGAATTGGATACGTTTTAGACCATTTATACTCGAATACACGGAGCCTTCTTTGTGCGGGAACAGGACTTGTGTACCACAGATAAGTCAGAATTATGCAAAAATAGCAGGCAGTTGCACATCAACTCGGACATTCTGATGACGATATTTCCCTAACGACAGCAAATATGGATATGAAACTGACATGAATCGATAGAGGAACATGTGCCCTTTGGGATAAAACCAAGATGGCCAGAATTAGATAGGTTTTAGATTATTTATGCTCGAATAGACGGAGTCTTCTTTGCGTGGGAACAGGACATGTGTACCAAAGATAACCCAGAATTACGCAAAAATTGGAGAAGGTTGAAAAGACTGCGACATTCATGTGCAGATATTTTATTAACCAAGGCAGATATGGATATAAAACTTACATGAATCGATAGAGTAGCACGTGCCCTTTGAGATAAAACCAAGATTGAAAAAATTGGATACGTTTTAGACCATTTATACTCGAATACACGGAGCCTTCTTTGTGCGGGAACAGGACCTGTGTACCACAGATAAGTCAGAATTACACCAAAATAGCAGGCAGTTGCACATCAACTCGGACATTCTTATGACGATATTTCCCTAACGACAGCATATATCGATATGAAACTTACATGAATCGATAGAGGAACATGTGCCCTTTGAGATAAAGCCAAGATGGCCAGAATTGGATAGGTTTTAGATTATTTATGGTCGAATAACGGAGTCTTCTTTGCGTGGGAACAGGACATGTGTACCACAGATAAGTCAGAGTTATGCAAAAATTGGAGAAGGTTGAAAACACTGCGACATTCATGTGAATATATTACATTAACCAAGGCAGATATGGATATAAAACTTACATGAATCGACAGAGTAACACGTGCCCTTTGAGATAAAACCAAGATTGAAAAAATTGGATACGTTTTAGACCATTTATACTCGAATACACGGAGCCTTCTTTGTGCGGGAACAGGACCTGTGTACCACAAATAAGTCAGAATTACACCAAAATAGCAGGCAGTTGCACATCAACTCGGACATTCTTATGACGATATTTCCCTAACGACAGCATATATCGATATGAAACTGACATGAATCGATAGAGGAACATGTGCCCTTTGAGATAAAGCCAAGATGGCCAGAATTGGATAGGTTTTAGATTATTTATGGTCGAATAACGGAGTCTTCTTTGCGTGGGAACAGGACATGTGTACCACAGATAAGTCAGAGTTATGCAAAAATTGGAGAAGGTTGAAAACACTGCGACATTCATGTGAATATATTACATTAACCAAGGCAGATATGGATATAAAACTTACATGAATCGACAGAGTAACACGTGCCCTTTGAGATAAAACAAAGATTGAAAGAATTGGATACGTTTTAGACCATTTATACTCGAATACACGGAGCCTTCTTTGTGCGGGAACAGGACCTGTGTACCACAAATAAGTCAGAATTATGCAAAAATAGCAGGCAGTTGCACATCAACTCGGACATTCTGATGACGATATTTCCCTAACGACAGCAAATATGGATATGAAACTGACATGAATCGATAGAGGAACATGTGCCCTTTGGGATAAAACCAAGATGGCCAGAATTAGATAGGTTTTAGATTATTTATGCTCGAATAGACGGAGTCTTCTTTGCGTGGGAACAGGACATGTGTACCAAAGATAACCCAGAATTACGCAAAAATTGGAGAAGGTTGAAAAGACTGCGACATTCATGTGCAGATATTTCATTAACCAAGGCAGATATGGATATAAAACTTACATGAATCGATAGAGTTGCACGTGCCCTTTGAGATAAAACCAAGATTGAAAAAATTGGATACGTTTTAGACCATTTATACTCGAATACACGGAGCCTTCTTTGTGCGGGAACAGGACCTGTGTACCACCGATAAGGCAAAATTACGCAAAAATAGCAGGCAGTTGCACATCAACTCGGACATTCTTATGACGATATTTCCCTAACGACGGCAGATATGGATATAAAACGTATATGAATCGATAAAGCAACACGAGCCCTTTGAGATAAAAGCAAAATCGCAAGAATTAGATAAGTTTCAGACCATTTATACTCGAATACACGGAGCCTTCTTTGTGCGGGAACAGGACCTGTGTACCACAGATAAGTCAGAATTATGCAAAAATAGCAGGCAGTTGCACATCAACTCGGACATTCTTATGACGATATTTCCCTAACGACAGCAAATATCGATATGAAACTTACATGAATCGATAGAGGAACATGTGCCCTTTGAGATAAAGCCAAGATGGCCAGAATTGGATAGGTTTTAGATTATTTATGGTCGAATACACGGAGTCTTCTTTGCGTGGGAACAGGACATGTGTACCACAGATAAGTCTTAATTACGCAAAAATTGGAGAAGGTTGAAAACACTGCGACATTCATGTGAATATATTTCATTAACCAAGGCAGATATGGATATAAAACGTACATGAATCGACAGAGTAACACGTGCCCTTTGAGATAAAACCAAGATTGAGAGAATTGGATAGGTTTTAGACCATTTATACTCGAATACACGGAGCCTTCTTTGTGCAGGAACAGGACCTGTGTACCACCGATAAGTCAGAATTACGCAAAAATAGCAGGCAGTTGCATATCAACTCGGACATTCTTATGACGATATTTCCCTAACGACAGCAAATATGGATAAGAAACTTACATGAATCGATAGAGCAACACGAGCCCTTTGAGATAAAAGCAAGATTGCAAGAATTAGATAAGTTTTAGACCATTTATATTCGAATACACGGAGCCTTCTTTGTGCGGGAACAGGACCTGTGTACCACAGATAAGTCAGAATTATGCAAAAATAGCAGGCAGTTGCACATCAACTCGGACATTCTGATGACGATATTTCCCTAACGACAGCAAATATGGATATGAAACTGACATGAATCGATAGAGGAGCATGTGCCCTTTGGGATAAAACCAAGATGGCCAGAATTAGATAGGTTTTAGATTATTTATGCTCGAATAGACGGAGTCTTCTTTGCGTGGGAACAGGACATGTGTACCAAAGATAACCCAGAATTACGCAAAAATTGGAGAAGGTTGAAAAGACTGCGACATTCATGTGCAGATATTTTATTAACCGAGGCAGATATGGATATAAAACTTACATGAATCGATAGAGTAGCACGTGCCCTTTGAGATAAAACCAAGATTGAAAAAATTGGATACGTTTTAGACCATTTATACTCGAATACACGGAGCCTTCTTTGTGCGGGAACAGGACCTGTGTACCACAGATAAGTCAGAATTACACCAAAATAGCAGGCAGTTGCACATCAACTCGGACATTCTTATGACGATATTTCCCTAACGACAGCATATATCGATATGAAACTTACATGAATCGATAGAGGAACATGTGCCCTTTGAGATAAAGCCAAGATGGCCAGAATTGGATAGGTTTTAGATTATTTATGGTCGAATAACGGAGTCTTCTTTGCGTGGGAACAGGACATGTGTACCACAGATAAGTCAGAGTTATGCAAAAATTGGAGAAGGTTGAAAACACTGCGACATTCATGTGAATATATTACATTAACCAAGGCAGATATGGATATAAAACTTACATGAATCGACAGAGTAACACGTGCCCTTTGAGATAAAACAAAGATTGAAAGAATTGGATACGTTTTAGACCATTTATACTCGAATACACGGAGCCTTCTTTGTGCGGGAACAGGACCTGTGTACCACAAATAAGTCAGAATTATGCAAAAATAGCAGGCAGTTGCACATCAACTCGGACATTCTGATGACGATATTTCCCTAACGACAGCAAATATGGATATGAAACTGACATGAATCGATAGAGGAACATGTGCCCTTTGGGATAAAACCAAGATGGCCAGAATTAGATAGGTTTTAGATTATTTATGCTCGAATAGACGGAGTCTTCTTTGCGTGGGAACAGGACATGTGTACCAAAGATAACCCAGAATTACGCAAAAATTGGAGAAGGTTGAAAAGACTGCGACATTCATGTGCAGATATTTCATTAACCAAGGCAGATATGGATATAAAACTTACATGAATCGATAGAGTAGCACGTGCCCTTTGAGATAAAACCAAGATTGAAAAAATTGGATACGTTTTAGACCATTTATACTCGAATACACGGAGCCTTCTTTGTGCGGGAACAGGACCTGTGTACCACCGATAAGGCAGAATTACGCAAAAATAGCAGGCAGTTGCACATCAACTCGGACATTCTTATGACGATATTTCCCTAACGACGGCAGATATGGATATAAAACGTATATGAATCGATAGAGCAACACGAGCCCTTTGAGATAAAAGCAAAATCGCAAGAATTAGATAAGTTTCAGACCATTTATACTCGAATACACGGAGCCTTCTTTGTGCGGGAACAGGACCTGTGTACCACAGATAAGTCAGAATTATGCAAAAATAGCAGGCAGTTGCACATCAACTCGGACATTCTTATGACGATATTTCCCTAACGACAGCAAATATCGATATGAAACTTACATGAATCGATAGAGGAACATGTGCCCTTCAGGATTAAACCAAGATGGCCAGAATTAGATAGGTTTTAGATTATTTATGCTCGAATAGACGGAGTCTTCTTTGCGTGGGAACAGGACATGTGTACCACGGATAAGTCTTAATTACGCAAAAATTGGAGAAGGTTGAAAACACTGCGACATTCATGTGAATATATTTCATTAACCAAGGCAGATATGGATATAAAACATACATGAATCGATAGAGTAACACGTGCCCTTTGAAATAAAACCAAGATTGAAAGAACTGGAAAGGTTTTAGACCATTTATACTCGAATACACGGAGCCTTCTTTGTGCGGGAACAGGACCTGTGTACCACAAATAAGTCAGAATTATGCAAAAATAGCAGGCAGTTGCACATCAACTCGGACATTCTGATGACGATATTTCCCTAAAGACAGCAAATATCGATATGAAACTGACATGAATCGATAGAGGAACATGTGCCCTTTGGGATAAAACCAAGATGGCCAGAATTAGATAGGTTTTAGATTATTTATGCTCGAATACACGGAGTCTTCTTTGCGTGGGAACAGGACATGTGTACCACAGATAAGTCTTAATTACGCAAAAATTGGAGAAGGTTGAAAACACTGCGACATTCATGTGAATATATTTCATTAACCAAGGCAGATATGGATATAAAACTTACATGAATCGATAGAGTAACACGTGCCCTTTGAGATAAAACCAAGATTGAAAAAATTGGATACGTTTTAGACCATTTATACTCGAATACACGGAGCCTTCTTTGTGCGGGAACAGGACCTGTGTACCACAGATAAGTCAGAATTACGCAAAAATAGCAGGCAGTTGCACATCAACTCGGACATTCTGATGACGATATTTCCCTAACGACAGCCACTATGGATATGAAACTGACATGAATCGATAGAAGAACATGTGCCCTTCAGGATAAAACCAAGATGGCCAGAATTAGATAGGTTTTAGATTATTTATGCTCGAATACACGGAGTCTTCTTTGCGTGGGAACAGGACATGTGTACCACGGATAAGTCTTAATTACGCAAAAATTGGAGAAGGTTGAAAACACTGCGACATTCATGTGAATATATTTCATTAACCAAGGCAGATATGGATATAAAACTTACATGAATCGACAGAGTAACACGTGCCCTTTGAGATAAAACAAAGATTGAAAGAATTGGATACGTTTTAGACCATTATACTCGAATACACGGAGCCTTCTTTGTGCGGGAACAGGACTTGTGTACCACAGATAAGTCAGAATTATGCAAAAATAGCAGGCAGTTGCACATCAACTCGGACATTCTGATGACGATATTTCCCTAACGACAGCAAATATGGATATGAAACTGACATGAATCGATAGAGGAACATGTGCCCTTTGGGATAAAACCAAGATGGCCAGAATTAGATAGGTTTTAGATTATTTATGCTCGAATAGACGGAGTCTTCTTTGCGTGGGAACAGGACATGTGTACCAAAGATAACCCAGAATTACGCAAAAATTGGAGAAGGTTGAAAAGACTGCGACATTCATGTGCAGATATTTTATTAACCAAGGCAGATATGGATATAAAACTTACATGAATCGATAGAGTAGCACGTGCCCTTTGAGATAAAACCAAGATTGAAAAAAATGGATACGTTTTAGACCATTTATACTCGAATACACGGAGCCTTCTTTGTGCGGGAACAGGACCTGTGTACCACAGATAAGTCAGAATTACACCAAAATAGCAGGCAGTTGCACATCAACTCGGACATTCTTATGACGATATTTCCCTAACGACAGCATATATCGATATGAAACTTACATGAATCGATAGAGGAACATGTGCCCTTTGAGATAAAGCCAAGATGGCCAGAATTGGATAGGTTTTAGATTATTTATGGTCGAATAACGGAGTCTTCTTTGCGTGGGAACAGGACATGTGTACCACAGATAAGTCAGAGTTATGCAAAAATTGGAGAAGGTTGAAAACACTGCGACATTCATGTGCAGATATTTCATTAACCAATGCAGATATGGATATAAAACTTACATGAATCGATAGAGTAACACGTGCCCTTTGAGATAAAACCAAGATTGAAAAAAATTGGGTACGTTTTAGACCATTTATACTCGAATACACGGAGCCTTCTTTGTGCGGGAACAGGACCTGTGTACCACAAATAAGTCAGAATTACACCAAAATAGCAGGCAGTTGCACATCAACTCGGACATTCTTATGACGATATTTCCCTAACGACAGCATATATCGATATGAAACTGACATGAATCGATAGAGGAACATGTGCCCTTTGAGATAAAGCCAAGATGGCCAGAATTGGATAGGTTTTAGATTATTTATGGTCGAATAACGGAGTCTTCTTTGCGTGGGAACAGGACATGTGTACCACAGATAAGTCAGAGTTATGCAAAAATTGGAGAAGGTTGAAAACACTGCGACATTCATGTGAATATATTACATTAACCAAGGCAGATATGGATATAAAACTTACATGAATCGACAGAGTAACACGTGCCCTTTGAGATAAAACAAAGATTGAAAGAATTGGATACGTTTTAGACCATTTATACTCGAATACACGGAGCCTTCTTTGTGCGGGAACAGGACCTGTGTACCACAAATAAGTCAGAATTATGCAAAAATAGCAGGCAGTTGCACATCAACTCGGACATTCTGATGACGATATTTCCCTAACGACAGCAAATATGGATATGAAACTGACATGAATCGATAGAGGAACATGTGCCCTTTGGGATAAAACCAAGATGGCCAGAATTAGATAGGTTTTAGATTATTTATGCTCGAATAGACGGAGTCTTCTTTGCGTGGGAACAGGACATGTGTACCAAAGATAACCCAGAATTACGCAAAAATTGGAGAAGGTTGAAAAGACTGCGACATTCATGTGCAGATATTTCATTAACCAAGGCAGATATGGATATAAAACTTACATGAATCGATAGAGTAGCACGTGCCCTTTGAGATAAAACCAAGATTGAAAAAATTGGATACGTTTTAGACCATTTATACTCGAATACACGGAGCCTTCTTTGTGCGGGAACAGGACCTGTGTACCACCGATAAGGCAGAATTACGCAAAAATAGCAGGCAGTTGCACATCAACTCGGACATTCTTATGACGATATTTCCCTAACGACGGCAGATATGGATATAAAACGTATATGAATCGATAGAGCAACACGAGCCCTTTGAGATAAAAGCAAAATCGCAAGAATTAGATAAGTTTCAGACCATTTATACTCGAATACACGGAGCCTTCTTTGTGCGGGAACAGGACCTGTGTACCACAGATAAGTCAGAATTATGCAAAAATAGCAGGCAGTTGCACATCAACTCGGACATTCTTATGACGATATTTCCCTAACGACAGCAAATATCGATATGAAACTTACATGAATCGATAGAGGAACATGTGCCCTTTGAGATAAAGCCAAGATGGCCAGAATTGGATAGGTTTTAGATTATTTATGGTCGAATACACGGAGTCTTCTTTGCGTGGGAACAGGACATGTGTACCACAGATAAGTCTTAATTACGCAAAAATTGGAGAAGGTTGAAAACACTGCGACATTCATGTGAATATATTTCATTAACCAAGGCAGATATGGATATAAAACTTACATGAATCGACAGAGTAACACGTGCCCTTTGAGATAAAACCAAGATTGAGAGAATTGGATAGGTTTTAGACCATTTATACTCGAATACACGGAGCCTTCTTTGTGCAGGAACAGGACCTGTGTACCACCGATAAGTCAGAATTACGCAAAAATAGCAGGCAGTTGCATATCAACTCGGACATTCTTATGACGATATTTCCCTAACGACAGCAAATATGGATAAGAAACTTACATGAATCGATAGAGCAACACGAGCCCTTTGAGATAAAAGCAAGATTGCAAGAATTAGATAAGTTTTAGACCATTTATATTCGAATACACGGAGCCTTCTTTGTGCGGGAACAGGACCTGTGTACCACAGATAAGTCAGAATTATGCAAAAATAGCAGGCAGTTGCACATCAACTCGGACATTCTGATGACGATATTTCCCTAACGACAGCAAATATGGATATGAAACTGACATGAATCGATAGAGGAACATGTGCCCTTTGGGATAAAACCAAGATGGCCAGAATTAGATAGGTTTTAGATTATTTATGCTCGAATAGACGGAGTCTTCTTTGCGTGGGAACAGGACATGTGTACCAAAGATAACCCAGAATTACGCAAAAATTGGAGAAGGTTGAAAAGACTGCGACATTCATGTGCAGATATTTTATTAACCGAGGCAGATATGGATATAAAACTTACATGAATCGATAGAGTAGCACGTGCCCTTTGAGATAAAACCAAGATTGAAAAAATTGGATACGTTTTAGACCATTTATACTCGAATACACGGAGCCTTCTTTGTGCGGGAACAGGACCTGTGTACCACAGATAAGTCAGAATTACACCAAAATAGCAGGCAGTTGCACATCAACTCGGACATTCTTATGACGATATTTCCCTAACGACAGCATATATCGATATGAAACTTACATGAATCGATAGAGGAACATGTGCCCTTTGAGATAAAGCCAAGATGGCCAGAATTGGATAGGTTTTAGATTATTTATGGTCGAATAACGGAGTCTTCTTTGCGTGGGAACAGGACATGTGTACCACAGATAAGTCAGAGTTATGCAAAAATTGGAGAAGGTTGAAAACACTGCGACATTCATGTGAATATATTACATTAACCAAGGCAGATATGGATATAAAACTTACATGAATCGACAGAGTAACACGTGCCCTTTGAGATAAAACAAAGATTGAAAGAATTGGATACGTTTTAGACCATTTATACTCGAATACACGGAGCCTTCTTTGTGCGGGAACAGGACCTGTGTACCACAAATAAGTCAGAATTATGCAAAAATAGCAGGCAGTTGCACATCAACTCGGACATTCTGATGACGATATTTCCCTAACGACAGCAAATATGGATATGAAACTGACATGAATCGATAGAGGAACATGTGCCCTTTGGGATAAAACCAAGATGGCCAGAATTAGATAGGTTTTAGATTATTTATGCTCGAATAGACGGAGTCTTCTTTGCGTGGGAACAGGACATGTGTACCAAAGATAACCCAGAATTACGCAAAAATTGGAGAAGGTTGAAAAGACTGCGACATTCATGTGCAGATATTTCATTAACCAAGGCAGATATGGATATAAAACTTACATGAATCGATAGAGTAGCACGTGCCCTTTGAGATAAAACCAAGATTGAAAAAATTGGATACGTTTTAGACCATTTATACTCGAATACACGGAGCCTTCTTTGTGCGGGAACAGGACCTGTGTACCACCGATAAGGCAGAATTACGCAAAAATAGCAGGCAGTTGCACATCAACTCGGACATTCTTATGACGATATTTCCCTAACGACGGCAGATATGGATATAAAACGTATATGAATCGATAGAGCAACACGAGCCCTTTGAGATAAAAGCAAAATCGCAAGAATTAGATAAGTTTCAGACCATTTATACTCGAATACACGGAGCCTTCTTTGTGCGGGAACAGGACCTGTGTACCACAGATAAGTCAGAATTATGCAAAAATAGCAGGCAGTTGCACATCAACTCGGACATTCTTATGACGATATTTCCCTAACGACAGCAAATATCGATATGAAACTTACATGAATCGATAGAGGAACATGTGCCCTTTGAGATAAAGCCAAGATGGCCAGAATTGGATAGGTTTTAGATTATTTATGGTCGAATACACGGAGTCTTCTTTGCGTGGGAACAGGACATGTGTACCACAGATAAGTCTTAATTACGCAAAAATTGGAGAAGGTTGAAAACACTGCGACATTCATGTGAATATATTTCATTAACCAAGGCAGATATGGATATAAAACTTACATGAATCGACAGAGTAACACGTGCCCTTTGAGATAAAACCAAGATTGAGAGAATTGGATAGGTTTTAGACCATTTATACTCGAATACACGGAGTCTTCTTTGTGCAGGAACAGGACCTGTGTACCACCGATAAGTCAGAATTACGCAAAAATAGCAGGCAGTTGCATATCAACTCGGACATTCTTATGACGATATTTCCCTAACGACAGCAAATATGGATAAGAAACTTACATGAATCGATAGAGCAACACGAGCCCTTTGAGATAAAAGCAAGATTGCAAGAATTAGATAAGTTTTAGACCATTTATATTCGAATACACGGAGCCTTCTTTGTGCGGGAACAGGACCTGTGTACCACAGATAAGTCAGAATTACGCCAAAATAGCAGGCAGTTGCACATCAACTCGGACATTCTTATGACGATATTCCCCTAACGACAGCAAATATCGATATGAAACTGACATGAATCGATAGAGGAACATGTGCCCTTTGGGATAAAACCAAGATGGCCAGAATTAGATAGGTTTTAGATTATTTATGCTCGAATACACGGAGTCTTCTTTGCGTGGGAACAGGACATGTGTACCAAAGATAACCCAGAATTACGCAAAAATTGGAGAAGGTTGAAAAGACTGCGACATTCATGTGCAGATATTTCATTAACCAAGGCAGATATGGATATAAAACTTACATGAATCGATAGAGTAGCACGTGCCCTTTGAGATAAAACCAAGATTGAAAAAATTGGATACGTTTTAGACCATTTATACTCGAATACACGGAGCCTTCTTTGTGCGGGAACAGGACCTGTGTACCACCGATAAGGCAGAATTACGCAAAAATAGCAGGCAGTTGCACATCAACTCGGACATTCTTATGACGATATTTCCCTAACAACGGCAGATATGGATATAAAACGTATATGAATCGATAGAGCAACACGAGCCCTTTGAGATAAAAGCAAAATCGCAAGAATTAGATAAGTTTCAGACCATTTATACTCGAATACACGGAGCCTTCTTTGTGCGGGAACAGGACCTGTGTACCACAGATAAGTCAGAATTATGCAAAAATAGCAGGCAGTTGCACATCAACTCGGACATTCTTATGACGATATTTCCCTAACGACAGCAAATATCGATATGAAACTTACATGAATCGATAGAGGAACATGTGCCCTTTGAGATAAAGCCAAGATGGCCAGAATTGGATAGGTTTTAGATTATTTATGGTCGAATACACGGAGTCTTCTTTGCGTGGGAACAGGACATGTGTACCACAGATAAGTCTTAATTACGCAAAAATTGGAGAAGGTTGAAAACACTGCGACATTCATGTGAATATATTTCATTAACCAAGGCAGATATGGATATAAAACTTACATGAATCGACAGAGTAACACGTGCCCTTTGAGATAAAACCAAGATTGAGAGAATTGGATAGGTTTTAGACCATTTATACTCGAATACACGGAGTCTTCTTTGTGCAGGAACAGGACCTGTGTACCACCGATAAGTCAGAATTACGCAAAAATAGCAGGCAGTTGCATATCAACTCGGACATTCTTATGACGATATTTCCCTAACGACAGCAAATATGGATAAGAAACTTACATGAATCGATAGAGCAACACGAGCCCTTTGAGATAAAAGCAAGATTGCAAGAATTAGATAAGTTTTAGACCATTTATATTCGAATACACGGAGCCTTCTTTGTGCGGGAACAGGACCTGTGTACCACAGATAAGTCAGAATTACGCCAAAATAGCAGGCAGTTGCACATCAACTCGGACATTCTTATGACGATATTTCCCTAACGACAGCAAATATGGATATGAAACTGACATGAATCGATAGAGGAACATGTGCCCTTTGGGATAAAACCAAGATGGCCAGAATTAGATAGGTTTTAGATTATTTATGCTCGAATAGACGGAGTCTTCTTTGCGTGGGAACAGGACATGTGTACCAAAGATAACCCAGAATTACGCAAAAATTGGAGAAGGTTGAAAAGACTGCGACATTCATGTGCAGATATTTTATTAACCAAGGCAGATATGGATATAAAACTTACATGAATCGATAGAGTAGCACGTGCCCTTTGAGATAAAACCAAGATTGAAAAAATTGGATACGTTTTAGACCATTTATACTCGAATACACGGAGCCTTCTTTGTGCGGGAACAGGACCTGTGTACCACAGATAAGTCAGAATTACACCAAAATAGCAGGCAGTTGCACATCAACTCGGACATTGTTATGACGATATTTCCCTAACGACAGCATATATCGATATGAAACTTACATGAATCGATAGAGGAACATGTGCCCTTTGAGATAAAGCCAAGATGGCCAGAATTGGATAGGTTTTAGATTATTTATGGTCGAATAACGGAGTCTTCTTTGCGTGGGAACAGGACATGTGTACCACAGATAAGTCAGAGTTATGCAAAAATTGGAGAAGGTTGAAAACACTGCGACATTCATGTGAATATATTACATTAACCAAGGCAGATATGGATATAAAACTTACATGAATCGACAGAGTAACACGTGCCCTTTGAGATAAAACCAAGATTGAAAAAATTGGATACGTTTTAGACCATTTATACTCGAATACACGGAGCCTTCTTTGTGCGGGAACAGGACCTGTGTACCACAAATAAGTCAGAATTACACCAAAATAGCAGGCAGTTGCACATCAACTCGGACATTCTTATGACGATATTTCCCTAACGACAGCATATATCGATATGAAACTGACATGAATCGATAGAGGAACATGTGCCCTTTGAGATAAAGCCAAGATGGCCAGAATTGGATAGGTTTTAGATTATTTATGGTCGAATAACGGAGTCTTCTTTGCGTGGGAACAGGACATGTGTACCACAGATAAGTCAGAGTTATGCAAAAATTGGAGAAGGTTGAAAACACTGCGACATTCATGTGAATATATTACATTAACCAAGGCAGATATGGATATAAAACTTACATGAATCGACAGAGTAACACGTGCCCTTTGAGATAAAACAAAGATTGAAAGAATTGGATACGTTTTAGACCATTTATACTCGAATACACGGAGCCTTCTTTGTGCGGGAACAGGACCTGTGTACCACAAATAAGTCAGAATTATGCAAAAATAGCAGGCAGTTGCACATCAACTCGGACATTCTGATGACGATATTTCCCTAACGACAGCAAATATGGATATGAAACTGACATGAATCGATAGAGGAACATGTGCCCTTTGGGATAAAACCAAGATGGCCAGAATTAGATAGGTTTTAGATTATTTATGCTCGAATAGACGGAGTCTTCTTTGCGTGGGAACAGGACATGTGTACCAAAGATAACCCAGAATTACGCAAAAATTGGAGAAGGTTGAAAAGACTGCGACATTCATGTGCAGATATTTCATTAACCAAGGCAGATATGGATATAAAACTTACATGAATCGATAGAGTAGCACGTGCCCTTTGAGATAAAACCAAGATTGAAAAAATTGGATACGTTTTAGACCATTTATACTCGAATACACGGAGCCTTCTTTGTGCGGGAACAGGACCTGTGTACCACCGATAAGGCAGAATTACGCAAAAATAGCAGGCAGTTGCACATCAACTCGGACATTCTTATGACGATATTTCCCTAACGACGGCAGATATGGATATAAAACGTATATGAATCGATAGAGCAACACGAGCCCTTTGAGATAAAAGCAAAATCGCAAGAATTAGATAAGTTTCAGACCATTTATACTCGAATACACGGAGCCTTCTTTGTGCGGGAACAGGACCTGTGTACCACAGATAAGTCAGAATTATGCAAAAATAGCAGGCAGTTGCACATCAACTCGGACATTCTTATGACGATATTTCCCTAACGACAGCAAATATCGATATGAAACTTACATGAATCGATAGAGGAACATGTGCCCTTTGAGATAAAGCCAAGATGGCCAGAATTGGATAGGTTTTAGATTATTTATGGTCGAATACACGGAGTCTTCTTTGCGTGGGAACAGGACATGTGTACCACAGATAAGTCTTAATTACGCAAAAATTGGAGAAGGTTGAAAACACTGCGACATTCATGTGAATATATTTCATTAACCAAGGCAGATATGGATATAAAACTTACATGAATCGACAGAGTAACACGTGCCCTTTGAGATAAAACCAAGATTGAGAGAATTGGATAGGTTTTAGACCATTTATACTCGAATACACGGAGCCTTCTTTGTGCAGGAACAGGACCTGTGTACCACCGATAAGTCAGAATTACGCAAAAATAGCAGGCAGTTGCATATCAACTCGGACATTCTTATGACGATATTTCCCTAACGACAGCAAATATGGATAAGAAACTTACATGAATCGATAGAGCAACACGAGCCCTTTGAGATAAAAGCAAGATTGCAAGAATTAGATAAGTTTTAGACCATTTATATTCGAATACACGGAGCCTTCTTTGTGCGGGAACAGGACCTGTGTACCACAGATAAGTCAGAATTATGCAAAAATAGCAGGCAGTTGCACATCAACTCGGACATTCTGATGACGATATTTCCCTAACGACAGCAAATATGGATATGAAACTGACATGAATCGATAGAGGAACATGTGCCCTTTGGGATAAAACCAAGATGGCCAGAATTAGATAGGTTTTAGATTATTTATGCTCGAATAGACGGAGTCTTCTTTGCGTGGGAACAGGACATGTGTACCAAAGATAACCCAGAATTACGCAAAAATTGGAGAAGGTTGAAAAGACTGCGACATTCATGTGCAGATATTTTATTAACCGAGGCAGATATGGATATAAAACTTACATGAATCGATAGAGTAGCACGTGCCCTTTGAGATAAAACCAAGATTGAAAAAATTGGATACGTTTTAGACCATTTATACTCGAATACACGGAGCCTTCTTTGTGCGGGAACAGGACCTGTGTACCACAGATAAGTCAGAATTACACCAAAATAGCAGGCAGTTGCACATCAACTCGGACATTCTTATGACGATATTTCCCTAACGACAGCATATATCGATATGAAACTTACATGAATCGATAGAGGAACATGTGCCCTTTGAGATAAAGCCAAGATGGCCAGAATTGGATAGGTTTTAGATTATTTATGGTCGAATAACGGAGTCTTCTTTGCGTGGGAACAGGACATGTGTACCACAGATAAGTCAGAGTTATGCAAAAATTGGAGAAGGTTGAAAACACTGCGACATTCATGTGAATATATTACATTAACCAAGGCAGATATGGATATAAAACTTACATGAATCGACAGAGTAACACGTGCCCTTTGAGATAAAACAAAGATTGAAAGAATTGGATACGTTTTAGACCATTTATACTCGAATACACGGAGCCTTCTTTGTGCGGGAACAGGACCTGTGTACCACAAATAAGTCAGAATTATGCAAAAATAGCAGGCAGTTGCACATCAACTCGGACATTCTGATGACGATATTTCCCTAACGACAGCAAATATGGATATGAAACTGACATGAATCGATAGAGGAACATGTGCCCTTTGGGATAAAACCAAGATGGCCAGAATTAGATAGGTTTTAGATTATTTATGCTCGAATAGACGGAGTCTTCTTTGCGTGGGAACAGGACATGTGTACCAAAGATAACCCAGAATTACGCAAAAATTGGAGAAGGTTGAAAAGACTGCGACATTCATGTGCAGATATTTCATTAACCAAGGCAGATATGGATATAAAACTTACATGAATCGATAGAGTAGCACGTGCCCTTTGAGATAAAACCAAGATTGAAAAAATTGGATACGTTTTAGACCATTTATACTCGAATACACGGAGCCTTCTTTGTGCGGGAACAGGACCTGTGTACCACCGATAAGGCAGAATTACGCAAAAATAGCAGGCAGTTGCACATCAACTCGGACATTCTTATGACGATATTTCCCTAACGACGGCAGATATGGATATAAAACGTATATGAATCGATAGAGCAACACGAGCCCTTTGAGATAAAAGCAAAATCGCAAGAATTAGATAAGTTTCAGACCATTTATACTCGAATACACGGAGCCTTCTTTGTGCGGGAACAGGACCTGTGTACCACAGATAAGTCAGAATTATGCAAAAATAGCAGGCAGTTGCACATCAACTCGGACATTCTTATGACGATATTTCCCTAACGACAGCAAATATCGATATGAAACTTACATGAATCGATAGAGGAACATGTGCCCTTTGAGATAAAGCCAAGATGGCCAGAATTGGATAGGTTTTAGATTATTTATGGTCGAATACACGGAGTCTTCTTTGCGTGGGAACAGGACATGTGTACCACAGATAAGTCTTAATTACGCAAAAATTGGAGAAGGTTGAAAACACTGCGACATTCATGTGAATATATTTCATTAACCAAGGCAGATATGGATATAAAACTTACATGAATCGACAGAGTAACACGTGCCCTTTGAGATAAAACCAAGATTGAGAGAATTGGATAGGTTTTAGACCATTTATACTCGAATACACGGAGTCTTCTTTGTGCAGGAACAGGACCTGTGTACCACCGATAAGTCAGAATTACGCAAAAATAGCAGGCAGTTGCATATCAACTCGGACATTCTTATGACGATATTTCCCTAACGACAGCAAATATGGATAAGAAACTTACATGAATCGATAGAGCAACACGAGCACTTTGAGATAAAAGCAAGATTGCAAGAATTAGATAAGTTTTAGACCATTTATATTCGAATACACGGAGCCTTCTTTGTGCGGGAACAGGACCTGTGTACCACAGATAAGTCAGAATTACGCCAAAAGAGCAGGCAGTTGCACATCAACTCGGACATTCTTATGACGATATTCCCCTAACGACAGCAAATATCGATATGAAACTGACATGAATCGATAGAGGAACATGTGCCCTTTGGGATAAAACCAAGATGGCCAGAATTAGATAGGTTTTAGATTATTTATGCTCGAATACACGGAGTCTTCTTTGCGTGGGAACAGGACATGTGTACCAAAGATAACCCAGAATTACGCAAAAATTGGAGAAGGTTGAAAAGACTGCGACATTCATGTGCAGATATTTCATTAACCAAGGCAGATATGGATATAAAACTTACATGAATCGATAGAGTAGCACGTGCCCTTTGAGATAAAACCAAGATTGAAAAAATTGGATACGTTTTAGACCATTTATACTCGAATACACGGAGCCTTCTTTGTGCGGGAACAGGACCTGTGTACCACCGATAAGGCAGAATTACGCAAAAATAGCAGGCAGTTGCACATCAACTCGGACATTCTTATGACGATATTTCCCTAACGACGGCAGATATGGATATAAAACGTATATGAATCGATAGAGCAACACGAGCCCTTTGAGATAAAAGCAAAATCGCAAGAATTAGATAAGTTTCAGACCATTTATACTCGAATACACGGAGCCTTCTTTGTGCGGGAACAGGACCTGTGTACCACAGATAAGTCAGAATTATGCAAAAATAGCAGGCAGTTGCACATCAACTCGGACATTCTTATGACGATATTTCCCTAACGACAGCAAATATCGATATGAAACTTACATGAATCGATAGAGGAACATGTGCCCTTTGAGATAAAGCCAAGATGGCCAGAATTGGATAGGTTTTAGATTATTTATGGTCGAATACACGGAGTCTTCTTTGCGTGGGAACAGGACATGTGTACCACAGATAAGTCTTAATTACGCAAAAATTGGAGAAGGTTGAAAACACTGCGACATTCATGTGAATATATTTCATTAACCAAGGCAGATATGGATATAAAACTTACATGAATCGACAGAGTAACACGTGCCCTTTGAGATAAAACCAAGATTGAGAGAATTGGATAGGTTTTAGACCATTTATACTCGAATACACGGAGTCTTCTTTGTGCAGGAACAGGACCTGTGTACCACCGATAAGTCAGAATTACGCAAAAATAGCAGGCAGTTGCATATCAACTCGGACATTCTTATGACGATATTTCCCTAACGACAGCAAATATGGATAAGAAACTTACATGAATCGATAGAGCAACACGAGCCCTTTGAGATAAAAGCAAGATTGCAAGAATTAGATAAGTTTTAGACCATTTATATTCGAATACACGGAGCCTTCTTTGTGCGGGAACAGGACCTGTGTACCACAGATAAGTCAGAATTACGCCAAAATAGCAGGCAGTTGCACATCAACTCGGACATTCTTATGACGATATTCCCCTAACGACAGCAAATATGGATATGAAACTGACATGAATCGATAGAGGAACATGTGCCCTTTGGGATAAAACCAAGATGGCCAGAATTAGATAGGTTTTAGATTATTTATGCTCGAATACACGGAGTCTTCTTTGCGTGGGAACAGGACATGTGTACCACGGATAAGTCAGAGTTATGCAAAAATTGGAGAAGGTTGAAAAGACAGCGACATTCATGTGCAGATATTTTATTAACCAAGGCAGATATGGATATAAAACTTACATGAATCGATAGAGTAGCACGTGCCCTTTGAGATAAAACCAAGATTGAAAAAATTGGATACGTTTTAGACCATTTATACTCGAATACACGGAGCCTTCTTTGTGCAGGAACAGGACCTGTGTACCACAGATAAGTCAGAATTATGCAAAAATAGCAGGCAGTTGCACATCAACTCGGACATTCTTATGACGATATTTCCCTAACGACAGCAAATATGGATATGAAACTGACATGAATCGATAGAGGAACATGTGCCCGTTGGGATAAAACCAAGATGGCCAGAATTAGATAGGTTTTAGATTATTTATGCTCGAATAGACGGAGTCTTCTTTGCGTGGGAACAGGACATGTGTACCAAAGATAACCCAGAATTACGCAAAAATTGGAGAAGGTTGAAAAGACTGCGACATTCATGTGCAGATATTTCATTAACCAAGGCAGATATGGATATAAAACTTACATGAATCGATAGAGTAGCACGTGCCCTTTGAGATAAAACCAAGATTGAAAGAATTGGATACGTTTTAGACCATTTATACTCGAATACACGGAGCCTTCTTTGTGCGGGAACAGGACCTGTGTACCACCGATAAGGCAGAATTACGCAAAAATAGCAGGCAGTTGCACATCAACTCGGACATTCTTATGACGATATTTCCCTAACGACGGCAGATATGGATATAAAACGTATATGAATCGATAGAGCAACACGAGCCCTTTGAGATAAAAGCAAAATCGCAAGAATTAGATAAGTTTCAGACCATTTATACTCGAATACACGGAGCCTTCTTTGTGCGGGAACAGGACCTGTGTACCACAGATAAGTCAGAATTATGCAAAAATAGCAGGCAGTTGCACATCAACTCGGACATTCTTATGACGACATTTCCCTAACGACAGCAAATATCGATATGAAACTTACATGAATCGATAGAGGTACATGTGCCCTTTGAGATAAAGCCAAGATGGCCAGAATTGGATATGTTTTAGATTATTTATGGTCGAATACACGGAGTCTTCTTTGCGTGGGAACAGGACATGTGTACCACAGATAAGTCTTAATTACGCAAAAATTGGAGAAGGTTGAAAAGACTGCGACATTCATGTGAATATATTTCATTAACCAAGGCAGATATGGATATAAAACTTACATGAATCGACAGAGTAACACGTGCCCTTTGAGATAAAACCAAGATTGAGAGAATTGGATAGGTTTTAGACCATTTATACTCGAATACACGGTGCCTTCTTTGTGCAGGAACAGGACCTGTGTACCACCGATAAGTCAGAATTACGCAAAAATAGCAGGCAGTTGCATATCAACTCGGACATTCTTATGACGATATTTCCCTAACGACAGCAAATATGGATAAGAAACTTACATGAATCGATAGAGCAACACAAGCCCTTTGAGATAACAGCAAGATTGCAAGAATTAGATAAGTTTTAGACCATTTATACTCGAATACACGGAGCCTTCTTTGTGCGGGAACAGGACCTGTGTACCACAGATAAGTCAGAATTACGCCAAAATAGCAGGCAGTTGCACATCAACTCGGACATTCTTATGACGATATTTCCCTAACGACAGCAAATATCGATATGAAACTTACATGAATCGATAGAGGAACATGTGCCCTTTGAGATAAAGCCGATATGGCAAGAATTGGATAGGTTTTAGATTATTTATGGTCGAATAACGGAGTCTTCTTTGCGTGGGAACAGGACATGTGTACCACAGATAAGTCAGAGTTATGCAAAAATTTGAGAAGGTTGAAAACACTGCGACATTCATGTGCAGATATTTCATTAACCAAGGCAGATATGGATTTAAAATCTACATGAATCGATAGAGTAACACGTGCCCTTTGAGATAAAACAAAGATTGAAAGAATTGGATACGTTTTAGACCATTTATACTCGAATACACGGAGCCTTCTTTGTGCGGGAACAGGACCTGTGTACCACAGATAAGTCAGAATTATGCAAAAATAGCAGGCAGTTGCACATCAACTCGGACATTCTGATGACGATATTTCCCTAACGACAGCAAATATGGATATGAAACTGACATGAATCGATAGAGGAACATGTGCCCTTTGGGATAAAACCAAGATTGCCAGAATTAGATAGGTTTTAGATTATTTATGCTCGAATAGACGGAGTCTTCTTTGCGTGGGAACAGGACATGTGTACCAAAGATAACCCAGAATTACGCAAAAATTGGAGAAGGTTGAAAAGACTGCGACATTCATGTGCAGATATTTCATTAACCAAGGCAGATATGGATATAAAACTTACATGAATCGACAGAGTAGCACGTGCCCTTTGAGATAAAACCAAGATTGAAAAAATTGGATACGTTTTAGACCATTTATACTCGAATACACGGAGCCTTCTTTGTGCGGGAACAGGACCTGTGTACCACAGATAAGTCAGAATTATTCAAAAATAGCAGGCAGTTGCACATCAACTCGGACATTCTTATGACGATATTTCCCTAACGACAGCAAATATCGATATGAAACTTACATGAATCGATAGAGGAACATGTGCCCTTTGAGATAAAGCCAACATGGCAAGAATTGGATAGGTTTTAGATTATTTATGGTCGAATACACGGAGTCTTCTTTGCGTGGGAAGAGGACATGTGTACCACAGATAAGTCTTAATTACGCAAAAATTGGAGAAGGTTGAAAAGACTGCGACATTCATGTGAATATATTTCATTAACCAAGGCAGATATGGATATAAAACTTACATGAATCGATAGAGTAACACGTGCCCTTTGAGATAAAAGCAAAATTGCAAGAATTAGATAAGTTTCAGACCATTTATACTCGAATACACGGAGCCTTCTTTGTGCGGGAACAGGACCTGTGTACCACAGATAAGTCAGAATTATGCAAAAAAGCAGGCAGTTGCACATCAACTCGGACATTCTTATGACGATATTTCCCTAACGACAGCAAATATCGATATGAAACTTACATGAATCGATAGAGGAACATGTGCCCTTTGGGATAAAACCAAGATGGCCAGAATTAGATAGGTTTTAGATTATTTATGCTCGAATAGACGGAGTCTTCTTTGCGTGGGAACAGGACATGTGTACCAAAGATAACCCAGAATTACGCAAAAATTGGAGAAGGTTGAAAAGACTGCGACATTCATGTGCAGATATTTCATTAACCAAGGCAGATATGGATATAAAACTTACATGAATCGATAGAGTAGCACGTGCCCTTTGAGATAAAACCAAGATTGAAAGAATTGGATACGTTTTAGACCATTTATACTCGAATACACGGAGCCTTCTTTGTGCGGGAACAGGACCTGTGTACCACCGATAAGGCAGAATTACGCAAAAACAGCAGGCAGTTGCACATCAACTCGGACATTCTTATGACGATATTTCCCTAACGACGGCAGATATGGATATAAAACGTATATGAATCGATAGAGCAACACGAGCCCTTTGAGATAAAAGCAAAATTGCAAGAATTAGATAAGTTTCAGACCATTTATACTCGAATACACGGAGCCTTCTTTGTGCGGGAACAGGACCTGTGTACCACAGATAAGTCAGAATTATGCAAAAATAGCAGGCACTTGCACATCAACTCGGACATTCTTATGACGATATTTCCCTAACGACAGCAAATATCGATATGAAACTTACATGAATCGATAGAGGAACATGTGCCCTTTGAGATAAAGCCAAGATGGCAAGAATTGGATAGGTTTTAGATTATTTATGGTCGAATACACGGAGTCTTCTTTGCGTGGGAAGAGGACATGTGTACCACAGATAAGTCTTAATTACGCAAAAATTGGAGAAGGTTGAAAAGACTGCGACATTCATGTGAATATATTTCATTAACCAAGGCAGATATGGATATAAAACTTACATGAATCGACAGAGTAACACGTGCCCTTTGAGATAAAACCGAGATTGAGAGAATTGGATAGGTTTTAGACCATTTATACTCGAATACACGGAGCCTTCTTTGTGCAGGAACAGGACCTGTGTACCACCGATAAGTCAGAATTACGCAAAAATAGCAGGCAGTTGCATATCAACTCGGACATTCTTATGACGATATTTCCCTAACGACAGCAAATATGGATAAGAAACTTACATGAATCGATAGAGCAACACGAGCCCTTTGAGATAAAAGGAAGATTGCAAGAATTAGATAAGTTTTAGACTATTTATACTCGAATACACGGAGCCTTCTTTGTGCGGGAACAGGACCTGTGTACCACAGATAAGTCAGAATTACGCCAAAATAGCAGGCAGTTGCACATCAACTCGGACATTCTTATGACGATATTTCCCTAACGACAGCAAATATGGATATGAAACTGACATGAATCGATAGAGGAACATGTGCCCGTTGGGATAAAACCAAGATGGCCAGAATTAGATAGGTTTTAGATTATTTATGCTCGAATAGACGGAGTCTTCTTTGCGTGGGATTAGGACATGTGTACCAAAGATAACCCAGAATTACGCAAAAATTGGAGAAGGTTGAAAAGACTGCGACATTCATGTGCAGATATTTCATTAACCAAGGCAGATATGGATATAAAACTTACATGAATCGATAGAGTAGCACGTGCCCTTTGAGATAAAACCAAGATTGAAAGAATTGGATACGTTTTAGACCATTTATACTCGAATACACGGAGCCTTCTTTGTGCGGGAACAGGACCTGTGTACCACCGATAAGGCAGAATTACGCAAAAATAGCAGGCAGTTGCACATCAACTCGGACATTCTTATGACGATATTTCCCTAACGACGGCAGATATGGATATAAAACGTATATGAATCGATAGAGCAACACGAGCCCTTTGAGATAAAAGCAAAATCGCAAGAATTAGATAAGTTTCAGACCATTTATACTCGAATACACGGAGCCTTCTTTGTGCGGGAACAGGACCTGTGTACCACAGATAAGTCAGAATTATGCAAAAATAGCAGGCAGTTGCACATCAACTCGGACATTCTTATGACGACATTTCCCTAACGACAGCAAATATCGATATGAAACTTACATGAATCGATAGAGGAACATGTGCCCTTTGAGATAAAGCCAAGATGGCCAGAATTGGATAGGTTTTAGATTATTTATGGTCGAATACACGGAGTCTTCTTTGCGTGGGAACAGGACATGTGTACCAAAGATAACCCAGAATTACGCAAAAATTGGAGAAGGTTGAAAAGACTGCGACATTCATGTGCAGATATTTCATTAACCAAGGCAGATATGGATATAAAACTTACATGAATCGATAGAGTAGCACGTGCCCTTTGAGATAAAACCAAGATTGAAAAAATTGGATACGTTTTAGACCATTTATACTCGAATACACGGAGCCTTCTTTGTGCGGGAACAGGACCTGTGTACCACAGATAAGTCAGAATTATTCAAAAATAGCAGGCAGTTGCACATCAACTCGGACATTCTTATGACGATATTTCCCTAACGACAGCAAATATCGATATGAAACTTACATGAATCGATAGAGGAACATGTGCCCTTTGAGATAAAGCCAACATGGCAAGAATTGGATAGGTTTTAGATTATTTATGGTCGAATACACGGAGTCTTCTTTGCGTGGGAAGAGGACATGTGTACCACAGATAAGTCTTAATTACGCAAAAATTGGAGAAGGTTGAAAAGACTGCGACATTCATGTGAATATATTTCATTAACCAAGGCAGATATGGATATAAAACTTACATGAATCGATAGAGTAACACGTGCCCTTTGAGATAAAAGCAAAATTGCAAGAATTAGATAAGTTTCAGACCATTTATACTCGAATACACGGAGCCTTCTTTGTGCGGGAACAGGACCTGTGTACCACAGATAAGTCAGAATTATGCAAAAAAGCAGGCAGTTGCACATCAACTCGGACATTCTTATGACGATATTTCCCTAACGACAGCAAATATCGATATGAAACTTACATGAATCGATAGAGGAACATGTGCCCTTTGGGATAAAACCAAGATGGCCAGAATTAGATAGGTTTTAGATTATTTATGCTCGAATAGACGGAGTCTTCTTTGCGTGGGAACAGGACATGTGTACCAAAGATAACCCAGAATTACGCAAAAATTGGAGAAGGTTGAAAAGACTGCGACATTCATGTGCAGATATTTCATTAACCAAGGCAGATATGGATATAAAACTTACATGAATCGATAGAGTAGCACGTGCCCTTTGAGATAAAACCAAGATTGAAAGAATTGGATACGTTTTAGACCATTTATACTCGAATACACGGAGCCTTCTTTGTGCGGGAACAGGACCTGTGTACCACCGATAAGGCAGAATTACGCAAAAATAGCAGGCAGTTGCACATCAACTCGGACATTCTTATGACGATATTTCCCTAACGACGGCAGATATGGATATAAAACGTATATGAATCGATAGAGCAACACGAGCCCTTTGAGATAAAAGCAAAATTGCAAGAATTAGATAAGTTTCAGACCATTTATACTCGAATACACGGAGCCTTCTTTGTGCGGGAACAGGACCTGTGTACCACAGATAAGTCAGAATTATGCAAAAATAGCAGGCACTTGCACATCAACTCGGACATTCTTATGACGATATTTCCCTAACGACAGCAAATATCGATATGAAACTTACATGAATCGATAGAGGAACATGTGCCCTTTGAGATAAAGCCAAGATGGCAAGAATTGGATAGGTTTTAGATTATTTATGCTCGAATAGACGGAGTCTTCTTTGCGTGGGAACAGGACATGTGTACCAAAGATAACCCAGAATTACGCAAAAATTGGAGAAGGTTGAAAAGACTGCGACATTCATGTGCAGATATTTCATTAACCAAGGCAGATATGGATATAAAACTTACATGAATCGATAGAGTAGCACGTGCCCTTTGAGATAAAACCAAGATTGAAAGAATTGGATACGTTTTAGACCATTTATACTCGAATACACGGAGCCTTCTTTGTGCGGGAACAGGACCTGTGTACCACCGATAAGGCAGAATTACGCAAAAATAGCAGGCAGTTGCACATCAACTCGGACATTCTTATGACGATATTTCCCTAACGACGGCAGATATGGATATAAAACGTATATGAATCGATAGAGCAACACGAGCCCTTTGAGATAAAAGCAAAATCGCAAGAATTAGATAAGTTTCAGACCATTTATACTCGAATACACGGAGCCTTCTTTGTGCGGGAACAGGACCTGTGTACCACAGATAAGTCAGAATTATGCAAAAATAGCAGGCAGTTGCACATCAACTCGGACATTCTTATGACGACATTTCCCTAACGACAGCAAATATCGATATGAAACTTACATGAATCGATAGAGGAACATGTGCCCTTTGAGATAAAGCCAAGATGGCCAGAATTGGATAGGTTTTAGATTATTTATGGTCGAATACACGGAGTCTTCTTTGCGTGGGAACAGGACATGTGTACCACAGATAAGTCTTAATTACGCAAAAATTGGAGAAGGTTGAAAACACTGCGACATTCATGTGAATATATTTCATTAACCAAGGCAGATATGGATATAAAACTTACATGAATCGACAGAGTAACACGTGCCCTTTGAGATAAAACCAAGATTGAGAGAATTGGATAGGTTTTAGACCATTTATACTCGAATACACGGTGCCTTCTTTGTGCAGGAACAGGACCTGTGTACCACCGATAAGTCAGAATTACGCAAAAATAGCAGGCAGTTGCATATCAACTCGGACATTCTTATGACGATATTTCCCTAACGACAGCAAATATGGATAAGAAACTTACATGAATCGATAGAGCAACACGAGCCCTTTGAGATAAAAGCAAGATTGCAAGAATTAGATAAGTTTTAGACCATTTATACTCGAATACACGGAGCCTTCTTTGTGCGGGAACAGGACCTGTGTACCACAGATAAGTCAGAATTACGCCAAAATAGCAGGCAGTTGCACATCAACTCGGACATTCTTATGACGATATTTCCCTAACGACAGCAAATATCGATATGAAACTTACATGAATCGATAGAGGAACATGTGCCCTTTGAGATAAAGCCGATATGGCAAGAATTGGATAGGTTTTAGATTATTTATGGTCGAATAACGGAGTCTTCTTTGCGTGGGAACAGGACATGTGTACCACAGATAGGTCAGAGTTATGCAAAAATTGGAGAAGGTTGAAAACACTGCGACATTCATGTGCAGATATTTCATTAACCAAGGCAGATATGGATTTAAAATCTACATGAATCGATAGAGTAACACGTGCCCTTTGAGATAAAACAAAGATTAAAAGAATTGGATACGTTTTAGACCATTTATACTCGAATACACGGAGCCTTCTTTGTGCGGGAACAGGACCTGTGTACCACAGATAAGTCAGAATTATGCAAAAATAGCAGGCAGTTGCACATCAACTCGGACATTCTGATGACGATATTTCCCTAACGACAGCAAATATGGATATGAAACTGACATGAATCGATAGAGGAACATGTGCCCTTTGGGATAAAACCAAGATTGCCAGAATTAGATAGGTTTTAGATTATTTATGCTCGAATAGACGGAGTCTTCTTTGCGTGGGAAGAGGACATGTGTACCACAGATAAGTCTTAATTACGCAAAAATTGGAGAAGGTTGAAAAGACTGCGACATTCATGTGAATATATTTCATTAACCAAGGCAGATATGGATATAAAACTTACATGAATCGATAGAGTAACACGTGCCCTTTGAGATAAAAGCACAATTGCAAGAATTAGATAAGTTTCAGACCATTTATACTCGAATACACGGAGCCTTCTTTGTGCGGGAACAGGACCTGTGTACCACAGATAAGTCAGAATTATGCAAAAAAGCAGGCAGTTGCACATCAACTCGGACATTCTTATGACGATATTTCCCTAACGACAGCAAATATCGATATGAAACTTACATGAATCGATAGAGGAACATGTGCCCTTTGGGATAAAACCAAGATGGCCAGAATTAGATAGGTTTTAGATTATTTATGGTCGAATAGACGGAGTCTTCTTTGCGTGGGAACAGGACATGTGTACCAAAGATAACCCAGAATTACGCAAAAATTGGAGAAGGTTGAAAACACTGCGACATTCATGTGCAGATATTTCATTAACCAAGGCAGATATGGATATAAAACTTACATGAATCGATAGAGTAGCACGTGCCCTTTGAGATAAAACCAAGATTGAAAAAATTGGTTACGTTTTAGACCATTTATACTCGAATACACGGAGCCTTCTATGTGCGGGAACAGGACCTGTGTACCACAGATAAGTCAGAATTATGCAAAAATAGCAGGCAGTTGCATATCAACTCGGACATTCTTATGACGATATTTCCCTAACGACAGCAAATATCGATATGAAACTTACATGAATCGATAGAGGAACATGTGCCCTTTGAGATAAAGCCAAGATGGCAAGAATTGGATAGGTTTTAGATTATTTACGGTCGAATAGACGGAGTCTTCTTTGCGTGGGAAGAGGACATGTGTACCACAGATAAGTCTTAATTACGCAAAAATTGGAGAAGGTTGAAAAGACTGCGACATTCATGTGAATATATTTCATTAACCAAGGCAGATATGGATATAAAACTTACATGAATCGATAGAGTAGCACGTGCCCTTTGAGATAAAAGCACATTTGCAAGAATTAGATAAGTTTCAGACCATTTATACTCGAATACACGGAGCCTTCTTTGTGCGGGAACAGGACCTGTGTACCACAGATAAGTCAGAATTATGCAAAAATAGCAGGCAGTTGCACATCAACGCGGACATTCTTATGACGATATTTCCCTAACGACAGCAAATATCGATATGAAACTTACATGAATCGATAGAGGAACATGTGCCCTTTGGGATAAAACCAAGATGGCCAGAATTAGATAAGTTTTAGATTATTTATGCTCGAATAGACGGAGTCTTCTTTGCGTGGGAACAGGACATGTGTACCAAAGATAACCCAGAATTACGCAAAAATTGGAGAAGGTTGAAAAGACTGCGACATTCATGTGCAGACATTTCATTAACCAAGGCAGATATGGATATAAAACTTACATGAATCGATAGAGTAGCACGTGCCCTTTGAGATAAAACCAAGATTGAAAAAAATGGATACGTTTTAGACCATTTATACTCGAATACACGGAGCCTTCTTTGTGCGGGAACAGGACCTGTGTACCACCGATAAGGCAGAATTACGCAAAAATAGCAGGCAGTTGCACATCAACTCGGACATTCTTATGACGATATTTCCCTAACGACGGCAGATATGGATAAAAAACGTATATGAATCGATAGAGCAACACGAGCCCTTTGAGATAAAAGCAAAATTGCAAGAATTAGATAAGTTTCAGACCATTTATACTTGAATACACGGAGCCTTCTTTGTGCGGGAACAGGACCTGTGTACCACAGATGTCAGAATTATGCAAAAATAGCAGGCAGTTGCACATCAACTCGGACATTCTTATGACGATATTTCCCTAACGACAGCAAATATCGATATGAAACTTACATGAATCGATAGAGGAACATGTGCCCTTTGAGATAAAACAAAGATTGAAAAAATTGGATACGTTTTAGACCATTTATACTCGAATACACGGAGCCTTCTTTGTGCGGGAACAGGACCTGTGTACCACAGATAAGTCAGAATTATGCAAAAATAGCAGGCAGTTGCACATCAACTCGGACATTCTGATGACGATATTTCCCTAACGACAGCAAATATGGATATGAAACTGACATGAATCGATAGAGGAACATGTGCCCTTTGGGATAAAACCAAGATGGCCAGAATTAGATAGGTTTTAGATTATTTATGCTCGAATAGACGGAGTCTTCTTTGCGTGGGAACAGGACATATGTACCACAGATAAGTCTTAATTACGCAAAAATTGGAGAAGGTTGAAAAGACTGCGACATTCATGTGAATATATTTCATTAACCAAGGCAGATATGGATATAAAACTTACATGAATCGATAGAGTAACACGTGCCCTTTGAGATAAAAGCACAATTGCAAGAATTAGATAAGTTTCAGACCATTTATACTCGAATACACGGAGCCTTCTTTGTGCGGGAACAGGACCTGTGTACCACAGATAAGTCAGAATTATGCAAAAATAGCAGGCAGTTGCACATCAACTCGGACATTCTTATGACGATATTTCCCTAACGACAGCAAATATCGATATGAAACTTACATGAATCGATAGAGGAACATGTGCCCTTTGGGATAAAACCAAGATGGCCAGAATTAGATAAGTTTTAGATTATTTATGCTCGAATAGACGGAGTCTTCTTTGCGTGGGAACAGGACATGTGTACCAAAGATAACCCAGAATTACGCAAAAATTGGAGAAGGTTGAAAAGACTGCGACATTCATGTGCAGACATTTCATTAACCAAGGCAGATATGGATATAAAACTTACATGAATCGATAGAGTAGCGCGTGCCCTTTGAGATAAAACCAAGATTGAAAAAAATGGATACGTTTTAGACCATTTATACTCGAATACACGGAGCCTTCTTTGTGCGGGAACAGGACCTGTGTACCACCGATAAGGCAGAATTCCGCAAAAATAGCAGGCAGTTGCACATCAACTCGGACATTCTTATGACGATATTTCCCTAACGACGGCAGATATGGATAAAAAACGTATATGAATCGATAGAGCAACACGAGCCCTTTGAGATAAAAGCAAAATTGCAAGAATTAGATAAGTTTCAGACCATTTATACTTGAATACACGGAGCCTTCTTTGTGCGGGAACAGGACCTGTGTACCACAGATGTCAGAATTATGCAAAAATAGCAGGCAGTTGCACATCAACTCGGACATTCTTATGACGATATTTCCCTAACGACAGCAAATATCGATATGAAACTTACATGAATCGATAGAGGAACATGTGCCCTTTGAGATAAAACAAAGATTGAAAAAATTGGATACGTTTTAGACCATTTATACTCGAATACACGGAGCCTTCTTTGTGCGGGAACAGGACCTGTGTACCACAGATAAGTCAGAATTATGCAAAAATAGCAGGCAGTTGCACATCAACTCGGACATTCTGATGACGATATTTCCCTAACGACAGCAAATATGGATATGAAACTGACATGAATCGATAGAGGAACATGTGCCCTTTGGGATAAAACCAAGATGGCCAGAATTAGATAGGTTTTAGATTATTTATGCTCGAATAGACGGAGTCTTCTTTGCGTGGGAACAGGACATATGTACCACAGATAAGTCTTAATTACGCAAAAATTGGAGAAGGTTGAAAAGACTGCGACATTCATGTGAATATATTTCATTAACCAAGGCAGATATGGATATAAAACTTACATGAATCGATAGAGTAACACGTGCCCTTTGAGATAAAAGCACAATTGCAAGAATTAGATAAGTTTCAGACCATTTATACTCGAATACACGGAGCCTTCTTTGTGCGGGAACAGGACCTGTGTACCACAGATAAGTCAGAATTATGCAAAAATAGCAGGCAGTTGCACATCAACTCGGACATTCTTATGACGATATTTCCCTAACGACAGCAAATATCGATATGAAACTTACATGAATCGATAGAGGAACATGTGCCCTTTGGGATAAAACCAAGATGGCCAGAATTAGATAAGTTTTAGATTATTTATGCTCGAATAGACGGAGTCTTCTTTGCGTGGGAACAGGACATGTGTACCAAAGATAACCCAGAATTACGCAAAAATTGGAGAAGGTTGAAAAGACTGCGACATTCATGTGCAGATATTTCATTAACCAAGGCAGATATGGATATAAAACTTACATGAATCGATAGAGTAGCACGTGCCCTTTGAGATAAAACCAAGATTGAAAAAATTGGATACGTTTTAGACCATTTATACTCGAATACACGGAGCCTTCTTTGTGCGGGAACAGGACCTGTGTACCACCGATAAGGCAGAATTACGCAAAAATAGCAGGCAGTTGCACATCAACTCGGACATTCTTATGACGATATTTCCCTAACGACGGCAGATATGGATAAAAAACGTATATGAATCGATAGAGCAACACGAGCCCTTTGAGATAAAAGCAAAATTGCAAGAATTAGATAAGTTTCAGACCATTTATACTCGAATACACGGAGCCTTCTTTGTGCGGGAACAGGACCTGTGTACCACAGATAAGTCAGAATTATGCAAAAATAGCAGGCAGTTGCACATCAACTCGGACATTCTGATGACGATATTTCCCTAACGACAGCAAATATGGATATAAAACTGACATGAATCGATAGAGGAACATGTGCCCTTTGGGACAAAACCAAGATGGCCAGAATTAGATAGGTTTTAGATTATTTATGCTCGATTAGAGGGAGTCTTCTTTGCGTGGGAACAGGACATGTGTACCAAAGATAACCCAGAATTACGCAAAAATTGGAGAAGGTTGAAAAGACTGCGACATTCATGTGCAGATATTTCATTAACCAAGGCAGATATGGATATAAAACTTACATGAATCGATAGAGTAGCACGTGCCCTTTGAGATAAAACCAAGATTGAAAAAATTGGATACGTTTTAGACCATTTATACTCGAATACACGGAGTCTTCTTTGCGTGGGAACAGGACATGTGTACCAAAGATAACCCAGAATTACGCAAAAATTGGAGAAGGTTGAAAAGACTGCGACATTCATGTGCAGATATTTCATTAACCAAGGCAGATATGGATATAAAACTTACATGAATCGATAGAGTAGCACGTGCCCTTTGAGATAAAACCAAGATTGAAAAAAATGGATAAGTTTTAGACCATTTATACTCGAATACACGGAGCCTTCTTTGTGCGGGAACAGGACCTGTGTACCACAGATAAGTCAGAATTATGCAAAAATAGCAGGCAGTTGCACATCAACTCGGACATTCTGATGACGATATTTCCCTAACGACAGCAAATATCGATGTGAAACTTACATGAATCGATAGAGGAACATGTGCCCTTTGAGATAAAGCCAAGATGGCAAGAATTGGATAGGTTTTAGATTATTTACGGTCGAATAGACGGAGTCTTCTTTGCGTGGGAAGAGGACATGTGTACCACAGATAAGTCTTAATTACGCAAAAATTGGAGAAGGTTGAAAAGACTGCGACATTCATGTGAATATATTTCATTAACCAAGGCAGATATGGATATAAAACTTACATGAATCGATAGAGTAACACGTGCCCTTTGAGATAAAAGCACATTTGCAAGAATTAGATAAGTTTCAGACCATTTATACTCGAATACACGGAGCCTTCTTTGTGCGGGAACAGGACCTGTGTACCACAGATAAGTCAGAATTATGCAAAAATAGCAGGCAGTTGCACATCAACTCGGACATTCTTATGACGATATTTCCCTAACGACAGCAAATATCGATATGAAACTTACATGAATCGATAGAGGAAAATGTGCCCTTTGGGATAAAACCAAGATGGCCAGAATTAGATAAGTTTTAGATTATTTATGCTCGAATAGACGGAGTCTTCTTTGCGTGGGAACAGGACATGTGTACCAAAGATAACCCAGAATTACGCAAAAATTGGAGAAGGTTGAAAAGACTTTGACATTCATGTGCAGACATTTCATTAACCAAGGCAGATATGGATATAAAACTTACATGAATCGATAGAGTAGCACGTGCCCTTTGAGATAAAACCAAGATTGAAAAAATTGGATACGTTTTAGACCATTTATACTCGAATACACGGAGCCTTCTTTGTGCGGGAACAGGACCTGTGTACCACCGATAAGGCAGAATTACGCAAAAATAGCAGGCAGTTGCACATCAACTCGGACATTCTTATGACGATATTTCCCTAACGACGGCAGATATGGATAAAAAACGTATATGAATCGATAGAGCAACACGAGCCCTTTGAGATAAAAGCAAAATTGCAAGAATTAGATAAGTTTCAGACCATTTATACTCGAATACACGGAGCCTTCTTTGTGCGGGAACAGGACCTGTGTACCACAGATAAGTCAGAATTATGCAAAAATAGCAGGCAGTTGCACATCAACTCGGACATTCTGATGACGATATTTCCCTAACGACAGCAAATATGGATATGAAACTGACATGAATCGATAGAGGAACATGTGCCCTTTGGGATAAAACCAAGATGGCCAGAATTAGATAGGTTTTAGATTATTTATGCTCGAATAGACGGAGTCTTCTTTGCGTGGGAACAGGACATGTGTACCAAAGATAACCCAGAATTACGCAAAAATTGGAGAAGGTTGAAAAGACTGCGACATTCATGTGCAGATATTTCATTAACCAAGGCAGATATGGATATAAAACTTACATGAATCGATAGAGTAGCACGTGCCCTTTGAGATAAAACCAAGATTGAAAAAATTGGATACGTTTTAGACCATTTATACTCGAATACACGGAGTCTTCTTTGCGTGGGAACAGGACATGTGTACCAAAGATAACCCAGAATTACGCAAAAATTGGAGAAGGTTGAAAAGACTGCGACATTCATGTGCAGATATTTCATTAACCAAGGCAGATATGGATATAAAACTTACATGAATCGATAGAGTAGCACGTGCCCTTTGAGATAAAACCAAGATTGAAAAAAATGGATAAGTTTTAGACCATTTATACTCGAATACACGGAGCCTTCTTTGTGCGGGAACAGGACCTGTGTACCACAGATAAGTCAGAATTATGCAAAAATAGCAGGCAGTTGCACATCAACTCGGACATTCTTATGACGATATTTCCCTAACGACAGCAAATATGGATATGAAACTGACATGAATCGATAGAGGAACATGTGCCCTTTGGGATAAAACCAAGATGGCCAGAATTAGATAGGTTTTAGATTATTTATGCTCGAATACACGGAGTCTTCTTTGCGTGGGAACAGGACATGTGTACCACAGATAAGTCTTAATTACGCAAAAATTGGAGAAGGTTGAAAACACTGCGACATTCATGTGAATATATTTCATTAACCAAGGCATATATGGATATAAAACTTACATGAATCGATAGAGTAACACGTGCCCTTTGAGATAAAAGCAAAATTGCAAGAATTAGGAAAGTTTCAGACCATTTATACTCGAATACACGGAGCCTTCTTTGTGCGGGAACAGGACCTGTGTACCACAGATAAGTCAGAATTATGCAAAAATAGCAGGCAGTTGCACATCAACTCGGACATTCTTATGACGATATTTCCCTAACGACAGCATATATCGATATGAAACTTACATGAATCGATAGAGGAACATGTGCCCTTTGAGATAAAGCCAAGATGGCAAGAATTGGATAGGTTTTAGATTATTTATGGTCGAATAGACGGAGTCTTCTTTGCGTGGGAACAGGACATATGTACCACAGATAAGTCTTAATTACGCAAAAATTGGAGAAGGTTGAAAAGACTGCGACATTCATGTGAATATATTTCAATAACCAAGGCAGATATGGATATAAAACTTACATGAATCGATAGAGTAACACGTGCCCTTTGAGATAAAAGCAATATTGCAAGAATTAGATAAGTTTCAGACCATTTATACTCGAATACAAGGAGCCTTCTTTGTGCGGGAACAGGACCTGTGTACCACAGATAAGTCAGAATTATGCAAAAATAGCAGGCAGTTGCACATCAACTCGGACATTCTTATGACGATATTTCCCTAACGACAGCAAATATGGATATGAAACTGACATGAATCGATAGAGGAACATGTGCCCTTTGGGATAAAACCAAGATGGCCAGAATTAGATAGGTTTTAGATTATTTATGCTCGAATAAACGGAGTCTTCTTTGCGTGGGAACAGGACATGTGTACCAAAGATAACCCAGAATTACGCAAAAATTGGAGAAGGTTGAAAAGACTGCGACATTCATGTGCAGATATTTCATTAACCAAGGCAGATATGGATATAAAACGTAGATGAATCGATAGAGTAGCACGTGCCCTTTGAGATAAAACCAAGATTGAAAAAATTGGATACGTTTTAGACCATTTATACTCGAATACACGGAGCCTTCTTTGTGCGGGAACAGGACCTGTGTACCACCGATAAGGCAGAATTACGCAAAAATAGCAGGCAGTTGCACATCAACTCGGACATTCTTATGACGATATTTCCCTAACGACGGCAGATATGGATAAAAAACGTATATGAATCGATAGAGCAACACGAGCCCTTTGAGATAAAAGCAAAATTGCAAGAATTAGATAAGTTTCAGACCATTTATACTCGAATACACGGAGCCTTCTTTGTGCGGGAACAGGACCTGTGTACCACAAATAAGTCAGAATTATGCAAAAATAGCAGGCAGTTGCACATCAACTCGGACATTCTTATGACGATATTTCCCTAACGACAGCAAATATCGATATGAAACTTACATGAATCGATAGAGGAACATGTGCCCTTTGAGATAAAGCCAAGATGGCAAGAATTGGATAGGTTTTAGATTATTTATGGTCGAATAGACGGAGTCTTCTTTGCGTGGGAACAGGACATGTGTACCACAGATAAGTCTTAATTACGCAAAAATTGGAGAAGGTTGAAAACACTGCGACATTGATGTGAATATATTTCATTAACCAAGGCAGATATGGATATAAAACTTACATGAATCGATAGAGTAACACGTGCCCTTTGAGATAAAAGCAAAATTGCAAGAATTAGATAAGTTTCAGACCATTTATACTCGAATACACGGAGCCTTCTTTGTGCGGGAACAGGACCTGTGTACCACAGATAAGTCAGAATTATGCAAAAATAGCAGGCAGTTCCACATCAACTCGGACATTCTTATGACGATATTTCCCTAACGACAGCAAATATGGATATGAAACTGACATGAATCGATAGAGGAACATGTGCCCTTTGGGATAAAACCAAGATGGCCAGAATTAGATAGGTTTTAGATTATTTATGCTCGAATAGACGGAGTCTTCTTTGCGTGGGAACAGGACATGTGTACCAAAGATAACCCAGAATTACGCAAAAATTGGAGAAGGTTGAAAAGACTGCGACATTCATGTGCAGATATTTCATTAACCAAGGCAGATATGGATATAAAACTTACATGAATCGATAGAGTAGCACGTGCCCTTTGAGATAAAACCAAGATTGAAAAAATTGGATACGTTTTAGACCATTTATACTCGAATACACGGAGTCTTTTTTGTGCGGGAACAGGACCTGTGTACCACAAATAAGTCAGAATTATGCAAAAATAGCAGGCAGTTGCACATCAACTCGGACATTCTTATGACGATATTTCCCTAACGACAGCAAATATGGATATGAAACTGACATGAATCGATAGAGGAACATGTGCCCTTTGGGATAAAACCAAGATGGCCAGAATTAGATAGGTTTTAGATTATTTATGCTCGAATAAACGGAGTCTTCTTTGCGTGGGAACAGGACATGTGTACCAAAGATAACCCAGAATTACGCAAAAATTGGAGAAGGTTGAAAAGACTGCGACATTCATGTGCAGATATTTCATTAACCAAGGCAGATATGGATATAAAACGTAGATGAATCGATAGAGTAGCACGTGCCCTTTGAGATAAAACCAAGATTGAAAAAATTGGATACGTTTTAGACCATTTATACTCGAATACACGGAGCCTTCTTTGTGCGGGAACAGGACCTGTGTACCACCGATAAGTCAGAATTATGCAAAAATAGCAGGCAGTTGCACATCAACTCGGACATTCTTATGACGATATTTCCCTAACGACAGCAAATATCGATATGAAACTTACATGAATCGATAGAGGAACATGTGCCCTTTGAGATAAAGCCAAGATGGCAAGAATTGGATAGGTTTTAGATTATTTATGGTCGAATAGACGGAGTCTTCTTTGCGTGGGAACAGGACATGTGTACCACAGATAAGTCTTAATTACGCAAAAATTGGAGAAGGTTGAAAACACTGCGACATTGATGTGAATATATTTCATTAACCAAGGCAGATATGGATATAAAACTTACATGAATCGATAGAGTAACACGTGCCCTTTGAGATAAAAGCAAAATTGCAAGAATTAGATAAGTTTCAGACCATTTATACTCGAATACACGGAGCCTTCTTTGTGCGGGAACAGGACCTGTGTACCACAGATAAGTCAGAATTATGCAAAAATAGCAGGCAGTTCCACATCAACTCGGACATTCTTATGACGATATTTCCCTAACGACAGCAAATATCGATATGAAACTGACATGAATCGATAGAGGAACATGTGCCCTTTGGGATAAAACCAAGATGGCCAGAATTAGATAGGTTTTAGATTATTTATGCTCGAATAGACGGAGTCTTCTTTGCGTGGGAACAGGACATGTGTACCAAAGATAACCCAGAATTACGCAAAAATTGGAGAAGGTTGAAAAGACTGCGACATTCATGTGCAGATATTTCATTAACCAAGGCAGATATGGATATAAAACTTACATGAATCGATAGAGTAGCACGTGCCCTTTGAGATAAAACCAAGATTGAAAAAATTGGATACGTTTTAGACCATTTATAGTCGAATACACGGAGCCTTCTTTGTGCAGCAACATGACCTGTGTACCACCGATAAGTCAGAATTACGCAAAAATAGCAGGCAGTTGCATATCAACTCAGACATTCTTATGATGATATTTCCCTAACGACAGCAAATATGGATATGAAACTGATATGAATCGATAGAGGAACATGTGCCCTTTGGGATAAAACCAAGATGGCCAGAATTAGATAGGTTTTAGATTATTTATGCTCGAATAGACGGAGTCTTCTTTGCGTGGGAACAGGACATATGTACCACAGATAAGTCTTAATTACGCAAAAATTGGAGAAGGTTGAAAAGACTGCGACATTCATGTGAATATATTTCATTAACCAAGGCAGATATGGATATAAAACTTACATGAATCGATAGAGTAACACGTGCCCTTTGAGATAAAACAAAGATTGAAAGAATTGGATACGTTTTAGACCATTTATACTCGAATACACGGAGCCTTCTTTGTGCGGGAACAGGACCTGTGTACCACAGATAAGTCAGAATTATGCAAAAATAGCAGGCAGTTGCACATCAACTCGGACATTCTTATGACGATATTTCCCTAACGACAGCAAATATCGATATGAAACTTACAAGAATCGATAGAGGAACATGTGCCCTTTGGGATAAAACCAAGATGGCCAGAATTAGATAAGTTTTAGATTATTTATGCTCGAATAGACGGAGTCTTCTTTGCGTGGGAACAGGACATGTGTACCAAAGATAACCCAGAATTACGCAAAAATTGGAGAAGGTTGAAAAGACTGCGACATTCATGTGCAGATATTTCATTAACCAAGGCAGATATGGATATAAAACTTACATGAATCGATAGAGTAGCACGTGCCCTTTGAGATTAAACCAAGATTGAAAAAATTGGATACGTTTTAGACCATTTATACTCGAATACACGGAGCCTTCTTTGTGCGGGAACAGGACCTGTGTACCACAGATAAGTCAGAATTATGCAAAAATAGCAGGCAGTTGCACATCAACTCGGACATTCTTATGACGATATTTCCCTAACGACAGCAAATATGGATATGAAACTTACATGAATCGATAGAGGAACATGTGCCCTTTGAGATAAAGCCAAGATGGCAAGAATTGGATAGGTTTTAGATTATTTATGGTCGAATACACGGAGTCTTCTTTGCGTGGGAAGAGGACATGTGTACCACAGATAAGTCTTAATTACGCAAAAATTGGAGAAGGTTGAAAAGACTGCGACATTCATGTGAATATATTTCATTAACCAAGGCAGATATGGATATAAAACTTACATGAATCGATAGAGTAACACGTGCCCTTTGAGATAAAAGCAAAATTGCAAGAATTAGATAAGTTTCAGACCATTTATACTCGAATACACGGAGCCTTCTTTGTGCGGGAACAGGACCTGTGTACCACAGATAAGTCAGAATTATGCAAAAATAGCAGGCAGTTGCACATCAACTCGGACATTCTGATGACGATATTTCCCTAACGACAGCAAATATCGATATGAAACTTACATGAATCGATAGAGGAACATGTGCCCTTTGGGATAAAACCAAGATGGCCAGAATTGGATAGGTGTTAGATTATTTATGCTCGAATAGACGGAGTCTTCTTTGCGTGGGAACAGGACATGTGTACCAAAGATAAATCAGATTTACGCAAAAATTGGAGAAGGTTGAAAAAACGGCGACATTTATGTGCAGATATTTCATTACCCAAGTCAGATATGGATATAAAACTTACATGAACCGATAGAGTAACACGTGCCCTTTGAGATAAAACCAAGATTGAAAGAATTGGAAAGGTTTTAGACCATTTATACTCGAATACACGGAGTCTTTTTTGTGCGGGAACAGGACCTGTGTACCACAAATAAGTCAGAAATATGCAAAAATAGCAGGCAGTTGCACATCAACTCGGACATTCTTATGACGATATTTCCCTAACGACAGCAAATATGGATATGAAACTGACATGAATCGATAGAGGAACATGTGCCCTTTGGGATAAAACCAAGATGGCCAGAATTAGATAGGTTTTAGATTATTTATGCTCGAATACACGGAGTCTTCTTTGCGTGGGAACAGGACATGTGTACCACAGATAAGTCTTAATTACGCAAAAATTGGAGAAGGTTGAAAACACTGCGACATTCATGTGAATATATTTCATTAACCAAGGCAGATATGGATATAAAACTTACATGAATCGATAGAGTAACACGTGCCCTTTGAGATAAAAGCAAAATTGCAAGAATTAGGAAAGTTTCAGACCATTTATACTCGAATACACGGAGCCTTCTTTGTGCGGGAACAGGACCTGTGTACCACAGATAAGTCAGAATTATGCAAAAATAGCAGGCAGTTGCACATCAACTCGGACATTCTTATGACGATATTTCCCTAACGACAGCAAATATCGATATGAAACTTACATGAATCGATAGAGGAACATGTGCCCTTTGAGATAAAGCCAAGATGGCAAGAATTGGATAGGTTTTAGATTATTTATGGTCGAATAGACGGAGTCTTCTTTGCGTGGGGAACAGGACATGTGTACCACAGATAAGTCTTAATAACGCAAAAATTGGAGAAGGTTGAAAAGACTGCGACATTTATGTGAATATATTTCATTAACCAAGGCAGATATGGATATAAAACTTACATGAATCGATAGAGTAACACGTGCCCTTTGAGATAAAAGCAAAATTGCAAGAATTAGATAAGTTTCAGACCATTTATACTCGAATACACGGAGCCTTCTTTGTGCGGGAACAGGACCTGTGTACCACAGATAAATCAGAATTACGCAAAAATAGCAGGCAGTTGCATATCAACTCGGACATTCTTATGACGATATTTCCCTAACGACAGCAAATATGGATATGAAACTTACATGAATCGATAGAGGAACATGTGCCCTTTGAGATAAAGCCAAGATGGCAAGAATTGGATAGGTTTTAGATTATTTATGCTCGAATACACGGAGTCTTCTTTGCGTGGGAAGAGGACATGTGTACCACAGATAAGTCAGAGTTATGCAAAAATTGGAGAAGGTTGAAAACACTGCGACATTCATGTGCAGATATTTCATTAACCAATGCAGATATGGATATAAAACTTACATGAATCGATAGAGTAGCACGTGCCCTTTGAGATAAAACCAAGATTGAAAAAAATGGATACGTTTTAGACCATTTATACTCGAATACACGGAGCCTTCTTTGTGCGGGAACAGGACCTGTGTACCACAGATAAGTCAGAATTATGCAAAAATAGCAGGCAGTTGCACATCAACTTGGACATTCTTATGACAATATTTCCCTAACGACAGCAAATATCGATATGAAACTTACATGAATCGATAGAGGAACATGTGCCTTTTGAGATAAAGCCAAGATGGCAAGAATTGGATAGGTTTTAGATTATTTATGCTCGAATACACGGAGTCTTCTTTGCGTGGGAACAGGACATATGTACCACAGATAAGTCTTAATTACGCAAAAATTGGAGAAGGTTGAAAAGACTGCGACATTCATGTGAATATATTTCATTAACCAAGGCAGATATGGATATAAAACTTACATGAATCGATAGAGTAACACGTGCCCTTTGAGATAAAAGCAAAATTGCAAGAATTAGATAAGTTTCAGACCATTTATACTCGAATACAAGGAGCCTTCTTTGTGCGGGAACAGGACCTGTGTACCACAGATAAGTCAGAATTATGCAAAAATAGCAGGCAGTTGCACATCAACTCGGACATTCTTATGACGATATTTCCCTAACGACAGCAAATATGGATATGAAACTTACATGAATCGATAGAGGAACATGTGCCCTTTGGGATAAAACCAAGATGGCCAGAATTAGATAGGTTTTAGATTATTTATGCTCGAATAAACGGAGTCTTCTTTGCGTGGGAACAGGACATGTGTACCAAAGATAACCCAGAATTACGCAAAAATTGGAGAAGGTTGAAAAGACTGCGACATTCATGTGCAGATATTTCATTAACCAAGGCAGATATGGATATAAAACTTACATGAATCGATAGAGTAGCACGTGCCCTTTGAGATAAAACCAAGATTGAAAAAAATGGATACGTTTTAGACCATTTATACTCGAATACACGGTGCCTTCTTTGTGCGGGAACAGGACCTGTGTACCACCGATAAGTCAGAATTATGCAAAAATAGCAGGCAGTTGCACATCAACTCGGACATTCTTATGACGATATTTCCCTAACGACAGCAAATATCGATATGAAACTTACATGAATCGATAGAGGAACATGTGCCCTTTGGGATAAAACCAAGATGGCAAGAATTAGATAGGTTTTAGATTATTTATGCTCGAATAGACGGAGTCTTCTTTGCGTGGGAACAGGACATGTGTACCAAAGATAACCCAGAATTACGCAAAAATTGGAGAAGGTTGAAAAGACTGCGACATTCATGTGCAGATATTTCATTAACCAAGGCAGATATGGATATAAAACTTACATGAATCGATAGAGTAGCTCGTGCCCTTTGAGATAAAACCAAGATTGAAAAAATTGGATACGTTTTAGACCATTTATAGTCGAGTACACGGAGCCTTCTTTGTGCAGCAACAGGACCTGTGTACCACCGATAAGTCAGAATTACGCAAAAATAGCAGGCAGTTGCATATCAACTCGGACATTCTTATGACGATATTTCCCTAACGACAGCAAATATGGATAAGAAACGTATATGAATCGATAGAGCAACACGAGCCCTTTGAGATAAAAGCAAGATTGCAAGAATTAGATAAGTTTTAGACCATTTATACTCGAATACACGGAGCCTTCTTTGTGCGGGAACAGGACCTGTGTACCACAGATAAGTCAGAATTACACCAAAATAGCAGGCAGTTGCACATCAACTCGGACATTCTTATGACGATATTTTCCTAACGACAGCAAATATCGATATGAAACGTACATGAATCGATAGAGGAACATGTGCCCTTTGAGATAAAGCCAAGATGGCCAGAATTGGATAGGTTTTAGATTATTTATGGTCGAATAACGGAGTCTTCTTTGCGTGGGAACAGGACATGTGTACCACAGATAAGTCAGAGTTATGCAAAAATTGGAGAAGGTTGAAAACACTGCGACATTCATGTGAATATATTTCATTAACCAAGGCAGATATGGATATAAAACTTACATGAATCGATAGAGTAACACGTGCCCTTTGAGATAAAACAAAGATTGAAAGAATTGGATACGTTTTAGACCATTTATACTCGAATACACGGAGCCTTCTTTGTGCGGGAACAGGACCTGTGTACCACAGATAAGTCAGAATTATGCAAAAATAGCAGGCAGTTGCACATCAACTCGGACATTCTTATGACGATATTTCCCTAACGACAGCAAATATCGATATGAAACTTACAAGAATCGATAGAGGAACATGTGCCCTTTGGGATAAAACCAAGATGGCCAGAATTAGATAAGTTTTAGATTATTTATGCTCGAATAGACGGAGTCTTCTTTGCGTGGGAACAGGACATGTGTACCAAAGATAACCCAGAATTACGCAAAAATTGGAGAAGGTTGAAAAGACTGCGACATTCATGTGCAGATATTTCATTAACAAAGGCAGATATGGATATAAAACTTACATGAATCGATAGAGTAGCACGTGCCCTTTGAGATTAAACCAAGATTGAAAAAATTGGATACGTTTTAGACCATTTATACTCGAATACACGGAGCCTTCTTTGTGCGGGAACAGGACCTGTGTACCACAGATAAGTCAGAATTATGCAAAAATAGCAGGCAGTTGCACATCAACTCGGACATTCTTATGACGATATTTCCCTAACAACAGCAAATATGGATATGAAACTTACATGAATCGATAGAGGAACATGTGCCCTTTGAGATAAAGCCAAGATGGCAAGAATTGGATAGGTTTTAGATTATTTATGGTCGAATACACTGAGTCTTCTTTGCGTGGGAAGAGGACATGTGTACCACAGATAAGTCTTAATTACGCAAAAATTGGAGAAGGTTGAAAAGACTGCGACATTCATGTGAATATATTTCATTAACCAAGGCAGATATGGATATAAAACTTACATGAATCGATAGAGTAACACGTGCCCTTTGAGATAAAAGCAAAATTGCAAGAATTAGATAAGTTTCAGACCATTTATACTCGAATACACGGAGCCTTCTTTGTGCGGGAACAGGACCTGTGTACCACAGATAAGTCAGAATTATGCAAAAATAGCAGGCACTTGCACATCAACTCGGACATTCTTATGACGATATTTCCCTAACGACAGCAAATATGGATATGAAACTTACATGAATCGATAGAGGAACATGTGCCCTTTGAGATAAAGCCAAGATGGCAAGAATTGGATAGGTTTTAGATTATTTATGGTCGAATACACGGAGTCTTCTTTGCGTGGGAAGAGGACATGTGTACCACAGATAAGTCTTAATTACGCAAAAATTGGAGAAGGTTGAAAAAACGGCGACATTTATGTGCAGATATTTCATTACCCAAGTCAGATATGGATATAAAACTTACATGAACCGATAGAGTAACACGTGCCCTTTGAGATAAAACCAAGATTGAAAGAATTGGAAAGGTTTTAGACCATTTATACTCGAATACACGGAGTCTTTTTTGTGCGGGAACAGGACCTGTGTACCACAAATAAGTCAGAATTATGCAAAAATAGCAGGCAGTTGCACATCAACTCGGACATTCTTATGACGATATTTCCCTAACGACAGCAAATATGGATATGAAACTGACATGAATCGATAGAGGAACATGTGCCCTTTGGGATAAAACCAAGATGGCCAGAATTAGACAGGTTTTAGATTATTTATGCTCGAATACACGGAGTCTTCTTTGCGTGGGAACAGGACATGTGTACCACAGATAAGTCAGAGTTATGCAAAAATTGGAGAAGGTTGAAAACACTGCGACATTCATGTGAATATATTTCATTAACCAAGGCAGATATGGATATAAAACTTACATGAATCGATAGAGTAACACGTGCCCTTTGAGATAAAACCAAGATTGAAAAAAATGGATACGTTTTAGACCATTTATACTCGAATACACGGTGCCTTCTTTGTGCGGGAACAGGACCTGTGTACCACAGATAAGTCAGAATTATGCAAAAATAGCAGGCAGTTGCACATCAACTCGGACATTCTGATGACGATATTTCCCTAACGACAGCAAATATGGATATGAAACTGACATGAATCGATAGAGGAACATGTGCCCTTTGGGATAAAACCAAGATGGCCAGAATTAGATAGGTTTTAGATTATTTATGCTCGAATAGACGGAGTCTTCTTTGCGTGGGAACAGGACATATGTACCACAGATAAGTCTTAATTACGCAAAAATTGGAGAAGGTTGAAAAGACTGCGACATTCATGTGAATATATTTCATTAACCAAGGCAGATATGGATATAAAACTTACATGAATCGATAGAGTAACACGTGCCCTTTGAGATAAAAGCAAAATTGAAAGAATTAGATAAGTTTCAGACCATTTATACTCGAATACACGGGGCCTTCTTTGTGCAGGAACAGGACCTGTGTACCACAGATAAGTCAGAATTATGCAAAAATAGCAGGCAGTTGCACATCAACTCGGACATTCTTATGACGATATTTCCCTAACGACAGCAAATATGGATATGAAACTGACATGAATCGATAGAGGAACATGTGCCCTTTGGGATAAAACCAAGATGGCCAGAATTAGATAGGTTTTAGATTATTTATGTTCGAATAGACGTAGTCTTCTTTGCATGGGAACAGGACATGTGTACCACAGATAAGTCAGAATTACGCAAAAATTGGAGAAGGTTGAAAAGACTGCGACATTCATGTGCAGATATTTCATTAACCAAGGCAGATATGGATATAAAACTTACATGAATCGATAGAGTAGCACGTGCCCTTTGAGATAAAACCAAGATTGAAAAAAATGGATACGTTTTAGACCATTTATACTCGAATACACGGTGCCTTCTTTGTGCGGGAACAGGACCTGTGTACCACCGATAAGTCAGAATTACGCAAAAATAGCAGGCAGTTGCATATCAACTCGGACATTCTTATGACGATATTTCCCTAACGACAGCAAATATGGATAAGAAACTTACATGAATCGATAGAGCAACACGAGCCCTTTGAGATAAAAGCAAGATTGCAAGAATTAGATAAGTTTTAGACCATTTATACTCGAATAAACGGAGCCTTCTTTGTGCGGGAACAGGACCTGTGTACCACAGATAAGTCAGAATTACACCAAAATAGCAGGCAGTTGCACATCAACTCGGACATTCTTATGACGATATTTCCCTAACGACAGCAAATATCGATATGAAACTTACATGAATCGATAGAGGAACATGTGCCCTTTGAGATGAAGCCAACATGGCAAGAATTAGATAGGTTTTAGATTATTTATGCTCGAATAGACGGAGTCTTCTTTGCGTGGGAACAGGACATATGTACCACAGATAAGTCTTAATTACGCAAAAATTGGAGAAGGTTGAAAAGACTGCGACATTCATGTGAATATATTTCATTAGCCAAGGCAGATATGGATATAAAACTTACATGAATCGATAGAGTAACACGTGCCCTTTGAGATAAAAGCAAAATTGAAAGAATTAGATAAGTTTCAGACCATTTATACTCGAATACACGGAGCCTTCTATGTGCGGGAACAGGACCTGTGTACCACAGATAAGTCAGAATTATGCAAAAATAGCAGGCAGTTGCACATCAACTCGGACATTCTGATGACGATATTTCCCTAACGACAGCAAATATGGATATGAAACTGACATGAATCGATAGAGGAACATGTGCCCTTTGGGATAAAACCAAGATGGCCAGAATTAGATAGGTTTTAGATTATTTATGCTCGAATAGACGGAGTCTTCTTTGCATGGGAACAGGACATGTGTACCACAGATAAGTCAGAATTACGCAAAAATTGGAGAAGGTTGAAAAGACTGCGACATTCATGTGCAGATATTTCATTAACCAAGGCAGATATGGATATAAAACTTACATGAATCGATAGAGTAGCACGTGCCCTTTGAGATAAAACCAAGATTGAAAAAATTGGATACGTTTTAGACCATTTATACTCGAACACACGGAGCCTTCTTTGTGCAGGAACAGGACCTGTGTACCAGCGATAAGTCATAATTACGCAAAAATAGCAGGCAGTTGCATATCAACTCGGACATTCTTATGACGATATTTCCCTAACGACAGCAAATATGGATAAGAAACTTACATGAATCGATAGAGCAACACGAGCCCTTTGAGATAAAAGCAAGATTGCAAGAATTAGATAAGTTTTAGACCATTTATACTCGAATACACGGAGCCTTCTTTGTGCGGGAACAGGACCTGTGTACCACAGATAAGTCAGAATTACACCAAAATAGCAGGCAGTTGCACATCAACTCGGACATTCTGATGACGATATTTCCCTAACGACAGCAAATATCGATATGAAACTTACATGAATCGATAGAGGAACATGTGCCCTTTGAGATAAAGCCAAGATGGCCAGAATTGGATAGGTTTTAGATTATTTATGGTCGAATAACGGAGTCTTCTTTGCGTGGGAACAGGACATGTGTACCACAGATAAGTCAGAGTTATGCAAAAATTGGAGAAGGTTGAAAACACTGCGACATTCATGTGAATATATTTCATTCACCAAGGCAGATATGGATATAAAACTTACATGAATCGATAGAGTAACACGTGCCCTTTGAGATAAAACAAAGATTGAAAGAATTGGATACGTTTTAGACCATTTATACTCGAATACACGGAGCCTTCTTTGTGCGGGAACAGGACCTGTGTACCACAGATAAGTCAGAATTATGCAAAAATAGCAGGCAGTTGCACATCAACTCGGACATTCTGATGACGATATTTCCCTAACGACAGCAAATATGGATATGAAACTGACATGAATCGATAGAGGAACATGTGCCCTTTGGGATAAAACCAAGATGGCCAGAATTAGATAGGTTTTAGATTATTTATGTTCGAATAGACGTAGTCTTCTTTGCATGGGAACAGGACATGTGTACCACAGATAAGTCAGAATTACGCAAAAATTGGAGAAGGTTGAAAAGACTGCGACATTCATGTGCAGATATTTCATTAACCAAGGCAGATATGGATATAAAACTTACATGAATCGATAGAGTAGCACGTGCCCTTTGAGATAAAACCAAGATTGAAAAAAATGGATACGTTTTAGACCATTTATACTCGAATACACGGTGCCTTCTTTGTGCGGGAACAGGACCTGTGTACCACCGATAAGTCAGAATTACGCAAAAATAGCAGGCAGTTGCATATCAACTCGGACATTCTTATGACGATATTTCCCTAACGACAGCAAATATGGATAAGAAACTTACATGAATCGATAGAGCAACACGAGCCCTTTGAGATAAAAGCAAGATTGCAAGAATTAGATAAGTTTTAGACCATTTATACTCGAATAAACGGAGCCTTCTTTGTGCGGGAACAGGACCTGTGTACCACAGATAAGTCAGAATTACACCAAAATAGCAGGCAGTTGCACATCAACTCGGACATTCTTATGACGATATTTCCCTAACGACAGCAAATATCGATATGAAACTTACATGAATCGATAGAGGAACATGTGCCCTTTGAGATGAAGCCAACATGGCAAGAATTAGATAGGTTTTAGATTATTTATGCTCGAATAGACGGAGTCTTCTTTGCGTGGGAACAGGACATATGTACCACAGATAAGTCTTAATTACGCAAAAATTGGAGAAGGTTGAAAAGACTGCGACATTCATGTGAATATATTTCATTAGCCAAGGCAGATATGGATATAAAACTTACATGAATCGATAGAGTAACACGTGCCCTTTGAGATAAAAGCAAAATTGAAAGAATTAGATAAGTTTCAGACCATTTATACTCGAATACACGGAGCCTTCTATGTGCGGGAACAGGACCTGTGTACCACAGATAAGTCAGAATTATGCAAAAATAGCAGGCAGTTGCACATCAACTCGGACATTCTGATGACGATATTTCCCTAACGACAGCAAATATGGATATGAAACTGACATGAATCGATAGAGGAACATGTGCCCTTTGGGATAAAACCAAGATGGCCAGAATTAGATAGGTTTTAGATTATTTATGCTCGAATAGACGGAGTCTTCTTTGCATGGGAACAGGACATGTGTACCACAGATAAGTCAGAATTACGCAAAAATTGGAGAAGGTTGAAAAGACTGCGACATTCATGTGCAGATATTTCATTAACCAAGGCAGATATGGATATAAAACTTACATGAATCGATAGAGTAGCACGTGCCCTTTGAGATAAAACCAAGATTGAAAAAATTGGATACGTTTTAGACCATTTATACTCGAACACACGGAGCCTTCTTTGTGCAGGAACAGGACCTGTGTACCAGCGATAAGTCATAATTACGCAAAAATAGCAGGCAGTTGCATATCAACTCGGACATTCTTATGACGATATTTCCCTAACGACAGCAAATATGGATAAGAAACTTACATGAATCGATAGAGCAACACGAGCCCTTTGAGATAAAAGCAAGATTGCAAGAATTAGATAAGTTTTAGACCATTTATACTCGAATACACGGAGCCTTCTTTGTGCGGGAACAGGACCTGTGTACCACAGATAAGTCAGAATTACACCAAAATAGCAGGCAGTTGCACATCAACTCGGACATTCTGATGACGATATTTCCCTAACGACAGCAAATATCGATATGAAACTTACATGAATCGATAGAGGAACATGTGCCCTTTGAGATAAAGCCAAGATGGCCAGAATTGGATAGGTTTTAGATTATTTATGGTCGAATAACGGAGTCTTCTTTGCGTGGGAACAGGACATGTGTACCACAGATAAGTCAGAGTTATGCAAAAATTGGAGAAGGTTGAAAACACTGCGACATTCATGTGAATATATTTCATTCACCAAGGCAGATATGGATATAAAACTTACATGAATCGATAGAGTAACACGTGCCCTTTGAGATAAAACAAAGATTGAAAGAATTGGATACGTTTTAGACCATTTATACTCGAATACACGGAGCCTTCTTTGTGCGGGAACAGGACCTGTGTACCACAGATAAGTCAGAATTATGCAAAAATAGCAGGCAGTTGCACATCAACTCGGACATTCTGATGACGATATTTCCCTAACGACAGCAAATATGGATATGAAACTGACATGAATCGATAGAGGAACATGTGCCCTTTGGGATAAAGCCAAGATGGCCAGAATTAGATAGGTTTTAGATTATTTATGCTCGAATAGACGGAGTCTTCTTTGCGTGGGAACAGGACATGTGTACCAAAGATAACTCAGAATTACGCAAAAATTGGAGAAGGTTGAAAACACTGCAACATTCATGTGCAGATATTTCATTAACCAAGGCAGATATGGATATAAAACTTACATGAATCAAAAGAGTAACACGAGCCCTTTGAGATAAAAGCAAGATTGCAAGAATTAGATAAGTTTTAGACCATTTATACTCGAATACACGGAGCCTTCTTTGTGCGGGAACAGGACCTGTGTACCACAGATAAGTCAGAATTACACCAAAATAGCAGGCAGTTGCACATCAACTCGGACATTCTGATGACGATATTTCCCTAACGACAGCAAATATCGATATGAAACTTACATGAATCGATAGAGGAACATGTGCCCTTTGAGATAAAGCCAAGATGGCCAGAATTGGATAGGTTTTAGATTATTTATGGTCGAATAACGGAGTCTTCTTTGCGTGGGAACAGGACATGTGTACCACAGATAAGTCAGAGTTATGCAAAAATTGGAGAAGGTTGAAAACACTGCGACATTCATGTGAATATATTTCATTCACCAAGGCAGATATGGATATAAAACTTACATGAATCGATAGAGTAACACGTGCCCTTTGAGATAAAACAAAGATTGAAAGAATTGGATACGTTTTAGACCATTTATACTCGAATACACGGAGCCTTCTTTGTGCGGGAACAGGACCTGTGTACCACAGATAAGTCAGAATTATGCAAAAATAGCAGGCAGTTGCACATCAACTCGGACATTCTGATGACGATATTTCCCTAACGACAGCAAATATGGATATGAAACTGACATGAATCGATAGAGGAACATGTGCCCTTTGGGATAAAGCCAAGATGGCCAGAATTAGATAGGTTTTAGATTATTTATGCTCGAATAGACGGAGTCTTCTTTGCGTGGGAACAGGACATGTGTACCAAAGATAACCCAGAATTACGCAAAAATTGGAGAAGGTTGAAAACACTGCAACATTCATGTGCAGATATTTCATTAACCAAGGCAGATATGGATATAAAACTTACATGAATCGATAGAGTAACACGTGCCCTTTGAGATAAAACCAAGATTGAAAGAATTGGATAGGTTTTAGACCATTTATAGTCGAATACACGGAGCCTTCTTTGTGCGGGAACAGGACCTGTGTACCACAGATAAGTCAGAATTACGCAAAAATAGCAGGCAGTTGCACATCAACTCGGACATTCTGATGACGATATTTCCCTAACGACAGCAAATATGGATAAGAAACTTACATGAATCGATAGAAGAACATGTGCCCTTTGAGATGAAGCAAACATGGCAAGAATTGGATAGGTTTTAGATTATTTATGGTCGAATAACGGAGTCTTCTTTGCGTGGGAACAGGACATGTGTACCACAGATAAGTCTTAATTACGCAAAAATTGGAGAAGGTTGAAAACACTGCAACATTCATGTGCAGATATTTCATTAAGCAAGGCAGATATGGATATAAAACTTACATGAATCGATAGAGTAACACGTGCCCTTTGAGATAAAACCAAGATTGAAAGAATTGGATAGGTTTTAGACCATTTATACTCGAATACACGGAGCCTTCTTTGTGCGGGAACAGGACCTGTGTACCACAGATAAGTCAGAATTACGCAAAAATAGCAGGCAGTTGCACATCAACTCGGACATTCTGATGACGATATTTCCCTAACGACAGCCAATATGGATATGAAACTGACATGAATCGATAGAGGAACATGTGCCCTTTGGGATAAAACCAAGATGGCCAGAATTAGATAGGTTTTAGATTATTTATACTCGAATAGACGGAGTCTTCTTTGTGCGGGAACAGGACCTGTGTACCACAGATAAATCAGAATTACGCAAAAATAGCAGGCAGTTGCACATCAACTCGGACATTCTGATGACGATATTTCCCTAACGACAGCCAATATGGATATGCAACTGATATGAATCGATAGAGGAACATGTGCCCTTTGGGATAAAACCAAGATGGCCAGAATTAGATAGGTTTTAGATTATTTATGCTCGAATACACGGAGTCTTCTTTGCGTGGGAATAGGATATGTGTACCACAGATAAGTCTTAATTACGCAAAAATTGGAGAAGGTTGAAAACACTGCGACATTCATGTGCAGATATTTCATTAACCAAGGCAGATATGGATATAAAACTTACATGAATCGATAGAGTAACACGTGCCCTTTGAGATAAAACCAAGATTGAAAGAATTGGATAGGTTTTAGACCATTTAAAGTCGAATACACGGAGCCTTCTTTGTGCAGGAACAGGACCTGTGTCCCACAGATAAGACAGAATTACGCAAAAATAGCAGGCAGTTGCACATCAACTCGGACATTCTTATGACGATATTTCCCTAACGACAGCAAATATGGATAAGAAACTTACATGAATCGATAGAGGAACATGTGCCCTTTGAGATGAAGCCAACATGGCAAGAATTGGATAGGATTTAGATTAATTATGGTCGAATAACGGAGTCTTCTTTGCGTGGATACAGGACATGTGTACCACAGATAAGTCAGAATAACGCAAAAATTGGAGAAGGTTGAAAACACTGCGACATTCATGTTAATATATTTCATTAACCAACGCAGATATGGATATAAAACTTACATGAATCGATAGAGTAACACGTGCCCTTTGAGATAAAACCAAGATTGAAAGAATTGGATACGTTTTAGACCATTTATAGTCGAATACACGGAGCCTTCTTTGTGCGGGAACAGGACCTGTGTACCACAGTTAAGTCAGAATTACGCAAAATTAGCAGGCAGTTGTATATCGGACATTCTTATGACGATATTTCCCTAACGACAGCAAATATGGATAAGAAACTTACATGAATCGATAAAGGAACATGTGCCCTTTGAGATGAAGCCAACATGGCAAAAATTGGATAGGTTTTAGATTATTTATGGTCGAATAACGGAGTCTTCTTTGCGTGGGAACAGGACATGTGTACCAAAGATAAGTCAGAATTGCGCAAAAATTGGAGAAGGTTGAAAACACTGCAACATTCATGTGCAGATATTTCATTAACCAAGGCAGATATGGATATAAAACTTACATGAATCGATAGAGTAACACGTGCCCTTTGAGATAAAACCAAGATTGAAAGAATTGGATAGGTTTTAGACCATTTATACTCGAATACACGGAGCCTTCTTTGTGCAGGAACAGGACCTGTGTACCACAGATAAGTCAGAATTACGCAAAAATAGCAGGCAGTTGCACATCAACTCGGACATTCTTGTGACGATATTTCCCTAACGACAGCAAATATGGATAAGAAACTTACATGAATCGATAGAGGAACATGTGCCCTTTGAGTTGAAGCCAACATGGCAAGAATTGGATAGGATTTAGATTATTTATGGTCGAATAACGGAGTCTTCTTTGCGTGGGAACAGGATATGTGTACCACAGATAAGTCTTAATTACGCAAAAATTTGAGAAGGTTGAAAACACTGCAACATTCATGTGCATATATTTTATTAACCAAGGCAGATATGGATATATATATGGAGTAACACGTGCCCTTTGAGATAAAACCAAGATTGAAAGAATTGGATACGTTTTAGACCATTTATAGTCAAATACACGGAGCCTTCTTTGTGCGGGAACAGGACCTGTGTACCACAGATAAGTCAGAATTACGCAAAAATAGCAGGCAGTTGTATATCGGACATTCTTATGACGATATTTCCCTAAAGACAGCAAATATGGATAACAAATTTACATGAATCGATAGAGGAACATGTGCCCTTTGAGATGAAGCCAACATGGCAAATATTGGATAGGTTTTAGATTATTTATGGTCGAATAACGGAGTCTTCTTTGCGTGGGAACAGGACATGTGTACCACAGATAAGTCTTAATTACGCAAAAATTGGAGAAGGTTGAAAACACTGCAACATTCATGTGCAGATATTTCATTAACCAAGGCAGATATGGATATAAAACTTACATGAATCGATAGAGTAACACGTGCCCTTTGAGATAAAACCAAGATTGAAAGAATTGGATAGGTTTTAGACCATTTATACTCGAATACACGGAGCCTTCTTTGTGCGGGAACAGGACCTGTGTACCACAGATAAGTCAGAATTACGCAAAAATAGCAGGCAGTTGCACATCAACTCGGACATTCTGATGACGATATTTCCCTAACGACAGCCAATATGGATATGAAACTGACATGAATCGATAGAGGAACATGTGCCCTTTGGGATAAAACCAAGATGGCCAGAATTAGATAGGTTTTAGATTATTTATGCTCGAATAGACGGAGTCTTCTTTGTGCGGGAACAGGACCTGTGTACCACAGATAAATCAGAATTACGCAAAAATAGCAGGCAGTTGCACATCAACTCGGACATTCTGATGACGATATTTCCCTAACGACAGCCAATATGGATATGCAACTGATATGAATCGATAGAGGAACATGTGCCCTTTGGGATAAAACCAAGATGGCCAGAATTAGATAGGTTTTAGATTATTTATGCTCGAATACACGGAGTCTTCTTTGCGTGGGAACAGGATATGCGTACCACAGATAAGTCTTAATTACGCAAAAATTGGAGAAGGTTGAAAACACTGCAACATTCATGTGCAGATATTTCATTAACCAAGGCAGATATGGATATAAAACTTACATGAATCGATAGAGTAACACGTGCCCTTTGAGATAAAACCAAGATTGAAAGAATTGGATAGGTTTTAGACCATTTATAGTCGAATACACGGAGCCTTCTTTGTGCAGGAACAGGACCTGTGTACCACAGATAAGTCAGAATTACGCAAAAATAGCAGGCAGTTGCACATCAACTCGGACATTCTGATGACGATATTTCCCTAACGACAGCAAATATGGATAAGAAACTTACATGAATCGATAGAAGAACATGTGCCCTTTGAGATGAAGCCAACATGGCAAGAATTGGATAGGTTTTAGATTATTTATGGTCGAATAACGGAGTCTTCTTTGCGTGGGAACAGGACATGTGTACCACAGATAAGTCAGAATTACGCAAAAATTGGAGAAGGTTGAAAACACTGCGACATTCATGTGAATATATTTCATTAACCAAGGCAGATATGGATATAAAACTTACATGAATCGATAGAGTAACACGTGCCCTTTGAGATAAAACCAAGATTGAAAGAATTGGAAAGGTTTTAGACCATTTATACTCGAATACACGGAGCCTTCTTTGCGCGGGAACAAGACATGTGTACCACAGATAAGTCAGAATTACGCAAGAATAGCAGGCAGTTGCACATCAACTCGGACATTCTTATGACGATATTTCCCTAACGACAGCCAATATGGATATGCAACTGACTTGAATCGATAGAGGAACATGTGCCCTTCGGGATAAAACCAAGATGGCCAGAATTGGATAGGTTTTAGATTATTTATGCTCGAATAGACGAAGTCTTCTTTGCGTGGGAACAGGATATGTGTACCACAGATAAGTCTTAATTACGCAAAAATTTGAGAAGGTTGAAAACACTGCAACATTCATGTGCAGATATTTCATTAACCAAGGCAGATATGGATATAAAACTTACATGAATCGATAGAGTAACACGTGCCCTTTGAGATAAAACCAAGATTGAAAGAATTGGATAGGTTTTAGACCATTTATAGTCGAATACACGGAGCCTTCTTTGTGCGGGAACAGGACCTGTGTACCACAGATAAGTCAGAATTACGCAAAAATAGCAGGCAGTTGTATATCGGACATTCTTATGACGATATTTCCCTAACGACAGCAAATATGGATAAGAAACTTACATGAATCGATAGAGGAACATGTGCCCTTTGAGATGAAGCCAACATGGCAAGAATTAGATAGGTTTTAGATTATTTATGGTCGAATAACGGAGTCTTCTTTGCGTGGGAACAGGACATGTGTACCACAGATAAGTCAGAATTACGCAAAAATTGGAGAAGGTTGAAAACACTGCGACATTCATGTGAATATATTTCATTAACCAAGGCAGATATGGATATAAAACTTACATGAATCGATAGACTAACACGTGCCCTTTGAGATAAAACCAAGATTGAAAGAATTGGATAGGTTTTAGACCATTTATAGTCGAATACACGGAGCCTTCTTTGTGCGGGAACAGGACCTGTGTACCACAGATAAGTCAGAATTACGCAAAAATAGCAGGCAGTTGTATATCGGACATTCTTATGACGATATTTCCCTAACGACAGCAAATATGGATAAGAAACTTACATGAATCGATAGAGGAACATGTGCCCTTTGAGATGAAGCCAACATGGCAAGAATTAGATAGGTTTTAGATTATTTATGGTCGAATAACGGAGTCTTCTTTGCGTGGGAACAGGACATGTGTACCACAGATAAGTCAGAATTACGCAAAAATTGGAGAAGGTTGAAAACACTGCGACATTCATGTGAATATATTTCATTAACCAAGGCAGATATGGATATAAAACTTACATGAATCGATAGAGTAACACGTGCCCTTTGAGATAAAACCAAGATTGAAAGAATTGGAAAGGTTTTAGACCATTTATACTCGAATACACGGAGCCTTCTTTGCGCGGGAACAGGACATGTGTACCACAGATAAGTCAGAATTACGCAAGAATAGCAGGCAGTTGCACATCAACTCGGACATTCTTATGACGATATTTCCCTAACGACAGCCAATATGGATATGCAACTGACTTGAATCGATAGAGGAACATGTGCCCTTCGGGATAAAACCAAGATGGCCAGAATTGGATAGGTTTTAGATTATTTATGCTCGAATACACGGAGTCTTCTTTGAGTGGGAACAGGATATGTGTACCACAGATAAGTCTTAATTACGCAAAAATTTGAGAAGGTTGAAAACACTGCAACATTCATGTGCAGATATTTCATTAACCAAGGCAGATATGGATATAAAACTTACATGAATCGATAGAGTAACACGTGCCCTTTGAGATAAAACCAAGATTGAAAGAATTGGATAGGTTTTAGACCATTTATAGTCGAATACACGGAGCCTTCTTTGTGCGGGAACAGGACCTGTGTACCACAGATAAGTCAGAATTACGCAAAAATAGCAGGCAGTTGTATATCGGACATTCTTATGACGATATTTCCCTAACGACAGCAAATATGGATAAGAAACTTACATGAATCGATAGAGGAACATGTGCCCTTTGAGATGAAGCCAACATGGCAAATATTGGATAGGTTTTAGATTATTTATGGTCGAATAACGGAGTCTTCTTTGCGTGGGAACAGGACATGTGTACCACAGATAAGTCTTAATTACGCAAAAATTGGAGAAGGTTGAAAACACTGCAACATTCATGTGCAGATATTTCATTAACCAAGGCAAATATGGATATAAAACTTACATGAATCGATAGAGTAACACGTGCCCTTTGAGATAAAACCAAGATTGAAAGAATTGGATAGGTTTTAGACCATTTAAAGTCGAATACACGGAGCCTTCTTTGTGCAGGAACAGGACCTGTGTACCACAGATAAGTCATAATTATGCAAAAATAGCAGGCAGTTGCACATCAACTCGGACATTCTTATGACGATATTTCCCTAACGACGGCAGATATGGATATAAAACGTACATGAATCGATAGAGCAACACGAGCCCTTTGAGATAAAAGCAAGATTGCAAGAATTAGATAAGTGTTAGACCATTTATACTCGAATACACGGAGCCTTCTTTGTGCGGGAACAGGACCTGTGTACCACAGATAAGTCAGAATTACGCCAAAATAGCAGGCAGTTGCACATCAACTCGGACATTCTTATGACGATATTTCCCTAACGACAGCAAATATCGATATGAAACTTACATGAATCGATAGAGGAACATGTGCCCTTTGAGATAAAGCCAAGATGGCCAGAATTGGATAGGTTTTAGATTATTTATGGTCGAATACACGGAGTCTTCTTTGCGTGGGAACAGGACATGTGTACCACAGATAAGTCAGAATTACGCAAAAATTGGAGAAGGTTAAAAAGACTGCGACATTCATGTGAATATATTTCATTAACCAAGTCAGATATGGATATAAAACTTACATGAATCGATAGAGTAACACGTGCCCTTTGAGATAAAACAAAGATTGAAAGAATTGGATACGTTTTAGACCATTTATAGTCGAATACACGGAGTCTTCTTTGTGCGGGAACAGGACCTGTGTATCACCGATAAGTCAGAATTATGCAAAAATAGCAGGCAGTTGCACATCAACTCGGACATTCTTATGACGAGATTTCCCTAACGACAGCAAATATCGATATGAAACTTACATGAATCGATAGAGGAACATGTGCCCTTCGGGATAAAACCAAGATGGCCAGAATTGGATAGGTGTTAGATTATTTATGCTCGAATAGACGGAGTCTTCTTTGCGTGGGAACAGGACATGTGTACCAAAGATAAATCAGAATTACGCAAAAATTGGAGAAGGTTGAAAACACTGCGACATTCATGTGAATATATTTCATTAACCAAGGCAGATATGGATATAAAACATACATGAATCGATAGAGTAACACGTGCCCTTTGAGATAAAACCAAGATTGAGAGAATTGGATAGGTTTTAGACCATTTATACTCGAATACACGGAGCCTTCTTTGTGCGGGAACAGGACCTGTGTACCACCGATAAGTCAGAATTACGCAAAATAGCAGGCAGTTGCACATCAACTCGGACATTCTTATGACGATATTTCCCTAACGACGGCAGATATGGATATAAAACGTACATGAATCGATAGAGCAACACGAGCCCTTTGAGATAAAAGCAAGATTGCAAGAATTAGATAAGTGTTAGACCATTTATACTCGAATACACGGAGCCTTCTTTGTGCGGGAACAGGACCTGTGTACCACAGATAAGTCAGAATTACGCCAAAATAGCAGGCAGTTGCACATCAACTCGGACATTCTTATGACGATATTTCCCTAACGACAGCAAATATCGATATGAAACTTACATGAATCGATAGAGGAACATGTGCCCTTTGAGATAAAGCCAAGATGGCCAGAATTGGATAGGTTTTAGATTATTTATGGTCGAATACACGGAGTCTTCTTTGCGTGGGAACAGGACATGTGTACCACAGATAAGTCAGAATTACGCACAAATTGGAGAAGGTTAAAAAGACTGCGACATTCATGTGAATATATTTCATTAACCAAGTCAGATATGGATATAAAACTTACATGAATCGATAGAGTAACACGTGCCCTTTGAGATAAAACAAAGATTGAAAGAATTGGATACGTTTTAGACCATTTATAGTCGAATACACGGAGTCTTCTTTGTGCGGGAACAGGACCTGTGTATCACCGATAAGTCATAATTACGCAAAAATAGCAGGCAGTTGCACATCAACTCAGACATTCTGATGACGATATTTCCCTAACGACAGCCAATATGGATATGAAACTGACATGAATCGATAGAGGAACATGTGCCCTTTGGGATAAAACCAAGATGGCCAGAATTGGATAGGTTTTAGATTATTTATGCTCGAATAGACGGAGTCTTCTTTGCGTGGGAACAGGACATGTGTACCAAAGATAACCCAGAATTACGCAAAAATTGGAGAAGGTTGAAAAAACGGCGACATTCATGTGCAGATATTTCATTAACCAAGGCAGATATGGATATAAAACTTACATGAATCGATAGAGTAGCACGTGCCCTTTGAGATAAAACCAAGATTGAAAAAATTGGATACGTTTTAGACCATTTATACTCGAATACACGGAGCCTTCTTTGTGCGGGAACAGGACCTGTGTACCACAGATAAGTCAGAATTATGCAAAAATAGCAGGCAGTTGCACATCAACTCGGACATTCTTATGACGATATTTCCCTAACGACAGCAAATATGGATATGAAACTTACATAAATCGATAGAGGAACATGTGCCCTTTGAGATAAAGCCAAGATGGCAAGAATTGGATAGGTTTTAGATTATTTATGGTCGAATACACGGAGTCTTCTTTGCGTGGGAAGACGACATGTGTACCACAGATAAGTCTTAATTACGCAAAAATTGGAGAAGGTTGAAAAGACTGCGACATTCATGTGAATATATTTCATTAACCAAGGCAGATATGGATATAAAACTTACATGAATCGATAGAGTAACACGTGCCCTTTGAGATAAAAGCAAAATTGCAAGAATTAGATAAGTTTCAGACCATTTATACTCGAATACACGGAGCCTTCTTCGTGCGGGAACAGGACCTGTGTACCACAGATAAGTCAGAATTATGCAAAAATAGCAGGCAGTTGCACATCAACTCGGACATTCTTATGACGAGATTTCCCTAACGACAGCAAATATCGATATGAAACTTACATGAATCGATAGAGGAACATGTGCCCTTCGGGATAAAACCAAGATGGCCAGAATTGGATAGGTGTTAGATTATTTATGCTCGAATAGACGGAGTCTTCTTTGCGTGGGAACAGGACATGTGTACCAAAGATAAATCAGAATTTCGCAAAAATTGGAGAAGGTTGAAAACACTGCGACATTCATGTGAATATATTTCATTAACCAAGGCAGATATGGATATAAAACATACATGAATCGATAGAGTAACACGTGCCCTTTGAGATAAAACCAAGATTGAGAGAATTGGATAGGTTTTAGACCATTTATACTCGAATACACGGAGCCTTCTTTGTGCGGGAACAGGACCTGTGTACCACCGATAAGTCAGAATTACGCAAAATAGCAGGCAGTTGCACATCAACTCGGACATTCTTATGACGATATTTCCCTAACGACGGCAGATATGGATATAAAACGTACATGAATCGATAGAGCAACACGAGCCCTTTGAGATAAAAGCAAGATTGCAAGAATTAGATAAGTGTTAGACCATTTATACTCGAATACACGGAGCCTTCTTTGTGCGGGAACAGGACCTGTGTACCACAGATAAGTCAGAATTACGCAAAAATAGCAGGCAGTTGCACATCAACTCGGACATTCTTATGACGATATTTCCCTAACGACAGCAAATATCGATATGAAACTTACATGAATCGATAGAGGAACATGTGCCCTTTGAGATAAAGCCAAGATGGCCAGAATTGGATAGGTTTTAGATTATTTATGGTCGAATACACGGAGTCTTCTTTGCGTGGGAACAGGACATGTGTACCACAGATAAGTCAGAATTACGCAAAAATTGGAGAAGGTTAAAAAGACTGCGACATTCATGTGAATATATTTCATTAACCAAGTCAGATATGGATATAAAACTTACATGAATCGATAGAGTAACACGTGCCCTTTGAGATAAAACAAAGATTGAAAGAATTGGATACGTTTTAGACCATTTATAGTCGAATACACGGAGTCTTCTTTGTGCGGGAACAGGACCTGTGTATCACCGATAAGTCATAATTACGCAAAAATAGCAGGCAGTTGCACATCAACTCGGACATTCTTATGACGATATTTCCCTAACGACAGCAAATATGGATATGAAACTTACATAAATCGATAGAGGAACATGTGCCCTTTGAGATAAAGCCAAGATGGCAAGAATTGGATAGGTCTTAGATTATTTATGGTCGAATACACGGAGTCTTCTTTGCGTGGGAAGACGACATGTGTACCACAGATAAGTCTTAATTACGCAAAAATTGGAGAAGGTTGAAAAGACTGCGACATTCATGTGAATATATTTCATTAACCAAGGCAGATATGGATATAAAACTTACATGAATCGATAGAGAAACACGTGCCCTTTGAGATAAAACCAAGATTGAGAGAATTGGATAGGTTTTAGACCATTTATACTCGAATACACGGAGCCTTCTTTGTGCGGGAACAGGACCTGTGTACCACCGATAAGTCAGAATTACGCAAAATAGCAGGCAGTTGCACATCAACTCGGACATTCTTATGACGATATTTCCCTAACGACGGCAGATATGGATATAAAACGTACATGAATCGATAGAGCAACACGAGCCCTTTGAGATAAAAGCAAGATTGCAAGAATTAGATAAGTGTTAGACCATTTATACTCGAATACACGGAGCCTTCTTTGTGCGGGAACAGGACCTGTGTACCACAGATAAGTCAGAATTACGCCAAAATAGCAGGCAGTTGCACATCAACTCGGACATTCTTATGACGATATTTCCCTAACGACAGCAAATATCGATATGAAACTTACATGAATCGATAGAGGAACATGTGCCCTTTGAGATAAAGCCAAGATGGCCAGAATTGGATAGGTTTTAGATTATTTATGGTCGAATACACGGAGTCTTCTTTGCGTGGGAACAGGACATGTGTACCACAGATAAGTCAGAATTACGCAAAAATTGGAGAAGGTTAAAAAGACTGCGACATTCATGTGAATATATTTCATTAACCAAGTCAGATATGGATATAAAACTTACATGAATCGATAGAGTAACACGTGCCCTTTGAGATAAAACAAAGATTGAAAGAATTGGATACGTTTTAGACCATTTATAGTCGAATACACGGAGTCTTCTTTGTGCGGGAACAGGACCTGTGTATCACCGATAAGTCATAATTACGCAAAAATAGCAGGCAGTTGCACATCAACTCGGACATTCTGATGACGATATTTCCCTAACGACAGCCAATATGGATATGAAACTGACATGAATCGATAGAGGAACATGTGCCCTTTGGGATAAAACCAAGATGGCCAGAATTGGATAGGTTTTAGATTATTTATGCTCGAATAGACGGAGTCTTCTTTGCGTGGGAACAGGACATGTGTACCAAAGATAACCCAGAATTACGCAAAAATTGGAGAAGGTTGAAAAAACGGCGACATTCATGTGCAGATATTTCATTAACCAAGGCAGATATGGATATAAAACTTACATGAATCGATAGAGTAGCACGTGCCCTTTGAGATAAAACCAAGATTGAAAAAATTGGATACGTTTTAGACCATTTATACTCGAATACACGGAGCCTTCTTTGTGCGGGAACAGGACCTGTGTACCACAGATAAGTCAGAATTATGCAAAAATAGCAGGCAGTTGCACATCAACTCGGACATTCTTATGACGATATTTCCCTAACGACAGCAAATATGGATATGAAACTTACATAAATCGATAGAGGAACATGTGCCCTTTGAGATAAAGCCAAGATGGCAAGAATTGGATAGGTTTTAGATTATTTATGGTCGAATACACGGAGTCTTCTTTGCGTGGGAAGACGACATGTGTACCACAGATAAGTCTTAATTACGCAAAAATTGGAGAAGGTTGAAAAGACTGCGACATTCATGTGAATATATTTCATTAACCAAGGCAGATATGGATATAAAACTTACATGAATCAAAAGAGTAACACGTGCCCTTTGAGATAAAAGCAAAATTGCAAGAATTAGATAAGTTTCAGACCATTTATACTCGAATACACGGAGCCTTCTTCGTGCGGGAACAGGACCTGTGTACCACAGATAAGTCAGAATTATGCAAAAATAGCAGGCAGTTGCACATCAACTCGGACATTCTTATGACGAGATTTCCCTAACGACAGCAAATATCGATATGAAACTTACATGAATCGATAGAGGAACATGTGCCCTTCGGGATAAAACCAAGATGGCCAGAATTGGATAGGTGTTAGATTATTTATGCTCGAATAGACGGAGTCTTCTTTGCGTGGGAACAGGACATGTGTACCAAAGATAAATCAGAATTACGCAAAAATTGGAGAAGGTTGAAAACACTGCGACATTCATGTGAATATATTTCATTAACCAAGGCAGATATGGATATAAAACATACATGAATCGATAGAGTAACACGTGCCCTTTGAGATAAAACCAAGATTGAGAGAATTGGATAGGTTTTAGACCATTTATACTCGAATACACGGAGCCTTCTTTGTGCGGGAACAGGACCTGTGTACCACCGATAAGTCAGAATTACGCAAAATAGCAGGCAGTTGCACATCAACTCGGACATTCTTATGACGATATTTCCCTAACGACGGCAGATATGGATATAAAACGTACATGAATCGATAGAGCAACACGAGCCCTTTGAGATAAAAGCAAGATTGCAAGAATTAGATAAGTGTTAGACCATTTATACTCGAATACACGGAGCCTTCTTTGTGCGGGAACAGGACCTGTGTACCACAGATAAGTCAGAATTACGCCAAAATAGCAGGCAGTTGCACATCAACTCGGACATTCTTATGACGATATTTCCCTAACGACAGCAAATATCGATATGAAACTTACATGAATCGATAGAGGAACATGTGCCCTTTGAGATAAAGCCAAGATGGCCAGAATTGGATAGGTTTTAGATTATTTATGGTCGAATACACGGAGTCTTCTTTGCGTGGGAACAGGACATGTGTACCACAGATAAGTCAGAATTACGCACAAATTGGAGAAGGTTAAAAAGACTGCGACATTCATGTGAATATATTTCATTAACCAAGTCAGATATGGATATAAAACTTACATGAATCGATAGAGTAACACGTGCCCTTTGAGATAAAACAAAGATTGAAAGAATTGGATACGTTTTAGACCATTTATAGTCGAATACACGGAGTCTTCTTTGTGCGGGAACAGGACCTGTGTATCACCGATAAGTCATAATTACGCAAAAATAGCAGGCAGTTGCACATCAACTCGGACATTCTGATGACGATATTTCCCTAACGACAGCCAATATGGATATGAAACTGACATGAATCGATAGAGGAACATGTGCCCTTTGGGATAAAACCAAGATGGCCAGAATTGGATAGGTTTTAGATTATTTATGCTCGAATAGACGGAGTCTTCTTTGCGTGGGAACAGGACATGTGTACCAAAGATAACCCAGAATTACGCAAAAATTGGAGAAGGTTGAAAAAACGGCGACATTCATGTGCAGATATTTCATTAACCAAGGCAGATATGGATATAAAACTTACATGAATCGATAGAGTAGCACGTGCCCTTTGAGATAAAACCAAGATTGAAAAAATTGGATACGTTTTAGACCATTTATACTCGAATACACGGAGCCTTCTTTGTGCGGGAACAGGACCTGTGTACCACAGATAAGTCAGAATTATGCAAAAATAGCAGGCAGTTGCACATCAACTCGGACATTCTTATGACGATATTTCCCTAACGACAGCAAATATGGATATGAAACTTACATAAATCGATAGAGGAACATGTGCCCTTTGAGATAAAGCCAAGATGGCAAGAATTGGATAGGTTTTAGATTATTTATGGTCGAATACACGGAGTCTTCTTTGCGTGGGAAGACGACATGTGTACCACAGATAAGTCTTAATTACGCAAAAATTGGAGAAGGTTGAAAAGACTGCGACATTCATGTGAATATATTTCATTAACCAAGGCAGATATGGATATAAAACTTACATGAATCGATAGAGTAACACGTGCCCTTTGAGATAAAAGCAAAATTGCAAGAATTAGATAAGTTTCAGACCATTTATACTCGAATACACGGAGCCTTCTTAGTGCGGGAACAGGACCTGTGTACCACAGATAAGTCAGAATTATGCAAAAATAGCAGGCAGTTGCACATCAACTCGGACATTCTTATGACGAGATTTCCCTAACGACAGCAAATATCGATATGAAACTTACATGAATCGATAGAGGAACATGTGCCCTTCGGGATAAAACCAAGATGGCCAGAATTGGATAGGTGTTAGATTATTTATGCTCGAATAGACGGAGTCTTCTTTGCGTGGGAACAGGACATGTGTACCAAAGATAAATCAGAATTTCGCAAAAATTGGAGAAGGTTGAAAACACTGCGACATTCATGTGAATATATTTCATTAACCAAGGCAGATATGGATATAAAACATACATGAATCGATAGAGTAACACGTGCCCTTTGAGATAAAACCAAGATTGAGAGAATTGGATAGGTTTTAGACCATTTATACTCGAATACACGGAGCCTTCTTTGTGCGGGAACAGGACCTGTGTACCACCGATAAGTCAGAATTACGCAAAATAGCAGGCAGTTGCACATCAACTCGGACATTCTTATGACGATATTTCCCTAACGACGGCAGATATGGATATAAAACGTACATGAATCGATAGAGCAACACGAGCCCTTTGAGATAAAAGCAAGATTGCAAGAATTAGATAAGTGTTAGACCATTTATACTCGAATACACGGAGCCTTCTTTGTGCGGGAACAGGACCTGTGTACCACAGATAAGTCAGAATTACGCAAAAATAGCAGGCAGTTGCACATCAACTCGGACATTCTTATGACGATATTTCCCTAACGACAGCAAATATCGATATGAAACTTACATGAATCGATAGAGGAACATGTGCCCTTTGAGATAAAGCCAAGATGGCCAGAATTGGATAGGTTTTAGATTATTTATGGTCGAATACACGGAGTCTTCTTTGCGTGGGAACAGGACATGTGTACCACAGATAAGTCAGAATTACGCAAAAATTGGAGAAGGTTAAAAAGACTGCGACATTCATGTGAATATATTTCATTAACCAAGTCAGATATGGATATAAAACTTACATGAATCGATAGAGTAACACGTGCCCTTTGAGATAAAACAAAGATTGAAAGAATTGGATACGTTTTAGACCATTTATAGTCGAATACACGGAGTCTTCTTTGTGCGGGAACAGGACCTGTGTATCACCGATAAGTCATAATTACGCAAAAATAGCAGGCAGTTGCACATCAACTCGGACATTCTGATGACGATATTTCCCTAACGACAGCCAATATGGATATGAAACTGACATGAATCGATAGAGGAACATGTGCCCTTTGGGATAAAACCAAGATGGCCAGAATTGGATAGGTTTTAGATTATTTATGCTCGAATAGACGGAGTCTTCTTTGCGTGGGAACAGGACATGTGTACCAAAGATAACCCAGAATTACGCAAAAATTGGAGAAGGTTGAAAAAACGGCGACATTCATGTGCAGATATTTCATTAACCAAGGCAGATATGGATATAAAACTTACATGAATCGATAGAGTAGCACGTGCCCTTTGAGATAAAACCAAGATTGAAAAAATTGGATACGTTTTAGACCATTTATACTCGAATACACGGAGCCTTCTTTGTGCGGGAACAGGACCTGTGTACCACAGATAAGTCAGAATTATGCAAAAATAGCAGGCAGTTGCACATCAACTCGGACATTCTTATGACGATATTTCCCTAACGACAGCAAATATGGATATGAAACTTACATAAATCGATAGAGGAACATGTGCCCTTCGGGATAAAACCAAGATGGCCAGAATTGGATAGGTGTTAGATTATTTATGCTCGAATAGACGGAGTCTTCTTTGCGTGGGAACAGGACATGTGTACCAAAGATAAATCAGAATTTCGCAAAAATTGGAGAAGGTTGAAAACACTGCGACATTCATGTGAATATATTTCATTAACCAAGGCAGATATGGATATAAAACATACATGAATCGATAGAGTAACACGTGCCCTTTGAGATAAAGCCAAGATTGAGAGAATTGGATAGGTTTTAGACCATTTATACTCGAATACACGGAGCCTTCTTTGTGCGGGAACAGGACCTGTGTACCACCGATAAGTCAGAATTACGCAAAATAGCAGGCAGTTGCACATCAACTCGGACATTCTTATGACGATATTTCCCTAACGACGGCAGATATGGATATAAAACGTACATTAATCGATAGAGCAACACGAGCCCTTTGAGATAAAAGCAAGATTGCAAGAATTAGATAAGTGTTAGACCATTTATACTCGAATACACGGAGCCTTCTTTGTGCGGGAACAGGACCTGTGTACCACAGATAAGTCAGAATTACGCAAAAATAGCAGGCAGTTGCACATCAACTCGGACATTCTTATGACGATATTTCCCTAACGACAGCAAATATCGATATGAAACTTACATGAATCGATAGAGGAACATGTGCCCTTTGAGATAAAGCCAAGATGGCCAGAATTGGATAGGTTTTAGATTATTTATGGTCGAATACACGGAGTCTTCTTTGCGTGGGAACAGGACATGTGTACCACAGATAAGTCAGAATTACGCAAAAATTGGAGAAGGTTAAAAAGACTGCGACATTCATGTGAATATATTTCATTAACCAAGTCAGATATGGATATAAAACTTACATGAATCGATAGAGTAACACGTGCCCTTTGAGATAAAACAAAGATTGAAAGAATTGGATACGTTTTAGACCATTTAAAGTCGAATACACGGAGTCTTCTTTGTGCGGGAACAGGACCTGTGTATCACCGATAAGTCATAATTACGCAAAAATAGCAGGCAGTTGCACATCAACTCGGACATTCTGATGACGATATTTCCCTAACGACAGCCAATATGGATATGAAACTGACATGAATCGATAGAGGAACATGTGCCCTTTGGGATAAAACCAAGATGGCCAGAATTGGATAGGTTTTAGATTATTTATGCTCGAATAGACGGAGTCTTCTTTGCGTGGGAACAGGACATGTGTACCAAAGATAACCCAGAATTACGCAAAAATTGGAGAAGGTTGAAAAAACGGCGACATTCATGTGCAGATATTTCATTAACCAAGGCAGATATGGATATAAAACTTACATGAATCGATAGAGTAGCACGTGCCCTTTGAGATAAAACCAAGATTGAAAAAATTGGATACGTTTTAGACCATTTATACTCGAATACACGGAGCCTTCTTTGTGCGGGAACAGGACCTGTGTACCACAGATAAGTCAGAATTATGCAAAAATAGCAGGCAGTTGCACATCAACTCGGACATTCTTATGACGATATTTCCCTAACGACAGCAAATATGGATATGAAACTTACATAAATCGATAGAGGAACATGTGCCCTTTGAGATAAAGCCAAGATGGCAAGAATTGGATAGGTTTTAGATTATTTATGGTCGAATACACGGAGTCTTCTTTGCGTGGGAAGACGACATGTGTACCACAGATAAGTCTTAATTACGCAAAAATTGGAGAAGGTTGAAAAGACTGCGACATTCATGTGAATATATTTCATTAACCAAGGCAGATATGGATATAAAACTTACATGAATCGATAGAGTAACACGTGCCCTTTGAGATAAAAGCAAAATTGCAAGAATTAGATAAGTTTCAGACCATTTATACTCGAATACACGGAGCCTTCTTCGTGCGGGAACAGGACCTGTGTACCACAGATAAGTCAGAATTATGCAAAAATAGCAGGCAGTTGCACATCAACTCGGACATTCTTATGACGAGATTTCCCTAACGACAGCAAATATAGATATGAAACTTACATGAATCGATAGAGGAACATGTGCCCTTCGGGATAAAACCAAGATGGCCAGAATTGGATAGGTGTTAGATTATTTATGCTCGAATAGACGGAGTCTTCTTTGCGTGGGAACAGGACATGTGTACCAAAGATAAATCAGAATTACGCAAAAATTGGAGAAGGTTGAAAACACTGCGACATTCATGTGAATATATTTCATTAACCAAGGCAGATATGGATATAAAACATACATGAATCGATAGAGTAACACGTGCCCTTTGAGATAAAACCAAGATTGAGAGAATTGGATAGGTTTTAGACCATTTATACTCGAATACACGGAGCCTTCTTTGTGCGGGAACAGGACCTGTGTACCACCGATAAGTCAGAATTACGCAAAATAGCAGGCAGTTGCACATCAACTCGGACATTCTTATGACGATATTTCCCTAACGACGGCAGATATGGATATAAAACGTACATGAATCGATAGAGCAACACGAGCCCTTTGAGATAAAAGCAAGATTGCAAGAATTAGATAAGTGTTAGACCATTTATACTCGAATACACGGAGCCTTCTTTGTGCGGGAACAGGACCTGTGTACCACAGATAAGTCAGAATTACGCAAAAATAGCAGGCAGTTGCACATCAACTCGGACATTCTTATGACGATATTTCCCTAACGACAGCAAATATCGATATGAAACTTACATGAATCGATAGAGGAACATGTGCCCTTTGAGATAAAGCCAAGATGGCCAGAATTGGATAGGTTTTAGATTATTTATGGTCGAATACACGGAGTCTTCTTTGCGTGGGAACAGGACATGTGTACCACAGATAAGTCAGAATTACGCAAAAATTGGAGAAGGTTAAAAAGACTGCGACATTCATGTGAATATATTTCATTAACCAAGTCAGATATGGATATAAAACTTACATGAATCGATAGAGTAACACGTGCCCTTTGAGATAAAACAAAGATTGAAAGAATTGGATACGTTTTAGACCATTTATAGTCGAATACACGGAGTCTTCTTTGTGCAGGAACAGGACCTGTGTATCACCGATAAGTCATAATTACGCAAAAATAGCAGGCAGTTGCACATCAACTCGGACATTCTGATGACGATATTTCCCTAACGACAGCCAATATGGATATGAAACTGACATGAATCGATAGAGGAACATGTGCCCTTTGGGATAAAACCAAGATGGCCAGAATTGGATAGGTTTTAGATTATTTATGCTCGAATAGACGGAGTCTTCTTTGCGTGGGAACAGGACATGTGTACCAAAGATAACCCAGAATTACGCAAAAATTGGAGAAGGTTGAAAAAACGGCGACATTCATGTGCAGATATTTCATTAACCAAGGCAGATATGGATATAAAACTTACATGAATCGATAGAGTAGCACGTGCCCTTTGAGATAAAACCAAGATTGAAAAAATTGGATACGTTTTAGACCATTTATACTCGAATACACGGAGCCTTCTTTGTGCGGGAACAGGACCTGTGTACCACAGATAAGTCAGAATTATGCAAAAATAGCAGGCAGTTGCACATCAACTCGGACATTCTTATGACGATATTTCCCTAACAACAGCAAATATGGATATGAAACTTACATAAATCGATAGAGGAACATGTGCCCTTTGAGATAAAGCCAAGATGGCAAGAATTGGATAGGTTTTAGATTATTTATGGTCGAATACACGGAGTCTTCTTTGCGTGGGAAGACGACATGTGTACCACAGATAAGTCTTAATTACGCAAAAATTGGAGAAGGTTGAAAAGACTGCGACATTCATGTGAATATATTTCATTAACCAAGGCAGATATGGATATAAAACTTACATGAATCGATAGAGTAACACGTGCCCTTTGAGATAAAAGCAAAATTGCAAGAATTAGATAAGTTTCAGACCATTTATACTCGAATACACGGAGCCTTCTTCGTGCGGGAACAGGACCTGTGTACCACAGATAAGTCAGAATTATGCAAAAATAGCAGGCAGTTGCACATCAACTCGGACATTCTTATGACGAGATTTCCCTAACGACAGCAAATATCGATATGAAACTTACATGAATCGATAGAGGAACATGTGCCCTTCGGGATAAAACCAAGATGGCCAGAATTGGATAGGTGTTAGATTATTTAATGCTCGAATAGACGGAGTCTTCTTTGCGTGGGAACAGGACATGTGTACCAAAGATAAATCAGAATTACGCAAAAATTGGAGAAGGTTGAAAACACTGCGACATTCATGTGAATATATTTCATTAACCAAGGCAGATATGGATATAAAACATACATGAATCGATAGAGTAACACGTGCCCTTTGAGATAAAACCAAGATTGAGAGAATTGGATAGGTTTTAGACCATTTATACTCGAATACACGGAGCCTTCTTTGTGCGGGAACAGGACCTGTGTACCACCGATAAGTCAGAATTACGCAAAATAGCAGGCAGTTGCACATCAACTCGGACATTCTTATGACGATATTTCCCTAACGACGGCAGATATGGATATAAAACGTACATGAATCGATAGAGCAACACGAGCCCTTTGAGATAAAAGCAAGATTGCAAGAATTAGATAAGTGTTAGACCATTTATACTCGAATACACGGAGCCTTCTTTGTGCGGGAACAGGACCTGTGTACCACAGATAAGTCAGAATTACGCAAAAATAGCAGGCAGTTGCACATCAACTCGGACATTCTTATGACGATATTTCCCTAACGACAGCAAATATCGATATGAAACTTACATGAATCGATAGAGGAACACGTGCCCTTTGAGATAAAACCAAGATTGAAAGAATTGGATACGTTTTAGACCATTTATAGTCGAATACACGGAGTCTTCTTTGTGCGGGAACAGGACCTGTGTATCACCGATAAGTCATAATTACGCAAAAATAGCAGGCAGTTGCACATCAACTCGGACATTCTGATGACGATATTTCCCTAACGACAGCCAATATGGATATGAAACTGACATGAATCGATAGAGGAACATGTGCCCTTTGGGATAAAACCAAGATGGCCAGAATTGGATAGGTTTTAGATTATTTATGCTCGAATAGACGGAGTCTTCTTTGCGTGGGAACAGGACATGTGTACCAAAGATAAATCAGAATTACGCAAAAATTGGAGAAGGTTGAAAACACTGCGACATTCATGTGAATATATTTCATTAACCAAGGCAGATATGGATATAAAACATACATGAATCGATAGAGTAACACGTGCCCTTTGAGATAAAACCAAGATTGAGAGAATTGGATAGGTTTTAGACCATTTATACTCGAATACACGGAGCCTTCTTTGTGCGGGAGCAGGACCTGTGTACCACCGATAAGTCAGAATTACGCAAAATAGCAGGCAGTTGCACATCAACTCGGACATTCTTATGACGATATTTCCCTAACGACGGCAGATATGGATATAAAACGTACATGAATCGATAGAGCAACACGAGCCCTTTGAGATAAAGCCAAGATGGCAAGAATTGGATAGGTTTTAGATTATTTATGGTCGAATACACGGAGTCTTCTTTGCGTGGGAAGACGACATGTGTACCACAGATAAGTCTTAATTACGCAAAAATTGGAGAAGGTTGAAAAGACTGCGACATTCATGTGAATATATTTCATTAACCAAGGCAGATATGGATATAAAACTTACATGAATCGATAGAGTAACACGTGCCCTTTGAGATAAAAGCAAAATTGCAAGAATTAGATAAGTTTCAGACCATTTATACTCGAATACACGGAGCCTTCTTCGTGCGGGAACAGGACCTGTGTACCACAGATAAGTCAGAATTATGCAAAAATAGCAGGCAGTTGCACATCAACTCGGACATTCTTATGACGAGATTTCCCTAACGACAGCAAATATCGATATGAAACTTACATGAATCGATAGAGGAACATGTGCCCTTCGGGATAAAACCAAGATGGCCAGAATTGGATAGGTGTTAGATTATTTATGCTCGAATAGACGGAGTCTTCTTTGCGTGGGAACAGGACATGTGTACCAAAGATAAATCAGAATTACGCAAAAATTGGAGAAGGTTGAAAACACTGCGACATTCATGTGAATATATTTCATTAACCAAGGCAGATATGGATATAAAACATACATGAATCGATAGAGTAACACGTGCCCTTTGAGATAAAACCAAGATTGAGAGAATTGGATAGGTTTTAGACCATTTATACTCGAATACACGGAGCCTTCTTTGTGCGGGAACAGGACCTGTGTACCACCGATAAGTCAGAATTACGCAAAATAGCAGGCAGTTGCACATCAACTCGGACATTCTTATGACGATATTTCCCTAACGACGGCAGATATGGATATAAAACGTACATGAATCGATAGAGCAACACGAGCCCTTTGAGATAAAAGCAAGATTGCAAGAATTAGATAAGTGTTAGACCATTTATACTCGAATACACGGAGCCTTCTTTGTGCGGGAACAGGACCTGTGTACCACAGATAAGTCAGAATTACGCAAAAATAGCAGGCAGTTGCACATCAACTCGGACATTCTTATGACGATATTTCCCTAACGACAGCAAATATCGATATGAAACTTACATGAATCGATAGAGGAACATGTGCCCTTTGAGATAAAGCCAAGATGGCCAGAATTGGATAGGTTTTAGATTATTTATGGTCGAATACACGGAGTCTTCTTTGCGTGGGAACAGGACATGTGTACCACAGATAAGTCAGAATTACGCAAAAATTGGAGAAGGTTAAAAAGACTGCGACATTCATGTGAATATATTTCATTAACCAAGTCAGATATGGATATAAAACTTACATGAATCGATAGAGTAACACGTGCCCTTTGAGATAAAACAAAGATTGAAAGAATTGGATACGTTTTAGACCATTTATAGTCGAATACACGGAGTCTTCTTTGTGCGGGAACAGGACCTGTGTATCACCGATAAGTCATTATTACGCAAAAATAGCAGGCAGTTGCACATCAACTCGGACATTCTGATGACGATATTTCCCTAACGACAGCCAATATGGATATAAAACTGACATGAATCGATAGAGGAACATGTGCCCTTTGGGATAAAACCAAGATGGCCAGAATTGGATAGGTTTTAGATTATTTATGCTCGAATAGACGGAGTCTTCTTTGCGTGGGAACAGGACATGTGTACCAAAGATAACCCAGAATTACGCACAAATTGGAGAAGGTTGAAAAAACGGCGACATTCATGTGCAGATATTTCATTAACCAAGGCAGATATGGATATAAAACTTACATGAATCGATAGAGTAGCACGTGCCCTTTGAGATAAAACCAAGATTGAAAAAATTGGATACGTTTTAGACCATTTATACTCGAATACACGGAGCCTTCTTTGTGCGGGAACAGGACCTGTGTACCACAGATAAGTCAGAATTATGCAAAAATAGCAGGCAGTTGCACATCAACTCGGACATTCTTATGACGATATTTCCCTAACGACAGCAAATATGGATATGAAACTTACATAAATCGATAGAGGAACATGTGCCCTTTGAGATAAAGCCAAGATGGCAAGAATTGGATAGGTTTTAGATTATTTACGGTCGAATACACGGAGTCTTCTTTGCGTGGAAGACGACATGTGTACCACAGATAAGTCTTAATTACGCAAAAATTGGAGAAGGTTGAAAAGACTGCGACATTCATGTGAATATATTTCATTAACCAAGGCAGATATGGATATAAAACTTACATGAATCGATAGAGTAACACGTGCCCTTTGAGATAAAAGCAAAATTGCAAGAATTAGATAAGTTTCAGACCATTTATACTCGAATACACGGAGCCTTCTTCGTGCGGGAACAGGACCTGTGTACCACAGATAAGTCAGAATTATGCAAAAATAGCAGGCAGTTGCACATCAACTCGGACATTCTTATGACGAGATTTCCCTAACGACAGCAAATATCGATATGAAACTTACATGAATCGATAGAGGAACATGTGCCCTTCGGGATAAAACCAAGATGGCCAGAATTGGATAGGTGTTAGATTATTTATGCTCGAATAGACGGAGTCTTCTTTGCGTGGGAACAGGACATGTGTACCAAAGATAAATCAGAATTACGCAAAAATTGGAGAAGGTTGAAAACACTGCGACATTCATGTGAATATATTTCATTAACCAAGGCAGATATGGATATAAAACATACATGAATCGATAGAGTAACACGTGCCCTTTGAGATAAAACCAAGATTGAGAGAATTGGATAGGTTTTAGACCATTTATACTCGAATACACGGAGCCTTCTTTGTGCGGGAACAGGACCTGTGTACCACAGATAAGTCAGAATTATGCAAAAATAGCAGGCAGTTGCACATCAACTCGGACATTCTTATGACGATATTTCCCTAACGACAGCAAATATCGATATGAAACTTACATGAATCGATAGAGGAACATGTGCCCTTTGAGATAAAGCCAAGATGGCCAGAATTGGATAGGTTTTAGATTATTTATGGTCGAATACACGGAGTCTTCTTTGCGTGGGAACAGGACATGTGTACCACAGATAAGTCAGAATTACGCAAAAATTGGAGAAGGTTAAAAAGACTGCGACATTCATGTGAATATATTTCATTAACCAAGTCAGATATGGATATAAAACTTACATGAATCGATAGAGTAACACGTGCCCTTTGAGATAAAACAAAGATTGAAAGAATTGGATACGTTTTAGACCATTTATAGTCGAATACACGGAGTCTTCTTTGTGCGGGAACAGGACCTGTGTATCACCGATAAGTCATAATTACGCAAAAATAGCAGGCAGTTGCACATCAACTCGGACATTCTGATGACGATATTTCCCTAACGACAGCCAATATGGATATGAAACTGACATGAATCGATAGAGGAACATGTGCCCTTTGGGATAAAACCAAGATGGCCAGAATTGGATAGGTTTTAGATTATTTATGCTCGAATAGACGGAGTCTTCTTTGCGTGGGAACAGGACATGTGTACCAAAGATAACCCAGAATTACGCAAAAATTGGAGAAGGTTGAAAAAACGGCGACATTCATGTGCAGATATTTCATTAACCAAGGCAGATATGGATATAAAACTTACATGAATCGATAGAGTAGCACGTGCCCTTTGAGATAAAACCAAGATTGAAAAAATTGGATACGTTTTAGACCATTTATACTCGAATACACGGAGCCTTCTTTGTGCGGGAACAGGACCTGTGTACCACAGATAAGTCAGAATTATGCAAAAATAGCAGGCAGTTGCACATCAACTCGGACATTCTTATGACGATATTTCCCTAACGACAGCAAATATGGATATGAAACTTACATAAATCGATAGAGGAACATGTGCCCTTTGAGATAAAGCCAAGATGGCAAGAATTGGATAGGTTTTAGATTATTTATGGTCGAATACACGGAGTCTTCTTTGCGTGGGAAGACGACATGTGTACCACAGATAAGTCTTAATTACGCAAAAATTGGAGAAGGTTGAAAAGACTGCGACATTCATGTGAATATATTTCATTAACCAAGGCAGATATGGATATAAAACTTACATGAATCGATAGAGTAACACGTGCCCTTTGAGATAAAAGCAAAATTGCAAGAATTAGATAAGTTTCAGACCATTTATACTCGAATACACGGAGCCTTCTTCGTGCGGGAACAGGACCTGTGTACCACAGATAAGTCAGAATTATGCAAAAATAGCAGGCAGTTGCACATCAACTCGGACATTCTTATGACGAGATTTCCCTAACGACAGCAAATATCGATATGAAACTTACATGAATCGATAGAGGAACATGTGCCCTTCGGGATAAAACCAAGATGGCCAGAATTGGATAGGTGTTAGATTATTTATGCTCGAATAGACGGAGTCTTCTTTGCGTGGGAACAGGACATGTGTACCAAAGATAAATCAGAATTACGCAAAAATTGGAGAAGGTTGAAAACACTGCGACATTCATGTGAATATATTTCATTAACCAAGGCAGATATGGATATAAAACATACATGAATCGATAGAGTAACACGTGCCCTTTGAGATAAAACCAAGATTGAGAGAATTGGATAGGTTTTAGACCATTTATACTCGAATACACGGAGCCTTCTTTGTGCGGGAACAGGACCTGTGTACCACCGATAAGTCAGAATTACGCAAAATAGCAGGCAGTTGCACATCAACTCGGACATTCTTATGACGATATTTCCCTAACGACGGCAGATATGGATATAAAACGTACATGAATCGATAGAGCAACACGAGCCCTTTGAGATAAAAGCAAGATTGCAAGAATTAGATAAGTGTTAGACCATTTATACTCGAATACACGGAGCCTTCTTTGTGCGGGAACAGGACCTGTGTACCACAGATAAGTCAGAATTACGCAAAAATAGCAGGCAGTTGCACATCAACTCGGACATTCTTATGACGATATTTCCCTAACGACAGCAAATATCGATATGAAACTTACATGAATCGATAGAGGAACATGTGCCCTTTGAGATAAAGCCAAGATGGCCAGAATTGGATAGGTTTTAGATTATTTATGGTCGAATACACGGAGTCTTCTTTGCGTGGGAACAGGACATGTGTACCACAGATAAGTCAGAATTACGCAAAAATTGGAGAAGGTTAAAAAGACTGCGACATTCATGTGAATATATTTCATTAACCAAGTCAGATATGGATATAAAACTTACATGAATCGATAGAGTAACACGTGCCCTTTGAGATAAAACAAAGATTGAAAGAATTGGATACGTTTTAGACCATTTAAAGTCGAATACACGGAGTCTTCTTTGTGCGGGAACAGGACCTGTGTATCACCGATAAGTCATAATTACGCAAAAATAGCAGGCAGTTGCACATCAACTCGGACATTCTGATGACGATATTTCCCTAACGACAGCCAATATGGATATGAAACTGACATGAATCGATAGAGGAACATGTGCCCTTTGGGATAAAACCAAGATGGCCAGAATTGGATAGGTTTTAGATTATTTATGCTCGAATAGACGGAGTCTTCTTTGCGTGGGAACAGGACATGTGTACCAAAGATAACCCAGAATTACGCAAAAATTGGAGAAGGTTGAAAAAACGGCGACATTCATGTGCAGATATTTCATTAACCAAGGCAGATATGGATATAAAACTTACATGAATCGATAGAGTAGCACGTGCCCTTTGAGATAAAACCAAGATTGAAAAAATTGGATACGTTTTAGACCATTTATACTCGAATACACGGAGCCTTCTTTGTGCGGGAACAGGACCTGTGTACCACAGATAAGTCAGAATTATGCAAAAATAGCAGGCAGTTGCACATCAACTCGGACATTCTTATGACGATATTTCCCTAACGACAGCAAATATGGATATGAAACTTACATAAATCGATAGAGGAACATGTGCCCTTTGAGATAAAGCCAAGATGGCAAGAATTGGATAGGTTTTAGATTATTTATGGTCGAATACACGGAGTCTTCTTTGCGTGGGAAGACGACATGTGTACCACAGATAAGTCTTAATTACGCAAAAATTGGAGAAGGTTGAAAAGACTGCGACATTCATGTGAATATATTTCATTAACCAAGGCAGATATGGATATAAAACTTACATGAATCGATAGAGTAACACGTGCCCTTTGAGATAAAAGCAAAATTGCAAGAATTAGATAAGTTTCAGACCATTTATACTCGAATACACGGAGCCTTCTTCGTGCGGGAACAGGACCTGTGTACCACAGATAAGTCAGAATTATGCAAAAATAGCAGGCAGTTGCACATCAACTCGGACATTCTTATGACGAGATTTCCCTAACGACAGCAAATATCGATATGAAACTTACATGAATCGATAGAGGAACATGTGCCCTTCGGGATAAAACCAAGATGGCCAGAATTGGATAGGTGTTAGATTATTTATGCTCGAATAGACGGAGTCTTCTTTGCGTGGGAACAGGACATGTGTACCAAAGATAAATCAGAATTACGCAAAAATTGGAGAAGGTTGAAAACACTGCGACATTCATGTGAATATATTTCATTAACCAAGGCAGATATGGATATAAAACATACATGAATCGATAGAGCAACACGTGCCCTTTGAGATAAAAGCAAGATTGCAAGAATTAGATAAGTGTTAGACCATTTATACTCGAATACACGGAGCCTTCTTTGTGCGGGAACAGGACCTGTGTACCACAGATAAGTCAGAATTACGCAAAAATAGCAGGCAGTTGCACATCAACTCGGACATTCTTATGACGATATTTCCCTAACGACAGCAAATATCGATATGAAACTTACATGAATCGATAGAGGAACATGTGCCCTTTGAGATAAAGCCAAGATGGCCAGAATTGGATAGGTTTTAGATTATTTATGGTCGAATACACGGAGTCTTCTTTGCGTGGGAACAGGACATGTGTACCACAGATAAGTCAGAATTACGCAAAAATTGGAGAAGGTTAAAAAGACTGCGACATTCATGTGAATATATTTCATTAACCAAGTCAGATATGGATATAAAACTTACATGAATCGATAGAGTAACACGTGCCCTTTGAGATAAAACAAAGATTGAAAGAATTGGATACGTTTTAGACCATTTATAGTCGAATACACGGAGTCTTCTTTGTGCGGGAACAGGACCTGTGTATCACCGATAAGTCATAATTACGCAAAAATAGCAGGCAGTTGCACATCAACTCGGACATTCTGATGACGATATTTCCCTAACGACAGCCAATATGGATATAAAACTGACATGAATCGATAGAGGAACATGTGCCCTTTGGGATAAAACCAAGATGGCCAGAATTGGATAGGTTTTAGATTATTTATGCTCGAATAGACGGAGTCTTCTTTGCGTGGGAACAGGACATGTGTACCAAAGATAACCCAGAATTACGCAAAAATTGGAGAAGGTTGAAAAAACGGCGACATTCATGTGCAGATATTTCATTAACCAAGGCAGATATGGATATAAAACTTACATGAATCGATAGAGTAGCACGTGCCCTTTGAGATAAAACCAAGATTGAAAAAATTGGATACGTTTTAGACCATTTATACTCGAATACACGGAGTCTTCTTTGTGCGGGAACAGGACCTGTGTACCACAGATAAGTCAGAATTATGCAAAAATAGCAGGCAGTTGCACATCAACTCGGACATTCTTATGACGATATTTCCCTAACGACAGCAAATATGGATATGAAACTTACATAAATCGATAGAGGAACATGTGCCCTTTGAGATAAAGCCAAGATGGCAAGAATTGGATAGGTTTTAGATTATTTATGGTCGAATACACGGAGTCTTCTTTGCGTGGGAAGACGACATGTGTACCACAGATAAGTCTTAATTACGCAAAAATTGGAGAAGGTTGAAAAGACTGCGACATTCATGTGAATATATTTCATTAACCAAGTCAGATATGGATATAAAACTTACATGAATCGATAGAGTAACACGTGCCCTTTGAGATAAAAGCAAAATTGCAAGAATTAGATAAGTTTCAGACCATTTATACTCGAATACACGGAGCCTTCTTCGTGCGGGAACAGGACCTGTGTACCACAGATAAGTCAGAATTATGCAAAAATAGCAGGCAGTTGCACATCAACTCGGACATTCTTATGACGAGATTTCCCTAACGACAGCAAATATCGATATGAAACTTACATGAATCGATAGAGGAACATGTGCCCTTCGGGATAAAACCAAGATGGCCAGAATTGGATAGGTGTTAGATTATTTATGCTCGAATAGACGGAGTCTTCTTTGCGTGGGAACAGGACATGTGTACCAAAGATAAATCAGAATTACGCAAAAATTGGAGAAGGTTGAAAACACTGCGACATTCATGTGAATATATTTCATTAACCAAGGCAGATATGGATATAAAACATACATGAATCGATAGAGTAACACGTGCCCTTTGAGATAAAACCAAGATTGAGAGAATTGGATAGGTTTTAGACCATTTATACTCGAATACACGGAGCCTTCTTTGTGCGGGAACAGGACCTGTGTACCACCGATAAGTCAGAATTACGCAAAATGGCAGGCAGTTGCACATCAACTCGGACATTCTTATGACGATATTTCCCTAACGACGGCAGATATGGATATAAAACGTACATGAATCGATAGAGCAACACGAGCCCTTTGAGATAAAAGCAAGATTGCAAGAATTAGATAAGTGTTAGACCATTTATACTCGAATACACGGAGCCTTCTTTGTGCGGGAACAGGACCTGTGTACCACAGATAAGTCAGAATTACGCAAAAATAGCAGGCAGTTGCACATCAACTCGGACATTCTTATGACGATATTTCCCTAACGACAGCAAATATCGATATGAAACTTACATGAATCGATAGAGGAACATGTGCCCTTTGAGATAAAGCCAAGATGGCCAGAATTGGATAGGTTTTAGATTATTTATGGTCGAATACACGGAGTCTTCTTTGCGTGGGAACAGGACATGTGTACCACAGATAAGTCAGAATTACGCAAAAATTGGAGAAGGTTAAAAAGACTGCGACATTCATGTGAATATATTTCATTAACCAAGTCAGATATGGATATAAAACTTACATGAATCGATAGAGTAACACGTGCCCTTTGAGATAAAACAAAGATTGAAAGAATTGGATACGTTTTAGACCATTTATAGTCGAATACACGGAGTCTTCTTTGTGCGGGAACAGGACCTGTGTATCACCGATAAGTCATAATTACGCAAAAATAGCAGGCAGTTGCACATCAACTCGGACATTCTGATGACGATATTTCCCTAACGACAGCCAATATGGATATGAAACTGACATGAATCGATAGAGGAACATGTGCCCTTTGGGATAAAACCAAGATGGCCAGAATTGGATAGGTTTTAGATTATTTATGCTCGAATACACGGAGTCTTCTTTGCGTGGGAACAGGACATGTGTACCAAAGATAAATCAGAATTACGCAAAAATTGGAGAAGGTTGAAAACACTGCGACATTCATGTGAATATATTTCATTAACCAAGGCAGATATGGATATAAAACATACATGAATCGATAGAGTAACACGTGCCCTTTGAGATAAAACCAAGATTGAGAGAATTGGATAGGTTTTAGACCATTTATACTCGAATACACGGAGCCTTCTTTGTGCGGGAACAGGACCTGTGTACCACCGATAAGTCAGAATTACGCAAAATAGCAGGCAGTTGCACATCAACTCGGACATTCTTATGACGATATTTCCCTAACGACGGCAGATATGGATATAAAACGTACATGAATCGATAGAGCAACACGAGCCCTTTGAGATAAAAGCAAGATTGCAAGAATTAGATAAGTGTTAGACCATTTATACTCGAATACACGGAGCCTTCTTTGTGCGGGAACAGGACCTGTGTACCACAGATAAGTCAGAATTACGCAAAAATAGCAGGCAGTTGCACATCAACTCGGACATTCTTATGACGATATTTCCCTAACGACAGCAAATATCGATATGAAACTTACATGAATCGATAGAGGAACATGTGCCCTTTGAGATAAAGCCAAGATGGCCAGAATTGGATAGGTTTTAGATTATTTATGGTCGAATACACGGAGTCTTCTTTGCGTGGGAACAGGACATGTGTACCACAGATAAGTCAGAATTACGCAAAAATTGGAGAAGGTTAAAAAGACTGCGACATTCATGTGAATATATTTCATTAACCAAGTCAGATATGGATATAAAACTTACATGAATCGATAGAGTAACACGTGCCCTTTGAGATAAAACAAAGATTGAAAGAATTGGATACGTTTTAGACCATTTATAGTCGAATACACGGAGTCTTCTTTGTGCGGGAACAGGACCTGTGTATCACCGATAAGTCATAATTACGCAAAAATAGCAGGCAGTTGCACATCAACTCGGACATTCTGATGACGATATTTCCCTAACGACAGCCAATATGGATATGAAACTGACATGAATCGATAGAGGAACATGTGCCCTTTGGGATAAAACCAAGATGGCCAGAATTGGATAGGTTTTAGATTATTTATGCTCGAATACACGGAGTCTTCTTTGCGTGGGAACAGGACATGTGTACCAAAGATAACCCAGAATTACGCAAAAATTGGAGAAGGTTGAAAAAACGGCGACATTCATGTGCAGATATTTCATTAACCAAGGCAGATATGGATATAAAACTTACATGAATCGATAGAGTAGCACGTGCCCTTTGAGATAAAACCAAGATTGAAAAAATTGGATACGTTTTAGACCATTTATACTCGAATACACGGAGCCTTCTTTGTGCGGGAACAGGACCTGTGTACCACAGATAAGTCAGAATTATGCAAAAATAGCAGGCAGTTGCACATCAACTCGGACATTCTTATGACGATATTTCCCTAACGACAGCAAATATGGATATGAAACTTACATAAATCGATAGAGGAACATGTGCCCTTTGAGATAAAGCCAAGATGGCAAGAATTGGATAGGTTTTAGATTATTTACAGTCGAATACACGGAGTCTTCTTTGCGTGGGAAGACGACATGTGTACCACAGATAAGTCTTAATTACGCAAAAATTGGAGAAGGTTGAAAAGACTGCGACATTCATGTGAATATATTTCATTAACCAAGGCAGATATGGATATAAAACATACATGAATCGATAGAGTAACACGTGCCCTTTGAGATAAAAGCAAAATTGCAAGAATTAGATAAGTTTCAGACCATTTATACTCGAATACACGGAGCCTTCTTCGTGCGGGAACAGGACCTGTGTACCACAGATAAGTCAGAATTATGCAAAAATAGCAGGCAGTTGCACATCAACTCGGACATTCTTATGACGAGATTTCCCTAACAACAGCAAATATCGATATGAAACTTACATGAATCGATAGAGGAACATGTGCCCTTCGGGATAAAACCAAGATGGCCAGAATTGGATAGGTGTTAGATTATTTATGCTCGAATAGACGGAGTCTTCTTTGCGTGGGAACAGGACATGTGTACCAAAGATAAATCAGAATTACGCAAAAATTGGAGAAGGTTGAAAACACTGCGACATTCATGTGAATATATTTCATTAACCAAGGCAGATATGGATATAAAACATACATGAATCGATAGAGTAACACGTGCCCTTTGAGATAAAACCAAGATTGAGAGAATTGGATAGGTTTTAGACCATTTATACTCGAATACACGGAGCCTTCTTTGTGCGGGAACAGGACCTGTGTACCACCGATAAGTCAGAATTACGCAAAATAGCAGGCAGTTGCACATCAACTCGGACATTCTTATGACGATATTTCCCTAACGACGGCAGATATGGATATAAAACGTACATGAATCAATAGAGCAACACGAGCCCTTTGAGATAAAAGAAAGATTGCAAGAATTAGATAAGTGTTAGACCATTTATACTCGAATACACGGAGCCTTCTTTGTGCGGGAACAGGACCTGTGTACCACAGATAAGTCAGAATTACGCAAAAATAGCAGGCAGTTGCACATCAACTCGGACATTCTTATGACGATATTTCCCTAACGACAGCAAATATCGATATGAAACTTACATGAATCGATAGAGGAACATGTGCCCTTTGAGATAAAGCCAAGATGGCCAGAATTGGATAGGTTTTAGATTATTTATGGTCGAATACACGGAGTCTTCTTTGCGTGGGAACAGGACATGTGTACCACAGATAAGTCAGAATTACGCAAAAATTGGAGAAGGTTAAAAAGACTGCGACATTCATGTGAATATATTTCATTAACCAAGTCAGATATGGATATAAAACTTACATGAATCGATAGAGTAACACGTGCCCTTTGAGATAAAACAAAGATTGAAAGAATTGGATACGTTTTAGACCATTTATACTCGAATACACGGAGTCTTCTTTGTGCGGGAACAGGACCTGTGTATCACCGATAAGTCATAATTACGCAAAAATAGCAGGCAGTTGCACATCAACTCGGACATTCTTATGACGATATTTCCCTAACGACAGCCAATATGGATATGAAACTGACATGAATCGATAGAGGAACATGTGCCCTTTGGGATAAAACCAAGATGGCCAGAATTGGATAGGTTTTAGATTATTTATGCTCGAATAGACGGAGTCTTCTTTGCGTGGGAACAGGACATGTGTACCAAAGATAACCCAGAATTACGCAAAAATTGGAGAAGGTTGAAAAAACGGCGACATTCATGTGCAGATATTGCATTAACCAAGGCAGATATGGATATAAAACTTACATGAACCGATAGAGTAACACGTGCCCTTTGAGATAAAACCACGATTGAAAGAATTGGAAAGGTTTTAGACCATTTATACTCGAATACACGGAGCCTTCTTTGTGCGGGAACAGGACCTGTGTACCACAGATAAGTCAGAATTATGCAAAAATAGCAGGCAGTTGCACATCAACTCGGACATTCTTATGACGATATTTCCCTAACGACAGCAAATATGGATATGAAACTTACATAAATCGATAGAGGAACATGTGCCCTTTGAGATAAAGCCAAGATGGCAAGAATTGGATAGGTTTTAGATTATTTATGGTCGAATACACGGAGTCTTCTTTGCGTGGGAAGACGACATGTGTACCACAGATAAGTCTTAATTACGCAAAAATTGGAGAAGGTTGAAAAGACTGCGACATTCATGTGAATATATTTCATTAACCAAGGCAGATATGGATATAAAACTTACATGAATCGATAGAGTAACACGTGCCCTTTGAGATAAAAGCAAAATTGCAAGAATTAGATAAGTTTCAGACCATTTATACTCGAATACACGGAGCCTTCTTCGTGCGGGAACAGGACCTGTGTACCACAGATAAGTCAGAATTATGCAAAAATAGCAGGCAGTTGCACATCAACTCGGACATTCTTATGACGATATTTCCCTAACGACAGCAAATATCGATATGAAACTTACATGAATCGATAGAGGAACATGTGCCCTTCGGGATAAAACCAAGATGGCCAGAATTGGATAGGTGTTAAGAATTATGCAAAATAGCAGGCAGTTGCACATCAACTCGGACATTCTTATGACGCTATTTCCCTAACGACGGCAGATATGGATATAAAACGTACATGAATCGATAGAGCAACACGGGCCCTTTGAGATAAAAGCAAGATTGCAAGAATTAGATAAGTCTTAGACCATTTATACTCGAATACACGGAGCCTTCTTTGTGCGGGAACAGGACCTGTGTACCACAAATAAGTCAGAATTACGCCAAAATAGCAGGCAGTTGCACATCAACTCGGACATTCTTATGACGATATTTACCTAACGACAGCAAATATGGATAAGAAATTTACATGAATCGATAGAGGAACATGTGCCCTTTGAGATGAAGCCAACATGGCAAGAAGTGGATAGGTTTTAGATTATTTATGGTCGAATAACGGAGTCTTCTTTGCGTGGGAACAGGACATGTGTACCACAGATAAGTCAGAGTTACGCAAAAATTGGAGAAAGTTGAAAACACTGCGACATTAATGTGAATATATTTCATTACCCAAGTCAGATATGGATATAAAACTTACATGAATCGATAGAGTAACACGTGCCCTTTGAGATAAAACCAAGATTGAAAGAATTGGAAAGGTTTTAGACCATTCATACTCGAATACACGGAGCCTTCTTTGTGCGGGAACAGGACCTGTGTACCAAAGATAAGTCAGAATTATGCAAAAATAGCAGGCAGTTGCACATCAACTCGGACATTCTTATGACGATATTTCCCTAACGACAGCAAATATGGATATGAAACTGACATGAATCGATAGAGGAACATGTGCCCTTTGGGATAAAACCAAGATGGCCAGAATTAGATAGGTTTTAGATTATTTATGCTCGAATAGACGGAGTCTTCTTTGCGTGGGAACAGGACATGTGTACCAAAGATAACCCAGAATTACGCAAAAATTGGAGAAGGTTGAAAAAACGGCGACATTCATGTGCAGATATTGCATTAACCAAGGCAGATATGGATATAAAACTTACATGAACCGATAGAGTAACACGTGCCCTTTGAGATAAAACCACGATTGAAAGAATTGGAAAGGTTTTAGACCATTTATACTCGAATACACGGAGCCTTCTTTGTGCGGGAACAGGACCTGTGTACCACAGATAAGTCAGAATTATGCAAAAATAGCAGGCAGTTGCACATCAACTCGGACATTCTTATGACGATATTTCCCTAACGACAGCAAATATGGATATGAAACTTACATAAATCGATAGAGGAACATGTGCCCTTTGAGATAAAGCCAAGATGGCAAGAATTGGATAGGTTTTAGATTATTTATGGTCGAATACACCGAGTCTTCTTTGCGTGGGAAGACGACATGTGTACCACAGATAAGTCTTAATTACGCAAAAATTGGAGAAGGTTGAAAACACTGCGACATTCATGTGAATATATTTCATTAACCAAGGCAGATATGGATATAAAACTTACATGAATCGATAGAGTAACACGTGCCCTTTGAGATAAAAGCAAAATTGCAAGAATTAGATAAGTTTCAGACCATTTATACTCGAATACACGGAGCCTTCTTCGTGCGGGAACAGGACCTGTGTACCACAGATAAGTCAGAATTATGCAAAAATAGCAGGCAGTTGCACATCAACTCGGACATTCTTATGACGATATTTCCCTAACGACAGCAAATATCGATATGAAACTTACATGAATCGATAGAGGAACATGTGCCCTTCGGGATAAAACCAAGATGGCCAGAATTGGATAGGTGTTAAGAATTATGCAAAATAGCAGGCAGTTGCACATCAACTCGGACATTCTTATGACGCTATTTCCCTAACGACGGCAGATATGGATATAAAACGTACATGAATCGATAGAGCAACACGAGCCCTTTGAGATAAAAGCAAGATTGCAAGAATTAGATAAGTCTTAGACCATTTATACTCGAATACACGGAGCCTTCTTTGTGCGGGAACAGGACCTGTGTACCACAGATAAGTCAGAATTACGCCAAAATAGCAGGCAGTTGCACATCAACTCGGACATTCTTATGACGATATTTACCTAACGACAGCAAATATGGATAAGAAATTTACATGAATCGATAGAGGAACATGTGCCCTTTGAGATGAAGCCAACATGGCAAGAAGTGGATAGGTTTTAGATTATTTATGGTCGAATAACGGAGTCTTCTTTGCGTGGGAACAGGACATGTGTACCACAGATAAGTCAGAGTTACGCAAAAATTGGAGAAAGTTGAAAACACTGCGACATTAATGTGAATATATTTCATTACCCAAGTCAGATATGGATATAAAACTTACATGAATCGATAGAGTAACACGTGCCCTTTGAGATAAAACCAAGATTGAAAGAATTGGAAAGGTTTTAGACCATTCATACTCGAATACACGGAGCCTTCTTTGTGCGGGAACAGGACCTGTGTACCAAAGATAAGTCAGAATTATGCAAAAATAGCAGGCAGTTGCACATCAACTCGGACATTCTTATGACGATATTTCCCTAACGACAGCAAATATGGATATGAAACTGACATGAATCGATAGAGGAACATGTGCCCTTTGGGATAAAACCAAGATGGCCAGAATTAGATAGGTTTTAGATTATTTATGCTCGAATAGACGGAGTCTTCTTTGCGTGGGAACAGGACATGTGTACCACAGATAAGTCAGAGTTACGCAAAAATTGGAGAAGGTTGAAAAGACTGCGACATTCATGTGAATATATTTCATTAACCAAGGCAGATATGGATATAAAACTTACATGAATCGATAGAGTAACACGTGCCCTTTGAGATAAAACCAAGATTGAAAGAATTGGAAAGGTTTTAGACCATTTATACTCGAATACACGGAGTCTTCTTTGTGCGGGAACAGGACCTGTGTATCACCGATAAGTCATAATTACGCAAAAATAGCAGGCAGTTGCACATCAACTCGGACATTCTGATGACGATATTTCCCTAACGACAGCCAATATGGATATGAAACTGACATGAATCGATAGAGGAACATGTGCCCTTTGGGATAAAACCAAGATGGCCAGAATAAGATAGGTTTTAGATTATTTATGCTCGATTAGACGGAGTCTTCTTTGCGTGGGAACAGGACATGTGTACCACAGATAAGTCTTAATTACGCAAAAATTGGAGAAGGTTGAAAAAACGGCGACATTCATGTGCAGATATTTCATTAACCAAGGCAGATATGGATATAAAACTTACATGAATCGATAGAGTAGCACGTGCCCTTTGAGATAAAACCAAGATTGAAAAAATTGGATACGTTTTAGACCATTTATACTCGAATACACGGAGCCTTCTTTGTGCGGGAACAGGACCTGTGTACCACAGATAAGTGAGAATTACGCAAAAATAGCAGGCAGTTGCACATCAACTCGGACATTCTTATGACGATATTTCCCTAACGACAGCAAATATCGATATGAAACTTACATGAATCGATAGAGGAACATGTGCCCTTCGGGATAAAACCAAGATGGCCAGAATTGGATAGGTGTTAGATTATTTATGCTCGAATACACGGAGTCTTCTTTGCGTGGGAACAGGACATGTGTACCACAGATAAGTAAGAGTTACGCAAAAATTGGAGAAAGTTGAAAACACTGCGACATTAATGTGAATATATTTCATTACCCAAGTCAGATATGGATATTAAACTTACATGAATCGATAGAGTAACACGTGCCCTTTGAGATAAAACCAAGATTGAAAGAATTGGAAAGGTTTTAGACCATTTATACTCGAATACACGGAGCCTTCTTTGTGCGGGAACAGGACCTGTGTACCAAAGATAAGTCAGAATTATGCAAAAATAGCAGGCAGTTGCACATCAACTCGGACATTCTTATGACGATATTTCCCTAACGACAGCAAATATGGATATGAAACTGACATGAATCGATAGAGGAACATGTGCCCTTTGGGATAAAACCAAGATGGCCAGAATTAGATAGGTTTTAGATTATTTATGCTCGAATAGACGGAGTCTTCTTTGCGTGGGAACAGGACATGTGTACCACAGATAAGTCAGAGTTACGCAAAAATTGGAGAAGGTTGAAAAGACTGCGACATTCATGTGAATATATTTCATTAACCAAGGCAGATATGGATATAAAACTTACATGAATCGATAGAGTAACACGTGCCCTTTGAGATAAAACCAAGATTGAAAGAATTGGAAAGGTTTTAGACCATTTATACTCGAATACACGGAGTCTTCTTTGTGCGGGAACAGGACCTGTGTATCACCGATAAGTCATAATTACGCAAAAATAGCAGGCAGTTGCACATCAACTCGGACATTCTGATGACGATATTTCCCTAACGACAGCCAATATGGATATGAAACTGACATGAATCGATAGAGGAACATGTGCCCTTTGGGATAAAACCAAGATGGCCAGAATAAGATAGGTTTTAGATTATTTATGCTCGATTAGACGGAGTCTTCTTTGCGTGGGAACAGGACATGTGTACCAAAGATAACCCAGAATTACGCAAAAATTGGAGAAGGTTGAAAAAACGGCGACATTCATGTGAATATATTTCATTAACCAAGGCAGATATGGATATAAAACATACATGAATCGATAGAGTAACACGTGCCCTTTGAGATAAAACCAAGATTGAAAGAATTGGAAAGGTTTTAGACCATTTATACTCGAATACACGGAGCCTTCTTTGTGCGGGAACAGGACCTGGGTACCACAAATAAGTCAGAATTATGCAAAAATAGCAGGCAGTTGCACATCAACTCGGACATTCTTATGACGATATTTCCCTAACGAAAGCAAATATGGATATGAAACTGACATGAATCGATAGAGGAACATGTGCCCTTTGGGATAAAACCAAGATGGCCAGAATTAGATAGGTTTTAGATTATTTATGCTCGAATACACGGAGTCTTCTTTGCGTGGGAACAGGACATGTGTACCACAGATAAGTCTTAATTACGCAAAAATTGGAGAAGGTTGAAAACACTGCGACATTCATGTGAATATATTTCATTAACCAAGGCAGATATGGATATAAAACATACATGAATCGATAGAGTAACACGTGCCCTTTGAGATAAAACCAAGATTGAAAGAATTGGAAAGGTTTTAGACCATTTATACTCGAATACACGGAGCCTTCTTTGTGCGGGAACAGGACCTGTGTACCACAAATAAGTCAGAATTATGCAAAAATAGCAGGCAGTTGCACATCAACTCGGACATTCTGATGACGATATTTCCCTAACGACAGCAAATATGGATATGAAACTGACATGAATCGATAGAGGAACATGTGCCCTTTGGGATAAAACCAAGATGGCCAGAATTAGATAGGTTTTAGATTATTTATGCTCGAATACACGGAGTCTTCTTTGCGTGGGAACAGGACATGTGTACCACAGATAAGTCTTAATTACGCAAAAATTGGAGAAGGTTGAAAACACTGCGACATTCATGTGAATATATTTCATTAACCAAGGCAGATATGGATATAAAACTTACATGAATCGATAGAGTAACACGTGCCCTTTGAGATAAAACCAAGATTGAAAGAATTGGATACGTTTTAGACCATTTATACTCGAATACACGGAGCCTTTTTTGTGCGGGAACAGGACCTGTGTACCACAGATAAGTCAGAATTACGCAAAAATAGCAGGCAGTTGCACATCAACTCGGACATTCTGATGACGATATTTCCCTAACGACAGCCACTATGGATATGAAACTGACATGAATCGATAGAAGAACATGTGCCCTTCAGGATAAAACCAAGATGGCCAGAATTAGATAGGTTTTAGATTATTTATGCTCGAATAGACGGAGTCTTCTTTGCGTGGGAACAGGACATGTGTACCACGGATAAGTCAGAATTACGCAAAAATTGGAGAAGGTTGAAAACACTGCGACATTCATGTGAATATATTTCATTAACCAAGGCAGATATGGATATAAAACATACATGAATCGATAGAGTAACACGTGCCCTTTGAGATAAAACCAAGATTAAGAGAATTGGATAGGTTTTAGACCATTTATACTCGAATACACGGAGCCTTCTTTGTGCGGGAACAGGACCTGTGTACCACCGATAAGTCAGAATTACGCAAAAATAGCAGGCAGTTGCACATCAACTCGGACATTCTTATGACGATATTTCCCTAACGACGGCAGATATGGATATAAAACGTACATGAATCGATAGAGCAACACGAGCCCTTTGAGATAAAAGCAAAATTGCAAGAATAAGATAAGTTTCAGACCATTTATACTCGAATACACGTAGCCTTCTTTGTGCGGGAACAGGACCTGTGTACCACAGATAAGTCAGAATTATGCAAAAATAGCAGGCAGTTGCACATCAACTCAGACATTCTTATGACGATATTTCCCTGACGACAGCAAATATCGATATGAAACTTACATGAATCGATAGAGGAACATGTGCCCTTTGAGATAAAGCCAAGATGGCAAGAATTGGATAGGTTTTAGATTATTTATGGTCGAATACACGGAGTCTTCTTTGCGTGGGAACAGGACATGTGTACCACAGATAAGTCTTAATTACGCAAAAATTGGAGAAGGTTGAAAACACTGCGACATTCATGTGAATATATTTCATTAACCAAGGCAGATATGGATATAAAACTTACATGAATCGATAGAGTAACACGTGCCCTTTGAGATAAAACCAAGATTGAAAGAATTGGATACGTTTTAGACCATTTATACTCGAATACACGGAGCCTTCTTTGTGCGGGAACAGGACCTGTGTACCACAGATAAGTCAGAATTACGCAAAAATAGCAGGCAGTTGCACATCAACTCGGACATTCTTATGACGATATTTCCCTAACGACAGCAAATATCGATATGAAACTTACATGAATCGATAGAGGAACATGTGCCCTTTGGGATAAAACCAAGATGGCCAGAATTAGATAGGTTTTAGATTATTTATGCTCGAATACACGGAGTCTTCTTTGCGTGGGAACAGGACATGTGTACCACAGATAAGTCTTGATTACGCAAAAATTGGAGAAGGTTGAAAACACTGCGACATTCATGTGAATATATTTCATTAACCAAGGCAGATATGGATATAAAACTTACATGAATCGATAGAGTAACACGTGCCCTTTGAGATAAAACCAAGATTGAAAGAATTGGATACGTTTTAGACCATTTATACTCGAATACACGGAGCCTTCTTTGTGCGGGAACAGGACCTGTGTACCACAGATAAGTCAGAATTATGCAAAAATAGCAGGCAGTTGCACATCAACTCGGACATTCTGATGACGATATTTCCCTAACGACAGCAAATATGGATATGAAACTGACATGAATCGATAGAAGAACATGTGCCCTTTGGGATGAAACCAAGATGGCCAGAATTAGATAGGTTTTAGATTATTTATGCTCGAATAGACGGAGTCTTCTTTGCGTGGGAACAGGACATGTGTACCACGGATAAGTCAGAATTACGCAAAAATTGGAGAAGGTTGAAAACACTGCGACATTCATGCGAATATATTTCATTAACCAAGGCAGATATGGATATAAAACATACATGAATCGATAGAGTAACACGTGCCCTTTGAGATAAAACCAAGATTGAGAGAATTGGATAGGTTTTAGACCATTTATACTCGAATACACGGAGCCTTCTTTGTGCGGGAACAGGACCTGTGTACCACCGATAAGTCAGAATTACGCAAAAATAGCAGGCAGTTGCACATCAACTCGGACATTCTTATGACGATATTTCCCTAACGACAGCAAATATCGATATGAAACTTACATGAATCGATAGAGGAACATGTGCCCTTTGAGATAAAGCCAAGATGGCAAGAATTGGATAGGTTTTAGATTATTTATGGTCGAATACACGGAGTCTTCTTTGCGTGGGAAGAGGACATGTGTACCACAGATAAGTCTTAATTACGCAAAAATTGGAGAAGGTTGAAAACACTGCGACATTCATGTGAATATATTTCATTAACCAAGGCAGATATGGATATAAAGTTTACATGAATCGACAGAGTAACACGTGCCCTTTGAGATAAAACCAAGATTGAGAGAATTGGATAGGTTTTAGACCATTTATACTCGAATACACGGAGCCTTCTTTGTGCAGGAACAGGACCTGTGTACCACCGATAAGTCAGAATTACGCAAAAATAGCAGGCAGTTGCATATCAACTCGGACATTCTTATGACGATATTTCCCTAACGACAGCAAATATGGATAAGAAACTTACATGAATCGATAGAGCAACACGAGCCCTTTGAGATAAAAGCAAGATTGCAAGAACTAGATAAGTTTTAGACCATTTATACTCGAATACACGGAGCCTTCTTTGTGCGGGAACAGGACCTGTGTACCACAGATAAGTCAGAATTACACCAAAATAGCAGGCAGTTGCACATCAACTCGGACATTCTGATGACGATATTTCCCTAACGACAGCCACTATGGATATGAAACTGACATGAATCGATAGAAGAACATGTGCCCTTCAGGATAAAACCAAGATGGCCAGAATTAGATAGGTTTTAGATTATTTATGCTCGAATAGACGGAGTCTTCTTTGCGTGGGAACAGGACATGTGTACCACAGATAAGTCAGAGTTATGCAAAAATTGGAGAAGGTTGAAAACACTGCGACATTCATGTGAATATATTTCATTAACCAAGGCAGATATGGATATAAAACTTACATGAATCGATAGAGTAACACGTGCCCTTTGATATAAAACAAAGATTGAAAGAATTGGATACGTTTTAGACCATTTATACTCGAATACACGGAGCCTTCTTTGTGCGGGAACAGGACCTGTGTACCACAGATAAGTCAGAATTATGCAAAAATAGCAGGCAGTTGCACATCAACTCGGACATTCTGATGACGATATTTCCCTAACGACAGCCACTATGGATATGAAACTGACATGAATCGATAGAAGAACATGTGCCCTTCAGGATAAAACCAAGATGGCCAGAATTAGATAGGTTTTAGATTATTTATGCTCGAATAGACGGAGTCTTCTTTGCGTGGGAACAGGACATGTGTACCACGGATAAGTCTTAATTACGCAAAAATTGGAGAAGGTTGAAAACACTGCGACATTCATGTGAATATATTTCATTAACCAAGGCAGATATGGATATAAAACATACATGAATCGATAGAGTAACACGTGCCCTTTGAAATAAAACCAAGATTGAAAGAACTGGAAAGGTTTTAGACCATTTATACTCGAATACACGGAGCCTTCTTTGTGCGGGAACAGGACCTGTGTACCACAAATAAGTCAGAATTATGCAAAAATAGCAGGCAGTTGCACATCAACTCGGACATTCTGATGACGATATTTCCCTAAAGACAGCAAATATCGATATGAAACTGACATGAATCGATAGAGGAACATGTGCCCTTTGGGATAAAACCAAGATGGCCAGAATTAGATAGGTTTTAGATTATTTATGCTCGAATACACGGAGTCTTCTTTGCGTGGGAACAGGACATGTGTACCACAGATAAGTCTTAATTACGCAAAAATTGGAGAAGGTTGAAAACACTGCGACATTCATGTGAATATATTTCATTAACCAAGGCAGATATGGATATAAAACTTACATGAATCGATAGAGTAACACGTGCCCTTTGAGATAAAACCAAGATTGAAAGAATTTGATACGTTTTAGACCATTTATACTCGAATACACGGAGCCTTCTTTGTGCGGGAACAGGACCTGTGTACCACAGATAAGTCAGAATTACGCAAAAATAGCAGGCAGTTGCACATCAACTCGGACATTCTGATGACGATATTTCCCTAACGACAGCCACTATGGATATGAAACTGACATGAATCGATAGAAGAACATGTGCCCTTCAGGATAAAACCAAGATGGCCAGAATTAGATAGGTTTTAGATTATTTATGCTCGAATACACGGAGTCTTCTTTGCGTGGGAACAGGACATGTGTACCACAGATAAGTCTTAATTACGCAAAAATTGGAGAAGGTTGAAAACACTGCGACATTCATGTGAATATATTTCATTAACCAAGGCAGATATGGATATAAAACTTACATGAATCGATAGAGTAACACGTGCCCTTTGAGATAAAACCAAGATTGAAAGAATTTGATACGTTTTAGACCATTTATACTCGAATACACGGAGCCTTCTTTGTGCGGGAACAGGACCTGTGTACCACAGATAAGTCAGAATTACGCAAAAATAGCAGGCAGTTGCACATCAACTCGGACATTCTGATGACGATATTTCCCTAACGACAGCCACTATGGATATGAAACTGACATGAATCGATAGAAGAACATGTGCCCTTCAGGATAAAACCAAGATGGCCAGAATTAGATAGGTTTTAGATTATTTATGCTCGAATACACGGAGTCTTCTTTGCGTGGGAACAGGACATGTGTACCACAGATAAGTCTTAATTACGCAAAAATTGGAGAAGGTTGAAAACACTGCGACATTCATGTGAATATATTTCATTAACCAAGGCAGATATGGATATAAAACTTACATGAATCGATAGAGTAACACGTGCCCTTTGAGATAAAACCAAGATTGAAAGAATTTGATACGTTTTAGACCATTTATACTCGAATACACGGAGCCTTCTTTGTGCGGGAACAGGACCTGTGTACCACAGATAAGTCAGAATTACGCAAAAATAGCAGGCAGTTGCACATCAACTCGGACATTCTGATGACGATATTTCCCTAACGACAGCCACTATGGATATGAAACTGACATGAATCGATAGAAGAACATGTGCCCTTCAGGATAAAACCAAGATGGCCAGAATTAGATAGGTTTTAGATTATTTATGCTCGAATACACGGAGTCTTCTTTGCGTGGGAACAGGACATGTGTACCACGGATAAGTCTTAATTACGCAAAAATTGGAGAAGGTTGAAAACACTGCGACATTCATGTGAATATATTTCATTAACCAAGGCAGATATGGATATAAAACATACATGAATCGATAGAGTAACACGTGCCCTTTGAAATAAAACCAAGATTGAAAGAACTGGAAAGGTTTTAGACCATTTATACTCGAATACACGGAGCCTTCTTTGTGCGGGAACAGGACCTGTGTACCACAAATAAGTCAGAATTATGCAAAAATAGCAGGCAGTTGCACATCAACTCGGACATTCTGATGACGATATTTCCCTAAAGACAGCAAATATCGATATGAAACTGACATGAATCGATAGAGGAACATGTGCCCTTTGGGATAAAACCAAGATGGCCAGAATTAGATAGGTTTTAGATTATTTATGCTCGAATACACGGAGTCTTCTTTGCGTGGGAACAGGACATGTGTACCACAGATAAGTCTTAATTACGCAAAAATTGGAGAAGGTTGAAAACACTGCGACATTCATGTGAATATATTTCATTAACCAAGGCAGATATGGATATAAAACTTACATGAATCGATAGAGTAACACGTGCCCTTTGAGATAAAACCAAGATTGAAAGAATTGGATACGTTTTAGACCATTTATACTCGAATACACGGAGCCTTCTTTGTGCGGGAACAGGACCTGTGTACCACAGATAAGTCAGAATTACGCAAAAATAGCAGGCAGTTGCACATCAACTCGGACATTCTGATGACGATATTTCCCTAACGACAGCCACTATGGATATGAAACTGACATGAATCGATAGAAGAACATGTGCCCTTCAGGATAAAACCAAGATGGCCAGAATTAGATAGGTTTTAGATTATTTATGCTCGAATACACGGAGTCTTCTTTGCGTGGGAACAGGACATGTGTACCACGGATAAGTCTTAATTACGCAAAAATTGGAGAAGGTTGAAAACACTGCGACATTCATGTGAATATATTTCATTAACCAAGGCAGATATGGATATAAAACTTACATGAATCGACAGAGTAACACGTGCCCTTTGAGATAAAACAAAGATTGAAAGAATTGGATACGTTTTAGACCATTTATACTCGAATACACGGAGCCTTCTTTGTGCGGGAACAGGACCTGTGTACCACAGATAAGTCAGAATTAAGCAAAAATAGCAGGCAGTTGCACATCAACTCGGACATTCTGATGACGATATTTCCCTAACGACAGCAAATATGGATATGAAACTGACATGAATCGATAGAGGAACATGTGCCCTTTGGGATAAAACCAAGATGGCCAGAATTAGATAGGTTTTAGATTATTTATGCTCGAATAGACGGAGTCTTCTTTGCGTGGGAACAGGACATGTGTACCAAAGATAACCCAGAATTACGCAAAAATTGGAGAAGGTTGAAAAGACTGCGACATTCATGTGCAGATATTTTATTAACCAAGGCAGATATGGATATAAAACTTACATGAATCGATAGAGTAGCACGTGCCCTTTGAGATAAAACCAAGATTGAAAAAATTGGATACGTTTTAGACCATTTATACTCGAATACACGGAGCCTTCTTTGTGCGGGAACAGGACCTGTGTACCACAGATAAGTCAGAATTACACCAAAATAGCAGGCAGTTGCACATCAACTCGGACATTCTTATGACGATATTTCCCTAACGACAGCATATATCGATATGAAACTTACATGAATCGATAGAGTAACACGTGCCCTTTGAAATAAAACCAAGATTGAAAGAACTGGAAAGGTTTTAGACCATTTATACTCGAATACACGGAGCCTTCTTTGTGCGGGAACAGGACCTGTGTACCACAAATAAGTCAGAATTATGCAAAAATAGCAGGCAGTTGCACATCAACTCGGACATTCTGATGACGATATTTCCCTAAAGACAGCAAATATCGATATGAAACTGACATGAATCGATAGAGGAACATGTGCCCTTTGGGATAAAACCAAGATGGCCAGAATTAGATAGGTTTTAGATTATTTATGCTCGAATACACGGAGTCTTCTTTGCGTGGGAACAGGACATGTGTACCACAGATAAGTCTTAATTACGCAAAAATTGGAGAAGGTTGAAAACACTGCGACATTCATGTGAATATATTTCATTAACCAAGGCAGATATGGATATAAAACTTACATGAATCGATAGAGTAGCACGTGCCCTTTGAGATAAAACCAAGATTGAAAGAATTGGATACGTTTTAGACCATTTATACTCGAATACACGGAGCCTTTTTTGTGCGGGAACAGGACCTGTGTACCACAGATAAGTCAGAATTACGCAAAAATAGCAGGCAGTTGCACATCAACTCGGACATTCTGATGACGATATTTCCCTAACGACAGCCACTATGGATATGAAACTGACATGAATCGATAGAAGAACATGTGCCCTTCAGGATAAAACCAAGATGGCCAGAATTAGATAGGTTTTAGATTATTTATGCTCGAATACACGGATTCTTCTTTGCTTGGGAACAGGACATGTGTATTACGGATAAGTCTTAATTACGCAAAAATTGGAGAAGGTTGAAAACACTGCGACATTCATGTGAATATATTTCATTAACCAAGGCAGATATGGATATAAAACATACATGAATCGATAGAGTAACACGTGCCCTTTGAGATAAAACCAAGATTGAAAGAATTGGATACGTTTTAGACCATTTATACTCGAATACACGGAGCCTTCTTTGTGCGGGAACAGGACCTGTGTACCACAGATAAGTCAGAATTACGCAAAAATAGCAGGCAGTTGCACATCAACTCGGACATTCTGATGACGATATTTCCCTAACGACAGCCACTATGGATATGAAACTGACATGAATCGATAGAAGAACATGTGCCCTTCAGGATTAAACCAAGATGGCCAGAATTAGATAGGTTTTAGATTATTTATGCTCGAATAGACGGAGTCTTCTTTGCGTGGGAACAGGACATGTGTACCACGGATAAGTCTTAATTACGCAAAAATTGGAGAAGGTTGAAAACACTGCGACATTCATGTGAATATATTTCATTAACCAAGGCAGATATGGATATAAAACATACATGAATCGATAGAGTAACACGTGCCCTTTGAAATAAAACCAAGATTGAAAGAACTGGAAAGGTTTTAGACCATTTATACTCGAATACACGGAGCCTTCTTTGTGCGGGAACAGGACCTGTGTACCACAAATAAGTCAGAATTATGCAAAAATAGCAGGCAGTTGCACATCAACTCGGACATTCTGATGACGATATTTCCCTAAAGACAGCAAATATCGATATGAAACTGACATGAATCGATAGAGGAACATGTGCCCTTTGGGATAAAGCCAAGATGGCCAGAATTAGATAGGTTTTAGATTATTTATGCTCGAATACACGGAGTCTTCTTTGCGTGGGAACAGGACATGTGTACCACAGATAAGTCTTAATTACGCAAAAATTGGAGAAGGTTGAAAACACTGCGACATTCATGTGAATATATTTCATTAACCAAGGCAGATATGGATATAAAACTTACATGAATCGATAGAGTAACACGTGCCCTTTGAGATAAAACCAAGATTGAAAAAATTGGATACGTTTTAGACCATTTATACTCGAATACACGGAGCCTTCTTTGTGCGGGAACAGGACCTGTGTACCACAGATAAGTCAGAATTACGCAAAAATAGCAGGCAGTTGCACATCAACTCGGACATTCTGATGACGATATTTCCCTAACGACAGCCACTATGGATATGAAACTGACATGAATCGATAGAAGAACATGTGCCCTTCAGGATAAAACCAAGATGGCCAGAATTAGATAGGTTTTAGATTATTTATGCTCGAATACACGGAGTCTTCTTTGCGTGGGAACAGGACATGTGTACCACGGATAAGTCTTAATTACGCAAAAATTGGAGAAGGTTGAAAACACTGCGACATTCATGTGAATATATTTCATTAACCAAGGCAGATATGGATATAAAACTTACATGAATCGACAGAGTAACACGTGCCCTTTGAGATAAAACAAAGATTGAAAGAATTGGATACGTTTTAGACCATTTATACTCGAATACACGGAGCCTTCTTTGTGCGGGAACAGGACTTGTGTACCACAGATAAGTCAGAATTATGCAAAAATAGCAGGCAGTTGCACATCAACTCGGACATTCTGATGACGATATTTCCCTAACGACAGCAAATATGGATATGAAACTGACATGAATCGATAGAGGAACATGTGCCCTTTGGGATAAAACCAAGATGGCCAGAATTAGATAGGTTTTAGATTATTTATGCTCGAATAGACGGAGTCTTCTTTGCGTGGGAACAGGACATGTGTACCAAAGATAACCCAGAATTACGCAAAAAATGGAGAAGGTTAAAAAGACTGCGACATTCATGTGCAGATATTTTATTAACCAAGGCAGATATGGATATAAAACTTACATGAATCGATAGAGTAGCACGTGCCCTTTGAGATAAAACCAAGATTGAAAAAATTGGATACGTTTTAGACCATTTATACTCGAATACACGGAGCCTTCTTTGTGCGGGAACAGGACCTGTGTACCACAGATAAGTCAGAATTACACCAAAATAGCAGGCAGTTGCACATCAACTCGGACATTCTTATGACGATATTTCCCTAACGACAGCATATATCGATATGAAACTTACATGAATCGATAGAGGAACATGTGCCCTTTGAGATAAAGCCAAGATGGCCAGAATTGGATAGGTTTTAGATTATTTATGGTCGAATACACGGAGTCTTCTTTGCGTGGGAACAGGACATGTGTACCACAGATAAGTCTTAATTACGCAAAAATTGGAGAAGGTTGAAAACACTGCGACATTCATGTGAATATATTTCATTAACCAAGGCAGATATGGATATAAAACTTACATGAATCGATAGAGTAACACGTGCCCTTTGAGATAAAACCAAGATTGAAAAAATTGGATACGTTTTAGACCATTTATACTCGAATACACGGAGCCTTCTTTGTGCGGGAACAGGACCTGTGTACCACAGATAAGTCAGAATTACGCAAAAATAGCAGGCAGTTGCACATCAACTCGGACATTCTGATGACGATATTTCCCTAACGACAGCCACTATGGATATGAAACTGACATGAATCGATAGAAGAACATGTGCCCTTCAGGATAAAACCAAGATGGCCAGAATTAGATAGGTTTTAGATTATTTATGCTCGAATACACGGAGTCTTCTTTGCGTGGGAACAGGACATGTGTACCACGGATAAGTCTTAATTACGCAAAAATTGGAGAAGGTTGAAAACACTGCGACATTCATGTGAATATATTTCATTAACCAAGGCAGATATGGATATAAAACTTACATGAATCGACAGAGTAACACGTGCCCTTTGAGATAAAACAAAGATTGAAAGAATTGGATACGTTTTAGACCATTTATACTCGAATACACGGAGCCTTCTTTGTGCGGAAACAGGACTTGTGTACCACAGATAAGTCAGAATTATGCAAAAATAGCAGGCAGTTGCACATCAACTCGGACATTCTGATGACGATATTTCCCTAACGACAGCAAATATCGATATGAAACTTACATGAATCGATAGAGGAACATGTGCCCTTTGAGATAAAGCCAAGATGGCCAGAATTGGATAGGTTTTAGATTATTTATGGTCGAATACACGGAGTCTTCTTTGCGTGGGAACAGGACATGTGTACCACAGATAAGTCTTAATTACGCAAAAATTGGAGAAGGTTGAAAACACTGCGACATTCATGTGAATATATTTCATTAACCAAGGCAGATATGGATATAAAACTTACATGAATCGACAGAGTAACACGTGCCCTTTGAGATAAAACCAAGATTGAGAGAATTGGATAGGTTTTAGACCATTTATACTCGAATACACGGAGCCTTCTTTGTGCAGGAACAGGACCTGTGTACCACCGATAAGTCAGAATTACGCAAAAATAGCAGGCAGTTGCATATCAACTCGGACATTCTTATGACGATATTTCCCTAACGACAGCAAATATGGATAAGAAACTTACATGAATCGATAGAGCAACACGAGCCCTTTGAGATAAAAGCAAGATTGCAAGAATTAGATAAGTTTTAGACCATTTATATTCGAATACACGGAGCCTTCTTTGTGCGGGAACAGGACCTGTGTACCACAGATAAGTCAGAATTACGCCAAAATAGCAGGCAGTTGCACATCAACTCGGACATTCTGATGACGATATTTCCCTAACGACAGCAAATATGGATATGAAACTGACATGAATCGATAGAGGAACATGTGCCCTTTGGGATAAAACCAAGATGGCCAGAATTAGATAGGTTTTAGATTATTTATGCTCGAATACACGGAGTCTTCTTTGCGTGGGAACAGGACATGTGTACCACAGATAAGTCTTAATTACGCAAAAATTGGAGAAGGTTGAAAACACTGCGACATTCATGTGAATATATTTCATTAACCAAGGCAGATATGGATATAAAACTTACATGAATCGATAGAGTAACACGTGCCCTTTGAGATAAAACCAAGATTGAAAGAATTTGATACGTTTTAGACCATTTATAGTCGAATACACGGAGCCTTCTTTGTGCGGGAACAGGACCTGTGTACCACAGATAAGTCAGAATTACGCAAAAATAGCAGGCAGTTGCACATCAACTCGGACATTCTGATGACGATATTTCCCTAACGACAGCCACTATGGATATGAAACTGACATGAATCGATAGAAGAACATGTGCCCTTCAGGATAAAACCAAGATGGCCAGAATTAGATAGGTTTTAGATTATTTATGCTCGAATACACGGAGTCTTCTTTGCGTGGGAACAGGACATGTGTACCACGGGTAAGTCTTAATTACGCAAAAATTGGAGAAGGTTGAAAACACTGCGACATTCATGTGAATATATTTCATTAACCAAGGCAGATATGGATATAAAACTTACATGAATCGACAGAGTAACACGTGCCCTTTGAGATAAAACAAAGATTGAAAGAATTGAATACGTTTTAGACCATTTATACTCGAATACACGGAGCCTTCTTTGTGCGGGAACAGGACCTGTGTACCACAGATAAGTCAGAATTAAGCAAAAATAGCAGGCAGTTGCACATCAACTCGGACATTCTGATGACGATATTTCCCTAACGACAGCAAATATGGATATGAAACTGACATGAATCGATAGAGGAACATGTGCCCTTTGGGATAAAACCAAGATGGCCAGAATTAGATAGGTTTTAGATTATTTATGCTCGAATAGACGGAGTCTTCTTTGCGTGGGAACAGGACATGTGTACCAAAGATAACCCAGAATTACGCAAAAATTGGAGAAGGTTGAAAAGACTGCGACATTCATGTGCAGATATTTTATTAACCAAGGCAGATATGGATATAAAACTTACATGAATCGATAGAGTAGCACGTGCCCTTTGAGATAAAACCAAGATTGAAAAAATTGGATACGTTTTAGACCATTTATACTCGAATACACGGAGCCTTCTTTGTGCGGGAACAGGACCTGTGTACCACAGATAAGTCAGAATTACACCAAAATAGCAGGCAGTTGCACATCAACTCGGACATTCTTATGACGATATTTCCCTAACGACAGCATATATCGATATGAAACTTACATGAATCGATAGAGTAACACGTGCCCTTTGAAATAAAACCAAGATTGAAAGAACTGGAAAGGTTTTAGACCATTTATACTCGAATACACGGAGCCTTCTTTGTGCGGGAACAGGACCTGTGTACCACAAATAAGTCAGAATTATGCAAAAATAGGCAGTTGCACATCAACTCGGACATTCTGATGACGATATTTCCCTAAAGACAGCAAATATCGATATGAAACTGACATGAATCGATAGAGGAACATGTGCCCTTTGGGATAAAACCAAGATGGCCAGAATTAGATAGGTTTTAGATTATTTATGCTCGAATACACGGAGTCTTCTTTGCGTGGGAACAGGACATGTGTACCACAGATAAGTCTTAATTACGCAAAAATTGGAGAAGGTTGAAAACACTGCGACATTCATGTGAATATATTTCATTAACCAAGGCAGATATGGATATAAAACTTACATGAATCGATAGAGTAACACGTGCCCTTTGAGATAAAACCAAGATTGAAAGAATTGGATACGTTTTAGACCATTTATACTCGAATACACGGAGCCTTTTTTGTGCGGGAACAGGACCTGTGTACCACAGATAAGTCAGAATTACGCAAAAATAGCAGGCAGTTGCACATCAACTCGGACATTCTGATGACGATATTTCCCTAACGACAGCCACTATGGATATGAAACTGACATGAATCGATAGAAGAACATGTGCCCTTCAGGATAAAACCAAGATGGCCAGAATTAGATAGGTTTTAGATTATTTATGCTCGAATACACGGAGTCTTCTTTGCGTGGGAACAGGACATGTGTATTACGGATAAGTCTTAATTACGCAAAAATTGGAGAAGGTTGAAAACACTGCGACATTCATGTGAATATATTTCATTAACCAAGGCAGATATGGATATAAAACATACATGAATCGATAGAGTAACACGTGCCCTTTGAGATAAAACCAAGATTGAAAGAATTGGATACGTTTTAGACCATTTATACTCGAATACACGGAGCCTTCTTTGTGCGGGAACAGGACCTGTGTACCACAGATAAGTCAGAATTACGCAAAAATAGCAGGCAGTTGCACATCAACTCGGACATTCTGATGACGATATTTCCCTAACGACAGCCACTATGGATATGAAACTGACATGAATCGATAGAAGAACATGTGCCCTTCAGGATTAAACCAAGATGGCCAGAATTAGATAGGTTTTAGATTATTTATGCTCGAATAGACGGAGTCTTCTTTGCGTGGGAACAGGACATGTGTACCACAGATAAGTCTTAATTACGCAAAAATTGGAGAAGGTTGAAAACACTGCGACATTCATGTGAATATATTTCATTAACCAAGGCAGATATGGATATAAAACTTACATGAATCGATAGAGTAACACGTGCCCTTTGAGATAAAACCAAGATTGAAAAAATTGGATACGTTTTAGACCATTTATACTCGAATACACGGAGCCTTCTTTGTGCGGGAACAGGACCTGTGTACCACAGATAAGTCAGAATTACGCAAAAATAGCAGGCAGTTGCACATCAACTCGGACATTCTGATGACGATATTTCCCTAACGACAGCCACTATGGATATGAAACTGACATGAATCGATAGAAGAACATGTGCCCTTCAGGATAAAACCAAGATGGCCAGAATTAGATAGGTTTTAGATTATTTATGCTCGAATACACGGAGTCTTCTTTGCGTGGGAACAGGACATGTGTACCACGGATAAGTCTTAATTACGCAAAAATTGGAGAAGGTTGAAAACACTGCGACATTCATGTGAATATATTACATTAACCAAGGCAGATATGGATATAAAACTTACATGAATCGACAGAGTAACACGTGCCCTTTGAGATAAAACAAAGATTGAAAGAATTGGATACGTTTTAGACCATTTATACTCGAATACACGGAGCCTTCTTTGTGCGGGAACAGGACCTGTGTACCACAAATAAGTCAGAATTATGCAAAAATAGCAGGCAGTTGCACATCAACTCGGACATTCTGATGACGATATTTCCCTAACGACAGCAAATATGGATATGAAACTGACATGAATCGATAGAGGAACATGTGCCCTTTGGGATAAAACCAAGATGGCCAGAATTAGATAGGTTTTAGATTATTTATGCTCGAATAGACGGAGTCTTCTTTGCGTGGGAACAGGACATGTGTACCAAAGATAACCCAGAATTACGCAAAAATTGGAGAAGGTTGAAAAGACTGCGACATTCATGTGCAGATATTTCATTAACCAAGGCAGATATGGATATAAAACTTACATGAATCGATAGAGTAGCACGTGCCCTTTGAGATAAAACCAAGATTGAAAAAATTGGATACGTTTTAGACCATTTATACTCGAATACACGGAGCCTTCTTTGTGCAGGAACAGGACCTGTGTACCACCGATAAGGCAGAATTACGCAAAAATAGCAGGCAGTTGCACATCAACTCGGACATTCTTATGACGATATTTCCCTAACGACGGCAGATATGGATATAAAACGTATATGAATCGATAGAGCAACACGAGCCCTTTGAGATAAAAGCAAAATCGCAAGAATTAGATAAGTTTCAGACCATTTATACTCGAATACACGGAGCCTTCTTTGTGCGGGAACAGGACCTGTGTACCACAGATAAGTCAGAATTATGCAAAAATAGCAGGCAGTTGCACATCAACTCGGACATTCTTATGACGATATTTCCCTAACGACAGCAAATATCGATATGAAACTTACATGAATCGATAGAGGAACATGTGCCCTTTGAGATAAAGCCAAGATGGCCAGAATTGGATAGGTTTTAGATTATTTATGGTCGAATACACGGAGTCTTCTTTGCGTGGGAACAGGACATGTGTACCACAGATAAGTCTTAATTACGCAAAAATTGGAGAAGGTTGAAAACACTGCGACATTCATGTGAATATATTTCATTAACCAAGGCAGATATGGATATAAAACTTACATGAATCGACAGAGTAACACGTGCCCTTTGAGATAAAACCAAGATTGAGAGAATTGGATAGGTTTTAGACCATTTATACTCGAATACACGGAGCCTTCTTTGTGCAGGAACAGGACCTGTGTACCACAGATAAGTCAGAATTAAGCAAAAATAGCAGGCAGTTGCACATCAACTCGGACATTCTGATGACGATATTTCCCTAACGACAGCAAATATGGATATGAAACTGACATGAATCGATAGAGGAACATGTGCCCTTTGGGATAAAACCAAGATGGCCAGAATTAGATAGGTTTTAGATTATTTATGCTCGAATAGACGGAGTCTTCTTTGCGTGGGAACAGGACATGTGTACCAAAGATAACCCAGAATTACGCAAAAATTGGAGAAGGTTGAAAAGACTGCGACATTCATGTGCAGATATTTTATTAACCAAGGCAGATATGGATATAAAACTTACATGAATCGATAGAGTAGCACGTGCCCTTTGAGATAAAACCAAGATTGAAAAAATTGGATACGTTTTAGACCATTTATACTCGAATACACGGAGCCTTCTTTGTGCGGGAACAGGACCTGTGTACCACAGATAAGTCAGAATTACACCAAAATAGCAGGCAGTTGCACATCAACTCGGACATTCTTATGACGATATTTCCCTAACGACAGCATATATCGATATGAAACTTACATGAATCGATAGAGTAACACGTGCCCTTTGAAATAAAACCAAGATTGAAAGAACTGGAAAGGTTTTAGACCATTTATACTCGAATACACGGAGCCTTCTTTGTGCGGGAACAGGACCTGTGTACCACAAATAAGTCAGAATTATGCAAAAATAGCAGGCAGTTGCACATCAACTCGGACATTCTGATGACGATATTTCCCTAAAGACAGCAAATATCGATATGAAACTGACATGAATCGATAGAGGAACATGTGCCCTTTGGGATAAAACCAAGATGGCCAGAATTAGATAGGTTTTAGATTATTTATGCTCGAATACACGGAGTCTTCTTTGCGTGGGAACAGGACATGTGTACCACAGATAAGTCTTAATTACGCAAAAATTGGAGAAGGTTGAAAACACTGCGACATTCATGTGAATATATTTCATTAACCAAGGCAGATATGGATATAAAACTTACATGAATCGATAGAGTAACACGTGCCCTTTGAGATAAAACCAAGATTGAAAGAATTGGATACGTTTTAGACCATTTATACTCGAATACACGGAGCCTTTTTTGTGCGGGAACAGGACCTGTGTACCACAGATAAGTCAGAATTACGCAAAAATAGCAGGCAGTTGCACATCAACTCGGACATTCTGATGACGATATTTCCCTAACGACAGCCACTATGGATATGAAACTGACATGAATCGATAGAAGAACATGTGCCCTTCAGGATAAAACCAAGATGGCCAGAATTAGATAGGTTTTAGATTATTTATGCTCGAATACACGGAGTCTTCTTTGCGTGGGAACAGGACATGTGTATTACGGATAAGTCTTAATTACGCAAAAATTGGAGAAGGTTGAAAACACTGCGACATTCATGTGAATATATTTCATTAACCAAGGCAGATATGGATATAAAACATACATGAATCGATAGAGTAACACGTGCCCTTTGAGATAAAACCAAGATTGAAAGAATTGGATACGTTTTAGACCATTTATACTCGAATACACGGAGCCTTCTTTGTGCGGGAACAGGACCTGTGTACCACAGATAAGTCAGAATTACGCAAAAATAGCAGGCAGTTGCACATCAACTCGGACATTCTGATGACGATATTTCCCTAACGACAGCCACTATGGATATGAAACTGACATGAATCGATAGAAGAACATGTGCCCTTCAGGATTAAACCAAGATGGCCAGAATTAGATAGGTTTTAGATTATTTATGCTCGAATAGACGGAGTCTTCTTTGCGTGGGAACAGGACATGTGTACCACAGATAAGTCTTAATTACGCAAAAATTGGAGAAGGTTGAAAACACTGCGACATTCATGTGAATATATTTCATTAACCAAGGCAGATATGGATATAAAACTTACATGAATCGATAGAGTAACACGTGCCCTTTGAGATAAAACCAAGATTGAAAAAATTGGATACGTTTTAGACCATTTATACTCGAATACACGGAGCCTTCTTTGTGCGGGAACAGGACCTGTGTACCACAGATAAGTCAGAATTACGCAAAAATAGCAGGCAGTTGCACATCAACTCGGACATTCTGATGACGATATTTCCCTAACGACAGCCACTATGGATATGAAACTGACATGAATCGATAGAAGAACATGTGCCCTTCAGGATAAAACCAAGATGGCCAGAATTAGATAGGTTTTAGATTATTTATGCTCGAATACACGGAGTCTTCTTTGCGTGGGAACAGGACATGTGTACCACGGATAAGTCTTAATTACGCAAAAATTGGAGAAGGTTGAAAACACTGCGACATTCATGTGAATATATTACATTAACCAAGGCAGATATGGATATAAAACTTACATGAATCGACAGAGTAACACGTGCCCTTTGAGATAAAACAAAGATTGAAAGAATTGGATACGTTTTAGACCATTTATACTCGAATACACGGAGCCTTCTTTGTGCGGGAACAGGACCTGTGTACCACAAATAAGTCAGAATTATGCAAAAATAGCAGGCAGTTGCACATCAACTCGGACATTCTGATGACGATATTTCCCTAACGACAGCAAATATGGATATGAAACTGACATGAATCGATAGAGGAACATGTGCCCTTTGGGATAAAACCAAGATGGCCAGAATTAGATAGGTTTTAGATTATTTATGCTCGAATAGACGGAGTCTTCTTTGCGTGGGAACAGGACATGTGTACCAAAGATAACCCAGAATTACGCAAAAATTGGAGAAGGTTGAAAAGACTGCGACATTCATGTGCAGATATTTCATTAACCAAGGCAGATATGGATATAAAACTTACATGAATCGATAGAGTAGCACGTGCCCTTTGAGATAAAACCAAGATTGAAAAAATTGGATACGTTTTAGACCATTTATACTCGAATACACGGAGCCTTCTTTGTGCAGGAACAGGACCTGTGTACCACCGATAAGGCAGAATTACGCAAAAATAGCAGGCAGTTGCACATCAACTCGGACATTCTTATGACGATATTTCCCTAACGACGGCAGATATGGATATAAAACGTATATGAATCGATAGAGCAACACGAGCCCTTTGAGATAAAAGCAAAATCGCAAGAATTAGATAAGTTTCAGACCATTTATACTCGAATACACGGAGCCTTCTTTGTGCGGGAACAGGACCTGTGTACCACAGATAAGTCAGAATTATGCAAAAATAGCAGGCAGTTGCACATCAACTCGGACATTCTTATGACGATATTTCCCTAACGACAGCAAATATCGATATGAAACTTACATGAATCGATAGAGGAACATGTGCCCTTTGAGATAAAGCCAAGATGGCCAGAATTGGATAGGTTTTAGATTATTTATGGTCGAATACACGGAGTCTTCTTTGCGTGGGAACAGGACATGTGTACCACAGATAAGTCTTAATTACGCAAAAATTGGAGAAGGTTGAAAACACTGCGACATTCATGTGAATATATTTCATTAACCAAGGCAGATATGGATATAAAACTTACATGAATCGACAGAGGAACACGTGCCGTTTGGGAGAAAACCTAGATTAGAAGGATTGGATAGGTTTTAGACCATTTATACTCGAATACACGGAGCCTTCTTTGTGCAGGAACAGGACCTGTGTACCACCGATAAGTCAGAATTACGCAAAAATAGCAGGCAGTTGCATATCAACTCGGACATTCTTATGACGATATTTCCCTAACGACAGCAAATATGGATAAGAAACTTACATGAATCGATAGAGCAACACGAGCCCTTTGAGATAAAAGCAAGATTGCAAGAATTAGATAAGTTTTAGACCATTTATATTCGAATACACGGAGCCTTCTTTGTGCGGGAACAGGACCTGTGTACCACAGATAAGTCAGAATTACGCCAAAATAGCAGGCAGTTGCACATCAACTCGGACATTCTTATGACGATATTTCCCTAACGACAGCCAATATGGATATGAAACTGACATAAATCGATAGAGGAACATGTGCAATTTGAGATAAAGCCAAGATGGCCAGAATTAGATAGGTTTTAGATTATTTATGCTCGAATAACGGAGTCTTCTTTGCGTGGGAACAGGACATGTGTACCACTGATAAGTCAGAATTACGCAAAAATTGGAGAAGGTTGAAAACACTGCGACATTCATGTGAAAATATTTCATTAACCAAGGCAGATATGGATATAAAACTTACATGAATCGATAGAGTAGCACGTGCCCTTTGAGATAAAACCAAGATTGAAAAAATTGGATACGTTTTAGACCATTTATACTCGAATACACGGAGCCTTCTTTGTGCAGGAACAGGACCTGTGTACCACCGATAAGGCAGAATTACGCAAAAATAGCAGGCAGTTGCACATCAACTCGGACATTCTTATGACGATATTTCCCTAACGACGGCAGATATGGATATAAAACGTATATGAATCGATAGAGCAACACGAGCCCTTTGAGATAAAAGCAAAATCGCAAGAATTAGATAAGTTTCAGACCATTTATACTCGAATACACGGAGCCTTCTTTGTGCGGGAACAGGACCTGTGTACCACAGATAAGTCAGAATTATGCAAAAATAGCAGGCAGTTGCACATCAACTCGGACATTCTTATGACGATATTTCCCTAACGACAGCAAATATCGATATGAAACTTACATGAATCGATAGAGGAACATGTGCCCTTTGAGATAAAGCCAAGATGGCCAGAATTGGATACGTTTTAGATTATTTATGGTCGAATACACGGAGTCTTCTTTGCGTGGGAACAGGACATGTGTACCACAGATAAGTCTTAATTACGCAAAAATTGGAGAAGGTTGAAAACACTGCGACATTCATGTGAATATATTTCATTAACCAAGGCAGATATGGATATAAAACTTACATGAATCGACAGAGTAACACGTGCCCTTTGAGATAAAACCAAGATTGAGAGATTGGATAGGTTTTAGACCATTTATACTCGAATACACGGAGCCTTCTTTGTGCAGGAACAGGACCTGTGTACCACCGATAAGTCAGAATTACGCAAAAATAGCAGGCAGTTGCATATCAACTCGGACATTCTTATGACGATATTTCCCTAACGACAGCAAATATGGATAAGAAACTTACATGAATCGATAGAGCAACACGAGCCCTTTGAGATTAAAAGCAAGATTGCAAGAATTAGATAAGTTTTAGACCATTTATATTCGAATACACGGAGCCTTCTTTGTGCGGGAACAGGACCTGTGTACCACAGATAAGTCAGAATTACGCCAAAATAGCAGGCAGTTGCACATCAACTCGGACATTCTTATGACGATATTTCCCTAACGACAGCAAATATCGATATGAAACTGACATGAATCGATAGAGGAACATGTGCCCTTTGGGATAAAACCAAGATGGCCAGAATTAGATAGGTTTTAGATTATTTATGCTCGAATACACGGAGTCTTCTTTGCGTGGGAACAGGACATGTGTACCACAGATAAGTCAGAGTTATGCAAAAATTGGAGAAGGTTGAAAACACTGCGAAATTCATGTGAATATATTTCATTAACCAAGGCAGATATGGATATAAAACTTACATGAATCGACAGAGTAACACGTGCCCTTTGAGATAAAACAAAGATTGAAAGAATTGGATACGTTGTAGACCATTTATACTCGAATACACGGAGCCTTCTTTGTGCGGGAACAGGACCTGTGTACCACAGATAAGTCAGAATTATGCAAAAATAGCAGGCAGTTGCACATCAACTCGGACATTCTGATGACGATATTTCCCTAACGACAGCAAATATGGATATGAAACTGACATGAATCGATAGAGGAACATGTGCCCTTTGGGATAAAACCAAGATGGCCAGAATTAGATAGGTTTTAGATTATTTATGCTCGAATACACGGAGTCTTCTTTGCGTGGGAACAGGACATGTGTACCACAGATAAGTCTTAATTACGCAAAAATTGGAGAAGGTTGAAAACACTGCGACATTCATGTGAATATATTTCATTAACCAAGGCAGATATGGATATAAAACTTACATGAATCGATAGAGTAACACGTGCCCTTTGAGATAAAACCAAGATTGAAAGAATTTGATACGTTTTTAGACCATTTATACTCGAATACACGGAGCCTTCTTTGTGCGGGAACAGGACTTGTGTACCACAGATAAGTCAGAATTACGCAAAAATAGCAGGCAGTTGCACATCAACTCGGACATTCTGATGACGATATTTCCCTAACGACAGCAAATATGGATATGAAACTGACATGAATCGATAGAAGAACATGTGCCCTTCAGGATAAAACCAAGATGGCCAGAATTAGATAGGTTTTAGATTATTTATGCTCGAATACACGGAGTCTTCTTTGCGTGGGAACAGGACATGTGTACCACGGATAAGTCTTAATTACGCAAAAATTGGAGAAGGTTGAAAACACTGCGACATTCATGTGAATATATTTCATTAACCAAGGCAGATATGGATATAAAACATACATGAATCGATAGAGTAACACGTGCCCTTTGAGATAAAACCAAGATTGAAAGAATTGGATACGTTTTAGACCATTTATACTCGAATACACGGAGCCTTCTTTGTGCGGGAACAGGACCTGTGTACCACAGATAAGTCAGAATTACGCAAAAATAGCAGGCAGTTGCACATCAACTCGGACATTCTGATGACGATATTTCCCTAACGACAGCCACTATGGATATGAAACTGACATGAATCGATAGAAGAACATGTGCCCTTCAGGATAAAACCAAGATGGCCAGAATTAGATAGGTTTTAGATTATTTATGCTCGAATAGACGGAGTCTTCCTTGCGTGGGGAACAGGACATGTGTACCACGGATAAGTCTTAATTACGCAAAAATTGGAGAAGGTTGAAAACACTGCGACATTCATGTGAATATATTTCATTAACCAAGGCAGACATGGATATAAAACATACATGAATCGATAGAGTAACACGTGCCCTTTGAAATAAAACCAAGATTGAAAGAACTGGAAAGGTTTTAGACCATTTATACTCGAATACACGGAGCCTTCTTTGTGCGGGAACAGGACCTGTGTACCACAAATAAGTCAGAATTATGCAAAAATAGCAGGCAGTTGCACATCAACTCGGACATTCTGATGACGATATTTCCCTAAAGACAGCCACTATGGATATGAAACTGACATGAATCGATAGAAGAACATGTGCCCTTCAGGATAAAACCAAGATGGCCAGAATTAGATAGGTTTTAGATTATTTATGCTCGAATACACGGAGTCTTCTTTGCGTGGGAACAGGACATGTGTACCACGGATAAGTCTTAATTACGCAAAAATTGGAGAAGGTTGAAAACACTGCGACATTCATGTGAATATATTTCATTAACCAAGGCAGATATGGATATAAAACATACATGAATCGATAGAGTAACACGTGCCCTTTGAGATAAAACCAAGATTGAAAGAATTGGATACGTTTTAGACCATTTATACTCGAATACACGGAGCCTTCTTTGTGCGGGAACAGGACCTGTGTACCACAGATAAGTCAGAATTACGCAAAAATAGCAGGCAGTTGCACATCAACTCGGACATTCTGATGACGATATTTCCCTAACGACAGCCACTATGGATATGAAACTGACATGAATCGATAGAAGAACATGTGCCCTTCAGGATAAAAACCAAGATGGCCAGAAATTAGATAGGTTTTAGATTATTTATGCTCGAATAGACGGAGTCTTCTTTGCGTGGGAACAGGACATGTGTACCACGGATAAGTCTTAATTACGCAAAAATTGGAGAAGGTTGAAAACACTGCGACATTCATGTGAATATATTTCATTAACCAAGGCAGATATGGATATAAAACATACATGAATCGATAGAGTAACATGTGCCCTTTGAAATAAAACCAAGATTGAAAGAACTGGAAAGGTTTTAGACCATTTATACTCGAATACACGGAGCCTTCTTTGTGCGGAAACAGGACCTGTGTACCACAAATAAGTCAGAATTATGCAAAAATAGCAGGCAGTTGCACATCAACTCGGACATTCTGATGACGATATTTCCCTAAAGACAGCAAATATCGATATGAAACTGACATGAATCGATAGAGGAACATGTGCCCTTTGGGATAAAACCAAGATGGCCAGAATTAGATAGGTTTTAGATTATTTATGGTCAAATACACGGAGTCTTCTTTGAGTGGGAACAGGACATGTGTACCACAGATAAGTCAGAATTACGCAAAAATTGGAGAAGGTTTTAAACACTGCGACATTCATGTGAATATATTTCATTAACCAAGGCAGATATGGATATAAAACTTACATGAATCGATAGAGTAACACGTGCCCTTTGAGATAAAACCAAGATTGAAAGAATTGGATACGTTTTAGACCATTTATACTCGAATACACGGAGCCTTCTTTGTGCGGGAACAGGACCTGTGTACCACAGATAAGTCAGAATTACGCAAAAATAGCAGGCAGTTGCACATCAACTCGGACATTCTGATGACGATATTTCCCTAACGACAGCCACTATGGATATGAAACTGACATGAATCGATAGAGGAACATGTGCCCTTTGGGATAAAACCAAGATGGCCAGAATTAGATAGGTTTTAGATTATTTATGCTCGAATACACGGAGTCTTCTTTGCGTGGGAACAGGACATGTGTACCACGGATAAGTCTTAAATTACGCAAAAATTGGAGAAGGTTGAAAACACTGCGACATTCATGTGAATATATTTCATTAACCAAGGCAGATATGGATATAAAACATACATGAATCGATAGAGTAACACGTGCCCTTTGAAATAAAACCAAGATTGAAAGAACTGGAAAGGTTTTAGACCATTTATACTCGAATACACGGGGCCTTCTTTGTGCGGGAACAGGACCTGTGTACCACAAATAAGTCAGAATTATGCAAAAATAGCAGGCAGTTGCACATCAACTCGGACATTCTGATGACGATATTTCCCTAAAGACAGCAAATATGGATATGAAACTGACATGAATCGATAGAGGAACATGTGCCCTTTGGGATAAAACCAAGATGGCCAGAATTAGATAGGTTTTAGATTATTTATGCTCGAATACACGGAGTCTTCTTTGCGTGGGAACAGGACATGTGTACCACAGATAAGTCTTAATTACGCAAAAATTGGAGAAGGTTGAAAACACTGCGACATTCATGTGAATATATTTCATTAACCAAGGCAGATATGGATATAAAACTTACATGAATCGATAGAGTAACACGTGCCCTTTGAGATAAAACCAAGATTGAAAGAATTGGATATGTTTTTAGACCATTTATACTCTAATACACGGAGCCTTCTTTGTGCGGGAACAGGACCTGTGTACCACAGATAAGTCAGAATTACGCAAAAATAGCAGGCAGTTGCACATCAACTCGGACATTCTGATGACGATATTTCCCTAACGACAGCCACTATGGATATGAAACTGACATGAATCGATAGAAGAACATGTGCCCTTCAGGATAAAACCAAGATGGCCAGAATTAGATAGGTTTTAGATTATTTATGCTCGAATACACGGAGTCTTCTTTGCGTGGGAACAGGACATGTGTACCACGGATAAGTCTTAATTACGCAAAAATTGGAGAAGGTTGAAAACACTGCGACATTCATGTGAATATATTTCATTAACCAAGGCAGATATGGATATAAAACTTACATGAATCGACAGAGTAACACGTGCCCTTTGAGATAAAACCAAGATTGAAAGAATTGGATACGTTTTAGACCATTTATACTCGAATACACGGAGCCTTCTTTGTGCGGGAACAGGACCTGTGTACCACAGATAAGTCAGAATTAAGCAAAAATAGCAGGCAGTTGCACATCAACTCGGACATTCTGATGACGATATTTCCCTAACGACAGCCACTATGGATATGAAACTGACATGAATCGATAGAGGAACATGTGCCCTTTGGGATAAAACCAAGATGGCCAGAATTAGATAGGTTTTAGATTATTTATGCTCGAATAGACGGAGTCTTCTTTGCGTGGGAACAGGACATGTGTACCACGGATAAGTCTTAATTACGCAAAAATTGGAGAAGGTTGAAAACACTGCGACATTCATGTGAATATATTTCATTAACCAAGGCAGATATGGATATAAAACATACATGAATCGATAGAGTAACACGTGCCCTTTGAGATAAAACCAAGATTGAAAGAATTGGATACGTTTTAGACCATTTATACTCGAATACACGGAGCCTTCTTTGTGCGGGAACAGGACCTGTGTACCACAGATAAGTCAGAATTACGCAAAAATAGCAGGCAGTTGCACATCAACTCGGACATTCTGATGACGATATTTCCCTAACGACAGCCACTATGGATATGAAACTGACATGAATCGATAGAAGAACATGTGCCCTTCAGGATAAAACCAAGATGGCCAGAATTAGATAGGTTTTAGATTATTTATGCTCGAATAGACGGAGTCTTCCTTGCGTGGGAACAGGACATGTGTACCACGGATAAGTCTTAATTACGCAAAAATTGGAGAAGGTTGAAAACACTGCGACATTCATGTGAATATATTTCATTAACCAAGGCAGACATGGATATAAAACATACATGAATCGATAGAGTAACACGTGCCCTTTGAAATAAAACCAAGATTGAAAGAACTGGAAAGGTTTTAGACCATTTATACTCGAATACACGGAGCCTTCTTTGTGCGGGAACAGGACCTGTGTACCACAAATAAGTCAGAATTATGCAAAAATAGCAGGCAGTTGCACATCAACTCGGACATTCTGATGACGATATTTCCCTAAAGACAGCCACTATGGATATGAAACTGACATGAATCGATAGAAGAACATGTGCCCTTCAGGATAAAACCAAGATGGCCAGAATTAGATAGGTTTTAGATTATTTATGCTCGAATACACGGAGTCTTCTTTGCGTGGGAACAGGACATGTGTACCACGGATAAGTCTTAATTACGCAAAAATTGGAGAAGGTTGAAAACACTGCGACATTCATGTGAATATATTTCATTAACCAAGGCAGATATGGATATAAAACATACATGAATCGATAGAGTAACACGTGCCCTTTGAGATAAAACCAAGATTGAAAGAATTGGATACGTTTTAGACCATTTATACTCGAATACACGGAGCCTTCTTTGTGCGGGAACAGGACCTGTGTACCACAGATAAGTCAGAATTACGCAAAAATAGCAGGCAGTTGCACATCAACTCGGACATTCTGATGACGATATTTCCCTAACGACAGCCACTATGGATATGAAACTGACATGAATCGATAGAAGAACATGTGCCCTTCAGGATAAAACCAAGATGGCCAGAATTAGATAGGTTTTAGATTATTTATGCTCGAATAGACGGAGTCTTCTTTGCGTGGGAACAGGACATGTGTACCACGGATAAGTCTTAATTACGCAAAAATTGGAGAAGGTTGAAAACACTGCGACATTCATGTGAATATATTTCATTAACCAAGGCAGATATGGATATAAAACATACATGAATCGATAGAGTAACATGTGCCCTTTGAAATAAAACCAAGATTGAAAGAACTGGAAAGGTTTTAGACCATTTATACTCGAATACACGGAGCCTTCTTTGTGCGGAAACAGGACCTGTGTACCACAAATAAGTCAGAATTATGCAAAAATAGCAGGCAGTTGCACATCAACTCGGACATTCTGATGACGATATTTCCCTAAAGACAGCAAATATCGATATGAAACTGACATGAATCGATAGAGGAACATGTGCCCTTTGGGATAAAACCAAGATGGCCAGAATTAGATAGGTTTTAGATTATTTATGCTCGAATACACGGAGTCTTCTTTGCGTGGGAACAGGACATGTGTACCACAGATAAGTCTTAATTACGCAAAAATTGGAGAAGGTTGAAAACACTGCGACATTCATGTGAATATATTTCATTAACCAAGGCAGATATGGATATAAAACTTACATGAATCGATAGAGTAACACGTGCCCTTTGAGATAAAACCAAGATTGAAAGAATTGGATACGTTTTAGACCATTTATACTCGAATACACGGAGCCTTCTTTGTGCGGGAACAGGACCTGTGTACCACAGATAAGTCAGAATTACGCAAAAATAGCAGGCAGTTGCACATCAACTCGGACATTCTGATGACGATATTTCCCTAACGACAGCCACTATGGATATGAAACTGACATGAATCGATAGAGGAACATGTGCCCTTTGGGATAAAACCAAGATGGCCAGAATTAGATAGGTTTTAGATTATTTATGCTCGAATAGACGGAGTCTTCTTTGCGTGGGAACAGGACATGTGTACCACGGATAAGTCTTAATTACGCAAAAATTGGAGAAGGTTGAAAACACTGCGACATTCATGTGAATATATTTCATTAACCAAGGCAGATATGGATATAAAACATACATGAATCGATAGAGTAACACGTGCCCTTTGAAATAAAACCAAGATTGAAAGAACTGGAAAGGTTTTAGACCATTTATACTCGAATACACGGGGCCTTCTTTGTGCGGGAACAGGACCTGTGTACCACAAATAAGTCAGAATTATGCAAAAATAGCAGGCAGTTGCACATCAACTCGGACATTCTGATGACGATATTTCCCTAAAGACAGCAAATATGGATATGAAACTGACATGAATCGATAGAGGAACATGTGCCCTTTGGGATAAAACCAAGATGGCCAGAATTAGATAGGTTTTAGATTATTTATGCTCGAATACACGGAGTCTTCTTTGCGTGGGAACAGGACATGTGTACCACAGATAAGTCTTAATTACGCAAAAATTGGAGAAGGTTGAAAACACTGCGACATTCATGTGAATATATTTCATTAACCAAGGCAGATATGGATATAAAACTTACATGAATCGATAGAGTAACACGTGCCCTTTGAGATAAAACCAAGATTGAAAGAATTGGATACGTTTTAGACCATTTATACTCGAATACACGGAGCCTTCTTTGTGCGGGAACAGGACCTGTGTACCACAGATAAGTCAGAATTACGCAAAAATAGCAGGCAGTTGCACATCAACTCGGACATTCTGATGACGATATTTCCCTAACGACAGCCACTATGGATATGAAACTGACATGAATCGATAGAAGAACATGTGCCCTTCAGGATAAAACCAAGATGGCCAGAATTAGATAGGTTTTAGATTATTTATGCTCGAATACACGGAGTCTTCTTTGCGTGGGAACAGGACATGTGTACCACGGATAAGTCTTAATTACGCAAAAATTGGAGAAGGTTGAAAACACTGCGACATTCATGTGAATATATTTCATTAACCAAGGCAGATATGGATATAAAACTTACATGAATCGACAGAGTAACACGTGCCCTTTGAGATAAAACCAAGATTGAAAGAATTGGATACGTTTTAGACCATTTATACTCGAATACACGGAGCCTTCTTTGTGCGGGAACAGGACCTGTGTACCACAGATAAGTCAGAATTAAGCAAAAATAGCAGGCAGTTGCACATCAACTCGGACATTCTGATGACGATATTTCCCTAACGACAGCCACTATGGATATGAAACTGACATGAATCGATAGAGGAACATGTGCCCTTTGGGATAAAACCAAGATGGCCAGAATTAGATAGGTTTTAGATTATTTATGCTCGAATAGACGGAGTCTTCTTTGCGTGGGAACAGGACATGTGTACCACGGATAAGTCTTAATTACGCAAAAATTGGAGAAGGTTGAAAACACTGCGACATTCATGTGAATATATTTCATTAACCAAGGCAGATATGGATATAAAACATACATGAATCGATAGAGTAACACGTGCCCTTTGAAATAAAACCAAGATTGAAAGAACTGGAAAGGTTTTAGACCATTTATACTCGAATACACGGAGCCTTCTTTGTGCGGGAACAGGACCTGTGTACCACAAATAAGTCAGAATTATGCAAAAATAGCAGGCAGTTGCACATCAACTCGGACATTCTGATGACGATATTTCCCTAAAGACAGCCACTATGGATATGAAACTGACATGAATCGATAGAAGAACATGTGCCCTTCAGGATAAAACCAAGATGGCCAGAATTAGATAGGTTTTAGATTATTTATGCTCGAATACACGGAGTCTTCTTTGCGTGGGAACAGGACATGTGTACCACAGATAAGTCTTAATTACGCAAAAATTGGAGAAGGTTGAAAACACTGCGACATTCATGTGAATATATTTCATTAACCAAGGCAGATATGGATATAAAACATACATGAATCGATAGAGTAACACGTGCCCTTTGAGATAAAACCAAGATTGAAAGAATTGGATACGTTTTAGACCATTTATACTCGAATACACGGAGCCTTCTTTGTGCGGGAACAGGACCTGTGTACCACATATAAGTCAGAATTACGCAAAAATAGCAGGCAGTTGCACATCAACTCGGACATTCTGATGACGATATTTCCCTAACGACAGCCACTATGGATATGAAACTGACATGAATCGATAGAAGAACATGTGCCCTTCAGGATAAAACCAAGATGGCCAGAATTAGATAGGTTTTAGATTATTTATGCTCGAATAGACGGAGTCTTCTTTGCGTGGGAACAGGACATGTGTACCACGGATAAGTCTTAATTACGCAAAAATTGGAGAAGGTTGAAAACACTGCGACATTCATGTGAATATATTTCATTAACCAAGGCAGATATGGATATAAAACATACATGAATCGATAGAGTAACACGTGCCCTTTGAAATAAAACCAAGATTGAAAGAACTGGAAAGGTTTTAGACCATTTATACTCGAATACACGGAGCCTTCTTTGTGCGGGAACAGGACCTGTGTACCACAAATAAGTCAGAATTATGCAAAAATAGCAGGCAGTTGCACATCAACTCGGACATTCTGATGACGATATTTCCCTAAAGACAGCAAATATCGATATGAAACTGACATGAATCGATAGAGGAACATGTGCCCTTTGGGATAAAACCAAGATGGCCAGAATTAGATAGGTTTTAGATTATTTATGCTCGAATACACGGAGTCTTCTTTGCGTGGGAACAGGACATGTGTACCACAGATAAGTCTTAATTACGCAAAAATTGGAGAAGGTTGAAAACACTGCGACATTCATGTGAATATATTTCATTAACCAAGGCAGATATGGATATAAAACTTAGATGAATCGACAGAGTAGCACGTGCCCTTTGAGATAAAACCAAGATTGAAAAAAATGGATAAGTTTTAGACCATTTATACTCGAATACACGGAGCCTTCTTTGTGCGGGAACAGGACCTGTGTACCACAAATAAGTCAGAATTATGCAAAAATAGCAGGCAGTTGCACATCAACTCGGACATTCTGATGACGATATTTCCCTAAAGACAGCCACTATGGATATGAAACTGACATGAATCGATAGAAGAACATGTGCCCTTCAGGATAAAACCAAGATGGCCAGAATTAGATAGGTTTTAGATTATTTATGCTCGAATACACGGAGTCTTCTTTGCGTGGGAACAGGACATGTGTACCACGGATAAGTCTTAATTACGCAAAAATTGGAGAAGGTTGAAAACACTGCGACATTCATGTGAATATATTTCATTAACCAAGGCAGATATGGATATAAAACATACATGAATCGATAGAGTAACACGTGCCCTTTGAGATAAAACCAAGATTGAAAGAATTGGATACGTTTTAGACCATTTATACTCGAATACACGGAGCCTTCTTTGTGCGGGAACAGGACCTGTGTACCACAGATAAGTCAGAATTACGCAAAAATAGCAGGCAGTTGCACATCAACTCGGACATTCTGATGACGATATTTCCCTAACGACAGCCACTATGGATATGAAACTGACATGAATCGATAGAAGAACATGTGCCCTTCAGGATAAAACCAAGATGGCCAGAATTAGATAGGTTTTAGATTATTTATGCTCGAATAGACGGAGTCTTCTTTGCGTGGGAACAGGACATGTGTACCACGGATAAGTCTTAATTACGCAAAAATTGGAGAAGGTTGAAAACACTGCGACATTCATGTGAATATATTTCATTAACCAAGGCAGATATGGATATAAAACATACATGAATCGATAGAGTAACATGTGCCCTTTGAAATAAAACCAAGATTGAAAGAACTGGAAAGGTTTTAGACCATTTATACTCGAATACACGGAGCCTTCTTTGTGCGGAAACAGGACCTGTGTACCACAAATAAGTCAGAATTATGCAAAAATAGCAGGCAGTTGCACATCAACTCGGACATTCTGATGACGATATTTCCCTAAAGACAGCAAATATCGATATGAAACTGACATGAATCGATAGAGGAACATGTGCCCTTTGGGATAAAACCAAGATGGCCAGAATTAGATAGGTTTTAGATTATTTATGCTCGAATACACGGAGTCTTCTTTGCGTGGGAACAGGACATGTGTACCACAGATAAGTCTTAATTACGCAAAAATTGGAGAAGGTTGAAAACACTGCGACATTCATGTGAATATATTTCATTAACCAAGGCAGATATGGATATAAAACTTACATGAATCGATAGAGTAACACGTGCCCTTTGAGATAAAACCAAGATTGAAAGAATTGGATACGTTTTAGACCATTTATACTCGAATACACGGAGCCTTCTTTGTGCGGGAACAGGACCTGTGTACCACAGATAAGTCAGAATTACGCAAAAATAGCAGGCAGTTGCACATCAACTCGGACATTCTGATGACGATATTTCCCTAACGACAGCCACTATGGATATGAAACTGACATGAATCGATAGAGGAACATGTGCCCTTTGGGATAAAACCAAGATGGCCAGAATTAGATAGGTTTTAGATTATTTATGCTCGAATAGACGGAGTCTTCTTTGCGTGGGAACAGGACATGTGTACCACGGATAAGTCTTAATTACGCAAAAATTGGAGAAGGTTGAAAACACTGCGACATTCATGTGAATATATTTCATTAACCAAGGCAGATATGGATATAAAACATACATGAATCGATAGAGTAACACGTGCCCTTTGAAATAAAACCAAGATTGAAAGAACTGGAAAGGTTTTAGACCATTTATACTCGAATACACGGGGCCTTCTTTGTGCGGGAACAGGACCTGTGTACCACAAATAAGTCAGAATTATGCAAAAATAGCAGGCAGTTGCACATCAACTCGGACATTCTGATGACGATATTTCCCTAAAGACAGCAAATATGGATATGAAACTGACATGAATCGATAGAGGAACATGTGCCCTTTGGGATAAAACCAAGATGGCCAGAATTAGATAGGTTTTAGATTATTTATGCTCGAATACACGGAGTCTTCTTTGCGTGGGAACAGGACATGTGTACCACAGATAAGTCTTAATTACGCAAAAATTGGAGAAGGTTGAAAACACTGCGACATTCATGTGAATATATTTCATTAACCAAGGCAGATATGGATATAAAACTTACATGAATCGATAGAGTAACACGTGCCCTTTGAGATAAAACCAAGATTGAAAGAATTGGATACGTTTTAGACCATTTATACTCGAATACACGGAGCCTTCTTTGTGCGGGAACAGGACCTGTGTACCACAGATAAGTCAGAATTACGCAAAAATAGCAGGCAGTTGCACATCAACTCGGACATTCTGATGACGATATTTCCCTAACGACAGCCACTATGGATATGAAACTGACATGAATCGATAGAAGAACATGTGCCCTTCAGGATAAAACCAAGATGGCCAGAATTAGATAGGTTTTAGATTATTTATGCTCGAATACACGGAGTCTTCTTTGCGTGGGAACAGGACATGTGTACCACGGATAAGTCTTAATTACGCAAAAATTGGAGAAGGTTGAAAACACTGCGACATTCATGTGAATATATTTCATTAACCAAGGCAGATATGGATATAAAACTTACATGAATCGACAGAGTAACACGTGCCCTTTGAGATAAAACCAAGATTGAAAGAATTGGATACGTTTTAGACCATTTATACTCGAATACACGGAGCCTTCTTTGTGCGGGAACAGGACCTGTGTACCACAGATAAGTCAGAATTAAGCAAAAATAGCAGGCAGTTGCACATCAACTCGGACATTCTGATGACGATATTTCCCTAACGACAGCCACTATGGATATGAAACTGACATGAATCGATAGAGGAACATGTGCCCTTTGGGATAAAACCAAGATGGCCAGAATTAGATAGGTTTTAGATTATTTATGCTCGAATAGACGGAGTCTTCTTTGCGTGGGAACAGGACATGTGTACCACGGATAAGTCTTAATTACGCAAAAATTGGAGAAGGTTGAAAACACTGCGACATTCATGTGAATATATTTCATTAACCAAGGCAGATATGGATATAAAACATACATGAATCGATAGAGTAACACGTGCCCTTTGAAATAAAACCAAGATTGAAAGAACTGGAAAGGTTTTAGACCATTTATACTCGAATACACGGAGCCTTCTTTGTGCGGGAACAGGACCTGTGTACCACAAATAAGTCAGAATTATGCAAAAATAGCAGGCAGTTGCACATCAACTCGGACATTCTGATGACGATATTTCCCTAAAGACAGCCACTATGGATATGAAACTGACATGAATCGATAGAAGAACATGTGCCCTTCAGGATAAAACCAAGATGGCCAGAATTAGATAGGTTTTAGATTATTTATGCTCGAATACACGGAGTCTTCTTTGCGTGGGAACAGGACATGTGTACCACAGATAAGTCTTAATTACGCAAAAATTGGAGAAGGTTGAAAACACTGCGACATTCATGTGAATATATTTCATTAACCAAGGCAGATATGGATATAAAACATACATGAATCGATAGAGTAACACGTGCCCTTTGAGATAAAACCAAGATTGAAAGAATTGGATACGTTTTAGACCATTTATACTCGAATACACGGAGCCTTCTTTGTGCGGGAACAGGACCTGTGTACCACATATAAGTCAGAATTACGCAAAAATAGCAGGCAGTTGCACATCAACTCGGACATTCTGATGACGATATTTCCCTAACGACAGCCACTATGGATATGAAACTGACATGAATCGATAGAAGAACATGTGCCCTTCAGGATAAAACCAAGATGGCCAGAATTAGATAGGTTTTAGATTATTTATGCTCGAATAGACGGAGTCTTCTTTGCGTGGGAACAGGACATGTGTACCACGGATAAGTCTTAATTACGCAAAAATTGGAGAAGGTTGAAAACACTGCGACATTCATGTGAATATATTTCATTAACCAAGGGCAGATATGGATATAAAACATACATGAATCGATAGAGTAACACGTGCCCTTTGAAATAAAACCAAGATTGAAAGAACTGGAAAGGTTTTAGACCATTTATACTCGAATACACGGAGCCTTCTTTGTGCGGGAACAGGACCTGTGTACCACAAATAGTCAGAATTATGCAAAAATAGCAGGCAGTTGCACATCAACTCGGACATTCTGATGACGATATTTCCCTAAAGACAGCAAATATCGATATGAAACTGACATGAATCGATAGAGGAACATGTGCCCTTTGGGATAAAACCAAGATGGCCAGAATTAGATAGGTTTTAGATTATTTATGCTCGAATACACGTAGTCTTCTTTGCGTGGGAACAGGACATGTGTACCACAGATAAGTCTTAATTACGCAAAAAATGGAGAAGGTTGAAAACACTGGGATATTCATGTGAATAATTTCATTAACCAAGGCAGATATGGATATAAAACTTAGATGAATCGATAGAGTAACACGTGCCCCTTTGAGATAAAACCAAGATTGAAAGAATTGGATACGTTTTAGACCATTTATACTCGAATACACGGAGCCTTCTTTGTGCGGGAACAGGACCTGTGTACCACAGATAAGTCAGAATTACGCAAAAATAGCAGGCAGTTGCACATCAACTCGGACATTCTGATGACGATATTTCCCTAACGACAGCCACTATGGATATGAAACTGACATGAATCGATAGAAGAACATGTGCCCTTCAGGATAAAACCAAGATGGCCAGAATTAGATAGGTTTTAGATTATTTATGCTCGAATACACGGAGTCTTCTTTGCGTGGGAACAGGACATGTGTACCACGGATAAGTCTTAATTACGCAAAAATTGGAGAAGGTTGATAACACTGCGGACATTTATGTGAATATATTTCATTAACCAAGGCAGATATGGATATAAAACTTACATGAATCGACAGAGTAACACGTGCCCTTTGAGATAAAACAAAGATTGAAAGAATTGGATACGTTTTAGACCATTTATACTCGAATACACGGAGCCTTCTTTGTGCGGGAACAGGACCTGTGTACCACAGATAAGTCAGAATTAAGCAAAAATAGCAGGCAGTTGCACATCAACTCGGACATTCTGATGACGATATTTCCCTAACGACAGCAAATATGGATATGAAACTGACATGAATCGATAGAGGAACATGTGCCCTTTGGGATAAAACCAAGATGGCCAGAATTAGATAGGTTTTAGATTATTTATGCTCGAATAGACGGAGTCTTCTTTGCGTGAACAGGACCTGTGTACCACAGATAAGTCAGAATTACGCAGAAATAGCAGGCAGTTGCATATCAACTCGGACATTCTTGTGACGATATTTCCCTAACGACAGCAAATATGGATAAGAAACTTACATGAATCGATAGAGGAACATGTGCCCTTTGAGATGAAGCCAACATGGCCAGAATTGGATAGGTTTTAGATTATTTATGGTCGAATACACGGAGTCTTCTTTGCGTGGGAACAGGACATGTGTACCACAGATAAGTCAGAATTACGTGAAAATTGGAAAAGGTTGAAAACACTGCGACATTCATATGATAATATATTCCAATAACCAAGGCAGATATGGATATAAAACTTACATGAATCGATAGAGTATAACGTGCCCTTTGAGATAAAACCAAGATTGAAAGAATTGGATAGGTTGTAGACCATTTATACTCGAATACACGGAGCCCTCTTTGCGCGGGAACAAGACATGTGTACCACAGATAAGTCAGAATTACGCAAAAATAGCAGGCAGTTGCATATCAACTCGGACATTCTTGTGACGATATTTCCCTAACGACAGCAAATATGGATAAGAAACTTACATGAATCGATAGAGGAACATGTGCCCTTTGAGATGAAGCCAACATGGCCAGAATTGGATAGGTTTTAGATTATTTATGGTCGAATAGACGGAGTCTTCTTTGCGTGGGAACAGGACATGTGTACCACAGATAAGTCAGAATTACGTAAAAATTGGAAAAGGTTGAAAACACTGCGACATTCATCTGAATATATTTCAATAACCAAGGCAGATATGGATATAAAACTTACATGAATCGATAGAGTAACACGTGCCCTTTGAGAAAAAACCAAGATTGAAAGAATTGGATAGGTTGTAGACCATTTATACTCGAATACACGGAGCCCTCTTTGCGCGGGAACAATACATGTGTACCAGAGATAAGTCAGAATTACGCAAAAATAGCAGGCAGTTGCACATCAACTCGGACATTCTTATGACGATATTTCCCTAACGACAGCCAATATGGATATGAAACTGACATGAATCGATAGAGGAACATGTGCCCTTTGGGATAAAACCAAGATGGCCAGAATTAGATAGGTTTTAGATTATTTATGCTCGAATACACGGAGTCTTCTTTGCGTGGGAACTTGACATGTGTACCACAGATAAGTCTTAATTACGGAAAATTGGAGGAGGTTGACATTCATGTCCAAATATTTCATTAACCAAGACAGATATGGATATAAAACTTACATGCATCGATAGAGTAACACGTGCCCTTTAAGATAAAACCAAGATTGAAAGAATTGGATACGTTTTAGACCATTTTTACTCGAATACACGGAGCCTTCTTTGTGCGGGAACAGGACCTGTGTACCACAGATAAGTCAGAATTACGCACAAATAGCAGGCAGTTGCATATCAACTCGGACATTTTTATGACGATATTTCCCTAACTACAGCAAATATCGATATGAAACTGACATGAATCGATAGAAGAACATGTGCCCTTCAGGATAAAACCAAGATGGCCAGAATTAGATAGGTTTTAGATTATTTATGCTCGAATACACGGAGTCTTCTTTGCGTGGGAACAGGACATGTGTATTACGGATAAGTCTTAATTACGCAAAAATTGGAGAAGGTTGAAAACACTGCGACATTCATGTGAATATATTTCATTAACCAAGGCAGATATGGATATAAAACATACATGAATCGATAGAGTAACACGTGCCCTTTGAGATAAAACCAAGATTGAAAAAATTGGATACGTTTTAGACCATTTATACTCGAATACACGGAGCCTTCTTTGTGCGGGAACAGGACCTGTGTACCACAGATAAGTCAGAATTACGCAAAAATAGCAGGCAGTTTGCACATCAACTCGGACATTCTGATGACGATATTTCCCTAACGACAGCCACTATGGATATGAAACTGACATGAATCGATAGAAGAACATGTGCCCTTCAGGATAAAACCAAGATGGCCAGAATTAGATAGGTTTTAGATTATTTATGCTCGAATACACGGAGTCTTCTTTGCGTGGGAACAGGACATGTGTACCACGGATAAGTCTTAATTACGCAAAAATTGGAGAAGGTTGAAAACACTGCGACATTCATGTGAATATATTTCATTAACCAAGGCAGATATGGATATAAAACTTACATGAATCGACAGAGTAACACGTGCCCTTTGAGATAAAACAAAGATTGAAAGAATTGGATACGTTTTAGACCATTTATACTCGAATACACGGAGCCTTCTTTGTGCGGGAACAGGACTTGTGTACCACAGATAAGTCAGAATTATGCAAAAATAGCAGGCAGTTGCACATCAACTCGGACATTCTGATGACGATATTTCCCTAACGACAGCCACTATGGATATGAAACTGACATGAATCGATAGAAGAACATGTGCCCTTCAGGATAAAACCAAGATGGCCAGAATTAGATAGGTTTTAGATTATTTATGCTCGAATACACGGAGTCTTCTTTGCGTGGGAACAGGACATGTGTACCACGGATAAGTCTTAATTACGCAAAAATTGGAGAAGGTTGAAAACACTGCGACATTCATGTGAATATATTTCATTAACCAAGGCAGATATGGATATAAAACTTACATGAATCGACAGAGTAACACGTGCCCTTTGAGATAAAACCAAGATTGAAAGAATTGGATACGTTTTAGACCATTTATACTCGAATACACGGAGCCTTCTTTGTGCGGGAACAGGACCTGTGTACCACAGATAAGTCAGAATTAAGCAAAAATAGCAGGCAGTTGCACATCAACTCGGACATTCTGATGACGATATTTCCCTAACGACAGCCACTATGGATATGAAACTGACATGAATCGATAGAGGAACATGTGCCCTTTGGGATAAAACCAAGATGGCCAGAATTAGATAGGTTTTAGATTATTTATGCTCGAATAGACGGAGTCTTCTTTGCGTGGGAACAGGACATGTGTACCACGGATAAGTCTTAATTACGCAAAAATTGGAGAAGGTTGAAAACACTGCGACATTCATGTGAATATATTTCATTAACCAAGGCAGATATGGATATAAAACATACATGAATCGATAGAGTAACACGTGCCCTTTGAAATAAAACCAAGATTGAAAGAACTGGAAAGGTTTTAGACCATTTATACTCGAATACACGGAGCCTTCTTTGTGCGGGAACAGGACCTGTGTACCACAAATAAGTCAGAATTATGCAAAAATAGCAGGCAGTTGCACATCAACTCGGACATTCTGATGACGATATTTCCCTAAAGACAGCCACTATGGATATGAAACTGACATGAATCGATAGAAGAACATGTGCCCTTCAGATAAAACCAAGATGGCCAGAATTAGATAGGTTTTAGATTATTTATGCTCGAATACACGGAGTCTTCTTTGCGTGGGGAACAGGACATGTGTACCACAGATAAGTCTTAATTACGCAAAAATTGGAGAAGGTTGAAAACACTGCGACATTCATGTGAATATATTTCATTAACCAAGGCAGATATGGATATAAAACATACATGAATCGATAGAGTAACACGTGCCCTTTGAGATAAAACCAAGATTGAAAGAATTGGATACGTTTTAGACCATTTATACTCGAATACACGGAGCCTTCTTTGTGCGGGAACAGGACCTGTGTACCACATATAAGTCAGAATTACGCAAAAATAGCAGGCAGTTGCACATCAACTCGGACATTCTGATGACGATATTTCCCTAACGACAGCCACTATGGATATGAAACTGACATGAATCGATAGAAGAACATGTGCCCTTCAGGATAAAACCAAGATGGCCAGAATTAGATAGGTTTTAGATTATTTATGCTCGAATAGACGGAGTCTTCTTTGCGTGGGAACAGGACATGTGTACCACAGATAAGTCTTAATTACGCAAAAATTGGAGAAGGTTGAAAACACTGCGACATTCATGTGAATATATTTCATTAACCAAGGCAGATATGGATATAAAACTTAGATGAATCGATAGAGTAACACGTGCCCTTTGAGATAAAACCAAGATTGAAAGAATTGGATACGTTTTAGACCATTTATACTCGAATACACGGAGCCTTCTTTGTGCGGGAACAGGACCTGTGTACCACAGATAAGTCAGAATTACGCAAAAATAGCAGGCAGTTGCACATCAACTCGGACATTCTGATGACGATATTTCCCTAACGACAGCCACTATGGATATGAAAACTGACATGAATCGATAGAAGAACATGTGCCCTTCAGGATAAAACCAAGATGGCCAGAATTAGATAGGTTTTAGATTATTTATGCTCGAATACACGGAGTCTTCTTTGCGTGGGAACAGGACATGTGTACCACGGATAAGTCTTAATTACGCAAAAATTGGAGAAGGTTGAAAACACTGCGACATTCATGTGAATATATTTCATTAACCAAGGCAGATATGGATATAAAACTTACATGAATCGACAGAGTAACACGTGCCCTTTGAGATAAAACAAAGATTGAAAGAATTGGATACGTTTTAGACCATTTATACTCGAATACACGGAGCCTTCTTGTGCGGGAACAGGACCTGTGTACCACAGATAAGTCAGAATTAAGCAAAAAATAGCAGGCAGTTGCACATCAACTCGGACATTCTGATGACGATATTTCCCTAACGACAGCAAATATGGATATGAAACTGACATGAATCGATAGAGGAACATGTGCCCTTTGGGAATAAAACCAAGATGGCCAGAATTAGATAGGTTTTAGATTATTTATGCTCGAATAGACGGAGTCTTCTTTGCGTGGGAACAGGACATGTGTACCAAAGATAACCCAGAATTACGCAAAAATTGGAGAAGGTTGAAAAGACAGCGACATTCATGTGCAGATATTTTATTAACCAAGGCAGATATGGATATAAAACTTACATGAATCGATAGAGTAGCACGTGCCCTTTGAGATAAAACCAAGATTGAAAAAATTGGATAAGTTGTAGACCATTTATACTCGAATACACGCAGCCTTCTTTGTGCGGGGAACAAGACCTGTGTACCACATATAAAGTCAAAATTACGCAAAAATAGCAGGCAATTGCACATCAACTCGGACATTCTTATGACGATATTTCCCTTAATACAGTAAATATGGATATGAATCTTACATGAATCGATAGAGGAACATGTGCCCTTTGAGATAAAACCAAGATTGCAAGAAGTGGAAAGGTGTTAGGACATTTAAACTCGAATACACGGAGCCTTCTTTGTGCGGGAACAGGACCTGTGTACCACAAATAAGTCAGAATTATGCAAAAATAGCAGGCAGTTGCACATCAACTCGGACATTCTGATGACGATATTTCCCTAAAGACAGCAAATATGGATATGAAACTGACATGAATCGATAGAGGAACATGTGCCCTTTGGGATAAAACCAAGATGGCCAGAATTAGATAGGTTTTAGATTATTTATGCTCGAATACACGGAGTCTTCTTTGCGTGGGGAACAGGACATGTGTACCAAAGATAACCCAGAATTACGCAAAAATTGGAGAAGGTTGAAAAGACTGCGACATTCATGTGCAGATATTTTATTAACCAAGGCAGATATGGATATAAAACTTACATGAATCGACAGAGTAGCACGTGCCCTTTGAGATAAAACCAAGATTGAAAAAATTGGATACGTTTTAGACCATTTATACTCGAATACACGGAGCCTTCTTTGTGCGGGAACAGGACCTGTGTACCACAAATAAGTCAGAATTATGCAAAAATAGCAGGCAGTTGCACATCAACTCGGACATTCTGATGACGATATTTCCCTAAAGACAGCAAATATGGATATGAAACTGACATGAATCGATAGAAGAACATGTGCCCTTTGGGATAAAACCAAGATGGCCAGAATTAGATAGGTTTTAGATTATTTATGCTCGAATACACGGAGTCTTCTTTGCGTGGGAACAGGACATGTGTACCACAGAATAAGTCTTAATTACGCAAAAATTGGAGAAGGTTGAAAACACTGCGACATTCATGTGAATATATTTCATTAACCAAGGCAGATATGGATATAAAACTTACATGAATCGATAGAGTAACACGTGCCCTTTGAGATAAAACCAAGATTGAAAGAATTGGATACGTTTTAGACCATTTATACTCGAATACACGGAGCCTTTTTTGTGCGGGAACAGGACCTGTGTACCACAGATAAGTCAGAATTACGCAAAAATAGCAGGCAGTTGCACATCAACTCGGACATTCTGATGACGATATTTCCCTAACGACAGCCACTATGGATATGAAACTGACATGAATCGATAGAAGAACATGTGCCCTTCAGGATAAAACCAAGATGGCCAGAATTAGATAGGTTTTAGATTATTTATGCTCGAATACACGGAGTCTTCTTTGCGTGGGAACAGGACATGTGTATTACGGATAAGTCTTAATTACGCAAAAATTGGAGAAGGTTGAAAACACTGCGACATTCATGTGAATATATTTCATTAACCAAGGCAGATATGGATATAAAACATACATGAATCGATAGAGTAACACGTGCCCTTTGAGATAAAACCAAGATTGAAAAAATTGGATACGTTTTAGACCATTTATACTCGAATACACGGAGCCTTCTTTGTGCGGGAACAGGACCTGTGTACCACAGATAAGTCAGAATTACGCAAAAATAGCAGGCAGTTGCACATCAACTCGGACATTCTGATGACGATATTTCCCTAACGACAGCCACTATGGATATGAAACTGACATGAATCGATAGAAGAAACATGTGCCCTTCAGGATAAAACCAAGATGGCCAGAATTAGATAGGTTTTAGATTATTTATGCTCGAATACACGGAGTCTTCTTTGCGTGGGAACAGGACATGTGTACCACGGATAAGTCTTAATTACGCAAAAATTGGAGAAGGTTGAAAACACTGCGACATTCATGTGAATATATTTCATTAACCAAGGCAGATATGGATATAAAACTTACATGAATCGACAGAGTAACACGTGCCCTTTGAGATAAAACAAAGATTGAAAGAATTGGATACGTTTTAGACCATTTATACTCGAATACACGGAGCCTTCTTTGTGCGGGAACAGGACTTGTGTACCACAGATAAGTCAGAATTATGCAAAAATAGCAGGCAGTTGCACATCAACTCGGACATTCTGATGACGATATTTCCCTAACGACAGCAAATATGGATATGAAACTGACATGAATCGATAGAGGAACATGTGCCCTTTGGGATAAAACCAAGATGGCCAGAATTAGATAGGTTTTAGATTATTTATGCTCGAATAGACGGAGTCTTCTTTGCGTGGGAACAGGACATGTGTACCAAAGATAACCCAGAATTACGCAAAAATTGGAGAAGGTTGAAAAGACTGCGACATTCATGTGCAGATATTTTATTAACCAAGGCAGATATGGATATAAAACTTACATGAATCGATAGAGTAGCACGTGCCCTTTGAGATAAAACCAAGATTGAAAAAATTGGATACGTTTTAGACCATTTATACTCGAATACACGGAGCCTTCTTTGTGCGGGAACAGGACCTGTGTACCACAGATAAGTCAGAATTACACCAAAATAGCAGGCAGTTGCACATCAACTCGGACATTCTTATGACGATATTTCCCTAACGACAGCATATATCGATATGAAACTTACATGAATCGATAGAAGAACATGTGCCCTTTGAGATAAAGCCAAGATGGCCAGAATTGGATAGGTTTTAGATTATTTATGGTCGAATAACGGAGTCTTCTTTGCGTGGGAACAGGACATGTGTACCACAGATAAGTCAGAGTTATGCAAAAATTGGAGAAGGTTGAAAACACTGCGACATTCATGTGAATATATTACATTAACCAAGGCAGATATGGATATAAAACTTACATGAATCGACAGAGTAACACGTGCCCTTTGAGATAAAACAAAGATTGAAAGAATTGGATACGTTTTAGACCATTTATACTCGAATACACGGAGCCTTCTTTGTGCGGGAACAGGACCTGTGTACCACAAATAAGTCAGAATTATGCAAAAATAGCAGGCAGTTGCACATCAACTCGGACATTCTGATGACGATATTTCCCTAACGACAGCCAATATGGATATGAAACTGACATGAATCGATAGAGGAACATGTGCCCTTTGGGATAAAACCAAGATGGCCAGAATTAGATAGGTTTTAGATTATTTATGCTCGAATAGACGGAGTCTTCTTTGCGTGGGAACAGGACATGTGTACCAAAGATAACCCAGAATTACGCAAAAATTGGAGAAGGTTGAAAAGACTGCGACATTCATGTGCAGATATTTCATTAACCAAGGCAGATATGGATATAAAACTTACATGAATCGATAGAGTAGCACGTGCCCTTTGAGATAAAACCAAGATTGAAAAAATTGGATACGTTTTAGACCATTTATACTCGAATACACGGAGCCTTCTTTGTGCAGGAACAGGACCTGTGTACCACCGATAAGGCAGAATTACGCAAAAATAGCAGGCAGTTGCACATCAACTCGGACATTCTTATGACGATATTTCCCTAACGACGGCAGATATGGATATAAAACGTATATGAATCGATAGAGCAACACGAGCCCTTTGAGATAAAAGCAAAATCGCAAGAATTAGATAAGTTTCAGACCATTTATACTCGAATACACGGAGCCTTCTTTGTGCGGGAACAGGACCTGTGTACCACAGATAAGTCAGAATTATGCAAAAATAGCAGGCAGTTGCACATCAACTCGGACATTCTTATGACGATATTTCCCTAACGACAGCAAATATCGATATGAAACTTACATGAATCGATAGAGGAACATGTGCCCTTTGAGATAAAGCCAACATGGCAAGAATTGGATAGGTTTTAGATTATTTATGGTCGAATACACGGAGTCTTCTTTGCGTGGGAACAGGACATGTGTACCACAGATAAGTCTTAATTACGCAAAAATTGGAGAAGGTTGAAAACACTGCGACATTCATGTGAATATATTTCATTAACCAAGGCAGATATGGATATAAAACTTACATGAATCGACAGAGTAACACGTGCCCTTTGAGATAAAACCAAGATTGAGAGAATTGGATAGGTTTTAGACCATTTATACTCGAATACACGGAGCCTTCTTTGTGCAGGAACAGGACCTGTGTACCACCGATAAGTCAGAATTACGCAAAAATAGCAGGCAGTTGCATATCAACTCGGACATTCTTATGACGATATTTCCCTAACGACAGCAAATATGGATAAGAAACTTACATGAATCGATAGAGCAACACGAGCCCTTTGAGATAAAAGCAAGATTGCAAGAATTAGATAAGTTTTAGACCATTTATATTCGAATACACGGAGCCTTCTTTGTGCGGGAACAGGACCTGTGTACCACAGATAAGTCAGAATTACGCCAAAATAGCAGGCAGTTGCACATCAACTCGGACATTCTTATGACGATATTTCCCTAACGACAGCAAATATCGATATGAAACTGACATGAATCGATAGAGGAACATGTGCCCTTTGGGATAAAACCAAGATGGCCAGAATTAGATAGGTTTTAGATTATTTATGCTCGAATACACGGAGTCTTCTTTGCGTGGGAACAGGACATGTGTACCACAGATAAGTCAGAGTTATGCAAAAATTGGAGAAGGTTGAAAACACTGCGAAATTCATGTGAATATATTTCATTAACCAAGGCAGATATGGATATAAAACTTACATGAATCGACAGAGTAACACGTGCCCTTTGAGATAAAACAAAGATTGAAAGAATTGGATACGTTGTAGACCATTTATACTCGAATACACGGAGCCTTCTTTGTGCGGGAACAGGACCTGTGTACCACAGATAAGTCAGAATTATGCAAAAATAGCAGGCAGTTGCACATCAACTCGGACATTCTGATGACGATATTTCCCTAACGACAGCAAATATGGATATGAAACTGACATGAATCGATAGAGGAACATGTGCCCTTTGGGATAAAACCAAGATGGCCAGAATTAGATAGGTTTTAGATTATTTATGCTCGAATACACGGAGTCTTCTTTGCGTGGGAACAGGACATGTGTACCACAGATAAGTCTTAATTACGCAAAAATTGGAGAAGGTTGAAAACACTGCGACATTCATGTGAATATATTTCATTAACCAAGGCAGATATGGATATAAAACTTACATGAATCGATAGAGTAACACGTGCCCTTTGAGATAAAACCAAGATTGAAAGAATTTGATACGTTTTAGACCATTTATACTCGAATACACGGAGCCTTCTTTGTGCGGGAACAGGACTTGTGTACCACAGATAAGTCAGAATTACGCAAAAATAGCAGGCAGTTGCACATCAACTCGGACATTCTGATGACGATATTTCCCTAACGACAGCAAATATGGATATGAAACTGACATGAATCGATAGAAGAACATGTGCCCTTCAGGATAAAACCAAGATGGCCAGAATTAGATAGGTTTTAGATTATTTATGCTCGAATACACGGAGTCTTCTTTGCGTGGGAACAGGACATGTGTACCACGGATAAGTCTTAATTACGCAAAAATTGGAGAAGGTTGAAAACACTGCGACATTCATGTGAATATATTTCATTAACCAAGGCAGATATGGATATAAAACATACATGAATCGATAGAGTAACACGTGCCCTTTGAGATAAAACCAAGATTGAAAGAATTGGATACGTTTTAGACCATTTATACTCGAATACACGGAGCCTTCTTTGTGCGGGAACAGGGACCTGTGTACCACAGATAAGTCAGAATTACGCAAAAATAGCAGGCAGTTGCACATCAACTCGGACATTCTGATGACGATATTTCCCCTACCGACAGCCACTATGGATATGAAACTGACATGAATCGATAGAAGAACATGTGCCCTTCAGGATAAAACCAAGATGGCCAGAATTAGATAGGTTTTAGATTATTTATGCTCGAATAGACGGAGTCTTCCTTGCGTGGGAACAGGACATGTGTACCACGGATAAGTCTTAATTACGCAAAAATTGGAAGGTTGAAAACACTGCGACATTCATGTGAATATATTTCATTAACCAAGGCAGATATGGATATAAAACATACATGAATCGATAGAGTAACACGTGCCCTTTGAAATAAAACCAAGATTGAAAGAACTGGAAAGGTTTTAGACCATTTATACTCGAATACACGGAGCCTTCTTTGTGCGGGAACAGGACCTGTGTAGCACAAATAAGTCAGAATTATGCAAAAATAGCAGGCAGTTGCACATCAACTCGGACATTCTGATGACGATATTTCCCTAAAGACAGCCACTATGGATATGAAACTGACATGAATCGATAGAAGAACATGTGCCCTTCAGGATAAAACCAAGATGGCCAGAATTAGATAGGTTTTAGATTATTTATGCTCGAATACACGGAGTCTTCTTTGCGTGGGAACAGGACATGTGTACCACGGATAAGTCTTAATTACGCAAAAATTGGAGAAGGTTGAAAACACTGCGACATTCATGTGAATATATTTCATTAACCAAGGCAGATATGGATATAAAACTTACATGAATCGACAGAGTAACACGTGCCCTTTGAGATAAAACAAAGATTGAAAGAATTGGATACGTTTTAGACCATTTATACTCGAATACACGGAGCCTTCTTTGTGCGGGAACAGGACCTGTGTACCACAGATAAGTCAGAATTAAGCAAAAATAGCAGGCAGTTGCACATCAACTCGGACATTCTGATGACGATATTTCCCTAACGACAGCAAATATGGATATGAAACTGACATGAATCGATAGAGGAACATGTTCCCTTTGGGATAAAACCAAGATGGCCAGAATTAGATAGGTTTTAGATTATTTATGCTCGAATAGACGGAGTCTTCTTTGCGTGGGAACAGGACATGTGTACCAAAGATAACCCAGAATTACGCAAAAATTGGAGAAGGTTGAAAAGACTGCGACATTCATGTGCAGATATTTTATTAACCAAGGCAGATATGGATATAAAACTTACATGAATCGATAGAGTAGCACGTGCCCTTTGAGATAAAACCAAGATTGAAAAAATTGGATACGTTTTAGACCATTTATACTCGAATACACGGAGCCTTCTTTGTGCGGGAACAGGACCTGTGTACCACAGATAAGTCAGAATTACACCAAAATAGCAGGCAGTTGCACATCAACTCGGACATTCTTATGACGATATTTCCCTAACGACAGCATATATCGATATGAAACTTACATGAATCGATAGAGTAACACGTGCCCTTTGAAATAAAACCAAGATTGAAAGAACTGGAAAGGTTTTAGACCATTTATACTCGAATACACGGAGCCTTCTTTGTGCGGGAACAGGACCTGTGTACCACAAATAAGTCAGAATTATGCAAAAATAGCAGGCAGTTGCACATCAACTCGGACATTCTGATGACGATATTTCCCTAACGACAGCCAATATGGATATGAAACTGACATGAATCGATAGAGGAACATGTGCCCTTTGGGATAAAACCAAGATGGCCAGAATTAGATAGGTTTTAGATTATTTATGCTCGAATAGACGGAGTCTTCTTTGCGTGGGAACAGGACATGTGTACCAAAGATAACCCAGAATTACGCAAAAATTGGAGAAGGTTGAAAAGACTGCGACATTCATGTGCAGATATTTCATTAACCAAGGCAGATATGGATATAAAACTTACATGAATCGATAGAGTAGCACGTGCCCTTTGAGATAAAACCAAGATTGAAAAAATTGGATACGTTTTAGACCATTTATACTCGAATACACGGAGCCTTCTTTGTGCAGGAACAGGACCTGTGTACCACCGATAAGGCAGAATTACGCAAAAATAGCAGGCAGTTGCACATCAACTCGGACATTCTTATGACGATATTTCCCTAACGACGGCAGATATGGATATAAAACGTATATGAATCGATAGAGCAACACGAGCCCTTTGAGATAAAAGCAAAATCGCAAGAATTAGATAAGTTTCAGACCATTTATACTCGAATACACGGAGCCTTCTTTGTGCGGGAACAGGACCTGTGTACCACAGATAAGTCAGAATTATGCAAAAATAGCAGGCAGTTGCACATCAACTCGGACATTCTTATGACGATATTTCCCTAACGACAGCAAATATGGATATGAAACTTACATGAATCGATAGAGGAACATGTGCCCTTTGAGATAAAGCCAAGATGGCCAGAATTGGATAGGTTTTAGATTATTTATGGTCGAATACACGGAGTCTTCTTTGCGTGGGAACAGGACATGTGTACCACAGATAAGTCTTAATTACGCAAAAATTGGAGAAGGTTGAAAACACTGCGACATTCATGTGAATATATTTCATTAACCAAGGCAGATATGGATATAAAACTTACATGAATCGACAGAGTAACACGTGCCCTTTGAGATAAAACCAAGATTGAGAGAATTGGATAGGTTTTAGACCATTTATACTCGAATACACGGAGCCTTCTTTGTGCAGGAACAGGACCTGTGTACCACCGATAAGTCAGAATTACGCAAAAATAGCAGGCAGTTGCATATCAACTCGGACATTCTTATGACGATATTTCCCTAACGACAGCAAATATGGATAAGAAACTTACATGAATCGATAGAGCAACACGAGCCCTTTGAGATAAAAGCAAGATTGCAAGAATTAGATAAGTTTTAGACCATTTATATTCGAATACACGGAGCCTTCTTTGTGCGGGAACAGGACCTGTGTACCACAGATAAGTCAGAATTACGCCAAAATAGCAGGCAGTTGCACATCAACTCGGACATTCTTATGACGATATTTCCCTAACGACAGCAAATATCGATATGAAACTGACATGAATCGATAGAGGAACATGTGCCCTTTGGGATAAAACCAAGATGGCCAGAATTAGATAGGTTTTAGATTATTTATGCTCGAATACACGGAGTCTTCTTTGCGTGGGAACAGGACATGTGTACCACAGATAAGTCAGAGTTATGCAAAAATTGGAGAAGGTTGAAAACACTGCGAAATTCATGTGAATATATTTCATTAACCAAGGCAGATATGGATATAAAACTTACATGAATCGACAGAGTAACACGTGCCCTTTGAGATAAAACAAAGATTGAAAGAATTGGATACGTTGTAGACCATTTATACTCGAATACACGGAGCCTTCTTTGTGCGGGAACAGGACCTGTGTACCACAGATAAGTCAGAATTATGCAAAAATAGCAGGCAGTTGCACATCAACTCGGACATTCTGATGACGATATTTCCCTAACGACAGCAAATATGGATATGAAACTGACATGAATCGATAGAGGAACATGTGCCCTTTGGGATAAAACCAAGATGGCCAGAATTAGATAGGTTTTAGATTATTTATGCTCGAATACACGGAGTCTTCTTTGCGTGGGAACAGGACATGTGTACCACAGATAAGTCTTAATTACGCAAAAATTGGAGAAGGTTGAAAACACTGCGACATTCATGTGAATATATTTCATTAACCAAGGCAGATATGGATATAAAACTTACATGAATCGATAGAGTAACACGTGCCCTTTGAGATAAAACCAAGATTGAAAGAATTTGATACGTTTTAGACCATTTATACTCGAATACACGGAGCCTTCTTTGTGCGGGAACAGGACTTGTGTACCACAGATAAGTCAGAATTACGCAAAAATAGCAGGCAGTTGCACATCAACTCGGACATTCTGATGACGATATTTCCCTAACGACAGCAAATATGGATATGAAACTGACATGAATCGATAGAAGAACATGTGCCCTTCAGGATAAAACCAAGATGGCCAGAATTAGATAGGTTTTAGATTATTTATGCTCGAATACACGGAGTCTTCTTTGCGTGGGAACAGGACATGTGTACCACGGATAAGTCTTAATTACGCAAAAATTGGAGAAGGTTGAAAACACTGCGACATTCATGTGAATATATTTCATTAACCAAGGCAGATATGGATATAAAACATACATGAATCGATAGAGTAACACGTGCCCTTTGAGATAAAACCAAGATTGAAAGAATTGGATACGTTTTAGACCATTTATACTCGAATACACGGAGCCTTCTTTGTGCGGGAACAGGACCTGTGTACCACAGATAAGTCAGAATTACGCAAAAATAGCAGGCAGTTGCACATCAACTCGGACATTCTGATGACGATATTTCCCTAACGACAGCCACTATGGATATGAAACTGACATGAATCGATAGAAGAACATGTGCCCTTCAGGATAAAACCAAGATGGCCAGAATTAGATAGGTTTTAGATTATTTATGCTCGAATAGACGGAGTCTTCCTTGCGTGGGAACAGGACATGTGTACCACGGATAAGTCTTAATTACGCAAAAATTGGAGAAGGTTGAAAACACTGCGACATTCATGTGAATATATTTCATTAACCAAGGCAGATATGGATATAAAACATACATGAATCGATAGAGTAACACGTGCCCTTTGAAATAAAACCAAGATTGAAAGAACTGGAAAGGTTTTAGACCATTTATACTCGAATACACGGAGCCTTCTTTGTGCGGGAACAGGACCTGTGTACCACAAATAAGTCAGAATTATGCAAAAATAGCAGGCAGTTGCACATCAACTCGGACATTCTGATGACGATATTTCCCTAAAGACAGCCACTATGGATATGAAACTGACATGAATCGATAGAAGAACATGTGCCCTTCAGGATAAAACCAAGATGGCCAGAATTAGATAGGTTTTAGATTATTTATGCTCGAATACACGGAGTCTTCTTTGCGTGGGAACAGGACATGTGTACCACGGATAAGTCTTAATTACGCAAAAATTGGAGAAGGTTGAAAACACTGCGACATTCATGTGAATATATTTCATTAACCAAGGCAGATATGGATATAAAACTTACATGAATCGACAGAGTAACACGTGCCCTTTGAGATAAAACAAAGATTGAAAGAATTGGATACGTTTTAGACCATTTATACTCGAATACACGGAGCCTTCTTTGTGCGGGAACAGGACCTGTGTACCACAGATAAGTCAGAATTAAGCAAAAATAGCAGGCAGTTGCACATCAACTCGGACATTCTGATGACGATATTTCCCTAACGACAGCAAATATGGATATGAAACTGACATGAATCGATAGAGGAACATGTGCCCTTTGGGATAAAACCAAGATGGCCAGAATTAGATAGGTTTTAGATTATTTATGCTCGAATAGACGGAGTCTTCTTTGCGTGGGAACAGGACATGTGTACCAAAGATAACCCAGAATTACGCAAAAATTGGAGAAGGTTGAAAAGACTGCGACATTCATGTGCAGATATTTTATTAACCAAGGCAGATATGGATATAAAACTTACATGAATCGATAGAGTAGCACGTGCCCTTTGAGATAAAACCAAGATTGAAAAAATTGGATACGTTTTAGACCATTTATACTCGAATACACGGAGCCTTCTTTGTGCGGGAACAGGACCTGTGTACCACAGATAAGTCAGAATTACACCAAAATAGCAGGCAGTTGCACATCAACTCGGACATTCTTATGACGATATTTCCCTAACGACAGCATATATCGATATGAAACTTACATGAATCGATAGAGTAACACGTGCCCTTTGAAATAAAACCAAGATTGAAAGAACTGGAAAGGTTTTAGACCATTTATACTCGAATACACGGAGCCTTCTTTGTGCGGGAACAGGACCTGTGTACCACAAATAAGTCAGAATTATGCAAAAATAGCAGGCAGTTGCACATCAACTCGGACATTCTGATGACGATATTTCCCTAACGACAGCCAATATGGATATGAAACTGACATGAATCGATAGAGGAACATGTGCCCTTTGGGATAAAACCAAGATGGCCAGAATTAGATAGGTTTTAGATTATTTATGCTCGAATAGACGGAGTCTTCTTTGCGTGGGAACAGGACATGTGTACCAAAGATAACCCAGAATTACGCAAAAATTGGAGAAGGTTGAAAAGACTGCGACATTCATGTGCAGATATTTCATTAACCAAGGCAGATATGGATACAAAACTTACATGAATCGATAGAGTAGCACGTGCCCTTTGAGATAAAACCAAGATTGAAAAAATTGGATACGTTTTAGACCATTTATACTCGAATACACGGAGCCTTCTTTGTGCAGGAACAGGACCTGTGTACCACCGATAAGGCAGAATTACGCAAAAATAGCAGGCAGTTGCACATCAACTCGGACATTCTTATGACGATATTTCCCTAACGACGGCAGATATGGATATAAAACGTATATGAATCGATAGAGCAACACGAGCCCTTTGAGATAAAAGCAAAATCGCAAGAATTAGATAAGTTTCAGACCATTTATACTCGAATACACGGAGCCTTCTTTGTGCGGGAACAGGACCTGTGTACCACAGATAAGTCAGAATTATGCAAAAATAGCAGGCAGTTGCACATCAACTCGGACATTCTTATGACGATATTTCCCTAACGACAGCAAATATGGATATGAAACTTACATGAATCGATAGAGGAACATGTGCCCTTTGAGATAAAGCCAAGATGGCCAGAATTGGATAGGTTTTAGATTATTTATGGTCGAATACACGGAGTCTTCTTTGCGTGGGAACAGGACATGTGTACCACAGATAAGTCTTAATTACGCAAAAATTGGAGAAGGTTGAAAACACTGCGACATTCATGTGAATATATTTCATTAACCAAGGCAGATATGGATATAAAACTTACATGAATCGACAGAGTAACACGTGCCCTTTGAGATAAAACCAAGATTGAGAGAATTGGATAGGTTTTAGACCATTTATACTCGAATACACGGAGCCTTCTTTGTGCAGGAACAGGACCTGTGTACCACCGATAAGTCAGAATTACGCAAAAATAGCAGGCAGTTGCATATCAACTCGGACATTCTTATGACGATATTTCCCTAACGACAGCAAATATGGATAAGAAACTTACATGAATCGATAGAGCAACACGAGCCCTTTGAGATAAAAGCAAGATTGCAAGAATTAGATAAGTTTTAGACCATTTATATTCGAATACACGGAGCCTTCTTTGTGCGGGAACAGGACCTGTGTACCACAGATAAGTCAGAATTACGCCAAAATAGCAGGCAGTTGCACATCAACTCGGACATTCTTATGACGATATTTCCCTAACGACAGCAAATATCGATATGAAACTGACATGAATCGATAGAGGAACATGTGCCCTTTGGGATAAAACCAAGATGGCCAGAATTAGATAGGTTTTAGATTATTTATGCTCGAATACACGGAGTCTTCTTTGCGTGGGAACAGGACATGTGTACCACAGATAAGTCAGAGTTATGCAAAAATTGGAGAAGGTTGAAAACACTGCGAAATTCATGTGAATATATTTCATTAACCAAGGCAGATATGGATATAAAACTTACATGAATCGACAGAGTAACACGTGCCCTTTGAGATAAAACAAAGATTGAAAGAATTGGATACGTTGTAGACCATTTATACTCGAATACACGGAGCCTTCTTTGTGCGGGAACAGGACCTGTGTACCACAGATAAGTCAGAATTATGCAAAAATAGCAGGCAGTTGCACATCAACTCGGACATTCTGATGACGATATTTCCCTAACGACAGCAAATATGGATATGAAACTGACATGAATCGATAGAGGAACATGTGCCCTTTGGGATAAAACCAAGATGGCCAGAATTAGATAGGTTTTAGATTATTTATGCTCGAATACACGGAGTCTTCTTTGCGTGGGAACAGGACATGTGTACCACAGATAAGTCTTAATTACGCAAAAATTGGAGAAGGTTGAAAACACTGCGACATTCATGTGAATATATTTCATTAACCAAGGCAGATATGGATATAAAACTTACATGAATCGATAGAGTAACACGTGCCCTTTGAGATAAAACCAAGATTGAAAGAATTTGATACGTTTTAGACCATTTATACTCGAATACACGGAGCCTTCTTTGTGCGGGAACAGGACTTGTGTACCACAGATAAGTCAGAATTACGCAAAAATAGCAGGCAGTTGCACATCAACTCGGACATTCTGATGACGATATTTCCCTAACGACAGCAAATATGGATATGAAACTGACATGAATCGATAGAAGAACATGTGCCCTTCAGGATAAAACCAAGATGGCCAGAATTAGATAGGTTTTAGATTATTTATGCTCGAATACACGGAGTCTTCTTTGCGTGGGAACAGGACATGTGTACCACGGATAAGTCTTAATTACGCAAAAATTGGAGAAGGTTGAAAACACTGCGACATTCATGTGAATATATTTCATTAACCAAGGCAGATATGGATATAAAACATACATGAATCGATAGAGTAACACGTGCCCTTTGAGATAAAACCAAGATTGAAAGAATTGGATACGTTTTAGACCATTTATACTCGAATACACGGAGCCTTCTTTGTGCGGGAACAGGACCTGTGTACCACAGATAAGTCAGAATTACGCAAAAATAGCAGGCAGTTGCACATCAACTCGGACATTCTGATGACGATATTTCCCTAACGACAGCCACTATGGATATGAAACTGACATGAATCGATAGAAGAACATGTGCCCTTCAGGATAAAACCAAGATGGCCAGAATTAGATAGGTTTTAGATTATTTATGCTCGAATAGACGGAGTCTTCCTTGCGTGGGAACAGGACATGTGTACCACGGATAAGTCTTAATTACGCAAAAATTGGAGAAGGTTGAAAACACTGCGACATTCATGTGAATATATTTCATTAACCAAGGCAGATATGGATATAAAACATACATGAATCGATAGAGTAACACGTGCCCTTTGAAATAAAACCAAGATTGAAAGAACTGGAAAGGTTTTAGACCATTTATACTCGAATACACGGAGCCTTCTTTGTGCGGGAACAGGACCTGTGTACCACAAATAAGTCAGAATTATGCAAAAATAGCAGGCAGTTGCACATCAACTCGGACATTCTGATGACGATATTTCCCTAAAGACAGCCACTATGGATATGAAACTGACATGAATCGATAGAAGAACATGTGCCCTTCAGGATAAAACCAAGATGGCCAGAATTAGATAGGTTTTAGATTATTTATGCTCGAATACACGGAGTCTTCTTTGCGTGGGAACAGGACATGTGTACCACGGATAAGTCTTAATTACGCAAAAATTGGAGAAGGTTGAAAACACTGCGACATTCATGTGAATATATTTCATTAACCAAGGCAGATATGGATATAAAACTTACATGAATCGACAGAGTAACACGTGCCCTTTGAGATAAAACAAAGATTGAAAGAATTGGATACGTTTTAGACCATTTATACTCGAATACACGGAGCCTTCTTTGTGCGGGAACAGGACCTGTGTACCACAGATAAGTCAGAATTAAGCAAAAATAGCAGGCAGTTGCACATCAACTCGGACATTCTGATGACGATATTTCCCTAACGACAGCAAATATGGATATGAAACTGACATGAATCGATAGAGGAACATGTGCCCTTTGGGATAAAACCAAGATGGCCAGAATTAGATAGGTTTTAGATTATTTATGCTCGAATAGACGGAGTCTTCTTTGCGTGGGAACAGGACATGTGTACCAAAGATAACCCAGAATTACGCAAAAATTGGAGAAGGTTGAAAAGACTGCGACATTCATGTGCAGATATTTTATTAACCAAGGCAGATATGGATATAAAACTTACATGAATCGATAGAGTAGCACGTGCCCTTTGAGATAAAACCAAGATTGAAAAAATTGGATACGTTTTAGACCATTTATACTCGAATACACGGAGCCTTCTTTGTGCGGGAACAGGACCTGTGTACCACAGATAAGTCAGAATTACACCAAAATAGCAGGCAGTTGCACATCAACTCGGACATTCTTATGACGATATTTCCCTAACGACAGCATATATCGATATGAAACTTACATGAATCGATAGAGTAACACGTGCCCTTTGAAATAAAACCAAGATTGAAAGAACTGGAAAGGTTTTAGACCATTTATACTCGAATACACGGAGCCTTCTTTGTGCGGGAACAGGACCTGTGTACCACAAATAAGTCAGAATTATGCAAAAATAGCAGGCAGTTGCACATCAACTCGGACATTCTGATGACGATATTTCCCTAAAGACAGCAAATATGGATATGAAACTGACATGAATCGATAGAGGAACATGTGCCCTTTGGGATAAAACCAAGATGGCCAGAATTAGATAGGTTTTAGATTATTTATGCTCGAATACACGGAGTCTTCTTTGCGTGGGAACAGGACATGTGTACCAAAGATAACCCAGAATTACGCAAAAATTGGAGAAGGTTGAAAAGACTGCGACATTCATGTGCAGATATTTTATTAACCAAGGCAGATATGGATATAAAACTTACATGAATCGACAGAGTAGCACGTGCCCTTTGAGATAAAACCAAGATTGAAAAAATTGGATACGTTTTAGACCATTTATACTCGAATACACGGAGCCTTCTTTGTGCGGGAACAGGACCTGTGTACCACAAATAAGTCAGAATTATGCAAAAATAGCAGGCAGTTGCACATCAACTCGGACATTCTGATGACGATATTTCCCTAAAGACAGCAAATATGGATATGAAACTGACATGAATCGATAGAAGAACATGTGCCCTTTGGGATAAAACCAAGATGGCCAGAATTAGATAGGTTTTAGATTATTTATGCTCGAATACACGGAGTCTTCTTTGCGTGGGAACAGGACATGTGTATTACGGATAAGTCTTAATTACGCAAAAATTGGAGAAGGTTGAAAACACTGCGACATTCATGTGAATATATTTCATTAACCAAGGCAGATATGGATATAAAACATACATGAATCGATAGAGTAACACGTGCCCTTTGAGATAAAACCAAGATTGAAAAAATTGGATACGTTTTAGACCATTTATACTCGAATACACGGAGCCTTCTTTGTGCGGGAACAGGACCTGTGTACCACAGATAAGTCAGAATTACGCAAAAATAGCAGGCAGTTGCACATCAACTCGGACATTCTGATGACGATATTTCCCTAACGACAGCCACTATGGATATGAAACTGACATGAATCGATAGAAGAACATGTGCCCTTCAGGATAAAACCAAGATGGCCAGAATTAGATAGGTTTTAGATTATTTATGCTCGAATACACGGAGTCTTCTTTGCGTGGGAACAGGACATGTGTACCACGGATAAGTCTTAATTACGCAAAAATTGGAGAAGGTTGAAAACACTGCGACATTCATGTGAATATATTTCATTAACCAAGGCAGATATGGATATAAAACTTACATGAATCGACAGAGTAACACGTGCCCTTTGAGATAAAACAAAGATTGAAAGAATTGGATACGTTTTAGACCATTTATACTCGAATACACGGAGCCTTCTTTGTGCGGGAACAGGACTTGTGTACCACAGATAAGTCAGAATTATGCAAAAATAGCAGGCAGTTGCACATCAACTCGGACATTCTGATGACGATATTTCCCTAACGACAGCAAATATGGATATGAAACTGACATGAATCGATAGAGGAACATGTGCCCTTTGGGATAAAACCAAGATGGCCAGAATTAGATAGGTTTTAGATTATTTATGCTCGAATAGACGGAGTCTTCTTTGCGTGGGAACAGGACATGTGTACCAAAGATAACCCAGAATTACGCAAAAATTGGAGAAGGTTGAAAAGACTGCGACATTCATGTGCAGATATTTTATTAACCAAGGCAGATATGGATATAAAACTTACATGAATCGATAGAGTAGCACGTGCCCTTTGAGATAAAACCAAGATTGAAAAAATTGGATACGTTTTAGACCATTTATACTCGAATACACGGAGCCTTCTTTGTGCGGGAACAGGACCTGTGTACCACAGATAAGTCAGAATTACACCAAAATAGCAGGCAGTTGCACATCAACTCGGACATTCTTATGACGATATTTCCCTAACGACAGCATATATCGATATGAAACTTACATGAATCGATAGAGGAACATGTGCCCTTTGAGATAAAGCCAAGATGGCCAGAATTGGATAGGTTTTAGATTATTTATGGTCGAATAACGGAGTCTTCTTTGCGTGGGAACAGGACATGTGTACCACAGATAAGTCAGAGTTATGCAAAAATTGGAGAAGGTTGAAAACACTGCGACATTCATGTGAATATATTACATTAACCAAGGCAGATATGGATATAAAACTTACATGAATCGACAGAGTAACACGTGCCCTTTGAGATAAAACAAAGATTGAAAGAATTGGATACGTTTTAGACCATTTATACTCGAATACACGGAGCCTTCTTTGTGCGGGAACAGGACCTGTGTACCACAAATAAGTCAGAATTATGCAAAAATAGCAGGCAGTTGCACATCAACTCGGACATTCTGATGACGATATTTCCCTAACGACAGCAAATATGGATATGAAACTGACATGAATCGATAGAGGAACATGTGCCCTTTGGGATAAAACCAAGATGGCCAGAATTAGATAGGTTTTAGATTATTTATGCTCGAATAGACGGAGTCTTCTTTGCGTGGGAACAGGACATGTGTACCAAAGATAACCCAGAATTACGCAAAAATTGGAGAAGGTTGAAAAGACTGCGACATTCATGTGCAGATATTTCATTAACCAAGGCAGATATGGATATAAAACTTACATGAATCGATAGAGTAGCACGTGCCCTTTGAGATAAAACCAAGATTGAAAAAATTGGATACGTTTTAGACCATTTATACTCGAATACACGGAGCCTTCTTTGTGCAGGAACAGGACCTGTGTACCACCGATAAGGCAGAATTACGCAAAAATAGCAGGCAGTTGCACATCAACTCGGACATTCTTATGACGATATTTCCCTAACGACGGCAGATATGGATATAAAACGTATATGAATCGATAGAGCAACACGAGCCCTTTGAGATAAAAGCAAAATCGCAAGAATTAGATAAGTTTCAGACCATTTATACTCGAATACACGGAGCCTTCTTTGTGCGGGAACAGGACCTGTGTACCACAGATAAGTCAGAATTATGCAAAAATAGCAGGCAGTTGCACATCAACTCGGACATTCTTATGACGATATTTCCCTAACGACAGCAAATATCGATATGAAACTTACATGAATCGATAGAGGAACATGTGCCCTTTGAGATAAAGCCAAGATGGCCAGAATTGGATAGGTTTTAGATTATTTATGGTCGAATACACGGAGTCTTCTTTGCGTGGGAACAGGACATGTGTACCACAGATAAGTCTTAATTACGCAAAAATTGGAGAAGGTTGAAAACACTGCGACATTCATGTGAATATATTTCATTAACCAAGGCAGATATGGATATAAAACTTACATGAATCGACAGAGTAACACGTGCCCTTTGAGATAAAACCAAGATTGAGAGAATTGGATAGGTTTTAGACCATTTATACTCGAATACACGGAGCCTTCTTTGTGCAGGAACAGGACCTGTGTACCACCGATAAGTCAGAATTACGCAAAAATAGCAGGCAGTTGCATATCAACTCGGACATTCTTATGACGATATTTCCCTAACGACAGCAAATATGGATAAGAAACTTACATGAATCGATAGAACAACACGAGCCCTTTGAGATAAAAGCAAGATTGCAAGAATTAGATAAGTTTTAGACCATTTATATTCGAATACACGGAGCCTTCTTTGTGCGGGAACAGGACCTGTGTACCACAGATAAGTCAGAATTACGCCAAAATAGCAGGCAGTTGCACATCAACTCGGACATTCTTATGACGATATTTCCCTAACGACAGCAAATATCGATATGAAACTGACATGAATCGATAGAGGAACATGTGCCCTTTGGGATAAAACCAAGATGGCCAGAATTAGATAGGTTTTAGATTATTTATGCTCGAATACACGGAGTCTTCTTTGCGTGGGAACAGGACATGTGTACCACAGATAAGTCAGAGTTATGCAAAAATTGGAGAAGGTTGAAAACACTGCGAAATTCATGTGAATATATTTCATTAACCAAGGCAGATATGGATATAAAACTTACATGAATCGACAGAGTAACACGTGCCCTTTGAGATAAAACAAAGATTGAAAGAATTGGATACGTTGTAGACCATTTATACTCGAATACACGGAGCCTTCTTTGTGCGGGAACAGGACCTGTGTACCACAGATAAGTCAGAATTATGCAAAAATAGCAGGCAGTTGCACATCAACTCGGACATTCTGATGACGATATTTCCCTAACGACAGCAAATATGGATATGAAACTGACATGAATCGATAGAGGAACATGTGCCCTTTGGGATAAAACCAAGATGGCCAGAATTAGATAGGTTTTAGATTATTTATGCTCGAATACACGGAGTCTTCTTTGCGTGGGAACAGGACATGTGTACCACAGATAAGTCTTAATTACGCAAAAATTGGAGAAGGTTGAAAACACTGCGACATTCATGTGAATATATTTCATTAACCAAGGCAGATATGGATATAAAACTTACATGAATCGATAGAGTAACACGTGCCCTTTGAGATAAAACCAAGATTGAAAGAATTTGATACGTTTTAGACCATTTATACTCGAATACACGGAGCCTTCTTTGTGCGGGAACAGGACTTGTGTACCACAGATAAGTCAGAATTACGCAAAAATAGCAGGCAGTTGCACATCAACTCGGACATTCTGATGACGATATTTCCCTAACGACAGCAAATATGGATATGAAACTGACATGAATCGATAGAAGAACATGTGCCCTTCAGGATAAAACCAAGATGGCCAGAATTAGATAGGTTTTAGATTATTTATGCTCGAATACACGGAGTCTTCTTTGCGTGGGAACAGGACATGTGTACCACGGATAAGTCTTAATTACGCAAAAATTGGAGAAGGTTGAAAACACTGCGACATTCATGTGAATATATTTCATTAACCAAGGCAGATATGGATATAAAACATACATGAATCGATAGAGTAACACGTGCCCTTTGAGATAAAACCAAGATTGAAAGAATTGGATACGTTTTAGACCATTTATACTCGAATACACGGAGCCTTCTTTGTGCGGGAACAGGACCTGTGTACCACAGATAAGTCAGAATTACGCAAAAATAGCAGGCAGTTGCACATCAACTCGGACATTCTGATGACGATATTTCCCTAACGACAGCCACTATGGATATGAAACTGACATGAATCGATAGAAGAACATGTGCCCTTCAGGATAAAACCAAGATGGCCAGAATTAGATAGGTTTTAGATTATTTATGCTCGAATAGACGGAGTCTTCCTTGCGTGGGAACAGGACATGTGTACCACGGATAAGTCTTAATTACGCAAAAATTGGAGAAGGTTGAAAACACTGCGACATTCATGTGAATATATTTCATTAACCAAGGCAGATATGGATATAAAACATACATGAATCGATAGAGTAACACGTGCCCTTTGAAATAAAACCAAGATTGAAAGAACTGGAAAGGTTTTAGACCATTTATACTCGAATACACGGAGCCTTCTTTGTGCGGGAACAGGACCTGTGTACCACAGATAAGTCAGAATTACGCAAAAATAGCAGGCAGTTGCACATCAACTCGGACATTCTGATGACGATATTTCCCTAACGACAGCCACTATGGATATGAAACTGACATGAATCGATAGAAGAACATGTGCCCTTCAGGATAAAACCAAGATGGCCAGAATTAGATAGGTTTTAGATTATTTATGCTCGAATAGACGGAGTCTTCTTTGCGTGGGAACAGGACATGTGTACCACGGATAAGTCTTAATTACGCAAAAATTGGAGAAGGTTGAAAACACTGCGACATTCATGTGAATATATTTCATTAACCAAGGCAGATATGGATATAAAACATACATGAATCGATAGAGTAACACGTGCCCTTTGAAATAAAACCAAGATTGAAAGAACTGGAAAGGTTTTAGACCATTTATACTCGAATACACGGAGCCTTCTTTGTGCGGAAACAGGACCTGTGTACCACAAATAAGTCAGAATTATGCAAAAATAGCAGGCAGTTGCACATCAACTCGGACATTCTGATGACGATATTTCCCTAAAGACAGCAAATATCGATATGAAACTGACATGAATCGATAGAGGAACATGTGCCCTTTGGGATAAAACCAAGATGGCCAGAATTAGATAGGTTTTAGATTATTTATGCTCGAATACACGGAGTCTTCTTTGCGTGGGAACAGGACATGTGTACCACAGATAAGTCTTAATTACGCAAAAATTGGAGAAGGTTGAAAACACTGCGACATTCATGTGAATATATTTCATTAACCAAGGCAGATATGGATATAAAACTTACATGAATCGATAGAGTAACACGTGCCCTTTGAGATAAAACCAAGATTGAAAGAATTGGATACGTTTTAGACCATTTATACTCGAATACACGGAGCCTTCTTTGTGCGGGAACAGGACCTGTGTACCACAGATAAGTCAGAATTACGCAAAAATAGCAGGCAGTTGCACATCAACTCGGACATTCTGATGACGATATTTCCCTAACGACAGCCACTATGGATATGAAACTGACATGAATCGATAGAAGAACATGTGCCCTTCAGGATAAAACCAAGATGGCCAGAATTAGATAGGTTTTAGATTATTTATGCTCGAATACACGGAGTCTTCTTTGCGTGGGAACAGGACATGTGTACCACGGATAAGTCTTAATTACGCAAAAATTGGAGAAGGTTGAAAACACTGCGACATTCATGTGAATATATTTCATTAACCAAGGCAGATATGGATATAAAACTTACATGAATCGACAGAGTAACACGTGCCCTTTGAGATAAAACCAAGATTGAAAGAATTGGATACGTTTTAGACCATTTATACTCGAATACACGGAGCCTTCTTTGTGCGGGAACAGGACCTGTGTACCACAGATAAGTCAGAATTAAGCAAAAATAGCAGGCAGTTGCACATCAACTCGGACATTCTGATGACGATATTTCCCTAACGACAGCCACTATGGATATGAAACTGACATGAATCGATAGAGGAACATGTGCCCTTTGGGATAAAACCAAGATGGCCAGAATTAGATAGGTTTTAGATTATTTATGCTCGAATAGACGGAGTCTTCTTTGCGTGGGAACAGGACATGTGTACCACGGATAAGTCTTAATTATGCAAAAATTGGAGAAGGTTGAAAACACTGCGACATTCATGTGAATATATTTCATTAACCAAGGCAGATATGGATATAAAACATACATGAATCGATAGAGTAACACGTGCCCTTTGAAATAAAACCAAGATTGAAAGAACTGGAAAGGTTTTAGACCATTTATACTCGAATACACGGGGCCTTCTTTGTGCGGGAACAGGACCTGTGTACCACAAATAAGTCAGAATTATGCAAAAATAGCAGGCAGTTGCACATCAACTCGGACATTCTGATGACGATATTTCCCTAAAGACAGCAAATATCGATATGAAACTGACATGAATCGATAGAGGAACATGTGCCCTTTGGGATAAAACCAAGATGGCCAGAATTAGATAGGTTTTAGATTATTTATGCTCGAATACACGGAGTCTTCTTTGCGTGGGAACAGGACATGTGTACCACAGATAAGTCTTAATTACGCAAAAATTGGAGAAGGTTGAAAACACTGCGACATTCATGTGAATATATTTCATTAACCAAGGCAGATATGGATATAAAACTTACATGAATCGATAGAGTAACACGTGCCCTTTGAGATAAAACCAAGATTGAAAGAATTGGATACGTTTTAGACCATTTATACTCGAATACACGGAGCCTTCTTTGTGCGGGAACAGGACCTGTGTACCACAGATAAGTCAGAATTACGCAAAAATAGCAGGCAGTTGCACATCAACTCGGACATTCTGATGACGATATTTCCCTAACGACAGCCACTATGGATATGAAACTGACATGAATCGATAGAAGAACATGTGCCCTTCAGGATAAAACCAAGATGGCCAGAATTAGATAGGTTTTAGATTATTTATGCTCGAATACACGGAGTCTTCTTTGCGTGGGAACAGGACATGTGTACCACGGATAAGTCTTAATTACGCAAAAATTGGAGAAGGTTGAAAACACTGCGACATTCATGTGAATATATTTCATTAACCAAGGCAGATATGGATATAAAACTTACATGAATCGACAGAGTAACACGTGCCCTTTGAGATAAAACCAAGATTGAAAGAATTGGATACGTTTTAGACCATTTATACTCGAATACACGGAGCCTTCTTTGTGCGGGAACAGGACCTGTGTACCACAGATAAGTCAGAATTAAGCAAAAATAGCAGGCAGTTGCACATCAACTCGGACATTCTGATGACGATATTTCCCTAACGACAGCCACTATGGATATGAAACTGACATGAATCGATAGAAGAACATGTGCCCTTCAGGATAAAACCAAGATGGCCAGAATTAGATAGGTTTTAGATTATTTATGCTCGAATAGACGGAGTCTTCTTTGCGTGGGAACAGGACATGTGTACCACAGATAAGTCTTAATTACGCAAAAATTGGAGAAGGTTGAAAACACTGCGACATTCATGTGAATATATTTCATTAACCAAGGCAGATATGGATATAAAACATACATGAATCGATAGAGTAACACGTGCCCTTTGAGATAAAACCAAGATTGAAAGAATTGGATACGTTTTAGACCATTTATACTCGAATACACGGAGCCTTCTTTGTGCGGGAACAGGACCTGTGTACCACAGATAAGTCAGAATTACGCAAAAATAGCAGGCAGTTGCACATCAACTCGGACATTCTGATGACGATATTTCCCTAACGACAGCCACTATGGATATGAAACTGACATGAATCGATAGAAGAACATGTGCCCTTCAGGATAAAACCAAGATGGCCAGAATTAGATAGGTTTTAGATTATTTATGCTCGAATAGACGGAGTCTTCTTTGCGTGGGAACAGGACATGTGTACCACAGATAAGTCTTAATTACGCAAAAATTGGAGAAGGTTGAAAACACTGCGACATTCATGTGAATATATTTCATTAACCAAGGCAGATATGGATATAAAACATACATGAATCGATAGAGTAACACGTGCCCTTTGAAATAAAACCAAGATTGAAAGAACTGGAAAGGTTTTAGACCATTTATACTCGAATACACGGAGCCTTCTTTGTGCGGGAACAGGACCTGTGTACCACAAATAAGTCAGAATTATGCAAAAATAGCAGGCAGTTGCACATCAACTCGGACATTCTGATGACGATATTTCCCTAAAGACAGCAAATATCGATATGAAACTGACATGAATCGATAGAGGAACATGTGCCCTTTGGGATAAAACCAAGATGGCCAGAATTAGATAGGTTTTAGATTATTTATGCTCGAATACACGGAGTCTTCTTTGCGTGGGAACAGGACATGTGTACCACAGATAAGTCTTAATTACGCAAAAATTGGAGAAGGTTGAAAACACTGCGACATTCATGTGAATATATTTCATTAACCAAGGCAGATATGGATATAAAACTTAGATGAATCGATAGAGTAACACGTGCCCTTTGAGATAAAACCAAGATTGAAAGAATTGGATACGTTTTAGACCATTTATACTCGAATACACGGAGCCTTCTTTGTGCGGGAACAGGACCTGTGTACCACAGATAAGTCAGAATTAAGCAAAAATAGCAGGCAGTTGCACATCAACTCGGACATTCTGATGACGATATTTCCCTAACGACAGCAAATATGGATATGAAACTGACATGAATCGATAGAGGAACATGTGCCCTTTGGGATAAAACCAAGATGGCCAGAATTAGATAGGTTTTAGATTATTTATGCTCGAATAGACGGAGTCTTCTTTGCGTGGGAACAGGACATGTGTACCAAAGATAACCCAGAATTACGCAAAAATTGGAGAAGGTTGAAAAGACTGCGACATTCATGTGCAGATATTTTATTAACCAAGGCAGATATGGATATAAAACTTACATGAATCGACAGAGTAGCACGTGCCCTTTGAGATAAAACCAAGATTGAAAAAATTGGATACGTTTTAGACCATTTATACTCGAATACACGGAGCCTTCTTTGTGCGGGAACAGGACCTGTGTACCACAAATAAGTCAGAATTATGCAAAAATAGCAGGCAGTTGCACATCAACTCGGACATTCTGATGACGATATTTCCCTAAAGACAGCAAATATGGATATGAAACTGACATGAATCGATAGAGGAACATGTGCCCTTTGGGATAAAACCAAGATGGCCAGAATTAGATAGGTTTTAGATTATTTATGCTCGAATACACGGAGTCTTCTTTGCGTGGGAACAGGACATGTGTACCACAGATAAGTCTTAATTACGCAAAAATTGGAGAAGGTTGAAAACACTGCGACATTCATGTGAATATATTTCATTAACCAAGGCAGATATGGATATAAAACTTACATGAATCGATAGAGTAACACGTGCCCTTTGAGATAAAACCAAGATTGAAAGAATTGGATACGTTTTAGACCATTTATACTCGAATACACGGAGCCTTTTTTGTGCGGGAACAGGACCTGTGTACCACAGATAAGTCAGAATTACGCAAAAATAGCAGGCAGTTGCACATCAACTCGGACATTCTGATGACGATATTTCCCTAAAGACAGCAAATATCGATATGAAACTGACATGAATCGATAGAGGAACATGTGCCCTTTGGGATAAAACCAAGATGGCCAGAATTAGATAGGTTTTAGATTATTTATGCTCGAATACACGGAGTCTTCTTTGCGTGGGAACAGGACATGTGTACCACAGATAAGTCTTAATTACGCAAAAATTGGAGAAGGTTGAAAACACTGCGACATTCATGTGAATATATTTCATTAACCAAGGCAGATATGGATATAAAACTTACATGAATCGATAGAGTAACACGTGCCCTTTGAGATAAAACCAAGATTGAAAGAATTGGATACGTTTTAGACCATTTATACTCGAATACACGGAGCCTTCTTTGTGCGGGAACAGGACCTGTGTACCACAGATAAGTCAGAATTACGCAAAAATAGCAGGCAGTTGCACATCAACTCGGACATTCTGATGACGATATTTCCCTAACGACAGCCACTATGGATATGAAACTGACATGAATCGATAGAAGAACATGTGCCCTTCAGGATAAAACCAAGATGGCCAGAATTAGATAGGTTTTAGATTATTTATGCTCGAATACACGGAGTCTTCTTTGCGTGGGAACAGGACATGTGTACCACAGATAAGTCTTAATTACGCAAAAATTGGAGAAGGTTGAAAACACTGCGACATTCATGTGAATATATTTCATTAACCAAGGCAGATATGGATATAAAACTTACATGAATCGATAGAGTAACACGTGCCCTTTGAGATAAAACCAAGATTGAAAGAATTGGATACGTTTTAGACCATTTATACTCGAATACACGGAGCCTTTTTTGTGCGGGAACAGGACCTGTGTACCACAGATAAGTCAGAATTACGCAAAAATAGCAGGCAGTTGCACATCAACTCGGACATTCTGATGACGATATTTCCCTAAAGACAGCAAATATCGATATGAAACTGACATGAATCGATAGAGGAACATGTGCCCTTTGGGATAAAACCAAGATGGCCAGAATTAGATAGGTTTTAGATTATTTATGCTCGAATACACGGAGTCTTCTTTGCGTGGGAACAGGACATGTGTACCACGGATAAGTCTTAATTACGCAAAAATTGGAGAAGGTTGAAAACACTGCGACATTCATGTGAATATATTTCATTAACCAAGGCAGATATGGATATAAAACTTACATGAATCGACAGAGTAACACGTGCCCTTTGAGATAAAACCAAGATTGAAAGAATTGGATACGTTTTAGACCATTTATACTCGAATACACGGAGCCTTCTTTGTGCGGGAACAGGACCTGTGTACCACAGATAAGTCAGAATTAAGCAAAAATAGCAGGCAGTTGCACATCAACTCGGACATTCTGATGACGATATTTCCCTAACGACAGCCACTATGGATATGAAACTGACATGAATCGATAGAAGAACATGTGCCCTTCAGGATAAAACCAAGATGGCCAGAATTAGATAGGTTTTAGATTATTTATGCTCGAATAGACGGAGTCTTCTTTGCGTGGGAACAGGACATGTGTACCACAGATAAGTCTTAATTACGCAAAAATTGGAGAAGGTTGAAAACACTGCGACATTCATGTGAATATATTTCATTAACCAAGGCAGATATGGATATAAAACATACATGAATCGATAGAGTAACACGTGCCCTTTGAGATAAAACCAAGATTGAAAGAATTGGATACGTTTTAGACCATTTATACTCGAATACACGGAGCCTTCTTTGTGCGGGAACAGGACCTGTGTACCACAAATAAGTCAGAATTATGCAAAAATAGCAGGCAGTTGCACATCAACTCGGACATTCTGATGACGATATTTCCCTAAAGACAGCAAATATCGATATGAAACTGACATGAATCGATAGAGGAACATGTGCCCTTTGGGATAAAACCAAGATGGCCAGAATTAGATAGGTTTTAGATTATTTATGCTCGAATACACGGAGTCTTCTTTGCGTGGGAACAGGACATGTGTACCACAGATAAGTCTTAATTACGCAAAAATTGGAGAAGGTTGAAAACACTGCGACATTCATGTGAATATATTTCATTAACCAAGGCAGATATGGATATAAAACTTAGATGAATCGATAGAGTAACACGTGCCCTTTGAGATAAAACCAAGATTGAAAGAATTGGATACGTTTTAGACCATTTATACTCGAATACACGGAGCCTTCTTTGTGCGGGAACAGGACCTGTGTACCACAGATAAGTCAGAATTAAGCAAAAATAGCAGGCAGTTGCACATCAACTCGGACATTCTGATGACGATATTTCCCTAACGACAGCAAATATGGATATGAAACTGACATGAATCGATAGAGGAACATGTGCCCTTTGGGATAAAACCAAGATGGCCAGAATTAGATAGGTTTTAGATTATTTATGCTCGAATAGACGGAGTCTTCTTTGCGTGGGAACAGGACATGTGTACCAAAGATAACCCAGAATTACGCAAAAATTGGAGAAGGTTGAAAAGACTGCGACATTCATGTGCAGATATTTTATTAACCAAGGCAGATATGGATATAAAACTTACATGAATCGACAGAGTAGCACGTGCCCTTTGAGATAAAACCAAGATTGAAAAAATTGGATACGTTTTAGACCATTTATACTCGAATACACGGAGCCTTCTTTGTGCGGGAACAGGACCTGTGTACCACAAATAAGTCAGAATTATGCAAAAATAGCAGGCAGTTGCACATCAACTCGGACATTCTGATGACGATATTTCCCTAAAGACAGCAAATATGGATATGAAACTGACATGAATCGATAGAGGAACATGTGCCCTTTGGGATAAAACCAAGATGGCCAGAATTAGATAGGTTTTAGATTATTTATGCTCGAATACACGGAGTCTTCTTTGCGTGGGAACAGGACATGTGTACCACAGATAAGTCTTAATTACGCAAAAATTGGAGAAGGTTGAAAACACTGCGACATTCATGTGAATATATTTCATTAACCAAGGCAGATATGGATATAAAACTTACATGAATCGATAGAGTAACACGTGCCCTTTGAGATAAAACCAAGATTGAAAGAATTGGATACGTTTTAGACCATTTATACTCGAATACACGGAGCCTTTTTTGTGCGGGAACAGGACCTGTGTACCACAGATAAGTCAGAATTACGCAAAAATAGCAGGCAGTTGCACATCAACTCGGACATTCTGATGACGATATTTCCCTAACGACAGCCACTATGGATATGAAACTGACATGAATCGATAGAAGAACATGTGCCCTTCAGGATAAAACCAAGATGGCCAGAATTAGATAGGTTTTAGATTATTTATGCTCGAATACACGGAGTCTTCTTTGCGTGGGAACAGGACATGTGTATTACGGATAAGTCTTAATTACGCAAAAATTGGAGAAGGTTGAAAACACTGCGACATTCATGTGAATATATTTCATTAACCAAGGCAGATATGGATATAAAACATACATGAATCGATAGAGTAACACGTGCCCTTTGAAATAAAACCAAGATTGAAAGAACTGGAAAGGTTTTAGACCATTTATACTCGAATACACGGAGCCTTCTTTGTGCGGGAACAGGACCTGTGTACCACAAATAAGTCAGAATTATGCAAAAATAGCAGGCAGTTGCACATCAACTCGGACATTCTGATGACGATATTTCCCTAAAGACAGCAAATATCGATATGAAACTGACATGAATCGATAGAGGAACATGTGCCCTTTGGGATAAAACCAAGATGGCCAGAATTAGATAGGTTTTAGATTATTTATGCTCGAATACACGGAGTCTTCTTTGCGTGGGAACAGGACATGTGTACCACAGATAAGTCTTAATTACGCAAAAATTGGAGAAGGTTGAAAACACTGCGACATTCATGTGAATATATTTCATTAACCAAGGCAGATATGGATATAAAACTTACATGAATCGATAGAGTAACACGTGCCCTTTGAGATAAAACCAAGATTGAAAAAATTGGATACGTTTTAGACCATTTATACTCGAATACACGGAGCCTTCTTTGTGCGGGAACAGGACCTGTGTACCACAGATAAGTCAGAATTACGCAAAAATAGCAGGCAGTTGCACATCAACTCGGACATTCTGATGACGATATTTCCCTAACGACAGCCACTATGGATATGAAACTGACATGAATCGATAGAAGAACATGTGCCCTTCAGGATAAAACCAAGATGGCCAGAATTAGATAGGTTTTAGATTATTTATGCTCGAATAGACGGAGTCTTCTTTGCGTGGGAACAGGACATGTGTACCAAAGATAACCCAGAATTACGCAAAAATTGGAGAAGGTTGAAAAGACTGCGACATTCATGTGCAGATATTTTATTAACCAAGGCAGATATGGATATAAAACTTACATGAATCGATAGAGTAGCACGTGCCCTTTGAGATAAAACCAAGATTGAAAAAATTGGATACGTTTTAGACCATTTATACTCGAATACACGGAGCCTTCTTTGTGCGGGAACAGGACCTGTGTACCACAGATAAGTCAGAATTACACCAAAATAGCAGGCAGTTGCACATCAACTCGGACATTCTTATGACGATATTTCCCTAACGACAGCATATATCGATATGAAACTTACATGAATCGATAGAGGAACATGTGCCCTTTGAGATAAAGCCAAGATGGCCAGAATTGGATAGGTTTTAGATTATTTATGGTCGAATAACGGAGTCTTCTTTGCGTGGGAACAGGACATGTGTACCACAGATAAGTCAGAGTTATGCAAAAATTGGAGAAGGTTGAAAACACTGCGACATTCATGTGAATATATTACATTAACCAAGGCAGATATGGATATAAAACTTACATGAATCGACAGAGTAACACGTGCCCTTTGAGATAAAACAAAGATTGAAAGAATTGGATACGTTTTAGACCATTTATACTCGAATACACGGAGCCTTCTTTGTGCGGGAACAGGACCTGTGTACCACAAATAAGTCAGAATTATGCAAAAATAGCAGGCAGTTGCACATCAACTCGGACATTCTGATGACGATATTTCCCTAACGACAGCAAATATGGATATGAAACTGACATGAATCGATAGAGGAACATGTGCCCTTTGGGATAAAACCAAGATGGCCAGAATTAGATAGGTTTTAGATTATTTATGCTCGAATAGACGGAGTCTTCTTTGCGTGGGAACAGGACATGTGTACCAAAGATAACCCAGAATTACGCAAAAATTGGAGAAGGTTGAAAAGACTGCGACATTCATGTGCAGATATTTCATTAACCAAGGCAGATATGGATATAAAACTTACATGAATCGATAGAGTAGCACGTGCCCTTTGAGATAAAACCAAGATTGAAAAAATTGGATACGTTTTAGACCATTTATACTCGAATACACGGAGCCTTCTTTGTGCGGGAACAGGACCTGTGTACCACCGATAAGGCAGAATTACGCAAAAATAGCAGGCAGTTGCACATCAACTCGGACATTCTTATGACGATATTTCCCTAACGACGGCAGATATGGATATAAAACGTATATGAATCGATAGAGCAACACGAGCCCTTTGAGAAAAAAACAAAATCGCAAGAATTAGATAAGTTTCAGACCATTTATACTCGAATACACGGAGCCTTCTTTGTGCGGGAACAGGACCTGTGTACCACAGATAAGTCAGAATTATGCAAAAATAGCAGGCAGTTGCACATCAACTCGGACATTCTTATGACGATATTTCCCTAACGACAGCAAATATCGATATGAAACTTACATGAATCGATAGAGGAACATGTGCCCTTTGAGATAAAGCCAAGATGGCCAGAATTGGATAGGTTTTAGATTATTTATGGTCGAATACACGGAGTCTTCTTTGCGTGGGAACAGGACATGTGTACCACAGATAAGTCTTAATTACGCAAAAATTGGAGAAGGTTGAAAACACTGCGACATTCATGTGAATATATTTCATTAACCAAGGCAGATATGGATATAAAACTTACATGAATCGACAGAGTAACACGTGCCCTTTGAGATAAAACCAAGATTGAGAGAATTGGATACGTTTTAGACCATTTATACTCGAATACACGGAGCCTTCTTTGTGCAGGAACAGGACCTGTGTACCACCGATAAGTCAGAATTACGCAAAAATAGCAGGCAGTTGCATATCAACTCGGACATTCTTATGACGATATTTCCCTAACGACAGCAAATATGGATAAGAAACTTACATGAATCGATAGAGCAACACGAGCCCTTTGAGATAAAAGCAAGATTGCAAGAATTAGATAAGTTTTAGACCATTTATATTCGAATACACGGAGCCTTCTTTGTGCGGGAACAGGACCTGTGTACCACAGATAAGTCAGAATTATGCAAAAATAGCAGGCAGTTGCACATCAACTCGGACATTCTGATGACGATATTTCCCTAACGACAGCAAATATGGATATGAAACTGACATGAATCGATAGAGGAACATGTGCCCTTTGGGATAAAACCAAGATGGCCAGAATTAGATAGGTTTTAGATTATTTATGCTCGAATAGACGGAGTCTTCTTTGCGTGGGAACAGGACATGTGTACCAAAGATAACCCAGAATTACGCAAAAATTGGAGAAGGTTGAAAAGACTGCGACATTCATGTGCAGATATTTTATTAACCAAGGCAGATATGGATATAAAACTTACATGAATCGATAGAGTAGCACGTGCCCTTTGAGATAAAACCAAGATTGAAAAAATTGGATACGTTTTAGACCATTTATACTCGAATACACGGAGCCTTCTTTGTGCGGGAACAGGACCTGTGTACCACAGATAAGTCAGAATTACACCAAAATAGCAGGCAGTTGCACATCAACTCGGACATTCTTATGACGATATTTCCCTAACGACAGCATATATCGATATGAAACTTACATGAATCGATAGAGGAACATGTGCCCTTTGAGATAAAGCCAAGATGGCCAGAATTGGATAGGTTTTAGATTATTTATGGTCGAATAACGGAGTCTTCTTTGCGTGGGAACAGGACATGTGTACCACAGATAAGTCAGAGTTATGCAAAAATTGGAGAAGGTTGAAAACACTGCGACATTCATGTGAATATATTACATTAACCAAGGCAGATATGGATATAAAACTTACATGAATCGACAGAGTAACACGTGCCCTTTGAGATAAAACAAAGATTGAAAGAATTGGATACGTTTTAGACCATTTATACTCGAATACACGGAGCCTTCTTTGTGCGGGAACAGGACCTGTGTACCACAAATAAGTCAGAATTATGCAAAAATAGCAGGCAGTTGCACATCAACTCGGACATTCTGATGACGATATTTCCCTAACGACAGCAAATATGGATATGAAACTGACATGAATCGATAGAGGAACATGTGCCCTTTGGGATAAAACCAAGATGGCAAGAATTAGATAGGTTTTAGATTATTTATGCTCGAATAGACGGAGTGTTCTTTGCGTGGGAACAGGACATGTGTACCAAAGATAACCCAGAATTACGCAAAAATTGGAGAAGGTTGAAAAGACTGCGACATTCATGTGCAGATATTTCATTAACCAAGGCAGATATGGATATAAAACTTACATGAATCGATAGAGTAGCACGTGCCCTTTGAGATAAAACCAAGATTGAAAAAATTGGATACGTTTTAGACCATTTATACTCGAATACACGGAGCCTTCTTTGTGCGGGAACAGGACCTGTGTACCACCGATAAGGCAGAATTACGCAAAAATAGCAGGCAGTTGCACATCAACTCGGACATTCTTATGACGATATTTCCCTAACGACGGCAGATATGGATATAAAACGTATATGAATCGATAGAGCAACACGAGCCCTTTGAGATAAAAGCAAAATCGCAAGAATTAGATAAGTTTCAGACCATTTATACTCGAATACACGGAGCCTTCTTTGTGCGGGAACAGGACCTGTGTACCACAGATAAGTCAGAATTATGCAAAAATAGCAGGCAGTTGCACATCAACTCGGACATTCTTATGACGATATTTCCCTAACGACAGCAAATATCGATATGAAACTTACATGAATCGATAGAGGAACATGTGCCCTTTGAGATAAAGCCAAGATGGCCAGAATTGGATAGGTTTTAGATTATTTATGGTCGAATACACGGAGTCTTCTTTGCGTGGGAACAGGACATGTGTACCACAGATAAGTCTTAATTACGCAAAAATTGGAGAAGGTTGAAAACACTGCGACATTCATGTGCAGATATTTCATTAACCAAGGCAGATATGGATTTAAAATCTACATGAATCGATAGAGTAACACGTGCCCTTTGAGATAAAACAAAGATTGAAAGAATTGGATACGTTTTAGACCATTTATACTCGAATACACGGAGCCTTCTTTGTGCGGGAACAGGACCTGTGTACCACAGATAAGTCAGAATTATGCAAAAATAGCAGGCAGTTGCACATCAACTCGGACATTCTGATGACGATATTTCCCTAACGACAGCAAATATGGATATGAAACTGACATGAATCGATAGAGGAACATGTGCCCTTTGGGATAAAACCAAGATTGCCAGAATTAGATAGGTTTTAGATTATTTATGCTCGAATAGACGGAGTCTTCTTTGCGTGGGAACAGGACATGTGTACCAAAGATAACCCAGAATTACGCAAAAATTGGAGAAGGTTGAAAAGACTGCGACATTCATGTGCAGATATTTCATTAACCAAGGCAGATATGGATATAAAACTTACATGAATCGACAGAGTAGCACGTGCCCTTTGAGATAAAACCAAGATTGAAAAAATTGGATACGTTTTAGACCATTTATACTCGAATACACGGAGCCTTCTTTGTGCGGGAACAGGACCTGTGTACCACAGATAAGTCAGAATTATTCAAAAATAGCAGGCAGTTGCACATCAACTCGGACATTCTTATGACGATATTTCCCTAACGACAGCAAATATCGATATGAAACTTACATGAATCGATAGAGGAACATGTGCCCTTTGAGATAAAGCCAACATGGCAAGAATTGGATAGGTTTTAGATTATTTATGGTCGAATACACGGAGTCTTCTTTGCGTGGGAAGAGGACATGTGTACCACAGATAAGTCTTAATTACGCAAAAATTGGAGAAGGTTGAAAACACTGCGACATTCATGTGAATATATTTCATTAACCAAGGCAGATATGGATATAAAACATACATGAATCGATAGAGTAACACGTGCCCTTTGAGATAAAACCAAGATTGAAAGAATTGGATACGTTTTAGACCATTTATACTCGAATACACGGAGCCTTCTTTGTGCGGGAACAGGACCTGTGTACCACAGATAAGTCAGAATTACGCAAAAATAGCAGGCAGTTGCACATCAACTCGGACATTCTGATGACGATATTTCCCTAACGACAGCCACTATGGATATGAAACTGACATGAATCGATAGAAGAACATGTGCCCTTCAGGATAAAACCAAGATGGCCAGAATTAGATAGGTTTTAGATTATTTATGCTCGAATAGACGGAGTCTTCTTTGCGTGGGAACAGGACATGTGTACCACGGATAAGTCTTAATTACGCAAAAATTGGAGAAGGTTGAAAACACTGCGACATTCATGTGAATATATTTCATTAACCAAGGCAGATATGGATATAAAACATACATGAATCGATAGAGTAACATGTGCCCTTTGAAATAAAACCAAGATTGAAAGAACTGGAAAGGTTTTAGACCATTTATACTCGAATACACGGAGCCTTCTTTGTGCGGAAACAGGACCTGTGTACCACAAATAAGTCAGAATTATGCAAAAATAGCAGGCAGTTGCACATCAACTCGGACATTCTGATGACGATATTTCCCTAAAGACAGCAAATATGGATATGAAACTGACATGAATCGATAGAGGAACATGTGCCCTTTGGGATAAAACCAAGATGGCCAGAATTAGATAGGTTTTAGATTATTTATGCTCGAATACACGGAGTCTTCTTTGCGTGGGAACAGGACATGTGTACCACAGATAAGTCTTAATTACGCAAAAATTGGAGAAGGTTGAAAACACTGCGACATTCATGTGAATATATTTCATTAACCAAGGCAGATATGGATATAAAACTTACATGAATCGATAGAGTAACACGTGCCCTTTGAGATAAAACCAAGATTGAAAGAATTGGATACGTTTTAGACCATTTATACTCGAATACACGGAGCCTTCTTTGTGCGGGAACAGGACCTGTGTACCACAGATAAGTCAGAATTACGCAAAAATAGCAGGCAGTTGCACATCAACTCGGACATTCTGATGACGATATTTCCCTAACGACAGCCACTATGGATATGAAACTGACATGAATCGATAGAGGAACATGTGCCCTTTGGGATAAAACCAAGATGGCCAGAATTAGATAGGTTTTAGATTATTTATGCTCGAATAGACGGAGTCTTCTTTGCGTGGGAACAGGACATGTGTACCACGGATAAGTCTTAATTACGCAAAAATTGGAGAAGGTTGAAAACACTGCGACATTCATGTGAATATATTTCATTAACCAAGGCAGATATGGATATAAAACATACATGAATCGATAGAGTAACACGTGCCCTTTGAAATAAAACCAAGATTGAAAGAACTGGAAAGGTTTTAGACCATTTATACTCGAATACACGGGGCCTTCTTTGTGCGGGAACAGGACCTGTGTACCACAAATAAGTCAGAATTATGCAAAAATAGCAGGCAGTTGCACATCAACTCGGACATTCTGATGACGATATTTCCCTAAAGACAGCAAATATGGATATGAAACTGACATGAATCGATAGAGGAACATGTGCCCTTTGGAATAAAACCAAGATGGCCAGAATTAGATAGGTTTTAGATTATTTATGCTCGAATACACGGAGTCTTCTTTGCGTGGGAACAGGACATGTGTACCACAGATAAGTCTTAATTACGCAAAAATTGGAGAAGGTTGAAAACACTGCGACATTCATGTGAATATATTTCATTAACCAAGGCAGATATGGATATAAAACTTACATGAATCGATAGAGTAACACGTGCCCTTTGAGATAAAACCAAGATTGAAAGAATTGGATACGTTTTAGACCATTTATACTCGAATACACGGAGCCTTCTTTGTGCGGGAACAGGACCTGTGTACCACAGATAAGTCAGAATTACGCAAAAATAGCAGGCAGTTGCACATCAACTCGGACATTCTGATGACGATATTTCCCTAACGACAGCCACTATGGATATGAAACTGACATGAATCGATAGAAGAACATGTGCCCTTCAGGATAAAACCAAGATGGCCAGAATTAGATAGGTTTTAGATTATTTATGCTCGAATACACGGAGTCTTCTTTGCGTGGGAACAGGACATGTGTACCACGGATAAGTCTTAATTACGCAAAAATTGGAGAAGGTTGAAAACACTGCGACATTCATGTGAATATATTTCATTAACCAAGGCAGATATGGATATAAAACTTACATGAATCGACAGAGTAACACGTGCCCTTTGAGATAAAACCAAGATTGAAAGAATTGGATACGTTTTAGACCATTTATACTCGAATACACGGAGCCTTCTTTGTGCGGGAACAGGACCTGTGTACCACAGATAAGTCAGAATTAAGCAAAAATAGCAGGCAGTTGCACATCAACTCGGACATTCTGATGACGATATTTCCCTAACGACAGCCACTATGGATATGAAACTGACATGAATCGATAGAGGAACATGTGCCCTTTGGGATAAAACCAAGATGGCCAGAATTAGATAGGTTTTAGATTATTTATGCTCGAATAGACGGAGTCTTCTTTGCGTGGGAACAGGACATGTGTACCACGGATAAGTCTTAATTACGCAAAAATTGGAGAAGGTTGAAAACACTGCGACATTCATGTGAATATATTTCATTAACCAAGGCAGATATGGATATAAAACATACATGAATCGATAGAGTAACACGTGCCCTTTGAAATAAAACCAAGATTGAAAGAACTGGAAAGGTTTTAGACCATTTATACTCGAATACACGGAGCCTTCTTTGTGCGGGAACAGGACCTGTGTACCACAAATAAGTCAGAATTATGCAAAAATAGCAGGCAGTTGCACATCAACTCGGACATTCTGATGACGATATTTCCCTAAAGACAGCCACTATGGATATGAAACTGACATGAATCGATAGAAGAACATGTGCCCTTCAGGATAAAACCAAGATGGCCAGAATTAGATAGGTTTTAGATTATTTATGCTCGAATACACGGAGTCTTCTTTGCGTGGGAACAGGACATGTGTACCACAGATAAGTCTTAATTACGCAAAAATTGGAGAAGGTTGAAAACACTGCGACATTCATGTGAATATATTTCATTAACCAAGGCAGATATGGATATAAAACATACATGAATCGATAGAGTAACACGTGCCCTTTGAGATAAAACCAAGATTGAAAGAATTGGATACGTTTTAGACCATTTATACTCGAATACACGGAGCCTTCTTTGTGCGGGAACAGGACCTGTGTACCACAGATAAGTCAGAATTACGCAAAAATAGCAGGCAGTTGCACATCAACTCGGACATTCTGATGACGATATTTCCCTAACGACAGCCACTATGGATATGAAACTGACATGAATCGATAGAAGAACATGTGCCCTTCAGGATAAAACCAAGATGGCCAGAATTAGATAGGTTTTAGATTATTTATGCTCGAATAGACGGAGTCTTCTTTGCGTGGGAACAGGACATGTGTACCAAAGATAACCCAGAATTACGCAAAAATTGGAGAAGGTTGAAAAGACTGCGACATTCATGTGCAGATATTTTATTAACCAAGGCAGATATGGATATAAAACTTACATGAATCGACAGAGTAGCACGTGCCCTTTGAGATAAAACCAAGATTGAAAAAATTGGATACGTTTTAGACCATTTATACTCGAATACACGGAGCCTTCTTTGTGCGGGAACAGGACCTGTGTACCACAAATAAGTCAGAATTATGCAAAAATAGCAGGCAGTTGCACATCAACTCGGACATTCTGATGACGATATTTCCCTAAAGACAGCAAATATGGATATGAAACTGACATGAATCGATAGAGGAACATGTGCCCTTTGGGATAAAACCAAGATGGCCAGAATTAGATAGGTTTTAGATTATTTATGCTCGAATACACGGAGTCTTCTTTGCGTGGGAACAGGACATGTGTACCACAGATAAGTCTTAATTACGCAAAAATTGGAGAAGGTTGAAAACACTGCGACATTCATGTGAATATATTTCATTAACCAAGGCAGATATGGATATAAAACTTACATGAATCGATAGAGTAACACGTGCCCTTTGAGATAAAACCAAGATTGAAAGAATTGGATACGTTTTAGACCATTTATACTCGAATACACGGAGCCTTTTTTGTGCGGGAACAGGACCTGTGTACCACAGATAAGTCAGAATTACGCAAAAATAGCAGGCAGTTGCACATCAACTCGGACATTCTGATGACGATATTTCCCTAACGACAGCCACTATGGATATGAAACTGACATGAATCGATAGAAGAACATGTGCCCTTCAGGATAAAACCAAGATGGCCAGAATTAGATAGGTTTTAGATTATTTATGCTCGAATACACGGAGTCTTCTTTGCGTGGGAACAGGACATGTGTATTACGGATAAGTCTTAATTACGCAAAAATTGGAGAAGGTTGAAAACACTGCGACATTCATGTGAATATATTTCATTAACCAAGGCAGATATGGATATAAAACATACATGAATCGATAGAGTAACACGTGCCCTTTGAAATAAAACCAAGATTGAAAGAACTGGAAAGGTTTTAGACCATTTATACTCGAATACACGGAGCCTTCTTTGTGCGGGAACAGGACCTGTGTACCACAAATAAGTCAGAATTATGCAAAAATAGCAGGCAGTTGCACATCAACTCGGACATTCTGATGACGATATTTCCCTAAAGACAGCAAATATGGATATGAAACTGACATGAATCGATAGAGGAACATGTGCCCTTTGGGATAAAACCAAGATGGCCAGAATTAGATAGGTTTTAGATTATTTATGCTCGAATACACGGAGTCTTCTTTGCGTGGGAACAGGACATGTGTACCACAGATAAGTCTTAATTACGCAAAAATTGGAGAAGGTTGAAAACACTGCGACATTCATGTGAATATATTTCATTAACCAAGGCAGATATGGATATAAAACTTACATGAATCGATAGAGTAACACGTGCCCTTTGAGATAAAACCAAGATTGAAAGAATTGGATACGTTTTAGACCATTTATACTCGAATACACGGAGCCTTTTTTGTGCGGGAACAGGACCTGTGTACCACAGATAAGTCAGAATTACGCAAAAATAGCAGGCAGTTGCACATCAACTCGGACATTCTGATGACGATATTTCCCTAACGACAGCCACTATGGATATGAAACTGACATGAATCGATAGAAGAACATGTGCCCTTCAGGATAAAACCAAGATGGCCAGAATTAGATAGGTTTTAGATTATTTATGCTCGAATACACGGAGTCTTCTTTGCGTGGGAACAGGACATGTGTATTACGGATAAGTCTTAATTACGCAAAAATTGGAGAAGGTTGAAAACACTGCGACATTCATGTGAATATATTTCATTAACCAAGGCAGATATGGATATAAAACATACATGAATCGATAGAGTAACACGTGCCCTTTGAAATAAAACCAAGATTGAAAGAACTGGAAAGGTTTTAGACCATTTATACTCGAATACACGGAGCCTTCTTTGTGCGGGAACAGGACCTGTGTACCACAAATAAGTCAGAATTATGCAAAAATAGCAGGCAGTTGCACATCAACTCGGACATTCTGATGACGATATTTCCCTAAAGACAGCAAATATCGATATGAAACTGACATGAATCGATAGAGGAACATGTGCCCTTTGGGATAAAACCAAGATGGCCAGAATTAGATAGGTTTTAGATTATTTATGCTCGAATACACGGAGTCTTCTTTGCGTGGGAACAGGACATGTGTACCACAGATAAGTCTTAATTACGCAAAAATTGGAGAAGGTTGAAAACACTGCGACATTCATGTGAATATATTTCATTAACCAAGGCAGATATGGATATAAAACTTACATGAATCGATAGAGTAACACGTGCCCTTTGAGATAAAACCAAGATTGAAAAAATTGGATACGTTTTAGACCATTTATACTCGAATACACGGAGCCTTCTTTGTGCGGGAACAGGACCTGTGTACCACAGATAAGTCAGAATTACGCAAAAATAGCAGGCAGTTGCACATCAACTCGGACATTCTGATGACGATATTTCCCTAACGACAGCCACTATGGATATGAAACTGACATGAATCGATAGAAGAACATGTGCCCTTCAGGATAAAACCAAGATGGCCAGAATTAGATAGGTTTTAGATTATTTATGCTCGAATAGACGGAGTCTTCTTTGCGTGGGAACAGGACATGTGTACCAAAGATAACCCAGAATTACGCAAAAATTGGAGAAGGTTGAAAAGACTGCGACATTCATGTGCAGATATTTTATTAACCAAGGCAGATATGGATATAAAACTTACATGAATCGATAGAGTAGCACGTGCCCTTTGAGATAAAACCAAGATTGAAAAAATTGGATACGTTTTAGACCATTTATACTCGAATACACGGAGCCTTCTTTGTGCGGGAACAGGACCTGTGTACCACAGATAAGTCAGAATTACACCAAAATAGCAGGCAGTTGCACATCAACTCGGACATTCTTATGACGATATTTCCCTAACGACAGCATATATCGATATGAAACTTACATGAATCGATAGAGGAACATGTGCCCTTTGAGATAAAGCCAAGATGGCCAGAATTGGATAGGTTTTAGATTATTTATGGTCGAATAACGGAGTCTTCTTTGCGTGGGAACAGGACATGTGTACCACAGATAAGTCAGAGTTATGCAAAAATTGGAGAAGGTTGAAAACACTGCGACATTCATGTGAATATATTACATTAACCAAGGCAGATATGGATATAAAACTTACATGAATCGACAGAGTAACACGTGCCCTTTGAGATAAAACAAAGATTGAAAGAATTGGATACGTTTTAGACCATTTATACTCGAATACACGGAGCCTTCTTTGTGCGGGAACAGGACCTGTGTACCACAAATAAGTCAGAATTATGCAAAAATAGCAGGCAGTTGCACATCAACTCGGACATTCTGATGACGATATTTCCCTAACGACAGCAAATATGGATATGAAACTGACATGAATCGATAGAGGAACATGTGCCCTTTGGGATAAAACCAAGATGGCCAGAATTAGATAGGTTTTAGATTATTTATGCTCGAATAGACGGAGTCTTCTTTGCGTGGGAACAGGACATGTGTACCAAAGATAACCCAGAATTACGCAAAAATTGGAGAAGGTTGAAAAGACTGCGACATTCATGTGCAGATATTTCATTAACCAAGGCAGATATGGATATAAAACTTACATGAATCGATAGAGTAGCACGTGCCCTTTGAGATAAAACCAAGATTGAAAAAATTGGATACGTTTTAGACCATTTATACTCGAATACACGGAGCCTTCTTTGTGCGGGAACAGGACCTGTGTACCACCGATAAGGCAGAATTACGCAAAAATAGCAGGCAGTTGCACATCAACTCGGACATTCTTATGACGATATTTCCCTAACGACGGCAGATATGGATATAAAACGTATATGAATCGATAGAGCAACACGAGCCCTTTGAGAAAAAAACAAAATCGCAAGAATTAGATAAGTTTCAGACCATTTATACTCGAATACACGGAGCCTTCTTTGTGCGGGAACAGGACCTGTGTACCACAGATAAGTCAGAATTATGCAAAAATAGCAGGCAGTTGCACATCAACTCGGACATTCTTATGACGATATTTCCCTAACGACAGCAAATATCGATATGAAACTTACATGAATCGATAGAGGAACATGTGCCCTTTGAGATAAAGCCAAGATGGCCAGAATTGGATAGGTTTTAGATTATTTATGGTCGAATACACGGAGTCTTCTTTGCGTGGGAACAGGACATGTGTACCACAGATAAGTCTTAATTACGCAAAAATTGGAGAAGGTTGAAAACACTGCGACATTCATGTGAATATATTTCATTAACCAAGGCAGATATGGATATAAAACTTACATGAATCGACAGAGTAACACGTGCCCTTTGAGATAAAACCAAGATTGAGAGAATTGGATACGTTTTAGACCATTTATACTCGAATACACGGAGCCTTCTTTGTGCAGGAACAGGACCTGTGTACCACCGATAAGTCAGAATTACGCAAAAATAGCAGGCAGTTGCATATCAACTCGGACATTCTTATGACGATATTTCCCTAACGACAGCAAATATGGATAAGAAACTTACATGAATCGATAGAGCAACACGAGCCCTTTGAGATAAAAGCAAGATTGCAAGAATTAGATAAGTTTTAGACCATTTATATTCGAATACACGGAGCCTTCTTTGTGCGGGAACAGGACCTGTGTACCACAGATAAGTCAGAATTATGCAAAAATAGCAGGCAGTTGCACATCAACTCGGACATTCTGATGACGATATTTCCCTAACGACAGCAAATATGGATATGAAACTGACATGAATCGATAGAGGAACATGTGCCCTTTGGGATAAAACCAAGATGGCCAGAATTAGATAGGTTTTAGATTATTTATGCTCGAATAGACGGAGTCTTCTTTGCGTGGGAACAGGACATGTGTACCAAAGATAACCCAGAATTACGCAAAAATTGGAGAAGGTTGAAAAGACTGCGACATTCATGTGCAGATATTTTATTAACCAAGGCAGATATGGATATAAAACTTACATGAATCGATAGAGTAGCACGTGCCCTTTGAGATAAAACCAAGATTGAAAAAATTGGATACGTTTTAGACCATTTATACTCGAATACACGGAGCCTTCTTTGTGCGGGAACAGGACCTGTGTACCACAGATAAGTCAGAATTACACCAAAATAGCAGGCAGTTGCACATCAACTCGGACATTCTTATGACGATATTTCCCTAACGACAGCATATATCGATATGAAACTTACATGAATCGATAGAGGAACATGTGCCCTTTGAGATAAAGCCAAGATGGCCAGAATTGGATAGGTTTTAGATTATTTATGGTCGAATAACGGAGTCTTCTTTGCGTGGGAACAGGACATGTGTACCACAGATAAGTCAGAGTTATGCAAAAATTGGAGAAGGTTGAAAACACTGCGACATTCATGTGAATATATTACATTAACCAAGGCAGATATGGATATAAAACTTACATGAATCGACAGAGTAACACGTGCCCTTTGAGATAAAACAAAGATTGAAAGAATTGGATACGTTTTAGACCATTTATACTCGAATACACGGAGCCTTCTTTGTGCGGGAACAGGACCTGTGTACCACAAATAAGTCAGAATTATGCAAAAATAGCAGGCAGTTGCACATCAACTCGGACATTCTGATGACGATATTTCCCTAACGACAGCAAATATGGATATGAAACTGACATGAATCGATAGAGGAACATGTGCCCTTTGGGATAAAACCAAGATGGCAAGAATTAGATAGGTTTTAGATTATTTATGCTCGAATAGACGGAGTGTTCTTTGCGTGGGAACAGGACATGTGTACCAAAGATAACCCAGAATTACGCAAAAATTGGAGAAGGTTGAAAAGACTGCGACATTCATGTGCAGATATTTCATTAACCAAGGCAGATATGGATATAAAACTTACATGAATCGATAGAGTAGCACGTGCCCTTTGAGATAAAACCAAGATTGAAAAAATTGGATACGTTTTAGACCATTTATACTCGAATACACGGAGCCTTCTTTGTGCGGGAACAGGACCTGTGTACCACCGATAAGGCAGAATTACGCAAAAATAGCAGGCAGTTGCACATCAACTCGGACATTCTTATGACGATATTTCCCTAACGACGGCAGATATGGATATAAAACGTATATGAATCGATAGAGCAACACGAGCCCTTTGAGATAAAAGCAAAATCGCAAGAATTAGATAAGTTTCAGACCATTTATACTCGAATACACGGAGCCTTCTTTGTGCGGGAACAGGACCTGTGTACCACAGATAAGTCAGAATTATGCAAAAATAGCAGGCAGTTGCACATCAACTCGGACATTCTTATGACGATATTTCCCTAACGACAGCAAATATCGATATGAAACTTACATGAATCGATAGAGGAACATGTGCCCTTTGAGATAAAGCCAAGATGGCCAGAATTGGATAGGTTTTAGATTATTTATGGTCGAATACACGGAGTCTTCTTTGCGTGGGAACAGGACATGTGTACCACAGATAAGTCTTAATTACGCAAAAATTGGAGAAGGTTGAAAACACTGCGACATTCATGTGCAGATATTTCATTAACCAAGGCAGATATGGATTTAAAATCTACATGAATCGATAGAGTAACACGTGCCCTTTGAGATAAAACAAAGATTGAAAGAATTGGATACGTTTTAGACCATTTATACTCGAATACACGGAGCCTTCTTTGTGCGGGAACAGGACCTGTGTACCACAGATAAGTCAGAATTATGCAAAAATAGCAGGCAGTTGCACATCAACTCGGACATTCTGATGACGATATTTCCCTAACGACAGCAAATATGGATATGAAACTGACATGAATCGATAGAGGAACATGTGCCCTTTGGGATAAAACCAAGATTGCCAGAATTAGATAGGTTTTAGATTATTTATGCTCGAATAGACGGAGTCTTCTTTGCGTGGGAACAGGACATGTGTACCAAAGATAACCCAGAATTACGCAAAAATTGGAGAAGGTTGAAAAGACTGCGACATTCATGTGCAGATATTTCATTAACCAAGGCAGATATGGATATAAAACTTACATGAATCGACAGAGTAGCACGTGCCCTTTGAGATAAAACCAAGATTGAAAAAATTGGATACGTTTTAGACCATTTATACTCGAATACACGGAGCCTTCTTTGTGCGGGAACAGGACCTGTGTACCACAGATAAGTCAGAATTATTCAAAAATAGCAGGCAGTTGCACATCAACTCGGACATTCTTATGACGATATTTCCCTAACGACAGCAAATATCGATATGAAACTTACATGAATCGATAGAGGAACATGTGCCCTTTGAGATAAAGCCAACATGGCAAGAATTGGATAGGTTTTAGATTATTTATGGTCGAATACACGGAGTCTTCTTTGCGTGGGAAGAGGACATGTGTACCACAGATAAGTCTTAATTACGCAAAAATTGGAGAAGGTTGAAAACACTGCGACATTCATGTGAATATATTTCATTAACCAAGGCAGATATGGATATAAAACATACATGAATCGATAGAGTAACACGTGCCCTTTGAGATAAAACCAAGATTGAAAGAATTGGATACGTTTTAGACCATTTATACTCGAATACACGGAGCCTTCTTTGTGCGGGAACAGGACCTGTGTACCACAGATAAGTCAGAATTACGCAAAAATAGCAGGCAGTTGCACATCAACTCGGACATTCTGATGACGATATTTCCCTAACGACAGCCACTATGGATATGAAACTGACATGAATCGATAGAAGAACATGTGCCCTTCAGGATAAAACCAAGATGGCCAGAATTAGATAGGTTTTAGATTATTTATGCTCGAATAGACGGAGTCTTCTTTGCGTGGGAACAGGACATGTGTACCACGGATAAGTCTTAATTACGCAAAAATTGGAGAAGGTTGAAAACACTGCGACATTCATGTGAATATATTTCATTAACCAAGGCAGATATGGATATAAAACATACATGAATCGATAGAGTAACATGTGCCCTTTGAAATAAAACCAAGATTGAAAGAACTGGAAAGGTTTTAGACCATTTATACTCGAATACACGGAGCCTTCTTTGTGCGGAAACAGGACCTGTGTACCACAAATAAGTCAGAATTATGCAAAAATAGCAGGCAGTTGCACATCAACTCGGACATTCTGATGACGATATTTCCCTAAAGACAGCAAATATGGATATGAAACTGACATGAATCGATAGAGGAACATGTGCCCTTTGGGATAAAACCAAGATGGCCAGAATTAGATAGGTTTTAGATTATTTATGCTCGAATACACGGAGTCTTCTTTGCGTGGGAACAGGACATGTGTACCACAGATAAGTCTTAATTACGCAAAAATTGGAGAAGGTTGAAAACACTGCGACATTCATGTGAATATATTTCATTAACCAAGGCAGATATGGATATAAAACTTACATGAATCGATAGAGTAACACGTGCCCTTTGAGATAAAACCAAGATTGAAAGAATTGGATACGTTTTAGACCATTTATACTCGAATACACGGAGCCTTCTTTGTGCGGGAACAGGACCTGTGTACCACAGATAAGTCAGAATTACGCAAAAATAGCAGGCAGTTGCACATCAACTCGGACATTCTGATGACGATATTTCCCTAACGACAGCCACTATGGATATGAAACTGACATGAATCGATAGAGGAACATGTGCCCTTTGGGATAAAACCAAGATGGCCAGAATTAGATAGGTTTTAGATTATTTATGCTCGAATAGACGGAGTCTTCTTTGCGTGGGAACAGGACATGTGTACCACGGATAAGTCTTAATTACGCAAAAATTGGAGAAGGTTGAAAACACTGCGACATTCATGTGAATATATTTCATTAACCAAGGCAGATATGGATATAAAACATACATGAATCGATAGAGTAACACGTGCCCTTTGAAATAAAACCAAGATTGAAAGAACTGGAAAGGTTTTAGACCATTTATACTCGAATACACGGGGCCTTCTTTGTGCGGGAACAGGACCTGTGTACCACAAATAAGTCAGAATTATGCAAAAATAGCAGGCAGTTGCACATCAACTCGGACATTCTGATGACGATATTTCCCTAAAGACAGCAAATATGGATATGAAACTGACATGAATCGATAGAGGAACATGTGCCCTTTGGAATAAAACCAAGATGGCCAGAATTAGATAGGTTTTAGATTATTTATGCTCGAATACACGGAGTCTTCTTTGCGTGGGAACAGGACATGTGTACCACAGATAAGTCTTAATTACGCAAAAATTGGAGAAGGTTGAAAACACTGCGACATTCATGTGAATATATTTCATTAACCAAGGCAGATATGGATATAAAACTTACATGAATCGATAGAGTAACACGTGCCCTTTGAGATAAAACCAAGATTGAAAGAATTGGATACGTTTTAGACCATTTATACTCGAATACACGGAGCCTTCTTTGTGCGGGAACAGGACCTGTGTACCACAGATAAGTCAGAATTACGCAAAAATAGCAGGCAGTTGCACATCAACTCGGACATTCTGATGACGATATTTCCCTAACGACAGCCACTATGGATATGAAACTGACATGAATCGATAGAAGAACATGTGCCCTTCAGGATAAAACCAAGATGGCCAGAATTAGATAGGTTTTAGATTATTTATGCTCGAATACACGGAGTCTTCTTTGCGTGGGAACAGGACATGTGTACCACGGATAAGTCTTAATTACGCAAAAATTGGAGAAGGTTGAAAACACTGCGACATTCATGTGAATATATTTCATTAACCAAGGCAGATATGGATATAAAACTTACATGAATCGACAGAGTAACACGTGCCCTTTGAGATAAAACCAAGATTGAAAGAATTGGATACGTTTTAGACCATTTATACTCGAATACACGGAGCCTTCTTTGTGCGGGAACAGGACCTGTGTACCACAGATAAGTCAGAATTAAGCAAAAATAGCAGGCAGTTGCACATCAACTCGGACATTCTGATGACGATATTTCCCTAACGACAGCCACTATGGATATGAAACTGACATGAATCGATAGAGGAACATGTGCCCTTTGGGATAAAACCAAGATGGCCAGAATTAGATAGGTTTTAGATTATTTATGCTCGAATAGACGGAGTCTTCTTTGCGTGGGAACAGGACATGTGTACCACGGATAAGTCTTAATTACGCAAAAATTGGAGAAGGTTGAAAACACTGCGACATTCATGTGAATATATTTCATTAACCAAGGCAGATATGGATATAAAACATACATGAATCGATAGAGTAACACGTGCCCTTTGAAATAAAACCAAGATTGAAAGAACTGGAAAGGTTTTAGACCATTTATACTCGAATACACGGAGCCTTCTTTGTGCGGGAACAGGACCTGTGTACCACAAATAAGTCAGAATTATGCAAAAATAGCAGGCAGTTGCACATCAACTCGGACATTCTGATGACGATATTTCCCTAAAGACAGCCACTATGGATATGAAACTGACATGAATCGATAGAAGAACATGTGCCCTTCAGGATAAAACCAAGATGGCCAGAATTAGATAGGTTTTAGATTATTTATGCTCGAATACACGGAGTCTTCTTTGCGTGGGAACAGGACATGTGTACCACAGATAAGTCTTAATTACGCAAAAATTGGAGAAGGTTGAAAACACTGCGACATTCATGTGAATATATTTCATTAACCAAGGCAGATATGGATATAAAACATACATGAATCGATAGAGTAACACGTGCCCTTTGAGATAAAACCAAGATTGAAAGAATTGGATACGTTTTAGACCATTTATACTCGAATACACGGAGCCTTCTTTGTGCGGGAACAGGACCTGTGTACCACAGATAAGTCAGAATTACGCAAAAATAGCAGGCAGTTGCACATCAACTCGGACATTCTGATGACGATATTTCCCTAACGACAGCCACTATGGATATGAAACTGACATGAATCGATAGAAGAACATGTGCCCTTCAGGATAAAACCAAGATGGCCAGAATTAGATAGGTTTTAGATTATTTATGCTCGAATAGACGGAGTCTTCTTTGCGTGGGAACAGGACATGTGTACCACGGATAAGTCTTAATTACGCAAAAATTGGAGAAGGTTGAAAACACTGCGACATTCATGTGAATATATTTCATTAACCAAGGCAGATATGGATATAAAACATACATGAATCGATAGAGTAACACGTGCCCTTTGAAATAAAACCAAGATTGAAAGAACTGGAAAGGTTTTAGACCATTTATACTCGAATACACGGAGCCTTCTTTGTGCGGGAACAGGACCTGTGTACCACAAATAAGTCAGAATTATGCAAAAATAGCAGGCAGTTGCACATCAACTCGGACATTCTGATGACGATATTTCCCTAAAGACAGCAAATATCGATATGAAACTGACATGAATCGATAGAGGAACATGTGCCCTTTGGGATAAAACCAAGATGGCCAGAATTAGATAGGTTTTAGATTATTTATGCTCGAATACACGGAGTCTTCTTTGCGTGGGAACAGGACATGTGTACCACAGATAAGTCTTAATTACGCAAAAATTGGAGAAGGTTGAAAACACTGCGACATTCATGTGAATATATTTCATTAACCAAGGCAGATATGGATATAAAACTTAGATGAATCGATAGAGTAACACGTGCCCTTTGAGATAAAACCAAGATTGAAAGAATTGGATACGTTTTAGACCATTTATACTCGAATACACGGAGCCTTCTTTGTGCGGGAACAGGACCTGTGTACCACAGATAAGTCAGAATTACGCAAAAATAGCAGGCAGTTGCACATCAACTCGGACATTCTGATGACGATATTTCCCTAACGACAGCCACTATGGATATGAAACTGACATGAATCGATAGAAGAACATGTGCCCTTCAGGATAAAACCAAGATGGCCAGAATTAGATAGGTTTTAGATTATTTATGCTCGAATACACGGAGTCTTCTTTGCGTGGGAACAGGACATGTGTACCACGGATAAGTCTTAATTACGCAAAAATTGGAGAAGGTTGAAAACACTGCGACATTCATGTGAATATATTTCATTAACCAAGGCAGATATGGATATAAAACTTACATGAATCGACAGAGTAACACGTGCCCTTTGAGATAAAACAAAGATTGAAAAAATTGGATACGTTTTAGACCATTTATACTCGAATACACGGAGCCTTCTTTGTGCGGGAACAGGACCTGTGTACCACAGATAAGTCAGAATTAAGCAAAAATAGCAGGCAGTTGCACATCAACTCGGACATTCTGATGACGATATTTCCCTAACGACAGCAAATATGGATATGAAACTGACATGAATCGATAGAGGAACATGTGCCCTTTGGGATAAAACCAAGATGGCCAGAATTAGATAGGTTTCAGATTATTTATGCTCGAATAGACGGAGTCTTCTTTGCGTGGGAACAGGACATGTGTACCAAAGATAACCCAGAATTACGCAAAAATTGGAGAAGGTTGAAAAGACTGCGACATTCATGTGCAGATATTTTATTAACCAAGGCAGATATGGATATAAAACTTACATGAATCGATAGAGTAGCACGTGCCCTTTGAGATAAAACCAAGATTGAAAAAATTGGATACGTTTTAGACCATTTATACTCGAATACACGGAGCCTTCTTTGTGCGGGAACAGGACCTGTGTACCACAGATAAGTCAGAATTACACCAAAATAGCAGGCAGTTGCACATCAACTCGGACATTCTTATGACGATATTTCCCTAACGACAGCATATATCGATATGAAACTTACATGAATCGATAGAGTAACACGTGCCCTTTGAAATAAAACCAAGATTGAAAGAACTGGAAAGGTTTTAGACCATTTATACTCGAATACACGGAGCCTTCTTTGTGCGGGAACAGGACCTGTGTACCACAAATAAGTCAGAATTATGCAAAAATAGCAGGCAGTTGCACATCAACTCGGACATTCTGATGACGATATTTCCCTAAAGACAGCAAATATGGATATGAAACTGACATGAATCGATAGAGGAACATGTGCCCTTTGGGATAAAACCAAGATGGCCAGAATTAGATAGGTTTTAGATTATTTATGCTCGAATACACGGAGTCTTCTTTGCGTGGGAACAGGACATGTGTACCAAAGATAACCCAGAATTACGCAAAAATTGGAGAAGGTTGAAAAGACTGCGACATTCATGTGCAGATATTTTATTAACCAAGGCAGATATGGATATAAAACTTACATGAATCGACAGAGTAGCACGTGCCCTTTGAGATAAAACCAAGATTGAAAAAATTGGATACGTTTTAGACCATTTATACTCGAATACACGGAGCCTTCTTTGTGCGGGAACAGGACCTGTGTACCACAAATAAGTCAGAATTATGCAAAAATAGCAGGCAGTTGCACATCAACTCGGACATTCTGATGACGATATTTCCCTAAAGACAGCAAATATGGATATGAAACTGACATGAATCGATAGAAGAACATGTGCCCTTTGGGATAAAACCAAGATGGCCAGAATTAGATAGGTTTTAGATTATTTATGCTCGAATACACGGAGTCTTCTTTGCGTGGGAACAGGACATGTGTACCACAGATAAGTCTTAATTACGCAAAAATTGGAGAAGGTTGAAAACACTGCGACATTCATGTGAATATATTTCATTAACCAAGGCAGATATGGATATAAAACTTACATGAATCGACAGAGTAGCACGTGCCCTTTGAGATAAAACCAAGATTGAAAAAATTGGATACGTTTTAGACCATTTATACTCGAATACACGGAGCCTTCTTTGTGCGGGAACAGGACCTGTGTACCACAAATAAGTCAGAATTATGCAAAAATAGCAGGCAGTTGCACATCAACTCGGACATTCTGATGACGATATTTCCCTAAAGACAGCAAATATGGATATGAAACTGACATGAATCGATAGAAGAACATGTGCCCTTTGGGATAAAACCAAGATGGCCAGAATTAGATAGGTTTTAGATTATTTATGCTCGAATACACGGAGTCTTCTTTGCGTGGGAACAGGACATGTGTACCACAGATAAGTCTTAATTACGCAAAAATTGGAGAAGGTTGAAAACACTGCGACATTCATGTGAATATATTTCATTAACCAAGGCAGATATGGATATAAAACTTACATGAATCGATAGAGTAACACGTGCCCTTTGAGATAAAACCAAGATTGAAAGAATTGGATACGTTTTAGACCATTTATACTCGAATACACGGAGCCTTTTTTGTGCGGGAACAGGACCTGTGTACCACAGATAAGTCAGAATTACGCAAAAATAGCAGGCAGTTGCACATCAACTCGGACATTCTGATGACGATATTTCCCTAACGACAGCAAATATGGATATGAAACTGACATGAATCGATAGAAGAACATGTGCCCTTCAGGATAAAACCAAGATGGCCAGAATTAGATAGGTTTTAGATTATTTATGCTCGAATACACGGAGTCTTCTTTGAGTGGGAACAGGACATGTGTATTACGGATAAGTCTTAATTACGCAAAAATTGGAGAAGGTTGAAAACACTGCGACATTCATGTGAATATATTTCATTAACCAAGGCAGATATGGATATAAAACATACATGAATCGATAGAGTAACACGTGCCCTTTGAGATAAAACCAAGATTGAAAAAATTGGATACGTTTTAGACCATTTATACTCGAATACACGGAGCCTTCTTTGTGCGGGAACAGGACCTGTGTACCACAGATAAGTCAGAATTACGCAAAAATAGCAGGCAGTTGCACATCAACTCGGACATTCTGATGACGATATTTCCCTAACGACAGCCACTATGGATATGAAACTGACATGAATCGATAGAAGAACATGTGCCCTTCAGGATAAAACCAAGATGGCCAGAATTAGATAGGTTTTAGATTATTTATGCTCGAATACACGGAGTCTTCTTTGCGTGGGAACAGGACATGTGTACCACGGATAAGTCTTAATTACGCAAAAATTGGAGAAGGTTGAAAACACTGCGACATTCATGTGAATATATTTCATTAACCAAGGCAGATATGGATATAAAACTTACATGAATCGACAGAGTAACACGTGCCCTTTGAGATAAAACAAAGATTGAAAGAATTGGATACGTTTTAGACCATTTATACTCGAATACACGGAGCCTTCTTTGTGCGGGAACAGGACTTGTGTACCACAGATAAGTCAGAATTATGCAAAAATAGCAGGCAGTTGCACATCAACTCGGACATTCTGATGACGATATTTCCCTAACGACAGCAAATATGGATATGAAACTGACATGAATCGATAGAGGAACATGTGCCCTTTGGGATAAAACCAAGATGGCCAGAATTAGATAGGTTTTAGATTATTTATGCTCGAATAGACGGAGTCTTCTTTGCGTGGGAACAGGACATGTGTACCAAAGATAACCCAGAATTACGCAAAAATTGGAGAAGGTTGAAAAGACTGCGACATTCATGTGCAGATATTTTATTAACCAAGGCAGATATGGATATAAAACTTACATGAATCGATAGAGTAGCACGTGCCCTTTGAGATAAAACCAAGATTGAAAAAATTGGATACGTTTTAGACCATTTATACTCGAATACACGGAGCCTTCTTTGTGCGGGAACAGGACCTGTGTACCACAGATAAGTCAGAATTACACCAAAATAGCAGGCAGTTGCACATCAACTCGGACATTCTTATGACGATATTTCCCTAACGACAGCATATATCGATATGAAACTTACATGAATCGATAGAAGAACATGTGCCCTTTGAGATAAAGCCAAGATGGCCAGAATTGGATAGGTTTTAGATTATTTATGGTCGAATAACGGAGTCTTCTTTGCGTGGGAACAGGACATGTGTACCACAGATAAGTCAGAGTTATGCAAAAATTGGAGAAGGTTGAAAACACTGCGACATTCATGTGAATATATTACATTAACCAAGGCAGATATGGATATAAAACTTACATGAATCGACAGAGTAACACGTGCCCTTTGAGATAAAACAAAGATTGAAAGAATTGGATACGTTTTAGACCATTTATACTCGAATACACGGAGCCTTCTTTGTGCGGGAACAGGACCTGTGTACCACAAATAAGTCAGAATTATGCAAAAATAGCAGGCAGTTGCACATCAACTCGGACATTCTGATGACGATATTTCCCTAACGACAGCCAATATGGATATGAAACTGACATGAATCGATAGAGGAACATGTGCCCTTTGGGATAAAACCAAGATGGCCAGAATTAGATAGGTTTTAGATTATTTATGCTCGAATAGACGGAGTCTTCTTTGCGTGGGAACAGGACATGTGTACCAAAGATAACCCAGAATTACGCAAAAATTGGAGAAGGTTGAAAAGACTGCGACATTCATGTGCAGATATTTCATTAACCAAGGCAGATATGGATATAAAACTTACATGAATCGATAGAGTAGCACGTGCCCTTTGAGATAAAACCAAGATTGAAAAAATTGGATACGTTTTAGACCATTTATACTCGAATACACGGAGCCTTCTTTGTGCAGGAACAGGACCTGTGTACCACCGATAAGGCAGAATTACGCAAAAATAGCAGGCAGTTGCACATCAACTCGGACATTCTTATGACGATATTTCCCTAACGACGGCAGATATGGATATAAAACGTATATGAATCGATAGAGCAACACGAGCCCTTTGAGATAAAAGCAAAATCGCAAGAATTAGATAAGTTTCAGACCATTTATACTCGAATACACGGAGCCTTCTTTGTGCGGGAACAGGACCTGTGTACCACAGATAAGTCAGAATTATGCAAAAATAGCAGGCAGTTGCACATCAACTCGGACATTCTTATGACGATATTTCCCTAACGACAGCAAATATCGATATGAAACTTACATGAATCGATAGAGGAACATGTGCCCTTTGAGATAAAGCCAAGATGGCCAGAATTGGATAGGTTTTAGATTATTTATGGTCGAATACACGGAGTCTTCTTTGCGTGGGAACAGGACATGTGTACCACAGATAAGTCTTAATTACGCAAAAATTGGAGAAGGTTGAAAACACTGCGACATTCATGTGAATATATTTCATTAACCAAGGCAGATATGGATATAAAACTTACATGAATCGACAGAGTAACACGTGCCCTTTGAGATAAAACCAAGATTGAGAGAATTGGATAGGTTTTAGACCATTTATACTCGAATACACGGAGCCTTCTTTGTGCAGGAACAGGACCTGTGTACCACCGATAAGTCAGAATTACGCAAAAATAGCAGGCAGTTTTATATCAACTCGGACATTCTTATGACGATATTTCCCTAACGACAGCAAATATGGATAAGAAACTTACATGAATCGATAGAGCAACACGAGCCCTTTGAGATAAAAGCAAGATTGCAAGAATTAGATAAGTTTTAGACCATTTATATTCGAATACACGGAGCCTTCTTTGTGCGGGAACAGGACCTGTGTACCACAGATAAGTCAGAATTACGCCAAAATAGCAGGCAGTTGCACATCAACTCGGACATTCTTATGACGATATTTCCCTAACGACAGCAAATATCGATATGAAACTGACATGAATCGATAGAGGAACATGTGCCCTTTGGGATAAAACCAAGATGGCCAGAATTAGATAGGTTTTAGATTATTTATGCTCGAATACACGGAGTCTTCTTTGCGTGGGAACAGGACATGTGTACCACAGATAAGTCAGAGTTATGCAAAAATTGGAGAAGGTTGAAAACACTGCGAAATTCATGTGAATATATTTCATTAACCAAGGCAGATATGGATATAAAACTTACATGAATCGACAGAGTAACACGTGCCCTTTGAGATAAAACAAAGATTGAAAGAATTGGATACGTTGTAGACCATTTATACTCGAATACACGGAGCCTTCTTTGTGCGGGAACAGGACCTGTGTACCACAGATAAGTCAGAATTATGCAAAAATAGCAGGCAGTTGCACATCAACTCGGACATTCTGATGACGATATTTCCCTAACGACAGCAAATATGGATATGAAACTGACATGAATCGATAGAGGAACATGTGCCCTTTGGGATAAAACCAAGATGGCCAGAATTAGATAGGTTTTAGATTATTTATGCTCGAATACACGGAGTCTTCTTTGCGTGGGAACAGGACATGTGTACCACAGATAAGTCTTAATTACGCAAAAATTGGAGAAGGTTGAAAACACTGCGACATTCATGTGAATATATTTCATTAACCAAGGCAGATATGGATATAAAACTTACATGAATCGATAGAGTAACACGTGCCCTTTGAGATAAAACCAAGATTGAAAGAATTTGATACGTTTTAGACCATTTATACTCGAATACACGGAGCCTTCTTTGTGCGGGAACAGGACTTGTGTACCACAGATAAGTCAGAATTACGCAAAAATAGCAGGCAGTTGCACATCAACTCGGACATTCTGATGACGATATTTCCCTAACGACAGCAAATATGGATATGAAACTGACATGAATCGATAGAAGAACATGTGCCCTTCAGGATAAAACCAAGATGGCCAGAATTAGATAGGTTTTAGATTATTTATGCTCGAATACACGGAGTCTTCTTTGCGTGGGAACAGGACATGTGTACCACGGATAAGTCTTAATTACGCAAAAATTGGAGAAGGTTGAAAACACTGCGACATTCATGTGAATATATTTCATTAACCAAGGCAGATATGGATATAAAACATACATGAATCGATAGAGTAACACGTGCCCTTTGAGATAAAACCAAGATTGAAAGAATTGGATACGTTTTAGACCATTTATACTCGAATACACGGAGCCTTCTTTGTGCGGGAACAGGACCTGTGTACCACAGATAAGTCAGAATTACGCAAAAATAGCAGGCAGTTGCACATCAACTCGGACATTCTGATGACGATATTTCCCTAACGACAGCCACTATGGATATGAAACTGACATGAATCGATAGAAGAACATGTGCCCTTCAGGATAAAACCAAGATGGCCAGAATTAGATAGGTTTTAGATTATTTATGCTCGAATAGACGGAGTCTTCCTTGCGTGGGAACAGGACATGTGTACCACGGATAAGTCTTAATTACGCAAAAATTGGAGAAGGTTGAAAACACTGCGACATTCATGTGAATATATTTCATTAACCAAGGCAGATATGGATATAAAACATACATGAATCGATAGAGTAACACGTGCCCTTTGAAATAAAACCAAGATTGAAAGAACTGGAAAGGTTTTAGACCATTTATACTCGAATACACGGAGCCTTCTTTGTGCGGGAACAGGACCTGTGTACCACAAATAAGTCAGAATTATGCAAAAATAGCAGGCAGTTGCACATCAACTCGGACATTCTGATGACGATATTTCCCTAAAGACAGCCACTATGGATATGAAACTGACATGAATCGATAGAAGAACATGTGCCCTTCAGGATAAAACCAAGATGGCCAGAATTAGATAGGTTTTAGATTATTTATGCTCGAATACACGGAGTCTTCTTTGCGTGGGAACAGGACATGTGTACCACGGATAAGTCTTAATTACGCAAAAATTGGAGAAGGTTGAAAACACTGCGACATTCATGTGAATATATTTCATTAACCAAGGCAGATATGGATATAAAACTTACATGAATCGACAGAGTAACACGTGCCCTTTGAGATAAAACAAAGATTGAAAGAATTGGATACGTTTTAGACCATTTATACTCGAATACACGGAGCCTTCTTTGTGCGGGAACAGGACCTGTGTACCACAGATAAGTCAGAATTAAGCAAAAATAGCAGGCAGTTGCACATCAACTCGGACATTCTGATGACGATATTTCCCTAACGACAGCAAATATGGATATGAAACTGACATGAATCGATAGAGGAACATGTGCCCTTTGGGATAAAACCAAGATGGCCAGAATTAGATAGGTTTTAGATTATTTATGCTCGAATAGACGGAGTCTTCTTTGCGTGGGAACAGGACATGTGTACCAAAGATAACCCAGAATTACGCAAAAATTGGAGAAGGTTGAAAAGACTGCGACATTCATGTGCAGATATTTTATTAACCAAGGCAGATATGGATATAAAACTTACATGAATCGATAGAGTAGCACGTGCCCTTTGAGATAAAACCAAGATTGAAAAAATTGGATACGTTTTAGACCATTTATACTCGAATACACGGAGCCTTCTTTGTGCGGGAACAGGACCTGTGTACCACAGATAAGTCAGAATTACACCAAAATAGCAGGCAGTTGCACATCAACTCGGACATTCTTATGACGATATTTCCCTAACGACAGCATATATCGATATGAAACTTACATGAATCGATAGAGTAACACGTGCCCTTTGAAATAAAACCAAGATTGAAAGAACTGGAAAGGTTTTAGACCATTTATACTCGAATACACGGAGCCTTCTTTGTGCGGGAACAGGACCTGTGTACCACAGATAAGTCAGAATTACACCAAAATAGCAGGCAGTTGCACATCAACTCGGACATTCTTATGACGATATTTCCCTAACGACAGCATATATCGATATGAAACTTACATGAATCGATAGAGGAACATGTGCCCTTTGAGATAAAGCCAAGATGGCCAGAATTGGATAGGTTTTAGATTATTTATGGTCGAATAACGGAGTCTTCTTTGCGTGGGAACAGGACATGTGTACCACAGATAAGTCAGAGTTATGCAAAAATTGGAGAAGGTTGAAAACACTGCGACATTCATGTGAATATATTACATTAACCAAGGCAGATATGGATATAAAACTTACATGAATCGACAGAGTAACACGTGCCCTTTGAGATAAAACAAAGATTGAAAGAATTGGATACGTTTTAGACCATTTATACTCGAATACACGGAGCCTTCTTTGTGCGGGAACAGGACCTGTGTACCACAAATAAGTCAGAATTATGCAAAAATAGCAGGCAGTTGCACATCAACTCGGACATTCTGATGACGATATTTCCCTAACGACAGCAAATATGGATATGAAACTGACATGAATCGATAGAGGAACATGTGCCCTTTGGGATAAAACCAAGATGGCCAGAATTAGATAGGTTTTAGATTATTTATGCTCGAATAGACGGAGTCTTCTTTGCGTGGGAACAGGACATGTGTACCAAAGATAACCCAGAATTACGCAAAAATTGGAGAAGGTTGAAAAGACTGCGACATTCATGTGCAGATATTTCATTAACCAAGGCAGATATGGATATAAAACTTACATGAATCGATAGAGTAGCACGTGCCCTTTGAGATAAAACCAAGATTGAAAAAATTGGATACGTTTTAGACCATTTATACTCGAATACACGGAGCCTTCTTTGTGCAGGAACAGGACCTGTGTACCACCGATAAGGCAGAATTACGCAAAAATAGCAGGCAGTTGCACATCAACTCGGACATTCTTATGACGATATTTCCCTAACGACGGCAGATATGGATATAAAACGTATATGAATCGATAGAGCAACACGAGCCCTTTGAGATAAAAGCAAAATCGCAAGAATTAGATAAGTTTCAGACCATTTATACTCGAATACACGGAGCCTTCTTTGTGCGGGAACAGGACCTGTGTACCACAGATAAGTCAGAATTATGCAAAAATAGCAGGCAGTTGCACATCAACTCGGACATTCTTATGACGATATTTCCCTAACGACAGCAAATATCGATATGAAACTTACATGAATCGATAGAGGAACATGTGCCCTTTGAGATAAAGCCAAGATGGCCAGAATTGGATAGGTTTTAGATTATTTATGGTCGAATACACGGAGTCTTCTTTGCGTGGGAACAGGACATGTGTACCACAGATAAGTCTTAATTACGCAAAAATTGGAGAAGGTTGAAAACACTGCGACATTCATGTGAATATATTTCATTAACCAAGGCAGATATGGATATAAAACTTACATGAATCGACAGAGTAACACGTGCCCTTTGAGATAAAACCAAGATTGAGAGAATTGGATAGGTTTTAGACCATTTATACTCGAATACACGGAGCCTTCTTTGTGCAGGAACAGGACCTGTGTACCACAGATAAGTCAGAATTATGCAAAAATAGCAGGCAGTTGCACATCAACTCGGACATTCTGATGATGATATTTCCCTAACGACAGCAAATATGGATATGAAACTGACATGAATCGATAGAGGAACATGTGCCCTTTGGGATAAAACCAAGATGGCCAGAATTAGATAGGTTTTAGATTATTTATGCTCGAATACACGGAGTCTTCTTTGCGTGGGAACAGGACATGTGTACCACAGATAAGTCTTAATTACGCAAAAATTGGAGAAGGTTGAAAACACTGCGACATTCATGTGAATATATTTCATTAACCAAGGCAGATATGGATATAAAACTTACATGAATCGATAGAGTAACACGTGCCCTTTGAGATAAAACCAAGATTGAAAGAATTTGATACGTTTTAGACCATTTATACTCGAATACACGGAGCCTTCTTTGTGCGGGAACAGGACTTGTGTACCACAGATAAGTCAGAATTACGCAAAAATAGCAGGCAGTTGCACATCAACTCGGACATTCTGATGACGATATTTCCCTAACGACAGCAAATATGGATATGAAACTGACATGAATCGATAGAAGAACATGTGCCCTTCAGGATAAAACCAAGATGGCCAGAATTAGATAGGTTTTAGATTATTTATGCTCGAATACACGGAGTCTTCTTTGCGTGGGAACAGGACATGTGTACCACGGATAAGTCTTAATTACGCAAAAATTGGAGAAGGTTGAAAACACTGCGACATTCATGTGAATATATTTCATTAACCAAGGCAGATATGGATATAAAACATACATGAATCGATAGAGTAACACGTGCCCTTTGAGATAAAACCAAGATTGAAAGAATTGGATACGTTTTAGACCATTTATACTCGAATACACGGAGCCTTCTTTGTGCGGGAACAGGACCTGTGTACCACAGATAAGTCAGAATTACGCAAAAATAGCAGGCAGTTGCACATCAACTCGGACATTCTGATGACGATATTTCCCTAACGACAGCCACTATGGATATGAAACTGACATGAATCGATAGAAGAACATGTGCCCTTCAGGATAAAACCAAGATGGCCAGAATTAGATAGGTTTTAGATTATTTATGCTCGAATAGACGGAGTCTTCCTTGCGTGGGAACAGGACATGTGTACCACGGATAAGTCTTAATTACGCAAAAATTGGAGAAGGTTGAAAACACTGCGACATTCATGTGAATATATTTCATTAACCAAGGCAGATATGGATATAAAACATACATGAATCGATAGAGTAACACGTGCCCTTTGAAATAAAACCAAGATTGAAAGAACTGGAAAGGTTTTAGACCATTTATACTCGAATACACGGAGCCTTCTTTGTGCGGGAACAGGACCTGTGTACCACAGATAAGTCAGAATTACGCAAAAATAGCAGGCAGTTGCACATCAACTCGGACATTCTGATGACGATATTTCCCTAACGACAGCCACTATGGATATGAAACTGACATGAATCGATAGAAGAACATGTGCCCTTCAGGATAAAACCAAGATGGCCAGAATTAGATAGGTTTTAGATTATTTATGCTCGAATAGACGGAGTCTTCTTTGCGTGGGAACAGGACATGTGTACCACGGATAAGTCATAATTACGCAAAAATTGGAGAAGGTTGAAAACACTGCGACATTCATGTGAATATATTTCATTAACCAAGGCAGATATGGATATAAAACATACATGAATCGATAGAGTAACACGTGCCCTTTGAAATAAAACCAAGATTGAAAGAACTGGAAAGGTTTTAGACCATTTATACTCGAATACACGGAGCCTTCTTTGTGCGGAAACAGGACCTGTGTACCACAAATAAGTCAGAATTATGCAAAAATAGCAGGCAGTTGCACATCAACTCGGACATTCTGATGACGATATTTCCCTAAAGACAGCAAATATCGATATGAAACTGACATGAATCGATAGAGGAACATGTGCCCTTTGGGATAAAACCAAGATGGCCAGAATTAGATAGGTTTTAGATTATTTATGCTCGAATACACGGAGTCTTCTTTGCGTGGGAACAGGACATGTGTACCACAGATAAGTCTTAATTACGCAAAAATTGGAGAAGGTTGAAAACACTGCGACATTCATGTGAATATATTTCATTAACCAAGGCAGATATGGATATAAAACTTACATGAATCGATAGAGTAACACGTGCCCTTTGAGATAAAACCAAGATTGAAAGAATTGGATACGTTTTAGACCATTTATACTCGAATACACGGAGCCTTCTTTGTGCGGGAACAGGACCTGTGTACCACAGATAAGTCAGAATTACGCAAAAATAGCAGGCAGTTGCACATCAACTCGGACATTCTGATGACGATATTTCCCTAACGACAGCCACTATGGATATGAAACTGACATGAATCGATAGAAGAACATGTGCCCTTCAGGATAAAACCAAGATGGCCAGAATTAGATAGGTTTTAGATTATTTATGCTCGAATACACGGAGTCTTCTTTGCGTGGGAACAGGACATGTGTACCACGGATAAGTCTTAATTACGCAAAAATTGGAGAAGGTTGAAAACACTGCGACATTCATGTGAATATATTTCATTAACCAAGGCAGATATGGATATAAAACTTACATGAATCGACAGAGTAACACGTGCCCTTTGAGATAAAACCAAGATTGAAAGAATTGGATACGTTTTAGACCATTTATACTCGAATACACGGAGCCTTCTTTGTGCGGGAACAGGACCTGTGTACCACAGATAAGTCAGAATTAAGCAAAAATAGCAGGCAGTTGCACATCAACTCGGACATTCTGATGACGATATTTCCCTAACGACAGCCACTATGGATATGAAACTGACATGAATCGATAGAGGAACATGTGCCCTTTGGGATAAAACCAAGATGGCCAGAATTAGATAGGTTTTAGATTATTTATGCTCGAATAGACGGAGTCTTCTTTGCGTGGGAACAGGACATGTGTACCACGGATAAGTCTTAATTATGCAAAAATTGGAGAAGGTTGAAAACACTGCGACATTCATGTGAATATATTTCATTAACCAAGGCAGATATGGATATAAAACATACATGAATCGATAGAGTAACACGTGCCCTTTGAAATAAAACCAAGATTGAAAGAACTGGAAAGGTTTTAGACCATTTATACTCGAATACACGGGGCCTTCTTTGTGCGGGAACAGGACCTGTGTACCACAAATAAGTCAGAATTATGCAAAAATAGCAGGCAGTTGCACATCAACTCGGACATTCTGATGACGATATTTCCCTAAAGACAGCAAATATCGATATGAAACTGACATGAATCGATAGAGGAACATGTGCCCTTTGGGATAAAACCAAGATGGCCAGAATTAGATAGGTTTTAGATTATTTATGCTCGAATACACGGAGTCTTCTTTGCGTGGGAACAGGACATGTGTACCACAGATAAGTCTTAATTACGCAAAAATTGGAGAAGGTTGAAAACACTGCGACATTCATGTGAATATATTTCATTAACCAAGGCAGATATGGATATAAAACTTACATGAATCGATAGAGTAACACGTGCCCTTTGAGATAAAACCAAGATTGAAAGAATTGGATACGTTTTAGACCATTTATACTCGAATACACGGAGCCTTCTTTGTGCGGGAACAGGACCTGTGTACCACAGATAAGTCAGAATTACGCAAAAATAGCAGGCAGTTGCACATCAACTCGGACATTCTGATGACGATATTTCCCTAACGACAGCCACTATGGATATGAAACTGACATGAATCGATAGAAGAACATGTGCCCTTCAGGATAAAACCAAGATGGCCAGAATTAGATAGGTTTTAGATTATTTATGCTCGAATACACGGAGTCTTCTTTGCGTGGGAACAGGACATGTGTACCACGGATAAGTCTTAATTACGCAAAAATTGGAGAAGGTTGAAAACACTGCGACATTCATGTGAATATATTTCATTAACCAAGGCAGATATGGATATAAAACTTACATGAATCGACAGAGTAACACGTGCCCTTTGAGATAAAACCAAGATTGAAAGAATTGGATACGTTTTAGACCATTTATACTCGAATACACGGAGCCTTCTTTGTGCGGGAACAGGACCTGTGTACCACAGATAAGTCAGAATTAAGCAAAAATAGCAGGCAGTTGCACATCAACTCGGACATTCTGATGACGATATTTCCCTAACGACAGCCACTATGGATATGAAACTGACATGAATCGATAGAAGAACATGTGCCCTTCAGGATAAAACCAAGATGGCCAGAATTAGATAGGTTTTAGATTATTTATGCTCGAGTAGACGGAGTCTTCTTTGCGTGGGAACAGGACATGTGTACCACAGATAAGTCTTAATTACGCAAAAATTGGAGAAGGTTGAAAACACTGCGACATTCATGTGAATATATTTCATTAACCAAGGCAGATATGGATATAAAACATACATGAATCGATAGAGTAACACGTGCCCTTTGAGATAAAACCAAGATTGAAAGAATTGGATACGTTTTAGACCATTTATACTCGAATACACGGAGCCTTCTTTGTGCGGGAACAGGACCTGTGTACCACAGATAAGTCAGAATTACGCAAAAATAGCAGGCAGTTGCACATCAACTCGGACATTCTGATGACGATATTTCCCTAACGACAGCCACTATGGATATGAAACTGACATGAATCGATAGAAGAACATGTGCCCTTCAGGATAAAACCAAGATGGCCAGAATTAGATAGGTTTTAGATTATTTATGCTCGAATAGACGGAGTCTTCTTTGCGTGGGAACAGGACATGTGTACCACAGATAAGTCTTAATTACGCAAAAATTGGAGAAGGTTGAAAACACTGCGACATTCATGTGAATATATTTCATTAACCAAGGCAGATATGGATATAAAACTTAGATGAATCGATAGAGTAACACGTGCCCTTTGAGATAAAACCAAGATTGAAAGAATTGGATACGTTTTAGACCATTTATACTCGAATACACGGAGCCTTCTTTGTGCGGGAACAGGACCTGTGTACCACAGATAAGTCAGAATTACGCAAAAATAGCAGGCAGTTGCACATCAACTCGGACATTCTGATGACGATATTTCCCTAACGACAGCCACTATGGATATGAAACTGACATGAATCGATAGAAGAACATGTGCCCTTCAGGATAAAACCAAGATGGCCAGAATTAGATAGGTTTTAGATTATTTATGCTCGAATACACGGAGTCTTCTTTGCGTGGGAACAGGACATGTGTACCACGGATAAGTCTTAATTACGCAAAAATTGGAGAAGGTTGAAAACACTGCGACATTCATGTGAATATATTTCATTAACCAAGGCAGATATGGATATAAAACTTACATGAATCGACAGAGTAACACGTGCCCTTTGAGATAAAACAAAGATTGAAAGAATTGGATACCTTTTAGACCATTTATACTCGAATACACGGAGCCTTCTTTGTGCGGGAACAGGACCTGTGTACCACAGATAAGTCAGAATTAAGCAAAAATAGCAGGCAGTTGCACATCAACTCGGACATTCTGATGACGATATTTCCCTAACGACAGCAAATATGGATATGAAACTGACATGAATCGATAGAGGAACATGTGCCCTTTGGGATAAAACCAAGATGGCCAGAATTAGATAGGTTTTAGATTATTCATGCTCGAATAGACGGAGTCTTCTTTGCGTGGGAACAGGACATGTGTACCAAAGATAACCCAGAATTACGCAAAAATTGGAGAAGGTTGAAAAGACTGCGACATTCATGTGCAGATATTTTATTAACCAAGGCAGATATGGATATAAAACTTACATGAATCGACAGAGTAGCACGTGCCCTTTGAGATAAAACCAAGATTGAAAAAATTGGATACGTTTTAGACCATTTATACTCGAATACACGGAGCCTTCTTTGTGCGGGAACAGGACCTGTGTACCACAAATAAGTCAGAATTATGCAAAAATAGCAGGCAGTTGCACATCAACTCGGACATTCTGATGACGATATTTCCCTAAAGACAGCAAATATGGATATGAAACTGACATGAATCGATAGAGGAACATGTGCCCTTTGGGATAAAACCAAGATGGCCAGAATTAGATAGGTTTTAGATTATTTATGCTCGAATACACGGAGTCTTCTTTGCGTGGGAACAGGACATGTGTACCACAGATAAGTCTTAATTACGCAAAAATTGGAGAAGGTTGAAAACACTGCGACATTCATGTGAATATATTTCATTAACCAAGGCAGATATGGATATAAAACTTACATGAATCGATAGAGTAACACGTGCCCTTTGAGATAAAACCAAGATTGAAAAAATTGGATACGTTTTAGACCATTTATACTCGAATACACGGAGCCTTCTTTGTGCGGGAACAGGACCTGTGTACCACAGATAAGTCAGAATTACGCAAAAATAGCAGGCAGTTGCACATCAACTCGGACATTCTGATGACGATATTTCCCTAACGACAGCCACTATGGATATGAAACTGACATGAATCGATAGAAGAACATGTGCCCTTCAGGATAAAACCAAGATGGCCAGAATTAGATAGGTTTTAGATTATTTATGCTCGAATACACGGAGTCTTCTTTGCGTGGGAACAGGACATGTGTACCAAAGATAACCCAGAATTACGCAAAAATTGGAGAAGGTTGAAAAGACTGCGACATTCATGTGCAGATATTTTATTAACCAAGGCAGATATGGATATAAAACTTACATGAATCGATAGAGTAGCACGTGCCCTTTGAGATAAAACCAAGATTGAAAAAATTGGATACGTTTTAGACCATTTATACTCGAATACACGGAGCCTTCTTTGTGCGGGAACAGGACCTGTGTACCACAGATAAGTCAGAATTACACCAAAATAGCAGGCAGTTGCACATCAACTCGGACATTCTGATGACGATATTTCCCTAACGACAGCATATATCGATATGAAACTTACATGAATCGATAGAGGAACATGTGCCCTTTGAGATAAAGCCAAGATGGCCAGAATTGGATAGGTTTTAGATTATTTATGGTCGAATAACGGAGTCTTCTTTGCGTGGGAACAGGACATGTGTACCACAGATAAGTCAGAGTTATGCAAAAATTGGAGAAGGTTGAAAACACTGCGACATTCATGTGAATATATTACATTAACCAAGGCAGATATGGATATAAAACTTACATGAATCGACAGAGTAACACGTGCCCTTTGAGATAAAACCAAGATTGAAAAAATTGGATACGTTTTAGACCATTTATACTCGAATACACGGAGCCTTCTTTGTGCGGGAACAGGACCTGTGTACCACAAATAAGTCAGAATTACACCAAAATAGCAGGCAGTTGCACATCAACTCGGACATTCTTATGACGATATTTCCCTAACGACAGCATATATCGATATGAAACTGACATGAATCGATAGAGGAACATGTGCCCTTTGAGATAAAGCCAAGATGGCCAGAATTGGATAGGTTTTAGATTATTTATGGTCGAATAACGGAGTCTTCTTTGCGTGGGAACAGGACATGTGTACCACAGATAAGTCAGAGTTATGCAAAAATTGGAGAAGGTTGAAAACACTGCGACATTCATGTGAATATATTACATTAACCAAGGCAGATATGGATATAAAACTTACATGAATCGACAGAGTAACACGTGCCCTTTGAGATAAAACAAAGATTGAAAGAATTGGATACGTTTTAGACCATTTATACTCGAATACACGGAGCCTTCTTTGTGCGGGAACAGGACCTGTGTACCACAAATAAGTCAGAATTATGCAAAAATAGCAGGCAGTTGCACATCAACTCGGACATTCTGATGACGATATTTCCCTAACGACAGCAAATATGGATATGAAACTGACATGAATCGATAGAGGAACATGTGCCCTTTGGGATAAAACCAAGATGGCCAGAATTAGATAGGTTTTAGATTATTTATGCTCGAATAGACGGAGTCTTCTTTGCGTGGGAACAGGACATGTGTACCAAAGATAACCCAGAATTACGCAAAAATTGGAGAAGGTTGAAAAGACTGCGACATTCATGTGCAGATATTTCATTAACCAAGGCAGATATGGATATAAAACTTACATGAATCGATAGAGTAGCACGTGCCCTTTGAGATAAAACCAAGATTGAAAAAATTGGATACGTTTTAGACCATTTATACTCGAATACACGGAGCCTTCTTTGTGCGGGAACAGGACCTGTGTACCACCGATAAGGCAGAATTACGCAAAAATAGCAGGCAGTTGCACATCAACTCGGACATTCTTATGACGATATTTCCCTAACGACGGCAGATATGGATATAAAACGTATATGAATCGATAGAGCAACACGAGCCCTTTGAGATAAAAGCAAAATCGCAAGAATTAGATAAGTTTCAGACCATTTATACTCGAATACACGGAGCCTTCTTTGTGCGGGAACAGGACCTGTGTACCACAGATAAGTCAGAATTATGCAAAAATAGCAGGCAGTTGCACATCAACTCGGACATTCTTATGACGATATTTCCCTAACGACAGCAAATATCGATATGAAACTTACATGAATCGATAGAGGAACATGTGCCCTTTGAGATAAAGCCAAGATGGCCAGAATTGGATAGGTTTTAGATTATTTATGGTCGAATACACGGAGTCTTCTTTGCGTGGGAACAGGACATGTGTACCACAGATAAGTCTTAATTACGCAAAAATTGGAGAAGGTTGAAAACACTGCGACATTCATGTGAATATATTTCATTAACCAAGGCAGATATGGATATAAAACTTACATGAATCGACAGAGTAACACGTGCCCTTTGAGATAAAACCAAGATTGAGAGAATTGGATACGTTTTAGACCATTTATACTCGAATACACGGAGCCTTCTTTGTGCAGGAACAGGACCTGTGTACCACCGATAAGTCAGAATTACGCAAAAATAGCAGGCAGTTGCATATCAACTCGGACATTCTTATGACGATATTTCCCTAACGACAGCAAATATGGATAAGAAACTTACATGAATCGATAGAGCAACACGAGCCCTTTGAGATAAAAGCAAGATTGCAAGAATTAGATAAGTTTTAGACCATTTATATTCGAATACACGGAGCCTTCTTTGTGCGGGAACAGGACCTGTGTACCACAGATAAGTCAGAATTATGCAAAAATAGCAGGCAGTTGCACATCAACTCGGACATTCTGATGACGATATTTCCCTAACGACAGCAAATATGGATATGAAACTGACATGAATCGATAGAGGAACATGTGCCCTTTGGGATAAAACCAAGATGGCCAGAATTAGATAGGTTTTAGATTATTTATGCTCGAATAGACGGAGTCTTCTTTGCGTGGGAACAGGACATGTGTACCAAAGATAACCCAGAATTACGCAAAAATTGGAGAAGGTTGAAAAGACTGCGACATTCATGTGCAGATATTTCATTAACCAAGGCAGATATGGATATAAAACTTACATGAATCGATAGAGTAGCACGTGCCCTTTGGGATAAAACCAAGATTGAAAAAAATTGGATACGTTTTAGACCATTTATACTCGAATACACGGAGCCTTCTTTGTGCGGGAACAGGACCTGTGTACCACCGATAAGGCAGAATTACGCAAAAATAGCAGGCAGTTGCACATCAACTCGGACATTCTTATGACGATATTTCCCTAACGACGGCAGATATGGATATAAAACGTATATGAATCGATAGAGCAACACGAGCCCTTTGAGATAAAAGCAAAATCGCAAGAATTAGATAAGTTTCAGACCATTTATACTCGAATACACGGAGCCTTCTTTGTGCGGGAACAGGACCTGTGTACCACAGATAAGTCAGAATTATGCAAAAATAGCAGGCAGTTGCACATCAACTCGGACATTCTTATGACGATATTTCCCTAACGACAGCAAATATCGATATGAAACTTACATGAATCGATAGAGGAACATGTGCCCTTTGAGATAAAGCCAAGATGGCCAGAATTGGATAGGTTTTAGATTATTTTTGGTCGAATACACGGAGTCTTCTTTGCGTGGGAACAGGACATGTGTACCACAGATAAGTCTTAATTACGCAAAAATTGGAGAAGGTTGAAAACACTGCGACATTCATGTGAATATATTTCATTAACCAAGGCAGATATGGATATAAAACTTACATGAATCGACAGAGTAACACGTGCCCTTTGAGATAAAACCAAGATTGAGAGAATTGGATAGGTTTTAGACCATTTATACTCGAATACACGGAGCCTTCTTTGTGCAGGAACAGGACCTGTGTACCACCGATAAGTCAGAATTACGCAAAAATAGCAGGCAGTTGCATATCAACTCGGACATTCTTATGACGATATTTCCCTAACGACAGCAAATATGGATAAGAAACTTACATGAATCGATAGAGCAACACGAGCCCTTTGAGATAAAAGCAAGATTGCAAGAATTAGATAAGTTTTAGACCATTTATATTCGAATACACGGAGCCTTCTTTGTGCGGGAACAGGACCTGTGTACCACAGATAAGTCAGAATTACGCCAAAATAGCAGGCAGTTGCACATCAACTCGGACATTCTTATGACGATATTTCCCTAACGACAGCAAATATCGATATGAAACTGACATGAATCGATAGAGGAAACATGTGCCCTTTGGGATAAAACCAGATGGCCAGAATTAGATAGGTTTTAGATTATTTATGCTCGAATACACGGAGTCTTCTTTGCGTGGGAACAGGACATGTGTACCACGGATAAGTCAGAATTATGCAAAAAATGGAGAAGGTTGATAAGAACGGGGACACTCATTTGCAGATATTTCATTACTAAGGCAGATATGGATATGAAACGTACATGAATCGATAGAGGAACATGTGCCCTTTGGGATAAAACCAAGATGGCCAGAATTAGATAGGTTTTAGACCATTTATACTCGAATACACGGAGCCTTCTTTGTGCAGGAACAAGACTTGTGTACCACAGATAAGTCAGAATTATGTAAAAATAGCAGGCAGTTGCACATCTACTCGGACATTCTTATGACGATATTTCCCTACCTTCAGCAAATATGGATATGAAACTTATATGAATCGATAGAGGAAACATGTGCCCGTTGGGATAAAATCAAGATGGCCAGAATTAGATAGGTTTAGATTATTTATGCTCGAATAGACGGAGTCTTCTTTGCGTGGGAACAGGACATGTGTACCAAAGATAACCCAGAATTACGCAAAAATTGGAGAAGGTTGAAAAGACTGCGACATTCATGTGCAGATATTTCATTAACCAAGGCAGATATGGATATAAAACTTACATGAATTGATAGAGTAGCACGTGCCCTTTGAGATAAAACCAAGATTGAAAAAATTGGATACGTTTTAGACCATTTATACTCGAATACACGGAGCCTTCTTTGTGCGGGAACAGGACCTGTGTACCACCGATAAGGCAGAATTACGCAAAAATAGCAGGCAGTTGCACATCAACTCGGACATTCTTATGACGATATTTCCCTAACGACGGCAGATATGGATATAAAACGTATATGAATCGATAGAGCAACACGAGCCCTTTGAGATAAAAGCAAAATCGCAAGAATTAGATAAGTTTCAGACCATTTATACTCGAATACACGGAGCCTTCTTTGTGCGGGAACAGGACCTGTGTACCACAGATAAGTCAGAATTATGCAAAAATAGCAGGCAGTTGCACATCAACTCGGACATTCTTATGACGACATTTCCCTAACGACAGCAAATATCGATATGAAACTTACATGAATCGATAGAGGTACATGTGCCCTTTGAGATAAAGCCAAGATGGCAAGAATTGGATATGTTTTAGATTATTTATGGTCGAATACACGGAGTCTTCTTTGCGTGGGAACAGGACATGTGTACCACAGATAAGTCTTAATTACGCAAAAATTGGAGAAGGTTGAAAACACTGCGACATTCATGTGAATATATTTCATTAACCAAGGCAGATATGGATATAAAACTTACATGAATCGACAGAGTAACACGTGCCCTTTGAGATAAAACCAAGATTGAGAGAATTGGATAGGTTTTAGACCATTTATACTCGAATACACGGTGCCTTCTTTGTGCAGGAACAGGACCTGTGTACCACCGATAAGTCAGAATTACGCAAAAATAGCAGGCAGTTGCATATCAACTCGGACATTCTTATGACGATATTTCCCTAACGACAGCAAATATGGATAAGAAACTTACATGAATCGATAGAGCAACACGAGCCCTTTGAGATAAAAGCAAGATTGCAAGAATTAGATAAGTTTTAGACCATTTATATTCGAATACACGGAGCCTTCTTTGTGCGGGAACAGGACCTGTGTACCACAGATAAGTCAGAATTACGCCAAAATAGCAGGCAGTTGCACATCAACTCGGACATTCTTATGACGATATTTCCCTAACGACAGCAAATATCGATATGAAACTTACATGAATCGATAGAGGAACATGTGCCCTTTGAGATAAAGCCGATATGGCAAGAATTGGATAGGTTTTAGATTATTTATGGTCGAATAACGGAGTCTTCTTTGCGTGGGAACAGGACATGTGTACCACAGATAAGTCAGAGTTATGCAAAAATTTGAGAAGGTTGAAAACACTGCGACATTCATGTGCAGATATTTCATTAACCAAGGCAGATATGGATTTAAAATCTACATGAATCGATAGAGTAACACGTGCCCTTTGAGATAAAACAAAGATTGAAAGAATTGGATACGTTTTAGACCATTTATACTCGAATACACGGAGCCTTCTTTGTGCGGGAACAGGACCTGTGTACCACAGATAAGTCAGAATTACGCCAAAATAGCAGGCAGTTGCACATCAACTCGGACATTCTTATGACGATATTTCCCTAACGACAGCAAATATCGATATGAAACTTACATGAATCGATAGAGGAACATGTGCCCTTTGAGATAAAGCCGATATGGCAAGAATTGGATAGGTTTTAGATTATTTATGGTCGAATAACGGAGTCTTCTTTGCGTGGGAACAGGACATGTGTACCACAGATAAGTCAGAGTTATGCAAAAATTTGAGAAGGTTGAAAACACTGCGACATTCATGTGCAGATATTTCATTAACCAAGGCAGATATGGATTTAAAATCTACATGAATCGATAGAGTAACACGTGCCCTTTGAGATAAAACAAAGATTGAAAGAATTGGATACGTTTTAGACCATTTATACTCGAATACACGGAGCCTTCTTTGTGCGGGAACAGGACCTGTGTACCACAGATAAGTCAGAATTATGCAAAAACAGCAGGCAGTTGCACATCAAACTCGGACATTCTGATGACGATATTTCCCTAACGACAGCAAATATGGATATGAAACTGACATGAATCGATAGAGGAACATGTGCCCCTTTGGGATAAAACCAAGATTGCCAGAATTAGATAGGTTTTAGATTATTTATGCTCGAATAGACGGAGTCTTCTTTGCGTGGGAACAGGACATGTGTACCAAAGATAACCCAGAATTACGCAAAAATTGGAGAAGGTTGAAAAGACTGCGACATTCATGTGCAGATATTTCATTAACCAAGGCAGATATGGATATAAAACTTACATGAATCGACAGAGTAGCACGTGCCCTTTGAGATAAAACCAAGATTGAAAAAATTGGATACGTTTTAGACCATTTATACTCGAATACACGGAGCCTTCTTTGTGCGGGAACAGGACCTGTGTACCACAGATAAGTCAGAATTATTCAAAAATTAGCAGGCAGTTGCACATCAACTCGGACATTCTTATGACGATATTTCCCTAACGACAGCAAATATCGATATGAAACTTACATGAATCGATAGAGGAACATGTGCCCTTTGAGATAAAGCCAACATGGGCAAGAATTGGATAGGTTTTAGATTATTTATGGTCGAATACACGGAGTCTTCTTTGCGTGGGAAGAGGACATGTGTACCACAGATAAGTCTTAATTACGCAAAAATTGGAGAAGGTTGAAAAGACTGCGACATTCATGTGAATATATTTCATTAACCAAGGCAGATATGGATATAAAACTTACATGAATCGATAGAGTAACACGTGCCCTTTGAGATAAAAGCAAAATTGCAAGAATTAGATAAGTTTCAGACCATTTATACTCGAATACACGGAGCCTTCTTTGTGCGGGAACAGGACCTGTGTACCACAGATAAGTCAGAATTATGCAAAAAAGCAGGCAGTTGCACATCAACTCGGACATTCTTATGACGATATTTCCCTAACGACAGCAAATATCGATATGAAACTTACATGAATCGATAGAGGAACATGTGCCCTTTGGGATAAAACCAAGATGGCCAGAATTAGATAGGTTTTAGATTATTTATGCTCGAATAGACGGAGTCCTTCTTTGCGTGGGAACAGGACATGTGTACCAAAGATAACCCAGAATTACGCAAAAATTGGAGAAGGTTGAAAAGACTGCGACATTCATGTGCAGATATTTCATTAACCAAGGCAGATATGGATATAAAACTTACATGAATCGATAGAGTAGCCACGTGCCCTTTGAGATAAAACCACGATTGAAAGAATTGGATACGTTTTAGACCATTTATACTCGAATACACGGAGCCTTCTTTGTGCGGGAACAGGACCTGTGTACCACCGATAAGGCAGAATTACGCAAAAATAGCAGGCAGTTGCACATCAACTCGGACATTCTTATGACGATATTTTCCCTAACGACGGCAGATATGGATATAAAACGTATATGAATCGATAGAGCAACACGAGCCCTTTGAGATAAAAGCAAAATCGCAAGAATTAGATAAGTTTCAGACCATTTATACTCGAATAACACGGAGCCTTCTTTGTGCGGGAACAGGGACCTGTGTACCACAGATAAGTCAGAATTATGCAAAAATAGCAGGCAGTTGCACATCAACTCGGACATTCTTATGACGACATTTCCCTAACGACAGCAAATATCGATATGAAACTTACATGAATCGATAGAGGTACATGTGCCCTTTGAGATAAAGCCAAGATGGCCAGAATTGGATATGTTTTAGATTATTTGTGGTCGAATACACGGGGTCTTCTTTGCGTGGGAACAGGACATGTGTACCACAGATAAGTCTTAATTACGCAAAAATGGAGAAGGTTGAAAACACTGCGGACATTCATGTGAATATATTTCATTAACCAAGGCAGATATGGATATAAAACTTACATGAATCGACAGAGTAACACGTGCCCTTTGAGATAAAACCAAGATTGAGAGAATTGGATAGGTTTTAGACCATTTATACTCGAATACACGGTGCCTTCTTTGTGCAGGAACAGGACCTGTGTACCACCGATAAGTCAGAATTACGCAAAAATAGCAGGCAGTTGCATATCAACTCGGACATTCTTATGACGATATTTCCCTAACGACAGCAAATATGGATAAGAAACTTACATGAATCGATAGAGCAACACGAGCCCTTTGAGATAAAAGCAAGATTGCAAGAATTAGATAAGTTTTAGACCATTTATACTCGAATACACGGAGCCTTCTTTGTGCGGGAACAGGACCTGTGTACCACAGATAAGTCAGAATTACGCCAAAATAGCAGGCAGTTGCACATCAACTCGGACATTCTTATGACGATATTTCCCTAACGACAGCAAATATTCGATATGAAACTTACATGAATCGATAGAGGAACATGTGCCCTTTGAGATAAAGCCGATATGGCAAGAATTGGATAGGTTTTAGATTATTTATGGTCGAATAACGGAGTCTTCTTTGCGTGGGAACAGGACATGTGTACCACAGATAAGTCAGAGTTATGCAAAAATTTGAGAAGGTTGAAAACACTGCGACATTCATGTGCAGATATTTCATTAACCAAGGCAGATATGGATTTAAAATCTACATGAATCGATAGAGTAACACGTGCCCTTTGAGATAAAACAAAGATTGAAAGAATTGGATACGTTTTAGACCATTTATACTCGAATACACGGAGCCTTCTTTGTGCGGGAACAGGACCTGTGTACCACAGATAAGTCAGAATTATGCAAAAATAGCAGGCAGTTGCACATCAACTCGGACATTCTGATGACGATATTTCCCTAACGACAGCAAATATGGATATGAAACTGACATGAATCGATAGAGGAACATGTGCCCTTTGGGATAAAACCAAGATTGCCAGAATTAGATAGGTTTTAGATTATTTATGCTCGAATAGACGGAGTCTTCTTTGCGTGGGAACAGGACATGTGTACCAAAGATAACCCAGAATTACGCAAAAATTGGAGAAGGTTGAAAAGACTGCGACATTCATGTGCAGATATTTCATTAACCAAGGCAGATATGGATATAAAACTTACATGAATCGACAGAGTAGCACGTGCCCTTTGAGATAAAACCAAGATTGAAAAAATTGGATACGTTTTAGACCATTTATACTCGAATACACGGAGCCTTCTTTGTGCGGGAACAGGACCTGTGTACCACAGATAAGTCAGAATTATTCAAAAATAGCAGGCAGTTGCACATCAACTCGGACATTCTTATGACGATATTTCCCTAACGACAGCAAATATCGATATGAAACTTACATGAATCGATAGAGGAACATGTGCCCTTTGAGATAAAGCCAACATGGCAAGAATTGGATAGGTTTTAGATTATTTATGGTCGAATACACGGAGTCTTCTTTGCGTGGGAAGAGGACATGTGTACCACAGATAAGTCTTAATTACGCAAAAATTGGAGAAGGTTGAAAAGACTGCGACATTCATGTGAATATATTTCATTAACCAAGGCAGATATGGATATAAAACTTACATGAATCGATAGAGTAGCACGTGCCCTTTGAGATAAAACCAAGATTGAAAGAATTGGATACGTTTTAGACCATTTATACTCGAATACACGGAGCCTTCTTTGTGCGGGAACAGGACCTGTGTACCACCGATAAGGCAGAATTACGCAAAAATAGCAGGCAGTTGCACATCAACTCGGACATTCTTATGACGATATTTCCCTAACGACGGCAGATATGGATATAAAACGTATATGAATCGATAGAGCAACACGAGCCCTTTGAGATAAAAGCAAAATCGCAAGAATTAGATAAGTTTCAGACCATTTATACTCGAATACACGGAGCCTTCTTTGTGCGGGAACAGGACCTGTGTACCACAGATAAGTCAGAATTATGCAAAAATAGCAGGCAGTTGCACATCAACTCGGACATTCTTATGACGACATTTCCCTAACGACAGCAAATATCGATATGAAACTTACATGAATCGATAGAGGTACATGTGCCCTTTGAGATAAAGCCAAGATGGCCAGAATTGGATAGGTTTTAGATTATTTATGGTCGAATACACGGAGTCTTCTTTGCGTGGGAACAGGACTTGTGTACCACAGATAAGTCTTAATTACGCAAAAATTGGAGAAGGTTGAAAACACTGCGACATTCATGTGAATATATTTCATTAACCAAGGCAGATATGGATATAAAACTTACATGAATCGACAGAGTAACACGTGCCCTTTGAGATAAAACCAAGATTGAGAGAATTGGATAGGTTTTAGACCATTTATACTCGAATACACGGTGCCTTCTTTGTGCAGGAACAGGACCTGTGTACCACCGATAAGTCAGAATTACGCAAAAATAGCAGGCAGTTGCATATCAACTCGGACATTCTTATGACGATATTTCCCTAACGACAGCAAATATGGATAAGAAACTTACATGAATCGATAGAGCAACACGAGCCCTTTGAGATAAAAGCAAGATTGCAAGAATTAGATAAGTTTTAGACCATTTATACTCGAATACACGGAGCCTTCTTTGTGCGGGAACAGGACCTGTGTACCACAGATAAGTCAGAATTACGCCAAAATAGCAGGCAGTTGCACATCAACTCGGACATTCTTATGACGATATTTCCCTAACGACAGCAAATATCGATATGAAACTTACATGAATCGATAGAGGAACATGTGCCCTTTGAGATAAAGCCGATATGGCAAGAATTGGATAGGTTTTAGATTATTTATGGTCGAATAACGGAGTCTTCTATGCGTGGGAACAGGACATGTGTACCACAGATAAGTCAGAGTTATGCAAAAATTTGAGAAGGTTGAAAACACTGCGACATTCATGTGCAGATATTTCATTAACCAAGGCAGATATGGATTTAAAATCTACATGAATCGATAGAGTAACACGTGCCCTTTGAGATAAAACAAAGATTGAAAGAATTGGATACGTTTTAGACCATTTATACTCGAATACACGGAGCCTTCTTTGTGCGGGAACAGGACCTGTGTACCACAGATAAGTCAGAATTATGCAAAAATAGCAGGCAGTTGCACATCAACTCGGACATTCTGATGACGATATTTCCCTAACGACAGCAAATATGGATATGAAACTGACATGAATCGATAGAGGAACATGTGCCCTTTGGGATTAAACCAAGATTGCCAGAATTAGATAGGTTTTAGATTATTTATGCTCGAATAGACGGAGTCTTCTTTGCGTGGGAACAGGACATGTGTACCAAAGATAACCCAGAATTACGCAAAAATTGGAGAAGGTTGAAAAGACTGCGACATTCATGTGCAGATATTTCATTAACCAAGGCAGATATGGATATAAAACTTACATGAATCGACAGAGTAGCACGTGCCCTTTGAGATAAAACCAAGATTGAAAAAATTCGATACGTTTTAGACCATTTATACTCGAATACACGGAGCCTTCTTTGTGCGGGAACAGGACCTGTGTACCACAGATAAGTCAGAATTATTCAAAAATAGCAGGCAGTTGCACATCAACTCGGACATTCTTATGACGATATTTCCCTAACGACAGCAAATATCGATATGAAACTTACATGAATCGATAGAGGAACATGTGCCCTTTGAGATAAAGCCAACATGGCAAGAATTGGATAGGTTTTAGATTATTTATGGTCGAACACACGGAGTCTTCTTTGCGTGGGAAGAGGACATGTGTACCACAGATAAGTCTTAATTACGCAAAAATTGGAGAAGGTTGAAAAGACTGCGACATTCATGTGAATATATTTCATTAACCAAGGCAGATATGGATATAAAACTTACATGAATCGATAGAGTAACACGTGCCCTTTGAGATAAAAGCAAAATTGCAAGAATTAGATAAGTTTCAGACCATTTATACTCGAATACACGGAGCCTTCTTTGTGCGGGAACAGGACCTGTGTACCACAGATAAGTCAGAATTATGCAAAAAAGCAGGCAGTTGCACATCAACTCGGACATTCTTATGACGATATTTCCCTAACGACAGCAAATATCGATATGAAACTTACATGAATCGATAGAGGAACATGTGCCCTTTGGGATAAAACCAAGATGGCCAGAATTAGATAGGTTTTAGATTATTTATGCTCGAATAGACGGAGTCTTCTTTGCGTGGGAACAGGACATGTGTACCAAAGATAACCCAGAATTACGCAAAAATTGGAGAAGGTTGAAAAGACTGCGACATTCATGTGCAGATATTTCATTAACCAAGGCAGATATGGATATAAAACTTACATGAATCGATAGAGTAGCACGTGCCCTTTGAGATAAAACCAAGATTGAAAGAATTGGATACGTTTTAGACCATTTATACTCGAATACACGGAGCCTTCTTTGTGCGGGAACAGGACCTGTGTACCACCGATAAGGCAGAATTACGCAAAAACAGCAGGCAGTTGCACATCAACTCGGACATTCTTATGACGACATTTCCCTAACGACAGCAAATATCGATATGAAACTTACATGAATCGATAGAGGAACATGTGCCCTTTGAGATAAAGCCAAGATGGCCAGAATTGGATAGGTTTTAGATTATTTATGGTCGAATACACGGAGTCTTCTTTGCGTGGGAACAGGACATGTGTACCACAGATAAGTCAGAGTTATGCAAAAATTTGAGAAGGTTGAAAACACTGCGACATTCATGTGCAGATATTTCATTAACCAAGGCAGATATGGATTTAAAATCTACATGAATCGATAGAGTAACACGTGCCCTTTGAGATAAAACAAAGATTGAAAGAATTGGATACGTTTTAGACCATTTATACTCGAATACACGGAGCCTTCTTTGTGCGGGAACAGGACCTGTGTACCACAGATAAGTCAGAATTATGCAAAAATAGCAGGCAGTTGCACATCAACTCGGACATTCTGATGACGATATTTCCCTAACGACAGCAAATATGGATATGAAACTGACATGAATCGATAGAGGAACATGTGCCCTTTGGGATTAAACCAAGATTGCCAGAATTAGATAGGTTTTAGATTATTTATGCTCGAATAGACGGAGTCTTCTTTGCGTGGGAACAGGACATGTGTACCAAAGATAACCCAGAATTACGCAAAAATTGGAGAAGGTTGAAAAGACTGCGACATTCATGTGCAGATATTTCATTAACCAAGGCAGATATGGATATAAAACTTACATGAATCGACAGAGTAGCACGTGCCCTTTGAGATAAAACCAAGATTGAAAAAATTCGATACGTTTTAGACCATTTATACTCGAATACACGGAGCCTTCTTTGTGCGGGAACAGGACCTGTGTACCACAGATAAGTCAGAATTATTCAAAAATAGCAGGCAGTTGCACATCAACTCGGACATTCTTATGACGATATTTCCCTAACGACAGCAAATATCGATATGAAACTTACATGAATCGATAGAGGAACATGTGCCCTTTGAGATAAAGCCAACATGGCAAGAATTGGATAGGTTTTAGATTATTTATGGTCGAATACACGGAGTCTTCTTTGCGTGGGAAGAGGACATGTGTACCACAGATAAGTCTTAATTACGCAAAAATTGGAGAAGGTTGAAAAGACTGCGACATTCATGTGAATATATTTCATTAACCAAGGCAGATATGGATATAAAACTTACATGAATCGATAGAGTAACACGTGCCCTTTGAGATAAAAGCAAAATTGCAAGAATTAGATAAGTTTCAGACCATTTATACTCGAATACACGGAGCCTTCTTTGTGCGGGAACAGGACCTGTGTACCACAGATAAGTCAGAATTATGCAAAAAAGCAGGCAGTTGCACATCAACTCGGACATTCTTATGACGATATTTCCCTAACGACAGCAAATATCGATATGAAACTTACATGAATCGATAGAGGAACATGTGCCCTTTGGGATAAAACCAAGATGGCCAGAATTAGATAGGTTTTAGATTATTTATGCTCGAATAGACGGAGTCTTCTTTGCGTGGGAACAGGACATGTGTACCAAAGATAACCCAGAATTACGCAAAAATTGGAGAAGGTTGAAAAGACTGCGACATTCATGTGCAGATATTTCATTAACCAAGGCAGATATGGATATAAAACTTACATGAATCGATAGAGTAGCACGTGCCCTTTGAGATAAAACCAAGATTGAAAGAATTGGATACGTTTTAGACCATTTATACTCGAATACACGGAGCCTTCTTTGTGCGGGAACAGGACCTGTGTACCACCGATAAGGCAGAATTACGCAAAAACAGCAGGCAGTTGCACATCAACTCGGACATTCTTATGACGACATTTCCCTAACGACAGCAAATATCGATATGAAACTTACATGAATCGATAGAGGAACATGTGCCCTTTGAGATAAAGCCAAGATGGCCAGAATTGGATAGGTTTTAGATTATTTATGGTCGAATACACGGAGTCTTCTTTGCGTGGGAACAGGACATGTGTACCAAAGATAACCCAGAATTACGCAAAAATTGGAGAAGGTTGAAAAGACTGCGACATTCATGTGCAGATATTTCATTAACCAAGGCAGATATGGATATAAAACTTACATGAATCGATAGAGTAGCACGTGCCCTTTGAGATAAAACCAAGATTGAAAAAATTGGATACGTTTTAGACCATTTATACTCGAATACACGGAGCCTTCTTTGTGCGGGAACAGGACCTGTGTACCACAGATAAGTCAGAATTATTCAAAAATAGCAGGCAGTTGCACATCAACTCGGACATTCTTATGACGATATTTCCCTAACGACAGCAAATATCGATATGAAACTTACATGAATCGATAGAGGAACATGTGCCCTTTGAGATAAAGCCAACATGGCAAGAATTGGATAGGTTTTAGATTATTTATGGTCGAATACACGGAGTCTTCTTTGCGTGGGAAGAGGACATGTGTACCACAGATAAGTCTTAATTACGCAAAAATTGGAGAAGGTTAAAAAAGACTGCGACATTCATGTGAATATATTTCATTAACCAAGGCAGATATGGATATAAAACTTACATGAATCGATAGAGTAGCACGTGCCCTTTGAGATAAAACCAAGATTGAAAAAATTGGATACGTTTTAGACCATTTATACTCGAATACACGGAGCCTTCTTTGTGCGGGAACAGGACCTGTGTACCACAGATAAGTCAGAATTATTCAAAAATAGCAGGCAGTTGCACATCAACTCGGACATTCTTATGACGATATTTCCCTAACGACAGCAAATATCGATATGAAACTTACATGAATCGATAGAGGAACATGTGCCCTTTGAGATAAAGCCAACATGGCAAGAATTGGATAGGTTTTAGATTATTTATGGTCGAATACACGGAGTCTTCTTTGCGTGGGAAGAGGACATGTGTACCACAGATAAGTCTTAATTACGCAAAAATTGGAGAAGGTTAAAAAAGACTGCGACATTCATGTGAATATATTTCATTAACCAAGGCAGATATGGATATAAAACTTACATGAATCGATAGAGTAACACGTGCCCTTTGAGATAAAAGCAAAATTGCAAGAATTAGATAAGTTTCAGACCATTTATACTCGAATACACGGAGCCTTCTTTGTGCGGGAACAGGACCTGTGTACCACAGATAAGTCAGAATTATGCAAAAAAGCAGGCAGTTGCACATCAACTCGGACATTCTTATGACGATATTTCCCTAACGACAGCAAATATCGATATGAAACTTACATGAATCGATAGAGGAACATGTGCCCTTTGGGATAAAACCAAGATGGCCAGAATTAGATAGGTTTTAGATTATTTATGCTCGAATAGACGGAGTCTTCTTTGCGTGGGAACAGGACATGTGTACCAAAGATAACCCAGAATTACGCAAAAATTGGAGAAGGTTGAAAAGACTGCGACATTCATGTGCAGATATTTCATTAACCAAGGCAGATATGGATATAAAACTTACATGAATCGATAGAGTAGCACGTGCCCTTTAAGATAAAACCAAGATTGAAAGAATTGGATACGTTTTAGACCATTTATACTCGAATACACGGAGCCTTCTTTGTGCGGGAACAGGACCTGTGTACCACCGATAAGGCAGAATTACGCAAAAACAGCAGGCAGTTGCACATCAACTCGGACATTCTTATGACGATATTTCCCTAACGACGGCAGATATGGATATAAAACGTATATGAATCGATAGAGCAACACGAGCCCTTTGAGATAAAAGCAAAATTGCAAGAATTAGATAAGTTTCAGACCATTTATACTCGAATACACGGAGCCTTCTTTGTGCGGGAACAGGACCTGTGTACCACAGATAAGTCAGAATTATGCAAAAATAGCAGGCACTTGCACATCAACTCGGACATTCTTATGACGATATTTCCCTAACGACAGCAAATATCGATATGAAACTTACATGAATCGATAGAGGAACATGTGCCCTTTGAGATAAAGCCAAGATGGCAAGAATTGGATAGGTTTTAGATTATTTATGGTCGAATACACGGAGTCTTCTTTGCGTGGGAAGAGGACATGTGTACCACAGATAAGTCTTAATTACGCAAAAATTGGAGAAGGTTGAAAAGACTGCGACATTCATGTGAATATATTTCATTAACCAAGGCAGATATGGATATAAAACTTACATGAATCGACAGAGTAACACGTGCCCTTTGAGATAAAACCGAGATTGAGAGAATTGGATAGGTTTTTAGACCATTTATACTCGAATACACGGAGCCTTCTTTGTGCAGGAACAGGACCTGTGTACCACCGATAAGTCAGAATTACGCAAAAATAGCAGGCAGTTGCATATCAACTCGGACATTCTTATGACGATATTTCCCTAACGACAGCAAATATGGATAAGAAACTTACATGAATCGATAGAGCAACACGAGCCCTTTGAGATAAAAGGAAGATTGCAAGAATTAGATAAGTTTTAGACTATTTATACTCGAATACACGGAGCCTTCTTTGTGCGGGAACAGGACCTGTGTACCACAGATAAGTCAGAATTACGCCAAAATAGCAGGCAGTTGCACATCAACTCGGACATTCTTATGACGATATTTCCCTAACGACAGCAAATATGGATATGAAACTGACATGAATCGATAGAGGAACATGTGCCCGTTGGGATAAAACCAAGATGGCCAGAATTAGATAGGTTTTAGATTATTTATGCTCGAATAGACGGAGTCTTCTTTGCGTGGGATTAGGACATGTGTACCAAAGATAACCCAGAATTACGCAAAAATTGGAGAAGGTTGAAAAGACTGCGACATTCATGTGCAGATATTTCATTAACCAAGGCAGATATGGATATAAAACTTACATGAATCGATAGAGTAGCACGTGCCCTTTGAGATAAAACCAAGATTGAAAGAATTGGATACGTTTTAGACCATTTATACTCGAATACACGGAGCCTTCTTTGTGCGGGAACAGGACCTGTGTACCACCGATAAGGCAGAATTACGCAAAAATAGCAGGCAGTTGCACATCAACTCGGACATTCTTATGACGATATTTCCCTAACGACGGCAGATATGGATATAAAACGTATATGAATCGATAGAGCAACACGAGCCCTTTGAGATAAAAGCAAAATCGCAAGAATTAGATAAGTTTCAGACCATTTATACTCGAATACACGGAGCCTTCTTTGTGCGGGAACAGGACCTGTGTACCACAGATAAGTCAGAATTATGCAAAAATAGCAGGCAGTTGCACATCAACTCGGACATTCTTATGACGACATTTCCCTAACGACAGCAAATATCGATATGAAACTTACATGAATCGATAGAGGAACATGTGCCCTTTGAGATAAAGCCAAGATGGCCAGAATTGGATAGGTTTTAGATTATTTATGGTCGAATACACGGAGTCTTCTTTGCGTGGGAACAGGACATGTGTACCAAAGATAACCCAGAATTACGCAAAAATTGGAGAAGGTTGAAAAGACTGCGACATTCATGTGCAGATATTTCATTAACCAAGGCAGATATGGATATAAAACTTACATGAATCGATAGAGTAGCACGTGCCCTTTGAGATAAAACCAAGATTGAAAAAATTGGATACGTTTTAGACCATTTATACTCGAATACACGGAGCCTTCTTTGTGCGGGAACAGGACCTGTGTACCACAGATAAGTCAGAATTATTCAAAAATAGCAGGCAGTTGCACATCAACTCGGACATTCTTATGACGATATTTCCCTAACGACAGCAAATATCGATATGAAACTTACATGAATCGATAGAGGAACATGTGCCCTTTGAGATAAAGCCAACATGGCAAGAATTGGATAGGTTTTAGATTATTTATGGTCGAATACACGGAGTCTTCTTTGCGTGGGAAGAGGACATGTGTACCACAGATAAGTCTTAATTACGCAAAAATTGGAGAAGGTTGAAAAGACTGCGACATTCATGTGAATATATTTCATTAACCAAGGCAGATATGGATATAAAACTTACATGAATCGATAGAGTAACACGTGCCCTTTGAGATAAAAGCAAAATTGCAAGAATTAGATAAGTTTCAGACCATTTATACTCGAATACACGGAGCCTTCTTTGTGCGGGAACAGGACCTGTGTACCACAGATAAGTCAGAATTATGCAAAAAAGCAGGCAGTTGCACATCAACTCGGACATTCTTATGACGATATTTCCCTAACGACAGCAAATATCGATATGAAACTTACATGAATCGATAGAGGAACATGTGCCCTTTGGGATAAAACCAAGATGGCCAGAATTAGATAGGTTTTAGATTATTTATGCTCGAATAGACGGAGTCTTCTTTGCGTGGGAACAGGACATGTGTACCAAAGATAACCCAGAATTACGCAAAAATTGGAGAAGGTTGAAAAGACTGCGACATTCATGTGCAGATATTTCATTAACCAAGGCAGATATGGATATAAAACTTACATGAATCGATAGAGTAGCACGTGCCCTTTGAGATAAAACCAAGATTGAAAGAATTGGATACGTTTTAGACCATTTATACTCGAATACACGGAGCCTTCTTTGTGCGGGAACAGGACCTGTGTACCACCGATAAGGCAGAATTACGCAAAAATAGCAGGCAGTTGCACATCAACTCGGACATTCTTATGACGATATTTCCCTAACGACGGCAGATATGGATATAAAACGTATATGAATCGATAGAGCAACACGAGCCCTTTGAGATAAAAGCAAAATTGCAAGAATTAGATAAGTTCAGACCATTTATACTCGAATACACGGAGCCTTCTTTGTGCGGGAACAGGACCTGTGTACCACAGATAAGTCAGAATTATGCAAAAATAGCAGGCACTTGCACATCAACTCGGACATTCTTATGACGATATTTCCCTAACGACAGCAAATATCGATATGAAACTTACATGAATCGATAGAGGAACATGTGCCCTTTGAGATAAAGCCAAGATGGCAAGAATTGGATAGGTTTTAGATTATTTATGCTCGAATAGACGGAGTCTTCTTTGCTTGGGAACAGGACATGTGTACCAAAGATAACCCAGAATTACGCAAAAATTGGAGAAGGTTGAAAAGACTGCGACATTCATGTGCAGATATTTCATTAACCAAGGCAGATATGGATATAAAACTTACATGAATCGATAGAGTAGCACGTGCCCTTTGAGATAAAACCAAGATTGAAAGAATTGGATACGTTTTAGACCATTTATACTCGAATACACGGAGCCTTCTTTGTGCGGGAACAGGACCTGTGTACCACCGATAAGGCAGAATTACGCAAAAATAGCAGGCAGTTGCACATCAACTCGGACATTCTTATGACGATATTTCCCTAACGACGGCAGATATGGATATAAAACGTATATGAATCGATAGAGCAACACGAGCCCTTTGAGATAAAAGCAAAATCGCAAGAATTAGATAAGTTTCAGACCATTTATACTCGAATACACGGAGCCTTCTTTGTGCGGGAACAGGACCTGTGTACCACAGATAAGTCAGAATTATGCAAAAATAGCAGGCAGTTGCACATCAACTCGGACATTCTTATGACGACATTTCCCTAACGACAGCAAATATCGATATGAAACTTACATGAATCGATAGAGGAACATGTGCCCTTTGAGATAAAGCCAAGATGGCCAGAATTGGATAGGTTTTAGATTATTTATGGTCGAATACACGGAGTCTTCTTTGCGTGGGAACAGGACATGTGTACCACAGATAAGTCTTAATTACGCAAAAATTGGAGAAGGTTGAAAACACTGCGACATTCATGTGAATATATTTCATTAACCAAGGCAGATATGGATATAAAACTTACATGAATCGACAGAGTAACACGTGCCCTTTGAGATAAAACCAAGATTGAGAGAATTGGATAGGTTTTAGACCATTTATACTCGAATACACGGTGCCTTCTTTGTGCAGGAACAGGACCTGTGTACCACCGATAAGTCAGAATTACGCAAAAATAGCAGGCAGTTGCATATCAACTCGGACATTCTTATGACGATATTTCCCTAACGACAGCAAATATGGATAAGAAACTTACATGAATCGATAGAGCAACACGAGCCCTTTGAGATAAAAGCAAGATTGCAAGAATTAGATAAGTTTTAGACCATTTATACTCGAATACACGGAGCCTTCTTTGTGCGGGAACAGGACCTGTGTACCACAGATAAGTCAGAATTACGCCAAAATAGCAGGCAGTTGCACATCAACTCGGACATTCTTATGACGATATTTCCCTAACGACAGCAAATATCGATATGAAACTTACATGAATCGATAGAGGAACATGTGCCCTTTGAGATAAAGCCGATATGGCAAGAATTGGATAGGTTTTAGATTATTTATGGTCGAATAACGGAGTCTTCTTTGCGTGGGAACAGGACATGTGTACCACAGATAAGTCAGAGTTATGCAAAAATTGGAGAAGGTTGAAAACACTGCGACATTCATGTGCAGATATTTCATTAACCAAGGCAGATATGGATTTAAAATCTACATGAATCGATAGAGTAACACGTGCCCTTTGAGATAAAACAAAGATTGAAAGAATTGGATACGTTTTAGACCATTTATACTCGAATACACGGAGCCTTCTTTGTGCGGGAACAGGACCTGTGTACCACAGATAAGTCAGAATTATGCAAAAATAGCAGGCAGTTGCACATCAACTCGGACATTCTGATGACGATATTTCCCTAACGACAGCAAATATGGATATGAAACTGACATGAATCGATAGAGGAACATGTGCCCTTTGGGATAAAACCAAGATTGCCAGAATTAGATAGGTTTTAGATTATTTATGCTCGAATAGACGGAGTCTTCTTTGCGTGGGAAGAGGACATGTGTACCACAGATAAGTCTTAATTACGCAAAAATTGGAGAAGGTTGAAAAGACTGCGACATTCATGTGAATATATTTCATTAACCAAGGCAGATATGGATATAAAACTTACATGAATCGATAGAGTAACACGTGCCCTTTGAGATAAAAGCAAAATTGCAAGAATTAGATAAGTTTCAGACCATTTATACTCGAATACACGGAGCCTTCTTTGTGCGGGAACAGGACCTGTGTACCACAGATAAGTCAGAATTATGCAAAAAAGCAGGCAGTTGCACATCAACTCGGACATTCTTATGACGATATTTCCCTAACGACAGCAAATATCGATATGAAACTTACATGAATCGATAGAGGAACATGTGCCCTTTGGGATAAAACCAAGATGGCCAGAATTAGATAGGTTTTAGATTATTTATGGTCGAATAGACGGAGTCTTCTTTGCGTGGGAACAGGACATGTGTACCAAAGATAACCCAGAATTACGCAAAAATTGGAGAAGGTTGAAAACACTGCGACATTCATGTGCAGATATTTCATTAACCAAGGCAGATATGGATATAAAACTTACATGAATCGATAGAGTAGCACGTGCCCTTTGAGATAAAACCAAGATTGAAAAAATTGGTTACGTTTTAGACCATTTATACTCGAATACACGGAGCCTTCTATGTGCGGGAACAGGACCTGTGTACCACAGATAAGTCAGAATTATGCAAAAATAGCAGGCAGTTGCATATCAACTCGGACATTCTTATGACGATATTTCCCTAACGACAGCAAATATCGATATGAAACTTACATGAATCGATAGAGGAACATGTGCCCTTTGAGATAAAGCCAAGATGGCAAGAATTGGATAGGTTTTAGATTATTTACGGTCGAATAGACGGAGTCTTCTTTGCTTGGGAAGAGGACATGTGTACCACAGATAAGTCTTAATTACGCAAAAATTGGAGAAGGTTGAAAAGACTGCGACATTCATGTGAATATATTTCATTAACCAAGGCAGATATGGATATAAAACTTACATGAATCGATAGAGTAGCACGTGCCCTTTGAGATAAAAGCACATTTGCAAGAATTAGATAAGTTTCAGACCATTTATACTCGAATACACGGAGCCTTCTTTGTGCGGGAACAGGACCTGTGTACCACAGATAAGTCAGAATTATGCAAAAATAGCAGGCAGTTGCACATCAACTCGGACATTCTTATGACGATATTTCCCTAACGACAGCAAATATCGATATGAAACTTACATGAATCGATAGAGGAACATGTGCCCTTTGGGATAAAACCAAGATGGCCGGAATTAGATAAGTTTTAGATTATTTATGCTCGAATAGACGGAGTCTTCTTTGCGTGGGAACAGGACATGTGTACCAAAGATAACCCAGAATTACGCAAAAATTGGAGAAGGTTGAAAAGACTGCGACATTCATGTGCAGACATTTCATTAACCAAGGCAGATATGGATATAAAACTTACATGAATCGATAGAGTAGCACGTGCCCTTTGAGATAAAACCAAGATTGAAAAAAATGGATACGTTTTAGACCATTTATACTCGAATACACGGAGCCTTCTTTGTGCGGGAACAGGACCTGTGTACCACCGATAAGGCAGAATTACGCAAAAATAGCAGGCAGTTGCACATCAACTCGGACATTCTTATGACGATATTTCCCTAACGACGGCAGATATGGATAAAAAACGTATATGAATCGATAGCGCAACACGAGCCCTTTGAGATAAAAGCAAAATTGCAAAAATTAGATAAGTTTCAGACCATTTATACTCGAATACACGGAGCCTTCTTTGTGCGGGAACAGGACCTGTGTACCACAGATAAGTCAGAATTATGCAAAAATAGCAGGCAGTTGCACATCAACTCGGACATTCTGATGACGATATTTCCCTAACGACAGCAAATATGGATATAAAACTGACATGAATCGATAGAGGAACATGTGCCCTTTGGGACAAAACCAAGATGGCCAGAATTAGATAGGTTTTAGATTATTTATGCTCGATTAGAGGGAGTCTTCTTTGCGTGGGAACAGGACATGTGTACCAAAGATAACCCAGAATTACGCAAAAATTGGAGAAGGTTGAAAAGACTGCAACATTCATGTGCAGATATTTCATTAACCAAGGCAGATATGGATATAAAACTTACATGAATCGATAGAGTAGCACGTGCCCTTTGAGATAAAACCAAGATTGAAAAAATTGGATACGTTTTAGACCATTTATACTCGAATACACGGAGTCTTCTTTGCGTGGGAACAGGACATGTGTACCAAAGATAACCCAGAATTACGCAAAAATTGGAGAAGGTTGAAAAGACTGCGACATTCATGTGCAGATATTTCATTAACCAAGGCAGATATGGATATAAAACTTACATGAATCGATAGAGTAGCACGTGCCCTTTGAGATAAAACCAAGATTGAAAAAAATGGATAAGTTTTAGACCATTTATACTCGAATACACGGAGCCTTCTTTGTGCGGGAACAGGACCTGTGTACCACAGATAAGTCAGAATTATGCAAAAATAGCAGGCAGTTGCACATCAACTCGGACATTCTGATGACGATATTTCCCTAACGACAGCAAATATCGATGTGAAACTTACATGAATCGATAGAGGAACATGTGCCCTTTGAGATAAAGCCAAGATGGCAAGAATTGGATAGGTTTTAGATTATTTACGGTCGAATAGACGGAGTCTTCTTTGCGTGGGAAGAGGACATGTGTACCACAGATAAGTCTTAATTACGCAAAAATTGGAGAAGGTTGAAAAGACTGCGACATTCATGTGAATATATTTCATTAACCAAGGCAGATATGGATATAAAACTTACATGAATCGATAGAGTAACACGTGCCCTTTGAGATAAAAGCACATTTGCAAGAATTAGATAAGTTTCAGACCATTTATACTCGAATACACGGAGCCTTCTTTGTGCGGGAACAGGACCTGTGTACCACAGATAAGTCAGAATTATGCAAAAATAGCAGGCAGTTGCACATCAACTCGGACATTCTGATGACGATATTTCCCTAACGACAGCAAATATCGATATGAAACTTACATGAATCGATAGAGGAAAATGTGCCCTTTGGGATAAAACCAAGATGGCCAGAATTAGATAAGTTTTAGATTATTTATGCTCGAATAGACGGAGTCTTCTTTGCGTGGGAACAGGACATGTGTACCAAAGATAACCCAGAATTACGCAAAAATTGGAGAAGGTTGAAAAGACTTTGACATTCATGTGCAGACATTTCATTAACCAAGGCAGATATGGATATAAAACTTACATGAATCGATAGAGTAGCACGTGCCCTTTGAGATAAAACCAAGATTGAAAAAATTGGATACGTTTTAGACCATTTATACTCGAATACACGGAGCCTTCTTTGTGCGGGAACAGGACCTGTGTACCCACCGATAAGGCAGAATTACGCAAAAATAGCAGGCAGTTGCACATCAACTCGGACATTCTTATGACGATATTTCCCTAACGACGGCAGATATGGATAAAAAACGTATATGAATCGATAGAGCAACACGAGCCCTTTGAGATAAAAGCAAAATTGCAAGAATTAGATAAGTTTCAGACCATTTATACTCGAATACACGGAGCCTTCTTTGTGCGGGAACAGGACCTGTGTACCACAGATAAGTCAGAATTATGCAAAAATAGCAGGCAGTTGCACATCAACTCGGACATTCTGATGACGATATTTCCCTAACGACAGCAAATATGGATATGAAACTGACATGAATCGATAGAGGAACATGTGCCCTTTGGGATAAAACCAAGATGGCCAGAATTAGATAGGTTTTAGATTATTTATGCTCGAATAGACGGAGTCTTCTTTGCGTGGGAACAGGACATGTGTACCAAAGATAACCCAGAATTACGCAAAAATTGGAGAAGGTTGAAAAGACTGCGACATTCATGTGCAGATATTTCATTAACCAAGGCAGATATGGATATAAAACTTACATGAATCGATAGAGTAGCACGTGCCCTTTGAGATAAAACCAAGATTGAAAAAATTGGATACGTTTTAGACCATTTATACTCGAATACACGGAGTCTTCTTTGCGTGGGAACAGGACATGTGTACCAAAGATAACCCAGAATTACGCAAAAATTGGAGAAGGTTGAAAAGACTGCGACATTCATGTGCAGATATTTCATTAACCAAGGCAGATATGGATATAAAACTTACATGAATCGATAGAGTAGCACGTGCCCTTTGAGATAAAACCAAGATTGAAAAAAATGGATAAGTTTTAGACCATTTATACTCGAATACACGGAGCCTTCTTTGTGCGGGAACAGGACCTGTGTACCACAGATAAGTCAGAATTATGCAAAAATAGCAGGCAGTTGCACATCAACTCGGACATTCTGATGACGATATTTCCCTAACGACAGCAAATATCGATATGAAACTTACATGAATCGATAGAGGAACATGTGCCCTTTGAGATAAAGCCAAGATGGCAAGAATTGGATAGGTTTTAGATTATTTACGGTCGAATAGACGGAGTCTTCTTTGCGTGGGAAGACGACATGTGTACCACAGATAAGTCTTAATTACGCAAAAATTGGAGAAGGTTGAAAAGACTGCGACATTCATGTGAATATATTTCATTAACCAAGGCAGATATGGATATAAAACTTACATGAATCGATAGAGTAACACGTGCCCTTCGAGATAAAAGCACATTTGCAAGAATTAGATAAGTTTCAGACCATTTATACTCGAATACACGGAGCCTTCTTTGTGCGGGAACAGGACCTGTGTACCACAGATAAGTCAGAATTATGCAAAAATAGCAGGCAGTTGCACATCAACTCGGACATTCTTATGACGATATTTCCCTAACGACAGCAAATATCGATATGAAACTTACATGAATCGATAGAGGAACATGTGCCCTTTGGGATAAAACCAAGATGGCCAGAATTAGATAAGTTTTAGATTATTTATGCTCGAATAGACGGAGTCTTCTTTGCGTGGGAACAGGACATGTGTACCAAAGATAACCCAGAATTACGCAAAAATTGGAGAAGGTTGAAAAGACTGCGACATTCATGTGCAGACATTTCATTAACCAAGGCAGATATGGATATAAAACTTACATGAATCGATAGAGTAGCACGTGCCCTTTGAGATAAAACCAAGATTGAAAAAATTGGATACGTTTTAGACCATTTATACTCGAATACACGGAGCCTTCTTTGTGCGGGAACAGGACCTGTGTACCACCAATAAGGCAGAATTACGCAAAAATAGCAGGCAGTTGCACATCAACTCGGACATTCTTATGACGATATTTCCCTAACGACGGCAGATATGGATAAAAAACGTATATGAATCGATAGAGCAACACGAGCCCTTTGAGATAAAAGCAAAATTGCAAGAATTAGGAAAGTTTCAGACCATTTATACTCGAATACACGGAGCCTTCTTTGTGCGGGAACAGGACCTGTGTACCACAGATAAGTCAGAATTATGCAAAAATAGCAGGCAGTTGCACATCAACTCGGACATTCTTATGACGATATTTCCCTAACGACAGCAAATATCGATATGAAACTTACATGAATCGATAGAGGAACATGTGCCCTTTGAGATAAAGCCAAGATGGCAAGAATTGGATAGGTTTTAGATTATTTATGCTCGAATACACGGAGTCTTCTTTGCGTGGGAACAGGACATGTGTACCACAGATAAGTCAGAGTTATGCAAAAATTGGAGAAGGTTGAAAACACTGCGACATTCATGTGCAGATATTTCATTAACCAATGCAGATATGGATATAAAACTTACATGAATCGATAGAGTAACACGTGCCCTTTGAGATAAAACAAAGATTGAAAGAATTGGATACGTTTTAGACCATTTATACTCGAATACACGGAGCCTTCTTTGTGCGGGAACAGGACCTGTGTACCACAGATAAGTCAGAATTATGCAAAAATAGCAGGCAGTTGCACATCAACTCGGACATTCTGATGACGATATTTCCCTAACGACAGCAAATATGGATATGAAACTGACATGAATCGATAGAGGAACATGTGCCCTTTGGGATAAAACCAAGATGGCCAGAATTAGATAGGTTTTAGATTATTTATGCTCGAATAGACGGAGTCTTCTTTGCGTGGGAACAGGACATGTGTACCAAAGATAACCCAGAATTACGCAAAAATTGGAGAAGGTTGAAAAGACTGCGACATTCATGTGCAGATATTTCATTAACCAAGGCAGATATGGATATAAAACTTACATGAATCGATAGAGTAGCACGTGCCCTTTGAGATAAAACCAAGATTGAAAAAATTGGATACGTTTTAGACCATTTATACTCGAATACACGGAGCCTTCTTTGTGCGGGAACAGGACCTGTGTACCACAGATAAGTCAGAATTATGCAAAAATAGCAGGCAGTTGCACATCAACTCGGACATTCTTATGACGATATTTCCCTAACGACAGCAAATATGGATATGAAACTGACATGAATCGATAGAGGAACATGTGCCCTTTGGGATAAAACCAAGATGGCCAGAATTAGATAGGTTTTAGATTATTTATGCTCGAATACACGGAGTCTTCTTTGCGTGGGAACAGGACATGTGTACCACAGATAAGTCTTAATTACGCAAAAATTGGAGAAGGTTGAAAACACTGCGACATTCATGTGAATATATTTCATTAACCAAGGCATATATGGATATAAAACTTACATGAATCGATAGAGTAACACGTGCCCTTTGAGATAAAAGCAAAATTGCAAGAATTAGGAAAGTTTCAGACCATTTATACTCGAATACACGGAGCCTTCTTTGTGCGGGAACAGGACCTGTGTACCACAGATAAGTCAGAATTATGCAAAAATAGCAGGCAGTTGCACATCAACTCGGACATTCTTATGACGATATTTCCCTAACGACAGCAAATATCGATATGAAACTTACATGAATCGATAGAGGAACATGTGCCCTTTGAGATAAAGCCAAGATGGCAAGAATTGGATAGGTTTTAGATTATTTATGGTCGAATAGACGGAGTCTTCTTTGCGTGGGAACAGGACATATGTACCACAGATAAGTCTTAATTACGCAAAAATTGGAGAAGGTTGAAAAGACTGCGACATTCATGTGAATATATTTCAATAACCAAGGCAGATATGGATATAAAACTTACATGAATCGATAGAGTAACACGTGCCCTTTGAGATAAAAGCAATATTGCAAGAATTAGATAAGTTTCAGACCATTTATACTCGAATACAAGGAGCCTTCTTTGTGCGGGAACAGGACCTGTGTACCACAGATAAGTCAGAATTATGCAAAAATAGCAGGCAGTTGCACATCAACTCGGACATTCTTATGACGATATTTCCCTAACGACAGCAAATATGGATATGAAACTGACATGAATCGATAGAGGAACATGTGCCCTTTGGGATAAAACCAAGATGGCCAGAATTAGATAGGTTTTAGATTATTTATGCTCGAATAAACGGAGTCTTCTTTGCGTGGGAACAGGACATGTGTACCAAAGATAACCCAGAATTACGCAAAAATTGGAGAAGGTTGAAAAGACTGCGACATTCATGTGCAGATATTTCATTAACCAAGGCAGATATGGATATAAAACGTAGATGAATCGATAGAGTAGCACGTGCCCTTTGAGATAAAACCAAGATTGAAAAAATTGGATACGTTTTAGACCATTTATACTCGAATACACGGAGCCTTCTTTGTGCGGGAACAGGACCTGTGTACCACCGATAAGTCAGAATTATGCAAAAATAGCAGGCAGTTGCACATCAACTCGGACATTCTTATGACGATATTTCCCTAACGACAGCAAATATCGATATGAAACTTACATGAATCGATAGAGGAACATGTGCCCTTTGAGATAAAGCCAAGATGGCAAGAATTGGATAGGTTTTAGATTATTTATGGTCGAATAGACGGAGTCTTCTTTGCGTGGGAACAGGACATGTGTACCACAGATAAGTCTTAATTACGCAAAAATTGGAGAAGGTTGAAAACACTGCGACATTGATGTGAATATATTTCATTAACCAAGGCAGATATGGATATAAAACTTACATGAATCGATAGAGTAACACGTGCCCTTTGAGATAAAAGCAAAATTGCAAGAATTAGATAAGTTTCAGACCATTTATACTCGAATACACGGAGCCTTCTTTGTGCGGGAACAGGACCTGTGTACCACAGATAAGTCAGATCTATGCAAAAATAGCAGGCAGTTCCACATCAACTCGGACATTCTTATGACGATATTTCCCTAACGACAGCAAATATGGATATGAAACTGACATGAATCGATAGAGGAACATGTGCCCTTTGGGATAAAACCAAGATGGCCAGAATTAGATAGGTTTTAGATTATTTATGCTCGAATAGACGGAGTCTTCTTTGCGTGGGAACAGGACATGTGTACCAAAGATAACCCAGAATTACGCAAAAATTGGAGAAGGTTGAAAAGACTGCGACATTCATGTGCAGATATTTCATTAACCAAGGCAGATATGGATATAAAACTTACATGAATCGATAGAGTAGCACGTGCCCTTTGAGATAAAACCAAGATTGAAAAAATTGGATACGTTTTAGACCATTTATAGTCGAATACACGGAGCCTTCTTTGTGCAGCAACATGACCTGTGTACCACCGATAAGTCAGAATTACGCAAAAATAGCAGGCAGTTGCATATCAACTCAGACATTCTTATGATGATATTTCCCTAACGACAGCAAATATGGATATGAAACTGATATGAATCGATAGAGGAACATGTGCCCTTTGGGATAAAACCAAGATGGCAAGAATTAGATAGGTTTTAGATTATTTATGCTCGAATAGACGGAGTCTTCTTTGCGTGGGAACAGGACATGTGTACCACAGATAAGTCTTAATTACGCAAAAATTGGAGAAGGTTGAAAAGACTGCGACATTCATGTGAATATATTTCATTAACCAAGGCAGATATGGATATAAAACTTACATGAATCGATAGAGTAACACGTGCCCTTTGAGATAAAACAAAGATTGAAAGAATTGGATACGTTTTAGACCATTTATACTCGAATACACGGAGCCTTCTTTGTGCGGGAACAGGACCTGTGTACCACAGATAAGTCAGAATTATGCAAAAATAGCAGGCAGTTGCACATCAACTCGGACATTCTTATGACGATATTTCCCTAACGACAGCAAATATCGATATGAAACTTACAAGAATCGATAGAGGAACATGTGCCCTTTGGGATAAAACCAAGATGGCCAGAATTAGATAAGTTTTAGATTATTTATGCTCGAATAGACGGAGTCTTCTTTGCGTGGGAACAGGACATGTGTACCAAAGATAACCCAGAATTACGCAAAAATTGGAGAAGGTTGAAAAGACTGCGACATTCATGTGCAGATATTTCATTAACCAAGGCAGATATGGATATAAAACTTACATGAATCGATAGAGTAGCACGTGCCCTTTGAGATTAAACCAAGATTGAAAAAATTGGATACGTTTTAGACCATTTATACTCGAATACACGGAGCCTTCTTTGTGCGGGAACAGGACCTGTGTACCACAGATAAGTCAGAATTATGCAAAAATAGCAGGCAGTTGCACATCAACTCGGACATTCTTATGACGATATTTCCCTAACGACAGCAAATATGGATATGAAACTTACATGAATCGATAGAGGAACATGTGCCCTTTGAGATAAAGCCAAGATGGCAAGAATTGGATAGGTTTTAGATTATTTATGGTCGAATACACGGAGTCTTCTTTGCGTGGGAAGAGGACATGTGTACCACAGATAAGTCTTAATTACGCAAAAATTGGAGAAGGTTGAAAAGACTGCGACATTCATGTGAATATATTTCATTAACCAAGGCAGATATGGATATAAAACTTACATGAATCGATAGAGTAACACGTGCCCTTTGAGATAAAAGCAAAATTGCAAGAATTAGATAAGTTTCAGACCATTTATACTCGAATACACGGAGCCTTCTTTGTGCGGGAACAGGACCTGTGTACCACAGATAAGTCAGAATTATGCAAAAATAGCAGGCACTTGCACATCAACTCGGACATTCTTATGACGATATTTCCCTAACGACAGCAAATATGGATATGAAACTTACATGAATCGATAGAGGAACATGTGCCCTTTGAGATAAAGCCAAGATGGCAAGAATTGGATAGGTTTTAGATTATTTATGGTCGAATACACGGAGTCTTCTTTGCGTGGGAAGAGGACATGTGTACCACAGATAAGTCTTAATTACGCAAAAATTGGAGAAGGTTGAAAAGACTGCGACATTCATGTGAATATATTTCATTAACCAAGGCAGATATGGATATAAAACTTACATGAATCGATAGAGTAACACGTGCCCTTTGAGATAAAAGCAAAATTGCAAGAATTAGATAAGTTTCAGACCATTTATACTCGAATACACGGAGCCTTCTTTGTGCGGGAACAGGACCTGTGTACCACAGATAAGTCAGAATTATGCAAAAATAGCAGGCAGTTGCACATCAACTCGGACATTCTGATGACGATATTTCCCTAACGACAGCAAATATCGATATGAAACTTACATGAATCGATAGAGGAACATGTGCCCTTCGGGATAAAACCAAGATGGCCAGAATTGGATAGGTGTTAGATTATTTATGCTCGAATAGACGGAGTCTTCTTTGCGTGGGAACAGGACATGTGTACCAAAGATAAATCAGAATTACGCAAAAATTGGAGAAGGTTGAAAAAACGGCGACATTTATGTGCAGATATTTCATTACCCAAGTCAGATATGGATATAAAACTTACATGAACCGATAGAGTAACACGTGCCCTTTGAGATAAAACCAAGATTCAAAGAATTGGAAAGGTTTTAGACCATTTATACTCGAATACACGGAGTCTTTTTTGTGCGGGAACAGGACCTGTGTACCACAAATAAGTCAGAATTATGCAAAAATAGCAGGCAGTTGCACATCAACTCGGACATTCTTATGACGATATTTCCCTAACGACAGCAAATATGGATATGAAACTGACATGAATCGATAGAGGAACATGTGCCCTTTGGGATAAAACCAAGATGGCCAGAATTAGATAGGTTTTAGATTATTTATGCTCGAATAAACGGAGTCTTCTTTGCGTGGGAACAGGACATGTGTACCAAAGATAACCCAGAATTACGCAAAAATTGGAGAAGGTTGAAAAGACTGCGACATTCATGTGCAGATATTTCATTAACCAAGGCAGATATGGATATAAAACGTAGATGAATCGATAGAGTAGCACGTGCCCTTTGAGATAAAACCAAGATTGAAAAAATTGGATACGTTTTAGACCATTTATAGTCGAATACACGGAGCCTTCTTTGTGCGGGAACAGGACCTGTGTACCACCGATAAGTCAGAATTATGCAAAAATAGCAGGCAGTTGCACATCAACTCGGACATTCTTATGACGATATTTCCCTAACGACAGCAAATATCGATATGAAACTTACATGAATCGATAGAGGAACATGTGCCCTTTGAGATAAAGCCAAGATGGCAAGAATTGGATAGGTTTTAGATTATTTATGGTCGAATAGACGGAGTCTTCTTTGCGTGGGAACAGGACATGTGTACCACAGATAAGTCTTAATTACGCAAAAATTGGAGAAGGTTGAAAACACTGCGACATTGATGTGAATATATTTCATTAACCAAGGCAGATATGGATATAAAACTTACATGAATCGATAGAGTAACACGTGCCCTTTGAGATAAAAGCAAAATTGCAAGAATTAGATAAGTTTCAGACCATTTATACTCGAATACACGGAGCCTTCTTTGTGCGGGAACAGGACCTGTGTACCACAGATAAGTCAGAATTATGCAAAAATAGCAGGCAGTTCCACATCAACTCGGACATTCTTATGACGATATTTCCCTAACGACAGCAAATATGGATATGAAACTGACATGAATCGATAGAGGAACATGTGCCCTTTGGGATAAAACCAAGATGGCCAGAATTAGATAGGTTTTAGATTATTTATGCTCGAATAGACGGAGTCTTCTTTGCGTGGGAACAGGACATGTGTACCAAAGATAACCCAGAATTACGCAAAAATTGGAGAAGGTTGAAAAGACTGCGACATTCATGTGCAGATATTTCATTAACCAAGGCAGATATGGATATAAAACTTACATGAATCGATAGAGTAGCACGTGCCCTTTGAGATAAAACCAAGATTGAAAAAATTGGATACGTTTTAGACCATTTATAGTCGAATACACGGAGCCTTCTTTGTGCAGCAACATGACCTGTGTACCACCGATAAGTCAGAATTACGCAAAAATAGCAGGCAGTTGCATATCAACTCAGACATTCTTATGATGATATTTCCCTAACGACAGCAAATATGGATATGAAACTGATATGAATCGATAGAGGAACATGTGCCCTTTGGGATAAAACCAAGATGGCCAGAATTAGATAGGTTTTAGATTATTTATGCTCGAATAGACGGAGTCTTCTTTGCGTGGGAACAGGACATATGTACCACAGATAAGTCTTAATTACGCAAAAATTGGAGAAGGTTGAAAAGACTGCGACATTCATGTGAATATATTTCATTAACCAAGGCAGATATGGATATAAAACTTACATGAATCGATAGAGTAACACGTGCCCTTTGAGATAAAAGCAAAATTGCAAGAATTAGATAAGTTTCAGACCATTTATACTCGAATACACGGAGCCTTCTTTGTGCGGGAACAGGACCTGTGTACCACAGATAAGTCAGAATTATGCAAAAATAGCAGGCAGTTGCACATCAACTCGGACATTCTGATGACGATATTTCCCTAACGACAGCAAATATCGATATGAAACTTACATGAATCGATAGAGGAACATGTGCCCTTCGGGATAAAACCAAGATGGCCAGAATTGGATAGGTGTTAGATTATTTATGCTCGAATAGACGGAGTCTTCTTTGCGTGGGAACAGGACATGTGTACCAAAGATAAATCAGAATTACGCAAAAATTGGAGAAGGTTGAAAAAACGGCGACATTTATGTGCAGATATTTCATTACCCAAGTCAGATATGGATATAAAACTTACATGAACCGATAGAGTAACACGTGCCCTTTGAGATAAAACCAAGATTCAAAGAATTGGAAAGGTTTTAGACCATTTATACTCGAATACACGGAGTCTTTTTTGTGCGGGAACAGGACCTGTGTACCACAAATAAGTCAGAATTATGCAAAAATAGCAGGCAGTTGCACATCAACTCGGACATTCTTATGACGATATTTCCCTAACGACAGCAAATATGGATATGAAACTGACATGAATCGATAGAGGAACATGTGCCCTTTGGGATAAAACCAAGATGGCCAGAATTAGATAGGTTTTAGATTATTTATGCTCGAATAAACGGAGTCTTCTTTGCGTGGGAACAGGACATGTGTACCAAAGATAACCCAGAATTACGCAAAAATTGGAGAAGGTTGAAAAGACTGCGACATTCATGTGCAGATATTTCATTAACCAAGGCAGATATGGATATAAAACGTAGATGAATCGATAGAGTAGCACGTGCCCTTTGAGATAAAACCAAGATTGAAAAAATTGGATACGTTTTAGACCATTTATAGTCGAATACACGGAGCCTTCTTTGTGCGGGAACAGGACCTGTGTACCACCGATAAGTCAGAATTATGCAAAAATAGCAGGCAGTTGCACATCAACTCGGACATTCTTATGACGATATTTCCCTAACGACAGCAAATATCGATATGAAACTTACATGAATCGATAGAGGAACATGTGCCCTTTGAGATAAAGCCAAGATGGCAAGAATTGGATAGGTTTTAGATTATTTATGGTCGAATAGACGGAGTCTTCTTTGCGTGGGAACAGGACATGTGTACCACAGATAAGTCTTAATTACGCAAAAATTGGAGAAGGTTGAAAACACTGCGACATTGATGTGAATATATTTCATTAACCAAGGCAGATATGGATATAAAACTTACATGAATCGATAGAGTAACACGTGCCCTTTGAGATAAAAGCAAAATTGCAAGAATTAGATAAGTTTCAGACCATTTATACTCGAATACACGGAGCCTTCTTTGTGCGGGAACAGGACCTGTGTACCACAGATAAGTCAGAATTATGCAAAAATAGCAGGCAGTTCCACATCAACTCGGACATTCTTATGACGATATTTCCCTAACGACAGCAAATATGGATATGAAACTGACATGAATCGATAGAGGAACATGTGCCCTTTGGGATAAAACCAAGATGGCCAGAATTAGATAGGTTTTAGATTATTTATGCTCGAATAGACGGAGTCTTCTTTGCGTGGGAACAGGACATGTGTACCAAAGATAACCCAGAATTACGCAAAAATTGGAGAAGGTTGAAAAGACTGCGACATTCATGTGCAGATATTTCATTAACCAAGGCAGATATGGATATAAAACTTACATGAATCGATAGAGTAGCACGTGCCCTTTGAGATAAAACCAAGATTGAAAAAATTGGATACGTTTTAGACCATTTATAGTCGAATACACGGAGCCTTCTTTGTGCAGCAACATGACCTGTGTACCACCGATAAGTCAGAATTACGCAAAAATAGCAGGCAGTTGCATATCAACTCAGACATTCTTATGATGATATTTCCCTAACGACAGCAAATATGGATATGAAACTGATATGAATCGATAGAGGAACATGTGCCCTTTGGGATAAAACCAAGATGGCCAGAATTAGATAGGTTTTAGATTATTTATGCTCGAATAGACGGAGTCTTCTTTGCGTGGGAACAGGACATATGTACCACAGATAAGTCTTAATTACGCAAAAATTGGAGAAGGTTGAAAAGACTGCGACATTCATGTGAATATATTTCATTAACCAAGGCAGATATGGATATAAAACTTACATGAATCGATAGAGTAACACGTGCCCTTTGAGATAAAACAAAGATTGAAAGAATTGGATACGTTTTAGACCATTTATACTCGAATACACGGAGCCTTCTTTGTGCGGGAACAGGACCTGTGTACCACAGATAAGTCAGAATTATGCAAAAATAGCAGGCAGTTGCACATCAACTCGGACATTCTTATGACGATATTTCCCTAACGACAGCAAATATGGATATGAAACTTACAAGAATCGATAGAGGAACATGTGCCCTTTGGGATAAAACCAAGATGGCCAGAATTAGATAAGTTTTAGATTATTTATGCTCGAATAGACGGAGTCTTCTTTGCGTGGGAACAGGACATGTGTACCAAAGATAACCCAGAATTACGCAAAAATTGGAGAAGGTTGAAAAGACTGCGACATTCATGTGCAGATATTTCATTAACCAAGGCAGATATGGATATAAAACTTACATGAATCGATAGAGTAGCACGTGCCCTTTGAGATAAAACCAAGATTGAAAGAATTGGAAAGGTTTTAGACCATTTATACTCGAATACACGGAGTCTTTTTTGTGCGGGAACAGGACCTGTGTACCACAAATAAGTCAGAATTATGCAAAAATAGCAGGCAGTTGCACATCAACTCGGACATTCTTATGACGATATTTCCCTAACGACAGCAAATATGGATATGAAACTGACATGAATCGATAGAGGAACATGTGCCCTTTGGGATAAAACAAAGATGGCCAGAATTAGATAGGTTTTAGATTATTTATGCTCGAATACACGGAGTCTTCTTTGCGTGGGAACAGGACATGTGTACCACAGATAAGTCTTAATTACGCAAAAATTGGAGAAGGTTGAAAACACTGCGACATTCATGTGAATATATTTCATTAACCAAGGCAGATATGGATATAAAACTTACATGAATCGATAGAGTAACACGTGCCCTTTGAGATAAAAGCAAAATTGCAAGAATTAGGAAAGTTTCAGACCATTTATACTCGAATACACGGAGCCTTCTTTGTGCGGGAACAGGACCTGTGTACCACAGATAAGTCAGAATTATGCAAAAATAGCAGGCAGTTGCACATCAACTCGGACATTCTTATGACGATATTTCCCTAACGACAGCAAATATCGATATGAAACTTACATGAATCGATAGAGGAACATGTGCCCTTTGAGATAAAGCCAAGATGGCAAGAATTGGATAGGTTTTAGATTATTTATGGTCGAATAGACGGAGTCTTCTTTGCGTGGGAACAGGACATGTGTACCACAGATAAGTCTTAATAACGCAAAAATTGGAGAAGGTTGAAAAGACTGCGACATTTATGTGAATATATTTCATTAACCAAGGCAGATATGGATATAAAACTTACATGAATCGATAGAGTAACACGTGCCCTTTGAGATAAAAGCAAAATTGCAAGAATTAGATAAGTTTCAGACCATTTATACTCGAATACACGGAGCCTTCTTTGTGCGGGAACAGGACCTGTGTACCACAGATAAATCAGAATTACGCAAAAATAGCAGGCAGTTGCATATCAACTCGGACATTCTTATGACGATATTTCCCTAACGACAGCAAATATGGATATGAAACTTACATGAATCGATAGAGGAACATGTGCCCTTTGAGATAAAGCCAAGATGGCAAGAATTGGATAGGTTTTAGATTATTTATGCTCGAATACACGGAGTCTTCTTTGCGTGGGAAGAGGACATGTGTACCACAGATAAGTCAGAGTTATGCAAAAATTGGAGAAGGTTGAAAACACTGCGACATTCATGTGCAGATATTTCATTAACCAATGCAGATATGGATATAAAACTTACATGAATCGATAGAGTAGCACGTGCCCTTTGAGATAAAACCAAGATTGAAAAAAATGGATACGTTTTAGACCATTTATACTCGAATACACGGAGCCTTCTTTGTGCGGGAACAGGACCTGTGTACCACAGATAAGTCAGAATTATGCAAAAATAGCAGGCAGTTGCACATCAACTTGGACATTCTTATGACAATATTTCCCTAACGACAGCAAATATCGATATGAAACTTACATGAATCGATAGAGGAACATGTGCCTTTTGAGATAAAGCCAAGATGGCAAGAATTGGATAGGTTTTAGATTATTTATGCTCGAATACACGGAGTCTTCTTTGCGTGGGAACAGGACATATGTACCACAGATAAGTCTTAATTACGCAAAAATTGGAGAAGGTTGAAAAGACTGCGACATTCATGTGAATATATTTCATTAACCAAGGCAGATATGGATATAAAACTTACATGAATCGATAGAGTAACACGCGCCCTTTGAGATAAAAGCAAAATTGCAAGAATTAGATAAGTTTCAGACCATTTATACTCGAATACAAGGAGCCTTCTTTGTGCGGGAACAGGACCTGTGTACCACAGATAAGTCAGAATTATGCAAAAATAGCAGGCAGTTGCACATCAACTCGGACATTCTTATGACGATATTTCCCTAACGACAGCAAATATGGATATGAAACTTACATGAATCGATAGAGGAACATGTGCCCTTTGGGATAAAACCAAGATGGCCAGAATTAGATAGGTTTTAGATTATTTATGCTCGAATAAACGGAGTCTTCTTTGCGTGGGAACAGGACATGTGTACCAAAGATAACCCAGAATTACGCAAAAATTGGAGAAGGTTGAAAAGACTGCGACATTCATGTGCAGATATTTCATTAACCAAGGCAGATATGGATATAAAACTTACATGAATCGATAGAGTAGCTCGTGCCCTTTGAGATAAAACCAAGATTGAAAAAATTGGATACGTTTTAGACCATTTATAGTCGAGTACACGGAGCCTTCTTTGTGCAGCAACAGGACCTGTGTACCACCGATAAGTCAGAATTACGCAAAAATAGCAGGCAGTTGCATATCAACTCAGACATTCTTATGATGATATTTCCCTAACGACAGCAAATATGGATATGAAACTGACATGAATCGATAGAGGAACATGTGCCCTTTGGGATAAAACCAAGATGGCCAGAATTAGATAGGTTTTAGATTATTTATGCTCGAATAGACGGAGTCTTCTTTGCGTGGGAACAGGACATGTGTACCAAAGATAACCCAGAATTACGCAAAAATTGGAGAAGGTTGAAAAGACTGCGACATTCATGTGCAGATATTTCATTAACCAAGGCAGATATGGATATAAAACTTACATGAATCGATAGAGTAGCTCGTGCCCTTTGAGATAAAACCAAGATTGAAAAAATTGGATACGTTTTAGACCATTTATAGTCGAGTACACGGAGCCTTCTTTGTGCAGCAACAGGACCTGTGTACCACCGATAAGTCAGAATTACGCAAAAATAGCAGGCAGTTGCATATCAACTCGGACATTCTTATGACGATATTTCCCTAACGACAGCAAATATGGATAAGAAACGTATATGAATCGATAGAGCAACACGAGCCCTTTGAGATAAAAGCAAGATGACCAGAATTAGATAGGTTTTAGATTATTTATGCTCGAATAGACGGAGTCTTCTTTGCGTGGGAACAGGACATATGTACCACAGATAAGTCTTAATTACGCAAAAATTGGAGAAGGTTGAAAAGACTGCGACATTCATGTGAATATATTTCATTAACCAAGGCAGATATGGATATAAAACTTACATGAATCGATAGAGTAACACGTGCCCTTTGAGATAAAACAAAGATTGAAAGAATTGGATACGTTTTAGACCATTTATACTCGAATACACGGAGCCTTCTTTGTGCGGGAACAGGACCTGTGTACCACAGATAAGTCAGAATTATGCAAAAATAGCAGGCAGTTGCACATCAACTCGGACATTCTTATGACGATATTTCCCTAACGACAGCAAATATCGATATGAAACTTACAAGAATCGATAGAGGAACATGTGCCCTTTGGGATAAAACCAAGATGGCCAGAATTAGATAAGTTTTAGATTATTTATGCTCGAATAGACGGAGTCTTCTTTGCGTGGGAACAGGACATGTGTACCAAAGATAACCCAGAATTACGCAAAAATTGGAGAAGGTTGAAAAGACTGCGACATTCATGTGCAGATATTTCATTAACCAAGGCAGATATGGATATAAAACTTACATGAATCGATAGAGTAGCACGTGCCCTTTGAGATTAAACCAAGATTGAAAAAATTGGATACGTTTTAGACCATTTATACTCGAATACACGGAGCCTTCTTTGTGCGGGAACAGGACCTGTGTACCACAGATAAGTCAGAATTATGCAAAAATAGCAGGCAGTTGCACATCAACTCGGACATTCTTATGACGATATTTCCCTAACAACAGCAAATATGGATATGAAACTTACATGAATCGATAGAGGAACATGTGCCCTTTGAGATAAAGCCAAGATGGCAAGAATTGGATAGGTTTTAGATTATTTATGGTCGAATACACTGAGTCTTCTTTGCGTGGGAAGAGGACATGTGTACCACAGATAAGTCTTAATTACGCAAAAATTGGAGAAGGTTGAAAAGACTGCGACATTCATGTGAATATATTTCATTAACCAAGGCAGATATGGATATAAAACTTACATGATTCGATAGAGTAACACGTGCCCTTTGAGATAAAAGCAAAATTGCAAGAATTAGATAAGTTTCAGACCATTTATACTCGAATACACGGAGCCTTCTTTGTGCGGGAACAGGACCTGTGTACCACAGATAAGTCAGAATTATGCAAAAATAGCAGGCAGTTGCACATCAACTCGGACATTCTTATGACGATATTTCCCTAACGACAGCAAATATCGATATGAAACTTACATGAATCGATAGAGGAACATGTGCCCTTTGAGATAAAGCCAAGATGGCAAGAATTGGATAGGTTTTAGATTATTTATGGTCGAATAGACGGAGTCTTCTTTGCGTGGGAAGAGGACATGTGTACCACAGATAAGTCTTAATTACGCAAAAATTGGAGAAGGTTGAAAAGACTGCGACATTCATGTGAATATATTTCATTACCCAAGTCAGATATGGATATAAAACTTACATGAACCGATAGAGTAACACGTGCCCTTTGAGATAAAACCAAGATTGAAAGAATTGGAAAGGTTTTAGACCATTTATACTCGAATACACGGAGTCTTTTTTGTGCGGGAACAGGACCTGTGTACCACAAATAAGTCAGAATTATGCAAAAATAGCAGGCAGTTGCACATCAACTCGGACATTCTTATGACGATATTTCCCTAACGACAGCAAATATGGATATGAAACTGACATGAATCGATAGAGGAACATGTGCCCTTTGGGATAAAACAAAGATGGCCAGAATTAGATAGGTTTTAGATTATTTATGCTCGAATACACGGAGTCTTCTTTGCGTGGGAACAGGACATGTGTACCACAGATAAGTCTTAATTACGCAAAAATTGGAGAAGGTTGAAAACACTGCGACATTCATGTGAATATATTTCATTAACCAAGGCAGATATGGATATAAAACTTACATGAATCGATAGAGTAACACGTGCCCTTTGAGATAAAAGCAAAATTGCAAGAATTAGGAAAGTTTCAGACCATTTATACTCGAATACACGGAGCCTTCTTTGTGCGGGAACAGGACCTGTGTACCACAGATAAGTCAGAATTATGCAAAAATAGCAGGCAGTTGCACATCAACTCGGACATTCTTATGACGATATTTCCCTAACGACAGCAAATATCGATATGAAACTTACATGAATCGATAGAGGAACATGTGCCCTTTGAGATAAAGCCAAGATGGCAAGAATTGGATAGGTTTTAGATTATTTATGGTCGAATAGACGGAGTCTTCTTTGCGTGGGAACAGGACATGTGTACCACAGATAAGTCTTAATAACGCAAAAATTGGAGAAGGTTGAAAAGACTGCGACATTTATGTGAATATATTTCATTAACCAAGGCAGATATGGATATAAAACTTACATGAATCGATAGAGTAACACGTGCCCTTTGAGATAAAAGCAAAATTGCAAGAATTAGATAAGTTTCAGACCATTTATACTCGAATACACGGAGCCTTCTTTGTGCGGGAACAGGACCTGTGTACCACAGATAAATCAGAATTACGCAAAAATAGCAGGCAGTTGCATATCAACTCGGACATTCTTATGACGATATTTCCCTAACGACAGCAAATATGGATATGAAACTTACATGAATCGATAGAGGAACATGTGCCCTTTGAGATAAAGCCAAGATGGCAAGAATTGGATAGGTTTTAGATTATTTATGCTCGAATACACGGAGTCTTCTTTGCGTGGGAAGAGGACATGTGTACCACAGATAAGTCAGAGTTATGCAAAAATTGGAGAAGGTTGAAAACACTGCGACATTCATGTGCAGATATTTCATTAACCAATGCAGATATGGATATAAAACTTACATGAATCGATAGAGTAGCACGTGCCCTTTGAGATAAAACCAAGATTGAAAAAAATGGATACGTTTTAGACCATTTATACTCGAATACACGGAGCCTTCTTTGTGCGGGAACAGGACCTGTGTACCACAGATAAGTCAGAATTATGCAAAAATAGCAGGCAGTTGCACATCAACTTGGACATTCTTATGACAATATTTCCCTAACGACAGCAAATATCGATATGAAACTTACATGAATCGATAGAGGAACATGTGCCTTTTGAGATAAAGCCAAGATGGCAAGAATTGGATAGGTTTTAGATTATTTATGCTCGAATACACGGAGTCTTCTTTGCGTGGGAACAGGACATATGTACCACAGATAAGTCTTAATTACGCAAAAATTGGAGAAGGTTGAAAAGACTGCGACATTCATGTGAATATATTTCATTAACCAAGGCAGATATGGATATAAAACTTACATGAATCGATAGAGTAACACGTGCCCTTTGAGATAAAAGCAAAATTGCAAGAATTAGATAAGTTTCAGACCATTTATACTCGAATACAAGGAGCCTTCTTTGTGCGGGAACAGGACCTGTGTACCACAGATAAGTCAGAATTATGCAAAAATAGCAGGCAGTTGCACATCAACTCGGACATTCTTATGACGATATTTCCCTAACGACAGCAAATATGGATATGAAACTTACATGAATCGATAGAGGAACATGTGCCCTTTGGGATAAAACCAAGATGGCCAGAATTAGATAGGTTTTAGATTATTTATGCTCGAATAAACGGAGTCTTCTTTGCGTGGGAACAGGACATGTGTACCAAAGATAACCCAGAATTACGCAAAAATTGGAGAAGGTTGAAAAGACTGCGACATTCATGTGCAGATATTTCATTAACCAAGGCAGATATGGATATAAAACTTACATGAATCGATAGAGTAGCACGTGCCCTTTGAGATAAAACCAAGATTGAAAAAAATGGATACGTTTTAGACCATTTATACTCGAATACACGGTGCCTTCTTTGTGCGGGAACAGGACCTGTGTACCACCGATAAGTCAGAATTATGCAAAAATAGCAGGCAGTTGCACATCAACTCGGACATTCTTATGACGATATTTCCCTAACGACAGCAAATATCGATATGAAACTTACATGAATCGATAGAGGAACATGTGCCCTTTGAGATAAAGCCAAGATGGCAAGAATTGGATAGGTTTTAGATTATTTATGGTCGAATAGACGGAGTCTTCTTTGCGTGGGAAGAGGACATGTGTACCACAGATAAGTCTTAATTACGCAAAAATTGGAGAAGGTTGAAAAGACTGCGACATTCATGTGAATATATTTCATTAACCAAGGCAGATATGGATATAAAACTTACATGAATCGATAGAGTAACACGTGCCCTTTGAGATAAAAGCAAAATTGCAAGAATTAGATAAGTGTCAGACCATTTATACTCGAATACACGGAGCCTTCTTTGTGCGGGAACAGGACCTGTGTACCACCGATAAGTCAGAATTATGCAAAAATAGCAGGCAGTTGCACATCAACTCGGACATTCTTATGACGATATTTCCCTAACGACAGCAAATATCGATATGAAACTTACATGAATCGATAGAGGAACATGTGCCCTTTGGGATAAAACCAAGATGGCCAGAATTAGATAGGTTTTAGATTATTTATGCTCGAATAGACGGAGTCTTCTTTGCGTGGGAACAGGACATGTGTACCAAAGATAACCCAGAATTACGCAAAAATTGGAGAAGGTTGAAAAGACTGCGACATTCATGTGCAGATATTTCATTAACCAAGGCAGATATGGATATAAAACTTACATGAATCGATAGAGTAGCTCGTGCCCTTTGAGATAAAACCAAGATTGAAAAAATTGGATACGTTTTAGACCATTTATAGTCGAGTACACGGAGCCTTCTTTGTGCAGCAACAGGACCTGTGTACCACCGATAAGTCAGAATTACGCAAAAATAGCAGGCAGTTGCATATCAACTCGGACATTCTTATGACGATATTTCCCTAACGACAGCAAATATGGATAAGAAACGTATATGAATCGATAGAGCAACACGAGCCCTTTGAGATAAAAGCAAGATGGCCAGAATTAGATAGGTTTTAGATTATTTATGCTCGAATAGACGGAGTCTTCTTTGCGTGGGAACAGGACATATGTACCACAGATAAGTCTTAATTACGCAAAAATTGGAGAAGGTTGAAAAGACTGCGACATTCATGTGAATATATTTCATTAACCAAGGCAGATATGGATATAAAACTTACATGAATCGATAGAGTAACACGTGCCCTTTGAGATAAAACAAAGATTGAAAGAATTGGATACGTTTTAGACCATTTATACTCGAATACACGGAGCCTTCTTTGTGCGGGAACAGGACCTGTGTACCACAGATAAGTCAGAATTATGCAAAAATAGCAGGCAGTTGCACATCAACTCGGACATTCTTATGACGATATTTCCCTAACGACAGCAAATATCGATATGAAACTTACAAGAATCGATAGAGGAACATGTGCCCTTTGGGATAAAACCAAGATGGCCAGAATTAGATAAGTTTTAGATTATTTATGCTCGAATAGACGGAGTCTTCTTTGCGTGGGAACAGGACATGTGTACCAAAGATAACCCAGAATTACGCAAAAATTGGAGAAGGTTGAAAAGACTGCGACATTCATGTGCAGATATTTCATTAACCAAGGCAGATATGGATATAAAACTTACATGAATCGATAGAGTAGCACGTGCCCTTTGAGATAAAACCAAGATTGAAAAAAATGGATACGTTTTAGACCATTTATACTCGAATACACGGAGCCTTCTTTGTGCGGGAACAGGACCTGTGTACCACAGATAAGTCAGAATTATGCAAAAATAGCAGGCAGTTGCACATCAACTTGGACATTCTTATGACAATATTTCCCTAACGACAGCAAATATCGATATGAAACTTACATGAATCGATAGAGGAACATGTGCCTTTTGAGATAAAGCCAAGATGGCAAGAATTGGATAGGTTTTAGATTATTTATGCTCGAATACACGGAGTCTTCTTTGCGTGGGAACAGGACATATGTACCACAGATAAGTCTTAATTACGCAAAAATTGGAGAAGGTTGAAAAGACTGCGACATTCATGTGAATATATTTCATTAACCAAGGCAGATATGGATATAAAACTTACATGAATCGATAGAGTAACACGTGCCCTTTGAGATAAAAGCAAAATTGCAAGAATTAGATAAGTTTCAGACCATTTATACTCGAATACAAGGAGCCTTCTTTGTGCGGGAACAGGACCTGTGTACCACAGATAAGTCAGAATTATGCAAAAATAGCAGGCAGTTGCACATCAACTCGGACATTCTTATGACGATATTTCCCTAACGACAGCAAATATGGATATGAAACTTACATGAATCGATAGAGGAACATGTGCCCTTTGGGATAAAACCAAGATGGCCAGAATTAGATAGGTTTTAGATTATTTATGCTCGAATAAACGGAGTCTTCTTTGCGTGGGAACAGGACATGTGTACCAAAGATAACCCAGAATTACGCAAAAATTGGAGAAGGTTGAAAAGACTGCGACATTCATGTGCAGATATTTCATTAACCAAGGCAGATATGGATATAAAACTTACATGAATCGATAGAGTAGCACGTGCCCTTTGAGATAAAACCAAGATTGAAAAAAATGGATACGTTTTAGACCATTTATACTCGAATACACGGTGCCTTCTTTGTGCGGGAACAGGACCTGTGTACCACCGATAAGTCAGAATTATGCAAAAATAGCAGGCAGTTGCACATCAACTCGGACATTCTTATGACGATATTTCCCTAACGACAGCAAATATCGATATGAAACTTACATGAATCGATAGAGGAACATGTGCCCTTTGAGATAAAGCCAAGATGGCAAGAATTGGATAGGTTTTAGATTATTTATGGTCGAATAGACGGAGTCTTCTTTGCGTGGGAAGAGGACATGTGTACCACAGATAAGTCTTAATTACGCAAAAATTGGAGAAGGTTGAAAAGACTGCGACATTCATGTGAATATATTTCATTAACCAAGGCAGATATGGATATAAAACTTACATGAATCGATAGAGTAACACGTGCCCTTTGAGATAAAAGCAAAATTGCAAGAATTAGATAAGTGTCAGACCATTTATACTCGAATACACGGAGCCTTCTTTGTGCGGGAACAGGACCTGTGTACCACCGATAAGTCAGAATTATGCAAAAATAGCAGGCAGTTGCACATCAACTCGGACATTCTTATGACGATATTTCCCTAACGACAGCAAATATCGATATGAAACTTACATGAATCGATAGAGGAACATGTGCCCTTTGGGATAAAACCAAGATGGCCAGAATTAGATAGGTTTTAGATTATTTATGCTCGAATAGACGGAGTCTTCTTTGCGTGGGAACAGGACATGTGTACCAAAGATAACCCAGAATTACGCAAAAATTGGAGAAGGTTGAAAAGACTGCGACATTCATGTGCAGATATTTCATTAACCAAGGCAGATATGGATATAAAACTTACATGAATCGATAGAGTAGCTCGTGCCCTTTGAGATAAAACCAAGATTGAAAAAATTGGATACGTTTTAGACCATTTATAGTCGAGTACACGGAGCCTTCTTTGTGCAGCAACAGGACCTGTGTACCACCGATAAGTCAGAATTACGCAAAAATAGCAGGCAGTTGCATATCAACTCGGACATTCTTATGACGATATTTCCCTAACGACAGCAAATATGGATAAGAAACGTATATGAATCGATAGAGCAACACGAGCCCTTTGAGATAAAAGCAAGATGGCCAGAATTAGATAGGTTTTAGATTATTTATGCTCGAATAGACGGAGTCTTCTTTGCGTGGGAACAGGACATATGTACCACAGATAAGTCTTAATTACGCAAAAATTGGAGAAGGTTGAAAAGACTGCGACATTCATGTGAATATATTTCATTAACCAAGGCAGATATGGATATAAAACTTACATGAATCGATAGAGTAACACGTGCCCTTTGAGATAAAACAAAGATTGAAAGAATTGGATACGTTTTAGACCATTTATACTCGAATACACGGAGCCTTCTTTGTGCGGGAACAGGACCTGTGTACCACAGATAAGTCAGAATTATGCAAAAATAGCAGGCAGTTGCACATCAACTCGGACATTCTTATGACGATATTTCCCTAACGACAGCAAATATCGATATGAAACTTACAAGAATCGATAGAGGAACATGTGCCCTTTGGGATAAAACCAAGATGGCCAGAATTAGATAAGTTTTAGATTATTTATGCTCGAATAGACGGAGTCTTCTTTGCGTGGGAACAGGACATGTGTACCAAAGATAACCCAGAATTACGCAAAAATTGGAGAAGGTTGAAAAGACTGCGACATTCATGTGCAGATATTTCATTAACCAAGGCAGATATGGATATAAAACTTACATGAATCGATAGAGTAGCACGTGCCCTTTGAGATTAAACCAAGATTGAAAAAATTGGATACGTTTTAGACCATTTATACTCGAATACACGGAGCCTTCTTTGTGCGGGAACAGGACCTGTGTACCACAGATAAGTCAGAATTATGCAAAAATAGCAGGCAGTTGCACATCAACTCGGACATTCTTATGACGATATTTCCCTAACAACAGCAAATATGGATATGAAACTTACATGAATCGATAGAGGAACATGTGCCCTTTGAGATAAAGCCAAGATGGCAAGAATTGGATAGGTTTTAGATTATTTATGGTCGAATACACTGAGTCTTCTTTGCGTGGGAAGAGGACATGTGTACCACAGATAAGTCTTAATTACGCAAAAATTGGAGAAGGTTGAAAAGACTGCGACATTCATGTGAATATATTTCATTAACCAAGGCAGATATGGATATAAAACTTACATGATTCGATAGAGTAACACGTGCCCTTTGAGATAAAAGCAAAATTGCAAGAATTAGATAAGTTTCAGACCATTTATACTCGAATACACGGAGCCTTCTTTGTGCGGGAACAGGACCTGTGTACCACAGATAAGTCAGAATTATGCAAAAATAGCAGGCAGTTGCACATCAACTCGGACATTCTTATGACGATATTTCCCTAACGACAGCAAATATCGATATGAAACTTACATGAATCGATAGAGGAACATGTGCCCTTTGAGATAAAGCCAAGATGGCAAGAATTGGATAGGTTTTAGATTATTTATGGTCGAATAGACGGAGTCTTCTTTGCGTGGGAACAGGACATGTGTACCACAGATAAGTCTTAATAACGCAAAAATTGGAGAAGGTTGAAAAGACTGCGACATTTATGTGAATATATTTCATTAACCAAGGCAGATATGGATATAAAACTTACATGAATCGATAGAGTAGCACGTGCCCTTTGAGATAAAACCAAGATTGAAAAAAATGGATACGTTTTAGACCATTTATACTCGAATACACGGAGCCTTCTTTGTGCGGGAACAGGACCTGTGTACCACAGATAAGTCAGAATTATGCAAAAATAGCAGGCACTTGCACATCAACTTGGACATTCTTATGACAATATTTCCCTAACGACAGCAAATATCGATATGAAACTTACATGAATCGATAGAGGAACATGTGCCTTTTGAGATAAAGCCAAGATGGCAAGAATTGGATAGGTTTTAGATTATTTATGGTCGAATACACGGAGTCTTCTTTGCGTGGGAACAGGACGTATGTACCACAGATAAGTCTTAATTACGCAAAAATTGGAGAAGGTTGAAAAGACTGCGACATTCATGTGAATATATTGAATTAACCAAGGCAGATATGGATATAAAACTTACATGAATCGATAGAGTAACACGTGCCCTTTGAGATAAAAGCAAAATTGCAAGAATTAGATAAGTTTCAGACCATTTATACTCGAATACAAGGAGCCTTCTTTGTGCGGGAACAGGACCTGTGTACCACAGATAAGTCAGAATTATGCAAAAATAGCAGGCAGTTGCACATCAACTCGGACATTCTTATGACGATATTTCCCTAACGACAGCAAATATGGATATGAAACTGACATGAATCGATAGAGGAACATGTGCCCTTTGGGATAAAACCAAGATGGCCAGAATTAGATAGGTTTTAGATTATTTATGCTCGAATAAACGGAGTCTTCTTTGCGTGGGAACAGGACATGTGTACCAAAGATAACCCAGAATTACGCAAAAATTGGAGAAGGTTGAAAAGACTGCGACATTCATGTGCAGATATTTCATTAACCAAGGCAGATATGGATATAAAACTTACATGAATCGATAGAGTAGCACGTGCCCTTTGAGATAAAACCAAGATTGAAAAAAATGGATACGTTTTAGACCATTTATACTCGAATACACGGTGCCTTCTTTGTGCGGGAACAGGACCTGTGTACCACCGATAAGTCAGAATTATGCAAAAATAGCAGGCAGTTGCACATCAACTCGGACATTCTTATGACGATATTTCCCTAACGACAGCAAATATCGATATGAAACTTACATGAATCGATAGAGGAACATGTGCCCTTTGGGATAAAACCAAGGTGGCCAGAATTAGATAGGTTTTAGATTATTTATGCTCGAATAGACGGAGTCTTCTTTGCGTGGGAACAGGACATGTGTACCAAAGATAACCCAGAATTACGCAAAAATTGGAGAAGGTTGAAAAGACTGCGACATTCATGTGAATATATTTCATTAACCAAGGCAGATATGGATATAAAACTTACATGAATCGATAGAGTAACACGTGCCCTTTGAGATAAAAGCAAAATTGCAAGAATTAGATAAGTTTCAGACCATTTATACTCGAATACACGGAGCCTTCTTTGTGCGGGAACAGGACCTGTGTACCACAGATAAGTCAGAATTATGCAAAAATAGCAGGCACTTGTACATCAACTCGGACATTCTTATGACGATATTTCCCTAACGACAGCAAATATGGATATGAAACTTACATGAATCGATAGAGGAACATGTGCCCTTTGAGATAAAGCCAAGATGGCAAGAATTGGATAGGTTTTAGATTATTTATGGTCGAATACACGGAGTCTTCTTTGCGTGGGAAGAGGACATGTGTACCACAGATAAGTCTTAATTACGCAAAAATTGGAGAAGGTTGAAAAGACTGCGACATTCATGTGAATATATTTCATTACCCAAGTCAGATATGGATATAAAACTTACATGAACCGATAGAGTAACACGTGCCCTTTGAGATAAAACCAAGATTGAAAGAATTGGAAAGGTTTTAGACCATTTATACTCGAATACACGGAGTCTTTTTTGTGCGGGAACAGGACCTGTGTACCACAAATAAGTCAGAATTATGCAAAAATAGCAGGCAGTTGCACATCAACTCGGACATTCTTATGACGATATTTCCCTAACGACAGCAAATATGGATATGAAACTGACATGAATCGATAGAGGAACATGTGCCCTTTGGGATAAAACAAAGATGGCCAGAATTAGATAGGTTTTAGATTATTTATGCTCGAATACACGGAGTCTTCTTTGCGTGGGAACAGGACATGTGTACCACAGATAAGTCTTAATTACGCAAAAATTGGAGAAGGTTGAAAACACTGCGACATTCATGTGAATATATTTCATTAACCAAGGCAGATATGGATATAAAACTTACATGAATCGATAGAGTAACACGTGCCCTTTGAGATAAAAGCAAAATTGCAAGAATTAGGAAAGTTTCAGACCATTCATACTCGAATACACGGAGCCTTCTTTGTGCGGGAACAGGACCTGTGTACCACAGATAAGTCAGAATTATGCAAAAATAGCAGGCAGTTGCACATCAACTCGGACATTCTTATGACGATATTTCCCTAACGACAGCAAATATCGATATGAAACTTACATGAATCGATAGAGGAACATGTGCCCTTTGAGATAAAGCCAAGATGGCAAGAATTGGATAGGTTTTAGATTATTTATGGTCGAATAGACGGAGTCTTCTTTGCGTGGGAACAGGACATGTGTACCACAGATAAGTCTTAATAACGCAAAAATTGGAGAAGGTTGAAAAGACTGCGACATTTATGTGAATATATTTCATTAACCAAGGCAGATATGGATATAAAACTTACATGAATCGATAGAGTAACACGTGCCCTTTGAGATAAAAGCAAAATTGCAAGAATTAGATAAGTTTCAGACCATTTATACTCGAATACACGGAGCCTTCTTTGTGCGGGAACAGGACCTGTGTACCACAGATAAATCAGAATTACGCAAAAATAGCAGGCAGTTGCATATCAACTCGGACATTCTTATGACGATATTTCCCTAACGACAGCAAATATGGATATGAAACTTACATGAATCGATAGAGGAACATGTGCCCTTTGAGATAAAGCCAAGATGGCAAGAATTGGATAGGTTTTAGATTATTTATGCTCGAATACACGGAGTCTTCTTTGCGTGGGAAGAGGACATGTGTACCACAGATAAGTCAGAGTTATGCAAAAATTGGAGAAGGTTGAAAACACTGCGACATTCATGTGCAGATATTTCATTAACCAATGCAGATATGGATATAAAACTTACATGAATCGATAGAGTAGCACGTGCCCTTTGAGATAAAACCAAGATTGAAAAAAATGGATACGTTTTAGACCATTTATACTCGAATACACGGAGCCTTCTTTGTGCGGGAACAGGACCTGTGTACCACAGATAAGTCAGAATTATGCAAAAATAGCAGGCAGTTGCACATCAACTTGGACATTCTTATGACGATATTTCCCTAACGACAGCAAATATGGATATGAAACTGACATGAATCGATAGAGGAACATGTGCCCTTTGGGATAAAACAAAGATGGCCAGAATTAGATAGGTTTTAGATTATTTATGCTCGAATACACGGAGTCTTCTTTGCGTGGGAACAGGACATGTGTACCACAGATAAGTCTTAATTACGCAAAAATTGGAGAAGGTTGAAAACACTGCGACATTCATGTGAATATATTTCATTAACCAAGGCAGATATGGATATAAAACTTACATGAATCGATAGAGTAACACGTGCCCTTTGAGATAAAAGCAAAATTGCAAGAATTAGGAAAGTTTCAGACCATTTATACTCGAATACACGGAGCCTTCTTTGTGCGGGAACAGGACCTGTGTACCACAGATAAGTCAGAATTATGCAAAAATAGTAGGCAGTTGCACATCAACTCGGACATTCTTATGACGATATTTCCCTAACGACAGCAAATATCGATATGAAACTTACATGAATCGATAGAGGAACATGTGCCCTTTGAGATAAAGCCAAGATGGCAAGAATTGGATAGGTTTTAGATTATTTATGGTCGAATAGACGGAGTCTTCTTTGCGTGGGAACAGGACATGTGTACCACAGATAAGTCTTAATAACGCAAAAATTGGAGAAGGTTGAAAAGACTGCGACATTTATGTGAATATATTTCATTAACCAAGGCAGATATGGATATAAAACTTACATGAATCGATAGAGTAACACGTGCCCTTTGAGATAAAAGCAAAATTGCAAGAATTAGATAAGTTTCAGACCATTTATACTCGAATACACGGAGCCTTCTTTGTGCGGGAACAGGACCTGTGTACCACAGATAAATCAGAATTACGCAAAAATAGCAGGCAGTTGCATATCAACTCGGACATTCTTATGACGATATTTCCCTAACGACAGCAAATATGGATATGAAACTTACATGAATCGATAGAGGAACATGTGCCCTTTGAGATAAAGCCAAGATGGCAAGAATTGGATAGGTTTTAGATTATTTATGCTCGAATACACGGAGTCTTCTTTGCGTGGGAAGAGGACATGTGTACCACAGATAAGTCAGAGTTATGCAAAAATTGGAGAAGGTTGAAAACACTGCGACATTCATGTGCAGATATTTCATTAACCAATGCAGATATGGATATAAAACTTACATGAATCGATAGAGTAGCACGTGCCCTTTGAGATAAAACCAAGATTGAAAAAAATGGATACGTTTTAGACCATTTATACTCGAATACACGGAGCCTTCTTTGTGCGGGAACAGGACCTGTGTACCACAGATAAGTCAGAATTATGCAAAAATAGCAGGCAGTTGCACATCAACTTGGACATTCTTATGACAATATTTCCCTAACGACAGCAAATATCGATATGAAACTTACATGAATCGATAGAGGAACATGTGCCTTTTGAGATAAAGCCAAGATGGCAAGAATTGGATAGGTTTTAGATTATTTATGCTCGAATACACGGAGTCTTCTTTGCGTGGGAACAGGACATATGTACCACAGATAAGTCTTAATTACGCAAAAATTGGAGAAGGTTGAAAAGACTGCGACATTCATGTGAATATATTTCATTAACCAAGGCAGATATGGATATAAAACTTACATGAATCGATAGAGTAACACGTGCCCTTTGAGATAAAAGCAAAATTGCAAGAATTAGATAAGTTTCAGACCATTTATACTCGAATACAAGGAGCCTTCTTTGTGCGGGAACAGGACCTGTGTACCACAGATAAGTCAGAATTATGCAAAAATAGCAGGCAGTTGCACATCAACTCGGACATTCTTATGACGATATTTCCCTAACGACAGCAAATATGGATATGAAACTTACATGAATCGATAGAGGAACATGTGCCCTTTGGGATAAAACCAAGATGGCCAGAATTAGATAGGTTTTAGATTATTTATGCTCGAATAAACGGAGTCTTCTTTGCGTGGGAACAGGACATGTGTACCAAAGATAACCCAGAATTACGCAAAAATTGGAGAAGGTTGAAAAGACTGCGACATTCATGTGCAGATATTTCATTAACCAAGGCAGATATGGATATAAAACTTACATGAATCGATAGAGTAGCACGTGCCCTTTGAGATAAAACCAAGATTGAAAAAAATGGATACGTTTTAGACCATTTATACTCGAATACACGGTGCCTTCTTTGTGCGGGAACAGGACCTGTGTACCACCGATAAGTCAGAATTATGCAAAAATAGCAGGCAGTTGCACATCAACTCGGACATTCTTATGACGATATTTCCCTAACGACAGCAAATATCGATATGAAACTTACATGAATCGATAGAGGAACATGTGCCCTTTGAGATAAAGCCAAGATGGCAAGAATTGGATAGGTTTTAGATTATTTATGCTCGAATACACGGAGTCTTCTTTGCGTGGGAAGAGGACATGTGTACCACAGATAAGTCTTAATTACGCAAAAATTGGAGAAGGTTGAAAAGACTGCGACATTCATGTGAATATATTTCATTAACCAAGGCAGATATGGATATAAAACTTACATGAATCGATAGAGTAACACGTGCCCTTTGAGATAAAAGCAAAATTGCAAGAATTAGATAAGTGTCAGACCATTTATACTCGAATACACGGAGCCTTCTTTGTGCGGGAACAGGACCTGTGTACCACCGATAAGTCAGAATTATGCAAAAATAGCAGGCAGTTGCACATCAACTCGGACATTCTTATGACGATATTTCCCTAACGACAGCAAATATCGATATGAAACTTACATGAATCGATAGAGGAACATGTGCCCTTTGGGATAAAACCAAGATGGCCAGAATTAGATAGGTTTTAGATTATTTATGCTCGAATAGACGGAGTCTTCTTTGCGTGGGAACAGGACATGTGTACCAAAGATAACCCAGAATTACGCAAAAATTGGAGAAGGTTGAAAAGACTGCGACATTCATGTGCAGATATTTCATTAACCAAGGCAGATATGGATATAAAACTTACATGAATCGATAGAGTAGCTCGTGCCCTTTGAGATAAAACCAAGATTGAAAAAATTGGATACGTTTTAGACCATTTATAGTCGAGTACACGGAGCCTTCTTTGTGCAGCAACAGGACCTGTGTACCACCGATAAGTCAGAATTACGCAAAAATAGCAGGCAGTTGCATATCAACTCGGACATTCTTATGACGATATTTCCCTAACGACAGCAAATATGGATAAGAAACGTATATGAATCGATAGAGCAACACGAGCCCTTTGAGATAAAAGCAAGATGGCCAGAATTAGATAGGTTTTAGATTATTTATGCTCGAATAGACGGAGTCTTCTTTGCGTGGGAACAGGACATATGTACCACAGATAAGTCTTAATTACGCAAAAATTGGAGAAGGTTGAAAAGACTGCGACATTCATGTGAATATATTTCATTAACCAAGGCAGATATGGATATAAAACTTACATGAATCGATAGAGTAACACGTGCCCTTTGAGATAAAACAAAGATTGAAAGAATTGGATACGTTTTAGACCATTTATACTCGAATACACGGAGCCTTCTTTGTGCGGGAACAGGACCTGTGTACCACAGATAAGTCAGAATTATGCAAAAATAGCAGGCAGTTGCACATCAACTCGGACATTCTTATGACGATATTTCCCTAACGACAGCAAATATCGATATGAAACTTACAAGAATCGATAGAGGAACATGTGCCCTTTGGGATAAAACCAAGATGGCCAGAATTAGATAAGTTTTAGATTATTTATGCTCGAATAGACGGAGTCTTCTTTGCGTGGGAACAGGACATGTGTACCAAAGATAACCCAGAATTACGCAAAAATTGGAGAAGGTTGAAAAGACTGCGACATTCATGTGCAGATATTTCATTAACCAAGGCAGATATGGATATAAAACTTACATGAATCGATAGAGTAGCACGTGCCCTTTGAGATTAAACCAAGATTGAAAAAATTGGATACGTTTTAGACCATTTATACTCGAATACACGGAGCCTTCTTTGTGCGGGAACAGGACCTGTGTACCACAGATAAGTCAGAATTATGCAAAAATAGCAGGCAGTTGCACATCAACTCGGACATTCTTATGACGATATTTCCCTAACAACAGCAAATATGGATATGAAACTTACATGAATCGATAGAGGAACATGTGCCCTTTGAGATAAAGCCAAGATGGCAAGAATTGGATAGGTTTTAGATTATTTATGGTCGAATACACTGAGTCCTTCTTTGCGTGGGAAGAGGACATGTGTACCACAGATAAGTCTTAATTACGCAAAAATTGGAGAAGGTTGAAAAGACTGCGACATTCATGTGAATATATTTCATTAACCAAGGCAGATATGGATATAAAACTTACATGATTCGATAGAGTAACACGTGCCCTTTGAGATAAAAGCAAAATTGCAAGAATTAGATAAGTTTCAGACCATTTATACTCGAATACACGGAGCCTTCTTTGTGCGGGAACAGGACCTGTGTACCACAGATAAGTCAGAATTATGCAAAAATAGCAGGCAGTTGCACATCAACTCGGACATTCTTATGACGATATTTCCCTAACGACAGCAAATATCGATATGAAACTTACATGAATCGATAGAGGAACATGTGCCCTTTGAGATAAAGCCAAGATGGCAAGAATTGGATAGGTTTTAGATTATTTATGGTCGAATAGACGGAGTCTTCTTTGCGTGGGAACAGGACATGTGTACCACAGATAAGTCTTAATAACGCAAAAATTGGAGAAGGTTGAAAAGACTGCGACATTTATGTGAATATATTTCATTAACCAAGGCAGATATGGATATAAAACTTACATGAATCGATAGAGTAACACGTGCCCTTTGAGATAAAAGCAAAATTGCAAGAATTAGATAAGTTTCAGACCATTTATACTCGAATACACGGAGCCTTCTTTGTGCGGGAACAGGACCTGTGTACCACAGATAAATCAGAATTACGCAAAAATAGCAGGCAGTTGCATATCAACTCGGACATTCTTATGACGATATTTCCCTAACGACAGCAAATATGGATATGAAACTTACATGAATCGATAGAGGAACATGTGCCCTTTGAGATAAAGCCAAGATGGCAAGAATTGGATAGGTTTTAGATTATTTATGCTCGAATACACGGAGTCTTCTTTGCGTGGGAAGAGGACATGTGTACCACAGATAAGTCAGAGTTATGCAAAAATTGGAGAAGGTTGAAAACACTGCGACATTCATGTGCAGATATTTCATTAACCAATGCAGATATGGATATAAAACTTACATGAATCGATAGAGTAGCACGTGCCCTTTGAGATAAAACCAAGATTGAAAAAAATGGATACGTTTTAGACCATTTATACTCGAATACACGGAGCCTTCTTTGTGCGGGAACAGGACCTGTGTACCACAGATAAGTCAGAATTATGCAAAAATAGCAGGCACTTGCACATCAACTTGGACATTCTTATGACAATATTTCCCTAACGACAGCAAATATCGATATGAAACTTACATGAATCGATAGAGGAACATGTGCCTTTTGAGATAAAGCCAAGATGGCAAGAATTGGATAGGTTTTAGATTATTTATGGTCGAATACACGGAGTCTTCTTTGCGTGGGAACAGGACATATGTACCACAGATAAGTCTTAATTACGCAAAAATTGGAGAAGGTTGAAAAGACTGCGACATTCATGTGAATATATTTCATTAACCAAGGCAGATATGGATATAAAACTTACATGAATCGATAGAGTAACACGTGCCCTTTGAGATAAAAGCAAAATTGCAAGAATTAGATAAGTTTCAGACCATTTATACTCGAATACAAGGAGCCTTCTTTGTGCGGGAACAGGACCTGTGTACCACAGATAAGTCAGAATTATGCAAAAATAGCAGGCAGTTGCACATCAACTCGGACATTCTTATGACGATATTTCCCTAACGACAGCAAATATGGATATGAAACTGACATGAATCGATAGAGGAACATGTGCCCTTTGGGATAAAACCAAGATGGCCAGAATTAGATAGGTTTTAGATTATTTATGCTCGAATAAACGGAGTCTTCTTTGCGTGGGAACAGGACATGTGTACCAAAGATAACCCAGAATTACGCAAAAATTGGAGAAGGTTGAAAAGACTGCGACATTCATGTGCAGATATTTCATTAACCAAGGCAGATATGGATATAAAACTTACATGAATCGATAGAGTAGCACGTGCCCTTTGAGATAAAACCAAGATTGAAAAAAATGGATACGTTTTAGACCATTTATACTCGAATACACGGTGCCTTCTTTGTGCGGGAACAGGACCTGTGTACCACCGATAAGTCAGAATTATGCAAAAATAGCAGGCAGTTGCACATCAACTCGGACATTCTTATGACGATATTTCCCTAACGACAGCAAATATCGATATGAAACTTACATGAATCGATAGAGGAACATGTGCCCTTTGGGATAAAACCAAGGTGGCCAGAATTAGATAGGTTTTAGATTATTTATGCTCGAATAGACGGAGTCTTCTTTGCGTGGGAACAGGACATGTGTACCAAAGATAACCCAGAATTACGCAAAAATTGGAGAAGGTTGAAAAGACTGCGACATTCATGTGAATATATTTCATTAACCAAGGCAGATATGGATATAAAACTTACATGAATCGATAGAGTAACACGTGCCCTTTGAGATAAAAGCAAAATTGCAAGAATTAGATAAGTTTCAGACCATTTATACTCGAATACACGGAGCCTTCTTTGTGCGGGAACAGGACCTGTGTACCACAGATAAGTCAGAATTATGCAAAAATAGCAGGCACTTGTACATCAACTCGGACATTCTTATGACGATATTTCCCTAACGACAGCAAATATGGATATGAAACTTACATGAATCGATAGAGGAACATGTGCCCTTTGAGATAAAGCCAAGATGGCAAGAATTGGATAGGTTTTAGATTATTTATGGTCGAATACACGGAGTCTTCTTTGCGTGGGAAGAGAACATGTGTACCACAGATAAGTCTTAATTACGCAAAAATTGGAGAAGGTTGAAAACACTGCGACATTCATGTGAATATATTTCATTACCCGAGTCAGATATGGATATAAAACTTACATGAACCGATAGAGTAACACGTGCCCTTTGAGATAAAACCAAGATTGAAAGAATTGGAAAGGTTTTAGACCATTTATACTCGAATACACGGAGTCTTTTTTGTGCGGGAACAGGACCTGTGTACCACAAATAAGTCAGAATTATGCAAAAATAGCAGGCAGTTGCACATCAACTCGGACATTCTTATGACGATATTTCCCTAACGACAGCAAATATGGATATGAAACTGACATGAATCGATAGAGGAACATGTGCCCTTTGGGATAAAACAAAGATGGCCAGAATTAGATAGGTTTTAGATTATTTATGCTCGAATACACGGAGTCTTCTTTGCGTGGGAACAGGACATGTGTACCACAGATAAGTCTTAATTACGCAAAAATTGGAGAAGGTTGAAAACACTGCGACATTCATGTGAATATATTTCATTAACCAAGGCAGATATGGATATAAAACTTACATGAATCGATAGAGTAACACGTGCCCTTTGAGATAAAAGCAAAATTGCAAGAATTAGGAAAGTTTCAGACCATTTATACTCGAATACACGGAGCCTTCTTTGTGCGGGAACAGGACCTGTGTACCACAGATAAGTCAGAATTATGCAAAAATAGCAGGCAGTTGCACATCAACTCGGACATTCTTATGACGATATTTCCCTAACGACAGCAAATATCGATATGAAACTTACATGAATCGATAGAGGAACATGTGCCCTTTGAGATAAAGCCAAGATGGCAAGAATTGGATAGGTTTTAGATTATTTATGGTCGAATAGACGGAGTCTTCTTTGCGTGGGAACAGGACATGTGTACCACAGATAAGTCTTAATAACGCAAAAATTGGAGAAGGTTGAAAAGACTGCGACATTTATGTGAATATATTTCATTAACCAAGGCAGATATGGATATAAAACTTACATGAATCGATAGAGTAACACGTGCCCTTTGAGATAAAAGCAAAATTGCAAGAATTAGATAAGTTTCAGACCATTTATACTCGAATACACGGAGCCTTCTTTGTGCGGGAACAGGACCTGTGTACCACAGATAAATCAGAATTACGCAAAAATAGCAGGCAGTTGCATATCAACTCGGACATTCTTATGACGATATTTCCCTAACGACAGCAAATATGGATATGAAACTTACATGAATCGATAGAGGAACATGTGCCCTTTGAGATAAAGCCAAGATGGCAAGAATTGGATAGGTTTTAGATTATTTATGCTCGAATACACGGAGTCTTCTTTGCGTGGGAAGAGGACATGTGTACCACAGATAAGTCAGAGTTATGCAAAAATTGGAGAAGGTTGAAAACACTGCGACATTCATGTGCAGATATTTCATTAACCAATGCAGATATGGATATAAAACTTACATGAATCGATAGAGTAGCACGTGCCCTTTGAGATAAAACCAAGATTGAAAAAAATGGATACGTTTTAGACCATTTATACTCGAATACACGGAGCCTTCTTTGTGCGGGAACAGGACCTGTGTACCACAGATAAGTCAGAATTATGCAAAAATAGCAGGCAGTTGCACATCAACTTGGACATTCTTATGACAATATTTCCCTAACGACAGCAAATATCGATATGAAACTTACATGAATCGATAGAGGAACATGTGCCTTTTGAGATAAAGCCAAGATGGCAAGAATTGGATAGGTTTTAGATTATTTATGCTCGAATACACGGAGTCTTCTTTGCGTGGGAACAGGACATATGTACCACAGATAAGTCTTAATTACGCAAAAATTGGAGAAGGTTGAAAAGACTGCGACATTCATGTGAATATATTTCATTAACCAAGGCAGATATGGATATAAAACTTACATGAATCGATAGAGTAACACGTGCCCTTTGAGATAAAAGCAAAATTGCAAGAATTAGATAAGTTTCAGACCATTTATACTCGAATACAAGGAGCCTTCTTTGTGCGGGAACAGGACCTGTGTACCACAGATAAGTCAGAATTATGCAAAAATAGCAGGCAGTTGCACATCAACTCGGACATTCTTATGACGATATTTCCCTAACGACAGCAAATATGGATATGAAACTTACATGAATCGATAGAGGAACATGTGCCCTTTGGGATAAAACCAAGATGGCCAGAATTAGATAGGTTTTAGATTATTTATGCTCGAATAAACGGAGTCTTCTTTGCGTGGGAACAGGACATGTGTACCAAAGATAACCCAGAATTACGCAAAAATTGGAGAAGGTTGAAAAGACTGCGACATTCATGTGCAGATATTTCATTAACCAAGGCAGATATGGATATAAAACTTACATGAATCGATAGAGTAGCACGTGCCCTTTGAGATAAAACCAAGATTGAAAAAAATGGATACGTTTTAGACCATTTATACTCGAATACACGGTGCCTTCTTTGTGCGGGAACAGGACCTGTGTACCACCGATAAGTCAGAATTATGCAAAAATAGCAGGCAGTTGCACATCAACTCGGACATTCTTATGACGATATTTCCCTAACGACAGCAAATATCGATATGAAACTTACATGAATCGATAGAGGAACATGTGCCCTTTGAGATAAAGCCAAGATGGCAAGAATTGGATAGGTTTTAGATTATTTATGGTCGAATAGACGGAGTCTTCTTTGCGTGGGAAGAGGACATGTGTACCACAGATAAGTCTTAATTACGCAAAAATTGGAGAAGGTTGAAAAGACTGCGACATTCATGTGAATATATTTCATTAACCAAGGCAGATATGGATATAAAACTTACATGAATCGATAGAGTAACACGTGCCCTTTGAGATAAAAGCAAAATTGCAAGAATTAGATAAGTTTCAGACCATTTATACTCGAATACACGGAGCCTTCTTTGTGCGGGAACAGGACCTGTGTACCACCGATAAGTCAGAATTATGCAAAAATAGCAGGCAGTTGCACATCAACTCGGACATTCTTATGACGATATTTCCCTAACGACAGCAAATATCGATATGAAACTTACATGAATCGATAGAGGAACATGTGCCCTTTGGGATAAAACCAAGATGGCCAGAATTAGATAGGTTTTAGATTATTTATGCTCGAATAGACGGAGTCTTCTTTGCGTGGGAACAGGACATGTGTACCAAAGATAACCCAGAATTACGCAAAAATTGGAGAAGGTTGAAAAGACTGCGACATTCATGTGAATATATTTCATTAACCAAGGCAGATATGGATATAAAACTTACATGAATCGATAGAGTAACACGTGCCCTTTGAGATAAAACAAAGATTGAAAGAATTGGATACGTTTTAGACCATTTATACTCGAATACACGGAGCCTTCTTTGTGCGGGAACAGGACCTGTGTACCACAGATAAGTCAGAATTATGCAAAAATAGCAGGCAGTTGCACATCAACTCGGACATTCTTATGACGATATTTCCCTAACGACAGCAAATATCGATATGAAACTTACAAGAATCGATAGAGGAACATGTGCCCTTTGGGATAAAACCAAGATGGCCAGAATTAGATAAGTTTTAGATTATTTATGCTCGAATAGACGGAGTCTTCTTTGCGTGGGAACAGGACATGTGTACCAAAGATAACCCAGAATTACGCAAAAATTGGAGAAGGTTGAAAAGACTGCGACATTCATGTGCAGATATTTCATTAACCAAGGCAGATATGGATATAAAACTTACATGAATCGATAGAGTAGCACGTGCCCTTTGAGATTAAACCAAGATTGAAAAAATTGGATACGTTTTAGACCATTTATACTCGAATACACGGAGCCTTCTTTGTGCGGGAACAGGACCTGTGTACCACAGATAAGTCAGAATTATGCAAAAATAGCAGGCAGTTGCACATCAACTCGGACATTCTTATGACGATATTTCCCTAACAACAGCAAATATGGATATGAAACTTACATGAATCGATAGAGGAACATGTGCCCTTTGAGATAAAGCCAAGATGGCAAGAATTGGATAGGTTTTAGATTATTTATGGTCGAATACACTGAGTCTTCTTTGCGTGGGAAGAGGACATGTGTACCACAGATAAGTCTTAATTACGCAAAAATTGGAGAAGGTTGAAAAGACTGCGACATTCATGTGAATATATTTCATTAACCAAGGCAGATATGGATATAAAACTTACATGATTCGATAGAGTAACACGTGCCCTTTGAGATAAAAGCAAAATTGCAAGAATTAGATAAGTTTCAGACCATTTATACTCGAATACACGGAGCCTTCTTTGTGCGGGAACAGGACCTGTGTACCACAGATAAGTCAGAATTATGCAAAAATAGCAGGCAGTTGCACATCAACTCGGACATTCTTATGACGATATTTCCCTAACGACAGCAAATATCGATATGAAACTTACATGAATCGATAGAGGAACATGTGCCCTTTGAGATAAAGCCAAGATGGCAAGAATTGGATAGGTTTTAGATTATTTATGGTCGAATAGACGGAGTCTTCTTTGCGTGGGAACAGGACATGTGTACCACAGATAAGTCTTAATAACGCAAAAATTGGAGAAGGTTGAAAAGACTGCGACATTTATGTGAATATATTTCATTAACCAAGGCAGATATGGATATAAAACTTACATGAATCGATAGAGTAACACGTGCCCTTTGAGATAAAAGCAAAATTGCAAGAATTAGATAAGTTTCAGACCATTTATACTCGAATACACGGAGCCTTCTTTGTGCGGGAACAGGACCTGTGTACCACAGATAAATCAGAATTACGCAAAAATAGCAGGCAGTTGCATATCAACTCGGACATTCTTATGACGATATTTCCCTAACGACAGCAAATATGGATATGAAACTTACATGAATCGATAGAGGAACATGTGCCCTTTGAGATAAAGCCAAGATGGCAAGAATTGGATAGGTTTTAGATTATTTATGCTCGAATACACGGAGTCTTCTTTGCGTGGGAAGAGGACATGTGTACCACAGATAAGTCAGAGTTATGCAAAAATTGGAGAAGGTTGAAAACACTGCGACATTCATGTGCAGATATTTCATTAACCAATGCAGATATGGATATAAAACTTACATGAATCGATAGAGTAGCACGTGCCCTTTGAGATAAAACCAAGATTGAAAAAAATGGATACGTTTTAGACCATTTATACTCGAATACACGGAGCCTTCTTTGTGCGGGAACAGGACCTGTGTACCACAGATAAGTCAGAATTATGCAAAAATAGCAGGCACTTGCACATCAACTTGGACATTCTTATGACAATATTTCCCTAACGACAGCAAATATCGATATGAAACTTACATGAATCGATAGAGGAACATGTGCCTTTTGAGATAAAGCCAAGATGGCAAGAATTGGATAGGTTTTAGATTATTTATGGTCGAATACACGGAGTCTTCTTTGCGTGGGAACAGGACATATGTACCACAGATAAGTCTTAATTACGCAAAAATTGGAGAAGGTTGAAAAGACTGCGACATTCATGTGAATATATTTCATTAACCAAGGCAGATATGGATATAAAACTTACATGAATCGATAGAGTAACACGTGCCCTTTGAGATAAAAGCAAAATTGCAAGAATTAGATAAGTTTCAGACCATTTATACTCGAATACAAGGAGCCTTCTTTGTGCGGGAACAGGACCTGTGTACCACAGATAAGTCAGAATTATGCAAAAATAGCAGGCAGTTGCACATCAACTCGGACATTCTTATGACGATATTTCCCTAACGACAGCAAATATGGATATGAAACTGACATGAATCGATAGAGGAACATGTGCCCTTTGGGATAAAACCAAGATGGCCAGAATTAGATAGGTTTTAGATTATTTATGCTCGAATAAACGGAGTCTTCTTTGCGTGGGAACAGGACATGTGTACCAAAGATAACCCAGAATTACGCAAAAATTGGAGAAGGTTGAAAAGACTGCGACATTCATGTGCAGATATTTCATTAACCAAGGCAGATATGGATATAAAACTTACATGAATCGATAGAGTAGCACGTGCCCTTTGAGATAAAACCAAGATTGAAAAAAATGGATACGTTTTAGACCATTTATACTCGAATACACGGTGCCTTCTTTGTGCGGGAACAGGACCTGTGTACCACCGATAAGTCAGAATTATGCAAAAATAGCAGGCAGTTGCACATCAACTCGGACATTCTTATGACGATATTTCCCTAACGACAGCAAATATCGATATGAAACTTACATGAATCGATAGAGGAACATGTGCCCTTTGGGATAAAAACCAAGGTGGCCAGAATTAGATAGGTTTTAGATTATTTATGCTCGAATAGACGGAGTCTTCTTTGCGTGGGAACAGGACATGTGTACCAAAGATAACCCAGAATTACGCAAAAATTGGAGAAGGTTGAAAAGACTGCGACATTCATGTGCAGATATTTCATTAACCAAGGCAGATATGGATATAAAACTTACATGAATCGATAGAGTAGCTCGTGCCCTTTGAGATAAAACCAAGATTGAAAAAATTGGATACGTTTTAGACCATTTATAGTCGAGTACACGGAGCCTTCTTTGTGCAGCAACAGGACCTGTGTACCACCGATAAGTCAGAATTACGCAAAAATAGCAGGCAGTTGCATATCAACTCGGACATTCTTATGATGATATTTCCCTAACGACAGCAAATATGGATAAGAAACGTATATGAATCGATAGAGCAACACGAGCCCTTTGAGATAAAAGCAAGATTGCAAGAATTAGATAAGTTTTAGACCATTTATACTCGAATACACGGAGCCTTCTTTGTGCGGGAACAGGACCTGTGTACCACAGATAAGTCAGAATTACACCAAAATAGCAGGCAGTTGCACATCAACTCGGACATTCTTATGACGATATTTTCCTAACGACAGCAAATATCGATATGAAACGTACATGAATCGATAGAGGAACATGTGCCCTTTGAGATAAAGCCAAGATGGCCAGAATTGGATAGGTTTTAGATTATTTATGGTCGAATAACGGAGTCTTCTTTGCGTGGGAACAGGACATGTGTACCACAGATAAGTCAGAGTTATGCAAAAATTGGAGAAGGTTGAAAACACTGCGACATTCATGTGAATATATTTCATTAACCAAGGCAGATATGGATATAAAACTTACATGAATCGATAGAGTAACACGTGCCCTTTGAGATAAAACCAAGATTGAAAAAAATGGATACGTTTTAGACCATTTATACTCGAATACACGGTGCCTTCTTTGTGCGGGAACAGGACCTGTGTACCACAGATAAGTCAGAATTATGCAAAAATAGCAGGCAGTTGCACATCAACTCGGACATTCTGATGACGATATTTCCCTAACGACAGCAAATATGGATATGAAACTGACATGAATCGATAGAGGAACATGTGCCCTTTGGGATAAAACCAAGATGGCCAGAATTAGATAGGTTTTAGATTATTTATGCTCGAATAGACGGAGTCTTCTTTGCGTGGGAACAGGACATATGTACCACAGATAAGTCTTAATTACGCAAAAATTGGAGAAGGTTGAAAAGACTGCGACATTCATGTGAATATATTTCATTAACCAAGGCAGATATGGATATAAAACTTACATGAATCGATAGAGTAACACGTGCCCTTTGAGATAAAAGCAAAATTGAAAGAATTAGATAAGTTTCAGACCATTTATACTCGAATACACGGGGCCTTCTTTGTGCAGGAACAGGACCTGTGTACCACAGATAAGTCAGAATTATGCAAAAATAGCAGGCAGTTGCACATCAACTCGGACATTCTTATGACGATATTTCCCTAACGACAGCAAATATGGATATGAAACTGACATGAATCGATAGAGGAACATGTGCCCTTTGGGATAAAACCAAGATGGCCAGAATTAGATAGGTTTTAGATTATTTATGTTCGAATAGACGTAGTCTTCTTTGCATGGGAACAGGACATGTGTACCACAGATAAGTCAGAATTACGCAAAAATTGGAGAAGGTTGAAAAGACTGCGACATTCATGTGCAGATATTTCATTAACCAAGGCAGATATGGATATAAAACTTACATGAATCGATAGAGTAGCACGTGCCCTTTGAGATAAAACCAAGATTGAAAAAATTGGATACGTTTTAGACAATTTATACTCGAATACACGGAGCCTTCTTTGTGCAGGAACAGGACCTGTGTACCACCGATAAGTCAGAATTACGCAAAAATAGCAGGCAGTTGCATATCAACTCGGACATTCTTATGACGATATTTCCCTAACGACAGCAAATATGGATAAGAAACTTACATGAATCGATAGAGCAACACGAGCCCTTTGAGATAAAAGCAAGATTGCAAGAATTAGATAAGTTTTAGACCATTTATACTCGAATAAACGGAGCCTTCTTTGTGCGGGAACAGGACCTCTGTACCACAGATAAGTCAGAATTACACCAAAATAGCAGGCAGTTGCACATCAACTCGGACATTCTTATGACGATATTTCCCTAACGACAGCAAATATCGATATGAAACTTACATGAATCGATAGAGGAACATGTGCCCTTTGAGATGAAGCCAACATGGCAAGAATTAGATAGGTTTTAGATTATTTATGCTCGAATAGACGGAGTCTTCTTTGCGTGGGAACAGGACATATGTACCACAGATAAGTCTTAATTACGCAAAAATTGGAGAAGGTTGAAAAGACTGCGACATTCATGTGAATATATTTCATTAGCCAAGGCAGATATGGATATAAAACTTACATGAATCGATAGAGTAACACGTGCCCTTTGAGATAAAAGCAAAATTGAAAGAATTAGATAAGTTTCAGACCATTTATACTCGAATACACGGAGCCTTCTATGTGCGGGAACAGGACCTGTGTACCACAGATAAGTCAGAATTATGCAAAAATAGCAGGCAGTTGCACATCAACTCGGACATTCTGATGACGATATTTCCCTAACGACAGCAAATATGGATATGAAACTGACATGAATCGATAGAGGAACATGTGCCCTTTGGGATAAAACCAAGATGGCCAGAATTAGATAGGTTTTAGATTATTTATGCTCGAATAGACGGAGTCTTCTTTGCATGGGAACAGGACATGTGTACCACAGATAAGTCAGAATTACGCAAAAATTGGAGAAGGTTGAAAAGACTGCGACATTCATGTGCAGATATTTCATTAACCAAGGCAGATATGGATATAAAACTTACATGAATCGATAGAGTAGCACGTGCCCTTTGAGATAAAACCAAGATTGAAAAAATTGGATACGTTTTAGACCATTTATACTCGAACACACGGAGCCTTCTTTGTGCAGGAACAGGACCTGTGTACCAGCGATAAGTCAGAATTACGCAAAAATAGCAGGCAGTTGCATATCAACTCGGACATTCTTATGACGATATTTCCCTAACGACGGCAGATATGGATATAAAACGTATATGAATCGATAGAGCAACACGAGCCCTTTGAGATAAAAGCAAAATTGCAAGAATTAGATAAGTTTCAGACCATTTATACTCGAATACACGGAGCTTTCTTTGTGCGGGAACAGGACCTGTGTACCACAGATAAGTCAGAATTATGCAAAAATAGCAGGCAGTTGCACATCAACTCGGACATTCTTATGACGATATTTCCCTAACGACAGCAAATATGGATAAAAAACTTACATGAATCGATAGAGGAACATGTGCCCTTTTTAGATGAAGCCAACATGGCAAGAATTGGATAGGTTTTAGATTATTTATGGTCGAATAACTGAGTCTTCTTTGCTTGGGAACGGGACATGTGTACCACAGATAAGTCAGAATTACGCAAAAATTGGAGAAGGTTGCAAACACTGCGACATTCTCGTGAATATATTTCATTAACCAAGGCAGATATGGATATAAAACTTACATGAATCGATAGAGTAACACGTGCCCTTTGAGATAAAACAAAGATTGAAAGAATTGGATACGTTTTAGACCATTTATAGTCGAATACACGGAGCCTTCTTTGTGCAGGAACAGGACCTGTGTACAACAGATATGTCAGAATTACGCAAAAATAGCAGGCAGTTGCATATCAACTCGCACATTCTGATGACGATATTTCCCTAACGACAGCCAATATGGATATGCAACTGACTTGAATCGATAGAGGAACATGTGCCCTTCGGGATTAAAACCAAGATGGCCAGAATTGGATAGGTGTTAGATTATTTATGCTCGAATAGACGGAGTCTTCTTTGCGTGGGAACAGGACATGTGTACCAAAGATAAATCAGAATTACGCAAAAATTGGAGAAGGTTGAAAAAACGGCGACATTTATGTGCATATATTTCATTACCCGAGTCAGATATGGATATAAAACTTACATGAACCGATAGAGTAACACGTGCCCTTTGAGATAAAAGCAAAATTGCAAGAATTAGATAAGTTTCAGACCATTTATACTCGAATACACGGAGCCTTCTATGTGCGGGAACAGGACCTGTGTACCACAGATAAGTCAGAATTATGCAAAAATAGCAGGCAGTTGCACATCAACTCGGACATTCTGATGACGATATTTCCCTAACGACAGCAAATATGGATATGAAACTGACATGAATCGATAGAGGAACATGTGCCCTTTGGGATAAAACCAAGATGGCCAGAATTAGATAGGTTTTAGATTATTTATGCTCGAATAGACGGAGTCTTCTTTGCATGGGAACAGGACATGTGTACCACAGATAAGTCAGAATTACGCAAAAATTGGAGAAGGTTGAAAAGACTGCGACATTCATGTGAATATATTTCATTAACCAAGGCAGATATGGATATAAAACTTACATGAATCGATAGAGTAACACGTGCCCTTTGAGATAAAAGCAAAATTGCAAGAATTAGATAAGTTTCAGACCATTTATACTCGAATACAAGGAGCCTTCTTTGTGCGGGAACAGGACCTGTGTACCACAGATAAGTCAGAATTATGCAAAAATAGCAGGCAGTTGCACATCAACTCGGACATTCTTATGACGATATTTCCCTAACGACAGCAAATATGGATATGAAACTGACATGAATCGATAGAGGAACATGTGCCCTTTGGGATAAAACCAAGATGGCCAGAATTAGATAGGTTTTAGATTATTTATGCTCGAATAAACGGAGTCTTCTTTGCGTGGGAACAGGACATGTGTACCAAAGATAACCCAGAATTACGCAAAAATTGGAGAAGGTTGAAAAGACTGCGACATTCATGTGCAGATATTTCATTAACCAAGGCAGATATGGATATAAAACTTACATGAATCGATAGAGTAGCACGTGCCCTTTGAGATAAAACCAAGATTGAAAAAAATGGATACGTTTTAGACCATTTATACTCGAATACACGGAGCCTTCTTTGTGCGGGAACAGGACCTGTGTACCACCGATAAGTCAGAATTATGCAAAAATAGCAGGCAGTTGCACATCAACTCGGACATTCTTATGACGATATTTCCCTAACGACAGCAAATATCGATATGAAACTTACATGAATCGATAGAGGAACATGTGCCCTTTGGGATAAAACCAAGGTGGCCAGAATTAGATAGGTTTTAGATTATTTATGCTCGAATAGACGGAGTCTTCTTTGCGTGGGAACAGGACATGTGTACCAAAGATAACCCAGAATTACGCAAAAATTGGAGAAGGTTGAAAAGACTGCGACATTCATGTGCAGATATTTCATTAACCAAGGCAGATATGGATATAAAACTTACATGAATCGATAGAGTAGCTCGTGCCCTTTGAGATAAAACCAAGATTGAAAAAATTGGATACGTTTTAGACCATTTATAGTCGAGTACACGGAGCCTTCTTTGTGCAGCAACAGGACCTGTGTACCACCGATAAGTCAGAATTACGCAAAAATAGCAGGCAGTTGCATATCAACTCGGACATTCTTATGATGATATTTCCCTAACGACAGCAAATATGGATAAGAAACGTATATGAATCGATAGAGCAACACGAGCCCTTTGAGATAAAAGCAAGATTGCAAGAATTAGATAAGTTTTAGACCATTTATACTCGAATACACGGAGCCTTCTTTGTGCGGGAACAGGACCTGTGTACCACAGATAAGTCAGAATTACACCAAAATAGCAGGCAGTTGCACATCAACTCGGACATTCTTATGACGATATTTTCCTAACGACAGCAAATATCGATATGAAACGTACATGAATCGATAGAGGAACATGTGCCCTTTGAGATAAAGCCAAGATGGCCAGAATTGGATAGGTTTTAGATTATTTATGGTCGAATAACGGAGTCTTCTTTGCGTGGGAACAGGACATGTGTACCACAGATAAGTCAGAGTTATGCAAAAATTGGAGAAGGTTGAAAACACTGCGACATTCATGTGAATATATTTCATTAACCAAGGCAGATATGGATATAAAACTTACATGAATCGATAGAGTAACACGTGCCCTTTGAGATAAAACCAAGATTGAAAAAAATGGATACGTTTTAGACCATTTATACTCGAATACACGGTGCCTTCTTTGTGCAGGAACAGGACCTGTGTACCACAGATAAGTCAGAATTATGCAAAAATAGCAGGCAGTTGCACATCAACTCGGACATTCTGATGACGATATTTCCCTAACGACAGCAAATATGGATATGAAACTGACATGAATCGATAGAGGAACATGTGCCCTTTGGGATAAAACCAAGATGGCCAGAATTAGATAGGTTTTAGATTATTTATGTTCGAATAGACGTAGTCTTCTTTGCATGGGAACAGGACATGTGTACCACAGATAAGTCAGAATTACGCAAAAATTGGAGAAGGTTGAAAAGACTGCGACATTCATGTGCAGATATTTCATTAACCAAGGCAGATATGGATATAAAACTTACATGAATCGATAGAGTAGCACGTGCCCTTTGAGATAAAACCAAGATTGAAAAATTGGATACGTTTTAGACAATTTATACTCGAATACACGGAGCCTTCTTTGTGCAGGAACAGGACCTGTGTACCACCGATAAGTCAGAATTACGCAAAAATAGCAGGCAGTTGCATATCAACTCGGACATTCTTATGACGATATTTCCCTAACGACAGCAAATATGGATAAGAAACTTACATGAATCGATAGAGCAACACGAGCCCTTTGAGATAAAAGCAAGATTGCAAGAATTAGATAAGTTTTAGACCATTTATACTCGAATAAACGGAGCCTTCTTTGTGCGGGAACAGGACCTGTGTACCACAGATAAGTCAGAATTACACCAAAATAGCAGGCAGTTGCACATCAACTCGGACATTCTTATGACGATATTTCCCTAACGACAGCAAATATGGATATGAAACTTACATGAATCGATAGAGGAACATGTGCCCTTTGAGATAAAGCCAAGATGGCCAGAATTGGATAGGTTTTAGATTATTTATGGTCGAATAACGGAGTCTTCTTTGCGTGGGAACAGGACATGTGTACCACAGATAAGTCAGAGTTATGCAAAAATTGGAGAAGGTTGAAAACACTGCGACATTCATGTGAATATATTTCATTAACCAAGGCAGATATGGATATAAAACTTACATGAATCGATAGAGTAACACGTGCCCTTTGAGATAAAACAAAGATTGAAAGAATTGGATACGTTTTAGACCATTTATACTCGAATACACGGAGCCTTCTTTGTGCGGGAACAGGACCTGTGTACCACAGATAAGTCAGAATTATGCAAAAATAGCAGGCAGTTGCACATCAACTCGGACATTCTGATGACGATATTTCCCTAACGACAGCAAATATGGATATGAAACTGACATGAATCGATAGAGGAACATGTGCCCTTTGGGATAAAACCAAGATGGCCAGAATTAGATAGGTTTTAGATTATTTATGCTCGAATAGACGGAGTCTTCTTTGCGTGGGAACAGGACATGTGTACCAAAGATAACCCAGAATTACGCAAAAATTGGAGAAGGTTGAAAAGACTGCGACATTCATGTGCAGATATTTCATTAACCAAGGCAGATATGGATATAAAACTTACATGAATCGATAGAGTAGCACGTGCCCTTTGAGATAAAACCAAGATTGAAAAAATTGGATACGTTTTAGACCATTTATACTCGAATACACGGAGCCTTCTTTGTGCGGGAACAGGACCTGTGTACCACCGATAAGTCAGAATTACGCAAAAATAGCAGGCAGTTGCACATCAACTCGGACATTCTTATGACGATATTTCCCTAACGACGGCAGATATGGATATAAAACGTATATGAATCGATAGAGCAACACGAGCCCTTTGAGATAAAAGCAAAATTGCAAGAATTAGATAAGTTTCAGACCATTTATACTCGAATACACGGAGCTTTCTTTGTGCGGGAACAGGACCTGTGTACCACAGATAAGTCAGAATTATGCAAAAATAGCAGGCAGTTGCACATCAACTCGGACATTCTTATGACGATATTTCCCTAACGACAGCAAATATGGATAAAAAACTTACATGAATCGATAGAGGAACATGTGCCCTTTTTAGATGAAGCCAACATGGCAAGAATTGGATAGGTTTTAGATTATTTATGGTCGAATAACTAAGTCTTCTTTGCTTGGGAACGGGACATGTGTACCACAGATAAGTCAGAATTACGCAAAAATTGGAGAAGGTTGCAAACACTGCGACATTCTCGTGAATATATTTCATTAACCAAGGCAGATATGGATATAAAACTTACATGAATCGATAGAGTAACACGTGCCCTTTGAGATAAAACAAAGATTGAAAGAATTGGATACGTTTTAGACCATTTATAGTCGAATACACGGAGCCTTCTTTGTGCAGGAACAGGACCTGTGTACCACAGATATGTCAGAATTACGCAAAAATAGCAGGCAGTTGCATATCAACTCGGACATTCTGATGACGATATTTCCCTAACGACAGCCAATATGGATATGCAACTGACTTGAATCGATAGAGGAACATGTGCCCTTCGGGATAAAACCAAGATGGCCAGAATTGGATAGGTGTTAGATTATTTATGCTCGAATAGACGGAGTCTTCTTTGCGTGGGAACAGGACATGTGTACCAAAGATAAATCAGAATTACGCAAAAATTGGAGAAGGTTGAAAAAACGGCGACATTTTTGTGCATATATTTCATTACCCGAGTCAGATATGGATATAAAACTTACATGAACCGATAGAGTAACACGTGCCCTTTGAGATAAAACCAAGATTGAAAGAATTGGAAAGGTTTTAGACCATTTAAACTCGAATACACGGAGCCTTCTTTGTGCGGGAACAGGACCTGTGTACCACCGATAAGTCAGAATTATGCAAAAATAACAGGCAGTTGCACATCAACTCGGACATTCTGATGACGATATTTCCCTAACGACAGCAAATATGGATATGAAACTGACATGAATCGATAGAGGAACATGTGCCCTTTGGGATAAAACCAAGATGGCCAGAATTAGATAGGTTTTAGATTATTTATGCTCGAATACACGGAGTCTTCTTTGCGTGGGAACAGGACATGTGTACCACAGATAAGTCTTAATTACGCAAAATTTGGAGAAGGTTGAAAAGACTGCGACATTCATGTGAATATATTTCATTCACCAAGGCAGATATGGATATAAAACTTACATGAATCGATAGAGTAACACGTGCCCTTTGAGATAAAAGCAAAATTGCAAGAATTAGATAAGTTTCAGACCATTTATACTCGAATACACGGAGCCTTCTATGTGCGGGAACAGGACCTGTGTACCACAGATAAGTCAGAATTATGCAAAAATAGCAGGCAGTTGCACATCAACTCGGACATTCTGATGACGATATTTCCCTAACGACAGCAAATATGGATATGAAACTGACATGAATCGATAGAGGAACATGTGCCCTTTGGGATAAAACCAAGATGGCCAGAATTAGATAGGTTTTAGATTATTTATGCTCGAATAGACGGAGTCTTCTTTGCATGGGAACAGGACATGTGTACCACAGATAAGTCAGAATTACGCAAAAATTGGAGAAGGTTGAAAAGACTGCGACATTCATGTGCAGATATTTCATTAACCAAGGCAGATATGGATATAAAACTTACATGAATCGATAGAGTAGCACGTGCCCTTTGAGATAAAACCAAGATTGAAAAAATTGGATACGTTTTAGACCATTTATACTCGAACACACGGAGCCTTCTTTGTGCAGGAACAGGACCTGTGTACCAGCGATAAGTCAGAATTACGCAAAAATAGCAGGCAGTTGCATATCAACTCGGACATTCTTATGACGATATTTCCCTAACGACAGCAAATATGGATAAGAAACTTACATGAATCGATAGAGCAACACGAGCCCTTTGAGATAAAAGCAAGATTGCAAGAATTAGATAAGTTTTAGACCATTTATACTCGAATACACGGAGCCTTCTTTGTGCGGGAACAGGACCTGTGTACCACAGATAAGTCAGAATTACACCAAAATAGCAGGCAGTTGCACATCAACTCGGACATTCTGATGACGATATTTCCCTAACGACAGCAAATATCGATATGAAACTTACATGAATCGATAGAGGAACATGTGCCCTTTGAGATAAAGCCAAGATGGCCAGAATTGGATAGGTTTTAGATTATTTATGGTCGAATAACGGAGTCTTCTTTGCGTGGGAACAGGACATGTGTACCACAGATAAGTCAGAGTTATGCAAAAATTGGAGAAGGTTGAAAACACTGCGACATTCATGTGAATATATTTCATTCACCAAGGCAGATATGGATATAAAACTTACATGAATCGATAGAGTAACACGTGCCCTTTGAGATAAAACAAAGATTGAAAGAATTGGATACGTTTTAGACCATTTATACTCGAATACACGGAGCCTTCTTTGTGCGGGAACAGGACCTGTGTACCACAGATAAGTCAGAATTATGCAAAAATAGCAGGCAGTTGCACATCAACTCGGACATTCTGATGACGATATTTCCCTAACGACAGCAAATATGGATATGAAACTGACATGAATCGATAGAGGAACATGTGCCCTTTGGGATAAAACCAAGATGGCCAGAATTAGATAGGTTTTAGATTATTTATGCTCGAATAGACGGAGTCTTCTTTGCGTGGGAACAGGACATGTGTACCAAAGATAACCCAGAATTACGCAAAAATTGGAGAAGGTTGAAAAGACTGCGACATTCATGTGCAGATATTTCATTAACCAAGGCAGATATGGATATAAAACTTACATGAATCGATAGAGTAGCACGTGCCCTTTGAGATAAAACCAAGATTGAAAAAATTGGATACGTTTTAGACCATTTATACTCGAATACACGGAGCCTTCTTTGTGCGGGAACAGGACCTGTGTACCACCGATAAGTCAGAATTACGCAAAAATAGCAGGCAGTTGCACATCAACTCGGACATTCTTATGACGATATTTCCCTAACGACGGCAGATATGGATATAAAACGTATATGAATCGATAGAGCAACACGAGCCCTTTGAGATAAAAGCAAAATTGCAAGAATTAGATAAGTTTCAGACCATTTATACTCGAATACACGGAGCTTTCTTTGTGCGGGAACAGGACCTGTGTACCACAGATAAGTCAGAATTATGCAAAAATAGCAGGCAGTTGCACATCAACTCGGACATTCTTATGACGATATTTCCCTAACGACAGCAAATATGGATAAAAAACTTACATGAATCGATAGAGGAACATGTGCCCTTTTTAGATGAAGCCAACATGGCAAGAATTGGATAGGTTTTAGATTATTTATGGTCGAATAACTGAGTCTTCTTTGCTTGGGAACGGGACATGTGTACCACAGATAAGTCAGAATTACGCAAAAATTGGAGAAGGTTGCAAACACTGCGACATTCATGTGAATATATTTCATTAACCAAGGCAGATATGGATATAAAACTTACATGAATCGATAGAGTAACACGTGCCCTTTGAGATAAAACAAAGATTGAAAGAATTGGATACGTTTTAGACCATTTATAGTCGAATACACGGAGCCTTCTTTGTGCAGGAACAGGACCTGTGTACCACAGATATGTCAGAATTACGCAAAAATAGCAGGCAGTTGCATATCAACTCGGACATTCTGATGACGATATTTCCCTAACGACAGCCAATATGGATATGCAACTGACTTGAATCGATAGAGGAACATGTGCCCTTCGGGATTAAAACCAAGATGGCCAGAATTGGATAGGGGTTAGATTATTTATGCTCGAATAGACGGAGTCTTCTTTGCGTGGGAACAGGACATGTGTACCAAAGATAAATCAGAATTACGCAAAAATTGGAGAAGGTTGAAAAAACGGCGACATTTATGTGCATATATTTCATTACCCGAGTCAGATATGGATATAAAACTTACATGAACCGATAGAGTAACACGTGCCCTTTGAGATAAAACCAAGATTGAAAGAATTGGAAAGGTTTTAGACCATTTAAACTCGAATACACGGAGCCTTCTTTGTGCGGGAACAGGACCTGTGTACCACCGATAAGTCAGAATTATGCAAAAATAACAGGCAGTTGCACATCAACTCGGACATTCTGATGACGATATTTCCCTAACGACAGCAAATATGGATATGAAACTGACATGAATCGATAGAGGAACATGTGCCCTTTGGGATAAAACCAAGATGGCCAGAATTAGATAGGTTTTAGATTATTTATGCTCGAATACACGGAGTCTTCTTTGCGTGGGAACAGGACATGTGTACCACAGATAAGTCTTAATTACGCAAAAATTGGAGAAGGTTGAAAAGACTGCGACATTCATGTGAATATATTTCATTCACCAAGGCAGATATGGATATAAAACTTACATGAATCGATAGAGTAGCACGTGCCCTTTGAGATAAAACCAAGATTGAAAAAATTGGATACGTTTTAGACCATTTATACTCGAACACACGGAGCCTTCTTTGTGCAGGAACAGGACCTGTGTACCAGCGATAAGTCAGAATTACGCAAAAATAGCAGGCAGTTGCATATCAACTCGGACATTCTTATGACGATATTTCCCTAACGACAGCAAATATGGATAAGAAACTTACATGAATCGATAGAGCAACACGAGCCCTTTGAGATAAAAGCAAGATTGCAAGAATTAGATAAGTTTTAGACCATTTATACTCGAATACACGGAGCCTTCTTTGTGCGGGAACAGGACCTGTGTACCACAGATAAGTCAGAATTACACCAAAATAGCAGGCAGTTGCACATCAACTCGGACATTCTGATGACGATATTTCCCTAACGACAGCAAATATCGATATGAAACTTACATGAATCGATAGAGGAACATGTGCCCTTTGAGATAAAGCCAAGATGGCCAGAATTGGATAGGTTTTAGATTATTTATGGTCGAATAACGGAGTCTTCTTTGCGTGGGAACAGCACATGTGTACCACAGATAAGTCAGAGTTATGCAAAAATTGGAGAAGGTTGCAAACACTGCGACATTCATGTGAATATATTTCATTCACCAAGGCAGATATGGATATAAAACTTACATGAATCGATAGAGTAACACGTGCCCTTTGAGATAAAAGCAAAATTGAAAGAATTAGATAAGTTTCAGACCATTTATACTCGAATACACGGGGCCTTCTTTGTGCAGGAACAGGACCTGTGTACCACAGATAAGTCAGAATTATGCAAAAATAACAGGCAAATGCACATCAACTCGGACATTCTTATGACGATATTTCCCTAACGACAGCAAATATGGATATGAAACTGACATGAATCGATAGAGGAACATGTGCCCTTTGGGATAAAACCAAGATGGCCAGAATTAGATAGGTTTTAGATTATTTATGTTCGAATAGACGGAGTCTTCTTTGCATGGGAACAGGACATGTGTACCACAGATAAGTCAGAATTACGCAAAAATTGGAGAAGGTTGAAAAGACTGCGACATTCATGTGCAGATATTTCATTAACCAAGGCAGATATGGATATAAAACTTACATGAATCGATAGAGTAGCACGTGCCCTTTGAGATAAAACCAAGATTGAAAAAATTGGATACGTTTTAGACAATTTATACTCGAATACACGGAGCCTTCTTTGTGCAGGAACAGGACCTGTGTACCACCGATAAGTCAGAATTACGCAAAAATAGCAGGCAGTTGCATATCAACTCGGACATTCTTATGACGATATTTCCCTAACGACAGCAAATATGGATAAGAAACTTACATGAATCGATAGAGCAACACGAGCCCTTTGAGATAAAAGCAAGATTGCAAGAATTAGATAAGTTTTAGACCATTTATACTCGAATACACGGAGCCTTCTTTGTGCGGGAACAGGACCTGTGTACCACAGATAAGTCAGAATTACACCAAAATAGCAGGCAGTTGCACATCAACTCGGACATTCTTATGACGATATTTCCCTAACGACAGCAAATATCGATATGAAACTTACATGAATCGATAGAGGAACATGTGCCCTTTGAGATGAAGCCAACATGGCAAGAATTAGATAGGTTTTAGATTATTTATGCTCGAATAGACGGAGTCTTCTTTGCGTGGGAACAGGACATATGTACCACAGATAAGTCTTAATTACGCAAAAATTGGAGAAGGTTGAAAAGACTGCGACATTCATGTGAATATATTTCATTAGCCAAGGCAGATATGGATATAAAACTTACATGAATCGATAGAGTAACACGTGCCCTTTGAGATAAAAGCAAAATTGAAAGAATTAGATAAGTTTCAGACCATTTATACTCGAATACACGGAGCCTTCTTTGTGCAGGAACAGGACCTGTGTACCACAGATAAGTCAGAATTATGCAAAAAAAGCAGGCAGTTGCACATCAACTCGGACATTCTGATGACGATATTTCCCTAACGACAGCAAATATGGATATGAAACTGACATGAATCGATAGAGGAACATGTGCCCTTTGGGATAAAACCAAGATGGCCAGAATTAGATAGGTTTTAGATTATTTATGCTCGAATAGACGGAGTCTTCTTTGCGTGGGAACAGGACATGTGTACCAAAGATAACCCAGAATTACGCAAAAATTGGAGAAGGTTGAAAAGACTGCGACATTCATGTGCAGATATTTCATTAACCAAGGCAGATATGGATATAAAACTTACATGAATCGATAGAGTAACACGTGCCCTTTGAGATAAAACCAAGATTGAAAAAATTGGATACGTTTTAGACCATTTATACTCGAATACACGGAGCCCTCTTTGTGCGGGAACAGGACCTGTGTACCACAGATAAGTCAGAATTATGCAAAAATAGCAGGCAGTTGCACATCAACTCGGACATTCTTATGACGATATTTCCCTAACGACAGCAAATATGGATAAGAAACTTACATGAATCGATAGAGGAACATGTGCCCTTTTTAGATGAAGCCAACATGGCAAGAATTGGATAGGTTTTAGATTATTTATGGTCGAATAACTGAGTCTTCTTTGCGTGGGAACGGGACATGTGTACCACAGATAAGTCAGAATTACGCAAAAATTGGAGAAGGTTGCAAACACTGCGACATTCATGTGAATATATTTCATTAACCAAGGCAGATATGGATATAAAACCTACATGAATCGATAGAGTAACACGTGCCCTTTGAGATAAAACAAAGATTGAAAGAATTGGATAGGTTTTAGACCATTTATACTCGAATACACGGAGCCTTCTTTGTGTGGGAACAGGACCTGTGTACCACAGATAAGTCAGAATTATGCAAAAATAGCAGGCAGTTGCACATCAAATCGGACATTCTGATGACGATATTTCCCTAATGACAGCAAATATGGATATGAAACTGACATGAATCGATAGAGGAACATGTGCCCTTTGGGATAAAACCAAGATGGCCAGAATTAGATAGGTTTTAGATTATTTATGCTCGAATACACGGAGTCTTCTTTGCGTTGGAACAGGACATGTGTACCACAGATAAGTCTTAATTACGCAAAAATTGGAGAAGGTTGAAAACACTGCGACATTCATGTGATTATATTTCATTAACCAAGGCAGATATGGATATAAAACTTACATGAATCGATAGAGTAACACGTGCCCTTTGAGATAAAACCAAGATTGAAGGAATTGGATAAGTTTTAGACCATTTATACTCGAATACACGGAGCCTTCTTTGTGCGGGAACAGGACCTGTGTACCACAGATAAGTCAGAATTACGCCAAAATAGCAGGCAGTTGCACATCAACTCGGACATTCTGATGACGATCTTTCCCTAACGACAGCAAATATGGATATGAAACTGACATGAATCGATAGAAGAACATGTGTCCTTCGGGATAAAACCAAGATGGCCAGAATTAGAAAGGTTTTAGATTATTTATGCTCGAATAGACGGAGTCTTCTTTGCGTGGGAACAGGACATGTGTACCACAGATAAGTCAGAGTTATGCAAAAATTGGAGAAGGTTGAAAACACTGCGACATTCATGTGAATATATTTCATTAACCAAGGCAGATATGGATATAAAACTTACATGAATCGATAGAGTAGCACGTGCCCTTTGAGATAAAACCAAGATTGAAAAAATTGGATACGTTTTAGACCATTTATACTCGAATACACGGAGCCCTCTTTGTGCGGGAACAGGACCTGTGTACCACAGATAAGTCAGAATTATGCAAAAATAGCAGGCAGTTGCACATCAACTCGGACATTCTTATGACGATATTTCCCTAACGACAGCAAATATGGATAAGAAACTTACATGAATCGATAGAGGAACATGTGCCCTTTTTAGATGAAGCCAACATGGCAAGAATTGGATAGGTTTTAGATTATTTATGGTCGAATAACTGAGTCTTCTTTGCGTGGGAACGGGACATGTGTACCACAGATAAGTCAGAATTACGCAAAAATTGGAGAAGGTTGCAAACACTGCGACATTCATGTGAATATATTTCATTAACCAAGGCAGATATGGATATAAAACTTACATGAATCGATAGAGTAACATGTGCCCTTTGAGATAAAACAAAGATTGAAAGAATTGGATAGGTTTTAGACCATTTATACTCGAATACACGGAGCCTTCTTTGTGTGGGAACAGGACCTGTGTACCACAGATAAGTCAGAATTATGCAAAAATAGCAGGCAGTTGCACATCAAATCGGACATTCCGATGACGATATTTCCCTAATGACAGCAAATATGGATATGAAACTGACATGAATCGATAGAGGAACATGTGCCCTTTGGGATAAAACCAAGATGGCCAGAATTAGATAGGTTTTAGATTATTTATGCTCGAATACACGGAGTCTTCTTTGCGTTGGAACAGGACATGTGTACCACAGATAAGTCTTAATTACGCAAAAATTGGAGAAGGTTGAAAACACTGCGACATTCATGTGATTATATTTCATTAACCAAGGCAGATATGGATATAAAACTTACATGAATCGATAGAGTAACACGTGCCCTTTGAGATAAAACCAAGATTGAAAGAATTGGATACGTTTTAGACCATTTATACTCGAATACACGGAGCCTTCTTTGTGCGGGAACAGGACCTGTGTACCACAGATAAGTCAGAATTACGCCAAAATAGCAGGCAGTTGCACATCAACTCGGACATTCTGATGACGATCTTTCCCTAACGACAGCAAATATGGATATGAAACTGACATGAATCGATAGAAGAACATGTGTCCTTCGGGATAAAACCAAGATGGCCAGAATTAGAAAGGTTTTAGATTATTTATGCTCGAATAGACGGAGTCTTCTTTGCGTGGGAACAGGACATGTGTACCACAGATAAGTCAGAGTTATGCAAAAATTGGAGAAGGTTGAAAACACTGCGACATTCATGTGAATATATTTCATTAACCAAGGCAGATATGGATATAAAACTTACATGAATCGATAGAGTAACACGTGCCCTTTGAGATAAAACAAAGATTGAAAGAATTGGATACGTTTTATACCATTTATACTCGATAACACGGAGCCTTCTTTGTGCGGGAACAGGACCTGTGTACCACAGATAAGTCAGAATTATGCAAAAATAGCAGGCAGTTGCACATCAACTCGGACATTCTTATGACGATATTTCCCTAACGACAGCAAATATGGATATGAAACTGACATGAATCGATAGAGGAACATGTGCCCTTTGGGATGAAACCAAGATGGCCAGAATTAGATAGGTTTTAGATTATTTATGCTCGAATAGACGGAGTCTTCTTTGCGTGGGAACAGGACATGTGCACCAAAGATAACCCAGAATTACGCAAAAATTGGAGAAGGTTGAAAAGACTGCGACATTCATGTGAATATATTTCATTCACCAAGGCAGATATGGATATAAAACTTACATGAATCGATAGAGTAACACGTGCCCTTTGAGATAAAAGCAAAATTGCAAGAATTAGATAAGTTTCAGACCATTTATACTCGAATACACGGAGCCTTCTATGTGCGGGAACAGGACCTGTGTACCACAGATAAGTCAGAATTATGCAAAAATAGCAGGCAGTTGCACATCAACTCGGTCATTCTGATGACGATATTTCCCTAACGACAGCAAATATGGATATGAAACTGACATGAATCGATAGAGGAACATGTGCCCTTTGGGATAAAACCAAGATGGCCAGAATTAGATAGGTTTTAGATTATTTATGCTCGAATAGACGGAGTCTTCTTTGCATGGGAACAGGACATGTGTACCACAGATAAGTCAGAATTACGCAAAAATTGGAGAAGGTTGAAAAGACTGCGACATTCATGTGCAGATATTTCATTAACCAAGGCAGATATGGATATAAAACTTACATGAATCGATAGAGTAGCACGTGCCTTTTGAGATAAAACCAAGATTGAAAAAAATGGATACGTTTTAGACCATTTATACTCGAACACACGGAGCCTTCTTTGTGCAGGAACAGGACCTGTGTACCACCGATAAGTCAGAATTACGCAAAAATAGCAGGCAGTTGCATATCAACTCGGACATTCTTATGACGATATTTCCCTAACGACAGCAAATATGGATAAGAAACTTACATGAATCGATAGAGCAACACGAGCCCTTTGAGATAAAAGCAAGATTGCAAGAATTAGATAAGTTTTAGACCATTTATACTCGAATACACGGAGCCTTCTTTGTGCGGGAACAGGACCTGTGTACCACAGATAAGTCAGAATTACACCAAAATAGCAGGCAGTTGCACATCAACTCGGACATTCTTATGACGATATTTCCCTAACGACAGCAAATATCGATATGAAACTTACATGAATCGATAGAGGAACATGTGCCCTTTGAGATAAAGCCAAGATGGCCAGAATTGGATAGGTTTTAGATTATTTATGGTCGAATAACGGAGTCTTCTTTGCGTGGGAACAGGACATGTGTACCACAGATAAGTCAGAGTTATGCAAAAATAGGAGAAGGTTGAAAACACTGCGACATTCATGTGAATATATTTCATTAACCAAGGCAGATATGGATATAAAACTTACATGAATCGATAGAGTAACACGTGCCCTTTGAGATAAAACAAAGATTGAAAGAATTGGATACGTTTTAGACCATTTATACTCGAATACACGGAGCCTTCTTTGTGCGGGAACAGGACCTGTGTACCACAGATAAGTCAGAATTATGCAAAAATAGCAGGCAGTTGCACATCAACTCGGACATTCTGATGACGATATTTCCCTAACGACAGCAAATATGGATATGAAACTGACATGAATCGATAGAGGAACATGTGCCCTTTGGGATAAAACCAAGATGGCCAGAATTAGATAGGTTTTAGATTATTTATGCTCGAATAGACGGAGTCTTCTTTGCGTGGGAAGAGGACATGTGTACCAAAGATAACCCAGAATTACGCCAAAATTGGAGAAGGTTGAAAAGACTGCGACATTCATGTGCAGATATTTCATTAACCAAGGCAGATATGGATATAAAACTTACATGAATCGATAGAGTAGCACGTGCCCTTTGAGATAAAACCAAGATTGAAAAAATTGGATAAGTTTTAGACCATTTATACTCGAATACACGGAGCCTTCTTTGTGCGGGAACAGGACCTGTGTACCACCGATAAGTCAGAATTACGCAAAAATAGCAGGCAGTTGCACATCAACTCGGACATTCTTATGACGATATTTCCCTAACGACGGCAGATATGGATATAAAACGTATATGAATCGATAGAGCAACACGAGCCCTTTGAGATAAAAGCAAAATTGCAAGATTTAGATAAGTTTCAGACCATTTATACTCGAATACACGGAGCTTTCTTTGTGCGGGAAAAGGACCTGTGTACCACAGATAAGTCAGAATTATGCAAAAATTGGAGAAGGTTGAAAACACTGCGACATTCATGTGAATATATTTCATTAACCAAGGCAGATATGGATATAAAACTTACATGAATCGATAGAGTAACACGTGCCCTTTGAGATAAAACCAAGATTGAAAGAATTGGAAAGGTTTTAGACCATTTATAGTCGAATACACGGAGCCTTCTTTGTGCAGGAACAGGACCTGTGTACCACAGATATGTCAGAATTACGCAAAAATAGCAGGCAAGTGCATATCAACTCGGACATTCTGATGACGATATTTCCCTAACGACAGCCAATATGGATATGCAACTGACTTGAATCGATAGGAGAACATGTGCCCTTCGGGATAAAACCAAGATGGCCAGAATTGGATAGGTGTTAGATTATTTATGCTCGAATAGACGGAGTCTTCTTTGCGTGGGAACAGGACATGTGTACCAAAGATAAATCAGAATTACGCAAAAATTGGAGAAGGTTGAAAAAACGGCGACATTTATGTGCATATATTTCATTACCCGAGTCAGATATGGATATAAAACTTACATGAACCGATAGAGTAACACGTGCCCTTTGAGATAAAACCAAGATTGAAAGAATTGGAAAGGTTTTAGACCATTTATACTCGAATACACGGAGCCTTCTTTGTGCGGGAACAGGACCTGTGTACCACAGATAAGTCAGAATTATGCAAAAATAGCAGGCAGTTGCACATCAACTCGGACATTCTGATGACGATATTTCCCTAACGACAGCAAATATGGATATGAAACTGACATGAATCGATAGAGGAACATGTGCCCTTTGGGATAAAACCAAGATGGCCAGAATTAGATAGGTTTTAGATTATTTATGCTCGAATACACGGAGTCTTCTTTGCGTGGGAACAGGACATGTGTACCACAGATAAGTCTTAATTACGCAAAAATTGGAGAAGGTTGAAAAGACTGCGACATTCATGTGCAGATATTTCATTAACCAAGGCAGATATGGATATAAAACTTACATGAATCGATAGAGTAACACGTGCCCTTTGAGATAAAAACCAAGATTGAAAGAATTGGATACGTTTTAGACCATTTATACTCGATAACACGGAGCCTTCTTTGTGCGGGAACAGGACCTGTGTACCACAGATAAGTCAGAATTACGCCAAAATAGCAGGCAGTTGCACATCAACTCGGACATTCTGATGACGATCTTTCCCTAACGACAGCAAATATGGATATGAAACTGACATGAATCGATAGAAGAACATGTGTCCTTCGGGATAAAACCAAGATGGCCAGAATTAGAAAGGTTTTAGATTATTTATGCTCGAATAGACGGAGTCTTCTTTGCGTGGGAACAGGACATGTGTACCACAGATAAGTCAGAGTTATGCAAAAATTGGAGAAGGTTGAAAACACTGCGACATTCATGTGAATATATTTCATTAACCAAGGCAGATATGGATATAAAACTTACATGAATCGATAGAGTAGCACGTGCCCTTTGAGATAAAACCAAGATTGAAAAAATTGGATACGTTTTAGACCATTTATACTCGAATACACGGAGCCCTCTTTGTGCGGGAACAGGACCTGTGTACCACAGATAAGTCAGAATTATGCAAAAATAGCAGGCAGTTGCACATCAACTCGGACATTCTTATGACGATATTTCCCTAACGACAGCAAATATGGATAAGAAACTTACATGAATCGATAGAGGAACATGTGCCCTTTTTAGATGAAGCCAACATGGCAAGAATTGGATAGGTTTTAGATTATTTATGGTCGAATAACTGAGTCTTCTTTGCGTGGGAACGGGACATGTGTACCACAGATAAGTCAGAATTACGCAAAAATTGGAGAAGGTTGCAAACACTGCGACATTCATGTGAATATATTTCATTAACCAAGGCAGATATGGATATAAAACTTACATGAATCGATAGAGTAACACGTGCCCTTTGAGATAAAACAAAGATTGAAAGAATTGGATAGGTTTTAGACCATTTATACTCGAATACACGGAGCCTTCTTTGTGTGGGAACAGGACCTGTGTACCACAGATAAGTCAGAATTATGCAAAAATAGCAGGCAGTTGCACATCAAATCGGACATTCCGATGACGATATTTCCCTAATGACAGCAAATATGGATATGAAACTGACATGAATCGATAGAGGAACATGTGCCCTTTGGGATAAAACCAAGATGGCCAGAATTAGATAGGTTTTAGATTATTTATGCTCGAATACACGGAGTCTTCTTTGCGTTGGAACAGGACATGTGTACCACAGATAAGTCTTAATTACGCAAAAATTGGAGAAGGTTGAAAACACTGCGACATTCATGTGATTATATTTCATTAACCAAGGCAGATATGGATATAAAACTTACATGAATCGATAGAGTAACACGTGCCCTTTGAGATAAAACCAAGATTGAAAGAATTGGATACGTTTTAGACCATTTATACTCGAATACACGGAGCCTTCTTTGTGCGGGAACAGGACCTGTGTACCACAGATAAGTCAGAATTACGCCAAAATAGCAGGCAGTTGCACATCAACTCGGACATTCTGATGACGATCTTTCCCTAACGACAGCAAATATGGATATGAAACTGACATGAATCGATAGAAGAACATGTGTCCTTCGGGATAAAACCAAGATGGCCAGAATTAGAAAGGTTTTAGATTATTTATGCTCGAATAGACGGAGTCTTCTTTGCGTGGGAACAGGACATGTGTACCACAGATAAGTCAGAGTTATGCAAAAATTGGAGAAGGTTGAAAACACTGCGACATTCATGTGAATATATTTCATTAACCAAGGCAGATATGGATATAAAACTTACATGAATCGATAGAGTAACACGTGCCCTTTGAGATAAAACAAAGATTGAAAGAATTGGATACGTTTTATACCATTTATACTCGATAACACGGAGCCTTCTTTGTGCGGGAACAGGACCTGTGTACCACAGATAAGTCAGAATTATGCAAAAATAGCAGGCAGTTGCACATCAACTCGGACATTCTGATGACGATCTTTCCCTAACGACAGCAAATATGGATATGAAACTGACATGAATCGATAGAAGAACATGTGTCCTTCGGGATAAAACCAAGATGGCCAGAATTAGAAAGGTTTTAGATTATTTATGCTCGAATAGACGGAGTCTTCTTTGCGTGGGAACAGGACATGTGTACCACAGATAAGTCAGAGTTATGCAAAAATTGGAGAAGGTTGAAAACACTGCGACATTCATGTGAATATATTTCATTAACCAAGGCAGATATGGATATAAAACTTACATGAATCGATAGAGTAGCACGTGCCCTTTGAGATAAAACCAAGATTGAAAAAATTGGATACGTTTTAGACCATTTATACTCGAATACACGGAGCCCTCTTTGTGCGGGAACAGGACCTGTGTACCACAGATAAGTCAGAATTATGCAAAAATAGCAGGCAGTTGCACATCAACTCGGACATTCTTATGACGATATTTCCCTAACGACAGCAAATATGGATAAGAAACTTACATGAATCGATAGAGGAACATGTGCCCTTTTTAGATGAAGCCAACATAACAAGAATTGGATAGGTTTTAGATTATTTATGGTCGAATAACTGAGTCTTCTTTGCGTGGGAACGGGACATGTGTACCACAGATAAGTCAGAATTACGCAAAAATTGGAGAAGGTTGCAAACACTGCGACATTCATGTGAATATATTTCATTAACCAAGGCAGATATGGATATAAAACTTACATGAATCGATAGAGTAACACGTGCCCTTTGAGATAAAACAAAGATTGAAAGAATTGGGTAGGTTTTAGACCATTTATACTCGAATACACGGAGCCTTCTTTGTGTGGGAACAGGACCTGTGTACCACAGATAAGTCAGAATTATGCAAAAATAGCAGGCAGTTGCACATCAAATCGGACATTCCGATGACGATATTTCCCTAATGACAGCAAATATGGATATGAAACTGACATGAATCGATAGAGGAACATGTGCCCTTTGGGATAAAACCAAGATGGCCAGAATTAGATAGGTTTTAGATTATTTATGCTCGAATACACGGAGTCTTCTTTGCGTTGGAACAGGACATGTGTACCACAGATAAGTCTTAATTACGCAAAAATTGGAGAAGGTTGAAAACACTGCGACATTCATGTGATTATATTTCATTAACCAAGGCAGATATGGATATAAAACTTACATGAATCGATAGAGTAACACGTGCCCTTTGAGATAAAACCAAGATTGAAAGAATTGGATACGTTTTAGACCATTTATACTCGAATACACGGAGCCTTCTTTGTGCGGGAACAGGACCTGTGTACCACAGATAAGTCAGAATTACGCCAAAATAGCAGGCAGTTGCACATCAACTCGGACATTCTGATGACGATCTTTCCCTAACGACAGCAAATATGGATATGAAACTGACATGAATCGATAGAAGAACATGTGTCCTTCGGGATAAAACCAAGATGGCCAGAATTAGAAAGGTTTTAGATTATTTATGCTCGAATAGACGGAGTCTTCTTTGCGTGGGAACAGGACATGTGTACCACAGATAAGTCAGAGTTATGCAAAAATTGGAGAAGGTTGAAAACACTGCGACATTCATGTGAATATATTTCATTAACCAAGGCAGATATGGATATAAAACTTACATGAATCGATAGAGTAACACGTGCCCTTTGAGATAAAACAAAGATTGAAAGAATTGGATACGTTTTATACCATTTATACTCGATAACACGGAGCCTTCTTTGTGCGGGAACAGGACCTGTGTACCACAGATAAGTCAGAATTATGCAAAAATAGCAGGCAGTTGCACATCAACTCGGACATTCTGATGACGATATTTCCCTAACGACAGCAAATATGGATATGAAACTGACATGAATCGATAGAGGAACATGTGCCCTTTGGGATGAAACCAAGATGGCCAGAATTAGATAGGTTTTAGATTATTTATGCTCGAATAGACGGAGTCTTCTTTGCGGCGGAACAGGACATGTGCACCAAAGATAACCCAGAATTACGCAAAAATTGGAGAAGGTTGAAAAGACTGCGACATTCATGTGCAGATATTTCATTAACCAAGGCAGATATGGATATAAAACTTACATGAATCGATAGAGTAACACGTGCCCTTTGAGATAAAACCAAGATTGAAAAAATTGGATACGTTTTAGACCATTTATACTCGAATACACGGAGCCTTCTTTGTGCGGGAACAGGACCTGTGTACCACAGATAAGTCAGAATTATGCAAAAATAGCAGGCAGTTGCACATCAACTCGGACATTCTTATGACGATATTTCCCTAACGACAGCAAATATCGATATGAAACTTACATGAATCGATAGAAGAACATGTGCCCTTTGAGATAAAGCCAAGATGGCAAGAATTGGATAGGATTTAGATTATTTATGGTCGAATACACGGAGTCTTCTTTGCGTGGGAAGAGGACATGTGTACCACAGATAAGTCTTAATTACGCAAAAATTGGAGAAGGTTGAAAAGACTGCGACATTCATGTGAATATATTTCATTCACCAAGGCAGATATGGATATAAAACTTACATGAATCGATAGAGTAACACGTGCCCTTTGAGATAAAAGCAAAATTGCAAGAATTAGATAAGTTTCAGACCATTTATACTCGAATACACGGAGCCTTCTATGTGCGGGAACAGGACCTGTGTACCACAGATAAGTCAGAATTATGCAAAAATAGCAGGCAGTTGCACATCAACTCGGTCATTCTGATGACGATATTTCCCTAACGACAGCAAATATGGATATGAAACTGACATGAATCGATAGAGGAACATGTGCCCTTTGGGATAAAACCAAGATGGCCAGAATTAGATAGGTTTTAGATTATTTATGCTCGAATAGACGGAGTCTTCTTTGCATGGGAACAGGACATGTGTACCACAGATAAGTCAGAATTACGCAAAAATTGGAGAAGGTTGAAAAGACTGCGACATTCATGTGCAGATATTTCATTAACCAAGGCAGATATGGATATAAAACTTACATGAATCGATAGAGTAGCACGTGCCCTTTGAGATAAAACCAAGATTGAAAAAAATGGATACGTTTTAGACCATTTATACTCGAACACACGGAGCCTTCTTTGTGCAGGAACAGGACCTGTGTACCACCGATAAGTCAGAATTACGCAAAAATAGCAGGCAGTTGCATATCAACTCGGACATTCTTATGACGATATTTCCCTAACGACAGCAAATATGGATAAGAAACTTACATGAATCGATAGAGCAACACGAGCCCTTTGAGATAAAAGCAAGATTGCAAGAATTAGATAAGTTTTAGACCATTTATACTCGAATACACGGAGCCTTCTTTGTGCGGGAACAGGACCTGTGTACCACAGATAAGTCAGAATTACACCAAAATAGCAGGCAGTTGCACATCAACTCGGACATTCTTATGACGATATTTCCCTAACGACAGCAAATATCGATATGAAACTTACATGAATCGATAGAAGAACATGTGCCCTTTGAGATAAAGCCAAGATGGCCAGAATTGGATAGGTTTTAGATTATTTATGGTCGAATAACGGAGTCTTCTTTGCGTGGGAACAGGACATGTGTACCACAGATAAGTCAGAGTTATGCAAAAATTGGAGAAGGTTGAAAACACTGCGACATTCATGTGAATATATTTCATTAACCAAGGCAGATATGGATATAAAACTTACATGAATCGATAGAGTAACACGTGCCCTTTGAGATAAAACAAAGATTGAAAGAATTGGATACGTTTTAGACCATTTATACTCGAATACACGGAGCCTTCTTTGTGCGGGAACAGGACCTGTGTACCACAGATAAGTCAGAATTATGCAAAAATAGCAGGCAGTTGCACATCAACTCGGACATTCTGATGACGATATTTCCCTAACGACAGCAAATATGGATATGAAACTGACATGAATCGATAGAGGAACATGTGCCCTTTGGGATGAAACCAAGATGGCCAGAATTAGATAGGTTTTAGATTATTTATGCTCGAATAGACGGAGTCTTCTTTGCGTGGGAACAGGACATGTGCACCAAAGATAACCCAGAATTACGCAAAAATTGGAGAAGGTTGAAAAGACTGCGACATTCATGTGCAGATATTTCATTAACCAAGGCAGATATGGATATAAAACTTACATGAATCGATAGAGTAACACGTGCCCTTTGAGATAAAACCAAGATTGAAAAAATTGGATACGTTTTAGACCATTTATACTCGAATACACGGAGCCTTCTTTGTGCGGGAACAGGACCTGTGTACCACAGATAAGTCAGAATTATGCAAAAATAGCAGGCAGTTGCACATCAACTCGGACATTCTTATGACGATATTTCCCTAACGACAGCAAATATCGATATGAAACTTACATGAATCGATAGAAGAACATGTGCCCTTTGAGATAAAGCCAAGATGGCAAGAATTGGATAGGATTTAGATTATTTATGGTCGAATACACGGAGTCTTCTTTGCGTGGGAAGAGGACATGTGTACCACAGATAAGTCTTAATTACGCAAAAATTGGAGAAGGTTGAAAAGACTGCGACATTCATGTGAATATATTTCATTCACCAAGGCAGATATGGATATAAAACTTACATGAATCGATAGAGTAACACGTGCCCTTTGAGATAAAAGCAAAATTGCAAGAATTAGATAAGTTTCAGACCATTTATACTCGAATACACGGAGCCTTCTATGTGCGGGAACAGGACCTGTGTACCACAGATAAGTCAGAATTATGCAAAAATAGCAGGCAGTTGCACATCAACTCGGTCATTCTGATGACGATATTTCCCTAACGACAGCAAATATGGATATGAAACTGACATGAATCGATAGAGGAACATGTGCCCTTTGGGATAAAACCAAGATGGCCAGAATTAGATAGGTTTTAGATTATTTATGCTCGAATAGACGGAGTCTTCTTTGCATGGGAACAGGACATGTGTACCACAGATAAGTCAGAATTACGCAAAAATTGGAGAAGGTTGAAAAGACTGCGACATTCATGTGCAGATATTTCATTAACCAAGGCAGATATGGATATAAAACTTACATGAATCGATAGAGTAGCACGTGCCCTTTGAGATAAAACCAAGATTGAAAAAAATGGATACGTTTTAGACCATTTATACTCGAACACACGGAGCCTTCTTTGTGCAGGAACAGGACCTGTGTACCACCGATAAGTCAGAATTACGCAAAAATAGCAGGCAGTTGCATATCAACTCGGACATTCTTATGACGATATTTCCCTAACGACAGCAAATATGGATAAGAAACTTACATGAATCGATAGAGCAACACGAGCCCTTTGAGATAAAAGCAAGATTGCAAGAATTAGATAAGTTTTAGACCATTTATACTCGAATACACGGAGCCTTCTTTGTGCGGGAACAGGACCTGTGTACCACAGATAAGTCAGAATTACACCAAAATAGCAGGCAGTTGCACATCAACTCGGACATTCTTATGACGATATTTCCCTAACGACAGCAAATATCGATATGAAACTTACATGAATCGATAGAAGAACATGTGCCCTTTGAGATAAAGCCAAGATGGCCAGAATTGGATAGGTTTTAGATTATTTATGGTCGAATAACGGAGTCTTCTTTGCGTGGGAACAGGACATGTGTACCACAGATAAGTCAGAGTTATGCAAAAATTGGAGAAGGTTGAAAAGACTGCGACATTCATGTGCAGATATTTCATTAACCAAGGCAGATATGGATATAAAACTTACATGAATCGATAGAGTAGCACGTGCCCTTTGAGATAAAACCAAGATTGAAAAAATTGGATAAGTTTTAGACCATTTATACTCGAATACACGGAGCCTTCTTTGTGCGGGAACAGGACCTGTGTACCACCGATAAGTCAGAATTACGCAAAAATAGCAGGCAGTTGCACATCAACTCGGACATTCTTATGACGATATTTCCCTAACGACGGCAGATATGGATATAAAACGTATATGAATCGATAGAGCAACACGAGCCCTTTGAGATAAAAGCAAAATTGCAAGATTTAGATAAGTTTCAGACCATTTATACTCGAATACACGGAGCTTTCTTTGTGCGGGAAAAGGACCTGTGTACCACAGATAAGTCAGAATTATGCAAAAATTGGAGAAGGTTGAAAACACTGCGACATTCATGTGAATATATTTCATTAACCAAGGCAGATATGGATATAAAACTTACATGAATCGATAGAGTAACACGTGCCCTTTGAGATAAAACCAAGATTGAAAGAATTGGAAAGGTTTTAGACCATTTATAGTCGAATACACGGAGCCTTCTTTGTGCAGGAACAGGACCTGTGTACCACAGATATGTCAGAATTACGCAAAAATAGCAGGCAAGTGCATATCAACTCGGACATTCTGATGACGATATTTCCCTAACGACAGCCAATATGGATATGCAACTGACTTGAATCGATAGGATAACATGTGCCCTTCGGGATAAAACCAAGATGGCCAGAATTGGATAGGTGTTAGATTATTTATGCTCGAATAGACGGAGTCTTCTTTGCGTGGGAACAGGACATGTGTACCAAAGATAAATCAGAATTACGCAAAAATTGGAGAAGGTTGAAAAAACGGCGACATTTATGTGCATATATTTCATTACCCGAGTCAGATATGGATATAAAACTTACATGAACCGATAGAGTAACACGTGCCCTTTGAGATAAAACCAAGATTGAAAGAATTGGAAAGGTTTTAGACCATTTATACTTGAATACACGGAGCCTTCTTTGTGCGGGAACAGGACCTGTGTACCACAGATAAGTCAGAATTATGCAAAAATAGCAGGCAGTTGCACATCAACTCGGACATTCTGATGACGATATTTCCCTAACGACAGCAAATATGGATATGAAACTGACATGAATCGATAGAGGAACATGTGCCCTTTGGGATAAAACCAAGATGGCCAGAATTAGATAGGTTTTAGATTATTTATGCTCGAATAGACGGAGTCTTCTTTGCGTGGCAACAGGACATGTGTACCACAGATAAGTCTTAATTACGCAAAAATTGGAGAAGGTTGAAAAGACTGCGACATTCATGTGCAGATATTTCATTAACCAAGGCAGATATGGATATAAAACTTACATGAATCGATAGAGTAACACGTGCCCTTTGAGATAAAAACCAAGATTGAAAGAATTGGATACGTTTTAGACCATTTATACTCGATAACACGGAGCCTTCTTTGTGCGGGAACAGGACCTGTGTACCACAGATAAGTCAGAATTACGCCAAAATAGCAGGCAGTTGCACATCAACTCGGACATTCTGATGACGATCTTTCCCTAACGACAGCAAATATGGATATGAAACTGACATGAATCGATAGAAGAACATGTGTCCTTCGGGATAAAACCAAGATGGCCAGAATTAGAAAGGTTTTAGATTATTTATGCTCGAATACACGGAGTCTTCTTTGCGTGGGAACAGGACATGTGTACCACAGATAAGTCAGAGTTACGCAAAAATTGGAGAAGGTTGAAAACACTGCGACATTCATGTGAATATATTTCATTAACCAAGGCAGATATGGATATAAAACTTACATGAATCGATAGAGTAACACGTGCCCTTTGAGATAAAAACCAAGATTGAAAGAATTGGATACGTTTTAGACCATTTATACTCGAATACACGGGGCCTTCTTTGTACGGGAACAGGACCTGTGTACCACAGATAAGTCAGAATTACGCAAAAATAGCAGGCAGTTGCACATCAACTCGGACATTCTGATGACGATCTTTCCCTAACGACAGCAAATATGGATATGAAACTGACATGAATCGATAGAAGAACATGTGTCCTTCGGGATAAAACCAAGATGGCCAGAATTAGAAAGGTTTTAGATTATTTATGCTCGAATAGACGGAGTCTTCTTTGCGTGGGAACAGGACATGTGTACCACAGATAAGTCAGAGTTACGCAAAAATTGGAGAAGGTTGAAAACACTGCGACATTCATGTGAATATATTTCATTAACCAAGGCAGATATGGATATAAAACTTACATGAATCGATAGAGTAACACGTGCCCTTTGAGATAAAACCAAGATTGAAAGAATTGGAAAGGTTTTAGACCATTTATACTCGAATACACGGAGCCTTCTTTGTGCGGGAACAGGAGCTGTGTACCACCGATAAGTCAGAATTATGCAAAAATAGCAGGCAGTTGCACATCAACTCGGACATTCTTATGACGATCTTTCCCTAACGACAGCAAATATGGATATGAAACTGACATGAATCGATAGAGGAACATGTGCCCTTTGGGATAAAACCAAGATGGCCAGAATTAGATAGGTTTTAGATTATTTATGCTCGAATAGACGGAGTCTTCTTTGCGTGGGAACAGGACATGTGTACCACAGATAAGTCTTAATTACGCAAAAATTGGAGAAGGTTGAAAACACTGCGACATTCATGTGAATATATTTCATTAACCAAGGCAGATATGGATATAAAACTTACATGAATCGACAGAGTAACACGTGCCCTTTAAGATAAAACCAAGATTGAGAGAATTGGATAGGTTTTAGACCATTTATACTCGAATACACGGAGCCTTCTTTGTGCAGGAACAGGACCTGTGTACCACCGATATGTCAGAATTACGCAAAAATAGCAGGCAGTTGCATATCAACTCGGACATTCTTATGACGATATTTCCCTAACGACAGCAAATATGGATAAGAAACTTACATGAATCAATAGAGGAACATGTGCCCTTTTTATATGAAGCCAACATGGCAAGAATTGGATAGGTTTTAGATTATTTATGGTCGAATAACTGAGTTTTCTTTGCGTGGGAACGGGACATGTGTACCACAGATAAGTATGAATTACGCAAAAATTGGAGAAGGTTGCAAACACTGCGACATTCATTTGAATATATTTCATTAACCAAGGCAGATATGGATATAAAACTTACATGAATCGATAGAGTAACATGTGCCCTTTGAGATAAAACAAAGATTCAAAGAATTGGATAGGTTTTAGACCATTTATAGTCGAATACACAGAGCCTTCTTTGTGCAGGAACAGGACCTGTGTACCACAGATATGTCAGAATTACGCAAAAATAGCAGGCAGTTGCATATCAACTCGGACATTCTGATGACGATATTTCCCTAACGACGGCAGATATGGATATAAAACGTATATGAATCGATAGAGCAACACGAGCCCTTTGAGATAAAAGCAAAATTGCAAGAATTAGATAAGTTTCAGACCATTTATACTCGAATACACGGAGCCTTCTTTGTGCGGGAACAGGACCTGTGTACCACAGATAAGTCAGAATTATGCAAAAATAGCAGGCAGTTGCACATCAACTCGGACATTCTTATGACGATATTTCCCTAACGACAGCAAATATCGATATAAAACTTACATGAATCGATAGAGGAACATGTGCCCTTTGAGATAAAGCCAAGATGGCAAGAATTGGATAGGTTTTAGATTATTTATGGTCGAATACACGGAGTCTTCTTTGCGTGGGAACAGGACATGTGTACCACAGATAAGTCTTAATTACGCAAAAATCGGAGAAGGTTGAAAACACTGCGACATTCATGTGAATATATTTCATTAACCAAGGCAGATATGGATATAAAACTTACATGAATCGACAGAGTAACACGTGCCCTTTGAGATAAAACAAAGATTGAAAGGATTGGATACGTTTTAGACCATTTATAGTCGAATACACGGAGCCTTCTTTGTGCAGGAACAGGACCTGTGTACCACAGATATGTCAGAATTACGCAAAAATAGCAGGCAGTTGCATATCAACTCGGACATTCTGATGACGATATTTCCCTAACGACAGCAAATATCGATATGAAACTTACATAAATCGATAGAGGAACATGTGCCTTTTGGGATAAAACCAAGATGGCCAGAATTAGATAGGTTTTAGATTATTTATGCTCGAATAGACGGAGTCTTCTTTGCGTGGGAACAGGACAAGTGTACCACAGATAAGTCAGAGTTACGCAAAAATTGGAGAAGGTTGAAAACACTGCGACATTCATGTGAATATATTTCATTAACCAAGGCAGATATGCATATAAAACTTACATGAATCGATAGAGTAACACGTGCCCTTTGAGATAAAACCAAGATTGAAAGAATTGGAAAGGTTTTAGACCATTTATACTCGAATACACGGAGCCTTCTTTGTGCGGGAACAGGACCTGTGTACCACAGATAAGTCAGAATTACGCAAAAATAGCAGGCAGTTGCACATCAACTCGGACATTCTTATGACGATCTTTCCCTAACGACAGCAAATATGGATATGAAACTGACATGAATCGATAGAGGAACATGTGCCCTTTTTAGATGAGGCCAACATGGCAAGAATTTGATAGGTTTTAGATTATTTATGGTCGAATAACTGAGTCTTCTTTGCGTGGGAACGGGACATGTGTACCACAGATAAGTCAGAATTACGCAAAAATTGGAGAAGGTTGCAAACACTGCGACATTCATGTGAATATATTTCATTAACCAAGGCAGATATGGATATAAAACTTAAATGAATCGATAGAGTAACACGTGCCCTTTGAGATAAAACAAAGATTGAAAGGATTGGATACGTTTTAGACCATTTATAGTCGAATACACGGAGCCTTCTTTGTGCAGGAACAGGACCTGTGTACCACAGATATGTCAGAATTACGCAAAAATAGCAGGCAGTTGCATATCAACTCGGACATTCTTATGACGATATTTCCCTAACGACAGCAAATATGGATAAGAAACTTACATGAATCGATAGAGGAACATGTGCCCTTTTTAGATGAAGCCAACATGGCAAGAATTGGATAGGTTTTAGATTATTTATGCTCGAATAACTGAGTCCTCTTTGCGTGGGAACGGGACATGTGTACCACAGATAAGTCAGAATTACGCAAAAATTGGAGAAGGTTGCAAACACTGCGACATTCATGTGAATATATTTCATTAACCAAGGCAGATATGGATATAAAACTTAAATGAATCGATAGAGTAACACGTGCCCTTTGAGATAAAACCAAGATTGAAAGGATTGGGAAGGTTTTAGACCATTTATACTCGAATACACGGAGCCTTCTTTGTGCAGGAACAGGACCTGTGTACCACAGATAAGTCAGAATTACGCAAAAATAGCAGGCAGTTGCATATCAACTCGGACATTCTGAGGACGATATTTCCCTAACGACAGCCAATATGGATATGCAACTGACTTGAATCGATAGAGGAACATGTGCCCTTCGGAATAAAACCAAGATGGCCAGAATTGGATAGGTGTTAGATTATTTATGCTCGAATAGACGGAGTCTTCTTTGCATGGGAACAGGACATGTGTACCAAAGATAACCCAGAATTACGCAAAAATTGGAGAAGGTTGAAAAAACTGCGACATTCATGTGCAGATATTTCATTAACCAAGGCAGATATGGATATAAAACATACATGAATCGATAGAGTAACACGTGCCCTTTGAGATAAAACCAAGATTGAAAGAATTAGATACGTTTTAGACCATTTATACTCGAATACACGGAGCCTTCTTTGTGCGGGAACAGGACCTGTGTACCACCGATAAGTCAGAATTACGCAAAAATAGCGGGCAGTTGCACATCAACTCGGACATTCTTATGACGATATTTCCCTAACGACGGCAGATATGGATATAAAACGTAGATGAATCGATAGAACAACACGAGCCCTTTTTAGATGAAGCCAACATGGCAAGAATTGGATAGGTTTTAGATTATTTATGGTCGAATAACTGAGTCTTCTTTGCGTGGGAACGGGACATGTGTACCACAGATAAGTCAGAATTACGCAAAAATTGGAGAAGGTTGCAAACACTGCGACATTCATGTGAATATATTTCATTAACCAAGGCAGATATGCATATAAAACTTACATGAATCGATAGAGTAACACGTGCCCTTTGAGATAAAACAAAGATTGAAAGACTTAGATAAGTTTCAGACCATTTATACTCGAATACACGGAGCCTTCTTTGTGCGGGAACAGGACCTGTGTACCACAGATAAGTCTGAATTATGCAAAAATAGCAGGCAGTTGCACATCAACTCGGACATTCTTATGACGATATTTCCCTAACGACAGCAAATATGGATATGCAACTGACTTGAATCGATAGAGGAACATGTGCCCTTCGGGATAAAACCAAGATGGCCAGAATTGGATAGGTGTTAGATTATTTATGCTCGAATAGACGGAGTCTTCTTTGCGTGGGAACAGGACATGTGTACCACAGATAAGTCAGAATTACGCAAAAATTGGAGAAGGTTGAAAACACTGCGACATTCATGTGAATATATTTCATTAACCAAGGCAGATATGGATATAAAACTTACATGAATCGATAGAGTAACACGTGCCCTTTGAGATAAAACCAAGATTGAGAGAATTGGATACGTTTTAGACCATTTATACTCGAATACACGGAGCCTTCTTTGTGCGGGAACAGGACCTGTGTACCACCGATAAGTCAGAATTACGCAAAAATAGCGGGCAGTTGCACATCAACTCGGACATTCTTATGACGATATTTCCCTAACGACGGCAGATATGGATATAAAACGTAGATGAATCGATAGAGCAACACGAGCCCTTTGAGATAAAAGCAAGATTGCAAGAATTAGATAAGTTTTAGACCATTTATACTCGAATACACGGAGCCTTCTTTGTGCGGGAACAGGACCTGTGTACCACAGATAAGTCAGAATTACGCCAAAATAGCAGGCAGTTGCACATCAACTCGGACATTCTTATGACGATATTTCCCTAACGACAGCAAATATCGATATGAAACTTACATGAATCGATAGAGGAACATGTGCCCTTTGAGATAAAGCCAAGATGGCCAGAATTGGATAGGTTTTAGATTATTTATGGTCGAATACACGGAGTCTTCTTTGCGTGGGAACGGGACATGTGTACCACAGATAAGTCAGAATTACGCAAAAATTGGAGAAGGTTAAAAAGACTGCGACATTCATGTGAATATATTTCATTAACCAAGGCAGATATGGATATAAAACTTACATGAATCGATAGAGTAACACGTGCCCTTTGAGATAAAACAAGGATTGAAAAAATTGGATACGTTTTAGACCATTTATAGTCGAATACACGGAGCCTTCTTTGTGCAGGAACAGGACCTGTGTACCACAGATAAGTCAGAATTACGCAAAAATAGCAGGCAGTTGCACATCAACTCGGACATTCTTATGACGATATTTCCCTAACGACAGCAAATATGGATAAGAAACTTACATGAATCGATAGAAGAACATGTGCCCTTTGAGATGAAGCCAACATGGCAAGAATTGGATAGGTTTTAGATTATTTATGGTCGAATAACGGAGTCTTCTTTGCGTGGGAACAGGACATGTGTACCACAGATAAGTCAGAGTTACGCAAAAATTGGAGAAGGTTGAAAACACTGGGGACATTCATGTGAATATATTTCATTAACCAAGGCAGATATGGATATAAAACTTACATGAATCGATAGAGTAACACGTGCCCTTTGAGAGAAAACCAAGATTGAAAGAATTGGAAAGGTTTTAGACCATTTATACTCGAATACACGGAGCCTTCTTTGTGCGGGAACAGGACCAGTGTACCACAGATAAGTGAGAATTATGCAAAAATAGCAGGCAGTTGCACATCAACTCGGACATTCTGATGACGATATTTCCCTAACGACAGCAAATATGGATATGAAACTGACATGAATCGATAGAGGAACATGTGCTCTTTGGGATAAAACCAAGATGGCCAGAATTAGATAGGTTTTAGATTATTTATGCTCGAATAGACGGAGTCTTCTTTGCGTGGGAACAGGACATGTGTACCAAAGATAACCCAGAATTACGCAAAAATTGGAGAAGGTTGAAAAGACTGCGACATTTATGTGCAGATATTTCATTAACCAAGGCAGATATGGATATAAAACTTACATGAATCGATAGAGTAGCACGTGCCCTTTGAGATAAAACCAAGATTGAAAAAATTGGATACGTTTTAGACCATTTATACTCGAATACACGGAGCCTTCTTTGTGCGGGAACAGGACCTGTGTACCACCGATAAGTCAGAATTACGCAAAAATAGCAGGCAGTTGCACATCAACTCGGACATTCTTATGACGATATTTCCCTAACGACAGCAAATATGGATAAGAAACTTACATGAATCGATAGAGGAACATGTGCCCTTTTTAGATGAAGCCAACATGGCAAGAATTGGATAGGTTTTAGATTATTTATGCTCGAATAACTGAGTCCTCTTTGCGTGGGAACGGGACATGTGTACCACAGATAAGTCAGAATTACGCAAAAATTGGAGAAGGTTGCAAACACTGCGACATTCATGTGAATATATTTCATTAACCAAGGCAGATATGGATATAAAACTTAAATGAATCGATAGAGTAACACGTGCCCTTTGAGATAAAACCAAGATTGAAAGGATTGGGAAGGTTTTAGACCATTTATACTCGAATACACGGAGCCTTCTTTGTGCAGGAACAGGACCTGTGTACCACAGATAAGTCAGAATTACGCAAAAATAGCAGGCAGTTGCATATCAACTCGGACATTCTGAGGACGATATTTCCCTAACGACAGCCAATATGGATATGCAACTGACTTGAATCGATAGAGGAACATGTGCCCTTCGGAATAAAACCAAGATGGCCAGAATTGGATAGGTGTTAGATTATTTATGCTCGAATAGACGGAGTCTTCTTTGCATGGGAACAGGACATGTGTACCAAAGATAACCCAGAATTACGCAAAAATTGGAGAAGGTTGAAAAAACTGCGACATTCATGTGCAGATATTTCATTAACCAAGGCAGATATGGATATAAAACATACATGAATCGATAGAGTAACACGTGCCCTTTGAGATAAAACCAAGATTGAAAGAATTAGATACGTTTTAGACCATTTATACTCGAATACACGGAGCCTTCTTTGTGCGGGAACAGGACCTGTGTACCACCGATAAGTCAGAATTACGCAAAAATAGCGGGCAGTTGCACATCAACTCGGACATTCTTATGACGATATTTCCCTAACGACGGCAGATATGGATATAAAACGTAGATGAATCGATAGAACAACACGAGCCCTTTTTAGATGAAGCCAACATGGCAAGAATTGGATAGGTTTTAGATTATTTATGGTCGAATAACTGAGTCTTCTTTGCGTGGGAACGGGACATGTGTACCACAGATAAGTCAGAATTACGCAAAAATTGGAGAAGGTTGCAAACACTGCGACATTCATGTGAATATATTTCATTAACCAAGGCAGATATGCATATAAAACTTACATGAATCGATAGAGTAACACGTGCCCTTTGAGATAAAACAAAGATTGAAAGACTTAGATAAGTTTCAGACCATTTATACTCGAATACACGGAGCCTTCTTTGTGCGGGAACAGGACCTGTGTACCACAGATAAGTCTGAATTATGCAAAAATAGCAGGCAGTTGCACATCAACTCGGACATTCTTATGACGATATTTCCCTAACGACAGCAAATATGGATATGCAACTGACTTGAATCGATAGAGGAACATGTGCCCTTCGGGATAAAACCAAGATGGCCAGAATTGGATAGGTGTTAGATTATTTATGCTCGAATAGACGGAGTCTTCTTTGCGTGGGAACAGGACATGTGTACCACAGATAAGTCAGAATTACGCAAAAATTGGAGAAGGTTGAAAACACTGCGACATTCATGTGAATATATTTCATTAACCAAGGCAGATATGGATATAAAACTTACATGAATCGATAGAGTAACACGTGCCCTTTGAGATAAAACCAAGATTGAGAGAATTGGATACGTTTTAGACCATTTATACTCGAATACACGGAGCCTTCTTTGTGCGGGAACAGGACCTGTGTACCACCGATAAGTCAGAATTACGCAAAAATAGCGGGCAGTTGCACATCAACTCGGACATTCTTATGACGATATTTCCCTAACGACGGCAGATATGGATATAAAACGTAGATGAATCGATAGAGCAACACGAGCCCTTTGAGATAAAAGCAAGATTGCAAGAATTAGATAAGTTTTAGACCATTTATACTCGAATACACGGAGCCTTCTTTGTGCGGGAACAGGACCTGTGTACCACAGATAAGTCAGAATTACGCCAAAATAGCAGGCAGTTGCACATCAACTCGGACATTCTTATGACGATATTTCCCTAACGACAGCAAATATCGATATGAAACTTACATGAATCGATAGAGGAACATGTGCCCTTTGAGATAAAGCCAAGATGGCCAGAATTGGATAGGTTTTAGATTATTTATGGTCGAATACACGGAGTCTTCTTTGCGTGGGAACAGGACATGTGTACCACAGATGTCAGAATTACGCAAAAATTGGAGAAGGTTAAAAAGACTGCGACATTCATGTGAATATATTTCATTAACCAAGGCAGATATGGATATAAAACTTACATGAATCGATAGAGTAACACGTGCCCTTTGAGATAAAACAAGGATTGAAAAAATTGGATACGTTTTAGACCATTTATAGTCGAATACACGGAGCCTTCTTTGTGCAGGAACAGGACCTGTGTACCACAGATAAGTCAGAATTACGCAAAAATAGCAGGCAGTTGCACATCAACTCGGACATTCTAATGACGATATTTCCCTAACGACAGCAAATATGGATAAGAAACTTACATGAATCGATAGAAGAACATGTGCCCTTTGAGATGAAGCCAACATGGCAAAAATTGGATAGGTTTTAGATTATTTATGGTCGAATAACGGAGTCTTCTTTGCGTGGGAACAGGACATGTGTACCACAGATAAGTCAGAGTTACGCAAAAATTGGAGAAGGTTGAAAACACTGGGGACATTCATGTGAATATATTTCATTAACCAAGGCAGATATGGATATAAAACTTACATGAATCGATAGAGTAACACGTGCCCTTTGAGAGAAAACCAAGATTGAAAGAATTGGAAAGGTTTTAGACCATTTATACTCGAATACACGGAGCCTTCTTTGTGCGGGAACAGGACCAGTGTACCACAGATAAGTGAGAATTATGCAAAAATAGCAGGCAGTTGCACATCAACTCGGACATTCTGATGACGATATTTCCCTAACGACAGCAAATATGGATATGAAACTGACATGAATCGATAGAGGAACATGTGCTCTTTGGGATAAAACCAAGATGGCCAGAATTAGATAGGTTTTAGATTATTTATGCTCGAATAGACGGAGTCTTCTTTGCGTGGGAACAGGACATGTGTACCAAAGATAACCCAGAATTACGCAAAAATTGGAGAAGGTTGAAAAGACTGCGACATTTATGTGCAGATATTTCATTAACCAAGGCAGATATGGATATAAAACTTACATGAATCGATAGAGTAGCACGTGCCCTTTGAGATAAAACCAAGATTGAAAAAATTGGATACGTTTTAGACCATTTATACTCGAATACACGGAGCCTTCTTTGTGCGGGAACAGGACCTGTGTACCACCGATAAGTCAGAATTACGCAAAAATTGGAGAAGGTTGCAAACACTGCGACATTCATGTGAATATATTTCATTAACCAAGGCAGATATGGATATAAAACTTAAATGAATCGATAGAGTAACACGTGCCCTTTGAGATAAAACCAAGATTGAAAGGATTGGGAAGGTTTTAGACCATTTATACTCGAATACACGGAGCCTTCTTTGTGCAGGAACAGGACCTGTGTACCACAGATAAGTCAGAATTACGCAAAAATAGCAGGCAGTTGCATATCAACTCGGACATTCTGAGGACGATATTTCCCTAACGACAGCCAATATGGATATGCAACTGACTTGAATCGATAGAGGAACATGTGCCCTTCGGAATAAAACCAAGATGGCCAGAATTGGATAGGTGTTAGATTATTTATGCTCGAATAGACGGAGTCTTCTTTGCATGGGAACAGGACATGTGTACCAAAGATAACCCAGAATTACGCAAAAATTGGAGAAGGTTGAAAAAACTGCGACATTCATGTGCAGATATTTCATTAACCAAGGCAGATATGGATATAAAACATACATGAATCGATAGAGTAACACGTGCCCTTTGAGATAAAACCAAGATTGAAAGAATTAGATACGTTTTAGACCATTTATACTCGAATACACGGAGCCTTCTTTGTGCGGGAACAGGACCTGTGTACCACCGATAAGTCAGAATTACGCAAAAATAGCGGGCAGTTGCACATCAACTCGGACATTCTTATGACGATATTTCCCTAACGACGGCAGATATGGATATAAAACGTAGATGAATCGATAGAACAACACGAGCCCTTTTTAGATGAAGCCAACATGGCAAGAATTGGATAGGTTTTAGATTATTTATGGTCGAATAACTGAGTCTTCTTTGCGTGGGAACGGGACATGTGTACCACAGATAAGTCAGAATTACGCAAAAATTGGAGAAGGTTGCAAACACTGCGACATTCATGTGAATATATTTCATTAACCAAGGCAGATATGCATATAAAACTTACATGAATCGATAGAGTAACACGTGCCCTTTGAGATAAAACAAAGATTGAAAGACTTAGATAAGTTTCAGACCATTTATACTCGAATACACGGAGCCTTCTTTGTGCGGGAACAGGACCTGTGTACCACAGATAAGTCTGAATTATGCAAAAATAGCAGGCAGTTGCACATCAACTCGGACATTCTTATGACGATATTTCCCTAACGACAGCAAATATGGATATGCAACTGACTTGAATCGATAGAGGAACATGTGCCCTTCGGGATAAAACCAAGATGGCCAGAATTGGATAGGTGTTAGATTATTTATGCTCGAATAGACGGAGTCTTCTTTGCGTGGGAACAGGACATGTGTACCACAGATAAGTCAGAATTACGCAAAAATTGGAGAAGGTTGAAAACACTGCGACATTCATGTGAATATATTTCATTAACCAAGGCAGATATGGATATAAAACTTACATGAATCGATAGAGTAACACGTGCCCTTTGAGATAAAACCAAGATTGAGAGAATTGGATACGTTTTAGACCATTTATACTCGAATACACGGAGCCTTCTTTGTGCGGGAACAGGACCTGTGTACCACCGATAAGTCAGAATTACGCAAAAATAGCGGGCAGTTGCACATCAACTCGGACATTCTTATGACGATATTTCCCTAACGACGGCAGATATGGATATAAAACGTAGATGAATCGATAGAGCAACACGAGCCCTTTGAGATAAAAGCAAGATTGCAAGAATTAGATAAGTTTTAGACCATTTATACTCGAATACACGGAGCCTTCTTTGTGCGGGAACAGGACCTGTGTACCACAGATAAGTCAGAATTACGCCAAAATAGCAGGCAGTTGCACATCAACTCGGACATTCTTATGACGATATTTCCCTAACGACAGCAAATATCGATATGAAACTTACATGAATCGATAGAGGAACATGTGCCCTTTGAGATAAAGCCAAGATGGCCAGAATTGGATAGGTTTTAGATTATTTATGGTCGAATACACGGAGTCTTCTTTGCGTGGGAACGGGACATGTGTACCACAGATGTCAGAATTACGCAAAAATTGGAGAAGGTTAAAAAGACTGCGACATTCATGTGAATATATTTCATTAACCAAGGCAGATATGGATATAAAACTTACATGAATCGATAGAGTAACACGTGCCCTTTGAGATAAAACAAGGATTGAAAAAATTGGATACGTTTTAGACCATTTATAGTCGAATACACGGAGCCTTCTTTGTGCAGGAACAGGACCTGTGTACCACAGATAAGTCAGAATTACGCAAAAATAGCAGGCAGTTGCACATCAACTCGGACATTCTAATGACGATATTTCCCTAACGACAGCAAATATGGATAAGAAACTTACATGAATCGATAGAAGAACATGTGCCCTTTGAGATGAAGCCAACATGGCAAAAATTGGATAGGTTTTAGATTATTTATGGTCGAATAACGGAGTCTTCTTTGCGTGGGAACAGGACATGTGTACCACAGATAAGTCAGAGTTACGCAAAAATTGGAGAAGGTTGAAAACACTGGGGACATTCATGTGAATATATTTCATTAACCAAGGCAGATATGGATATAAAACTTACATGAATCGATAGAGTAACACGTGCCCTTTGAGAGAAAACCAAGATTGAAAGAATTGGAAAGGTTTTAGACCATTTATACTCGAATACACGGAGCCTTCTTTGTGCGGGAACAGGACCAGTGTACCACAGATAAGTGAGAATTATGCAAAAATAGCAGGCAGTTGCACATCAACTCGGACATTCTGATGACGATATTTCCCTAACGACAGCAAATATGGATATGAAACTGACATGAATCGATAGAGGAACATGTGCTCTTTGGGATAAAACCAAGATGGCCAGAATTAGATAGGTTTTAGATTATTTATGCTCGAATAGACGGAGTCTTCTTTGCGTGGGAACAGGACATGTGTACCAAAGATAACCCAGAATTACGCAAAAATTGGAGAAGGTTGAAAAGACTGCGACATTTATGTGCAGATATTTCATTAACCAAGGCAGATATGGATATAAAACTTACATGAATCGATAGAGTAGCACGTGCCCTTTGAGATAAAACCAAGATTGAAAAAATTGGATACGTTTTAGACCATTTATACTCGAATACACGGAGCCTTCTTTGTGCGGGAACAGGACCTGTGTACCACCGATAAGTCAGAATTACGCAAAAATAGCAGGCAGTTGCACATCAACTCGGACATTGTTATGACGATATTTCCCTAACGACGGCAGATATGGATATAAAACGTAGATGAATCGATAGAGCAACACGATCCCTTTGAGATAAAAGCAAAATTGCAAGAATTAGATAAGTTTCAGACCATTTATACTCGAATACACGGAGCCTTCTTTGTGCGGGAACAGGACCTGTGTACCACAGATATGTCAGAATTACGCAAAAATAGCAGACAGTTGCACATCAACTCGGACATTCTTATGACGATATTTCCCTAACGACAGCAAATATCGATATGAAACTTACATGAATCGATAGAGGAACATGTGCCCTTTGAGATAAAGCCAAGATGGCAAGAATTGGATAGGTTTTAGATTATTTATGGTCGAATACAGGGAGTCTTCTTTGCGTGGGAAGAGGACATGTGTACCACAGATAAGTCTTAATTACGCAAAAATTGGAGAAGGTTGAAAACACTGCGACATTCATGTGAATATATTTCATTAACCAAGGCAGATATGGATATAAAACTTACATGAATCGATAGAGTAACACGTGCCCTTTGAGATAAAACCAAGATTGAGAGAATTGGATAGGTTTTAGACCATTTATACTCGAATACACGGAGCCTTCTTTGTGCAGGAACAGGACCTGTGTACCACAGATATGTCAGAATTACGCAAAAATAGCAGACAGTTGCATATCAACTCGGACATTCTTATGACGATATTTCCCTAACGACAGCAAATATGGATAAGAAACTTACATGAATCGATAGAGGAACATGTGCCCTTTTTAGATGAAGCCAACATGGCAAGAATTGGATAGGTTTTAGATTATTTATGCTCGAATAACTGAGTCTTCTTTGCGTGGGAACGGGACATGTGTACCACAGATAAGTCAGAATTACGCAAAAATTGGAGAAGGTTGCAAACACTGCGACATTCATGTGAATATATTTCATTAACCAAGGCAGATATGGATATAAAACTTACATGAATCGATAGAGTAACACGTGCCCTTTGAGATAAAACAAAGATTGAAAGAATTAGATAAGTTTCAGACCATTTATACTCGAATACACGGAGCCTTCTTTGTGCGGGAACAGGACCTGTGTACCACAGATAAGTCTGAATTATGCAAAAATAGCAGGCAGTTGCACATCAACTCGGACATTCTTATGACGATATTTCCCTAACGACAGCAAATATGGATATGCAACTGACTTGAATCGATAGAGGAACATGTGCCCTTTGAGATAAAGCCAAGATGGCAAGAATTGGATAGGTTTTAGATTATTTATGGTCGAATACAGGGAGTCTTCTTTGCGTGGGAAGAGGACATGTGTACCACAGATAAGTCTTAATTACGCAAAAATTGGAGAAGGTTGAAAACACTGCGACATTCATGTGAATATATTTCATTAACCAAGGCAGATATGGATATAAAACTTACATGAATCGATAGAGTAACACGTGCCCTTTGAGATAAAACCAAGATTGAGAGAATTGGATAGGTTTTAGACCATTTATACTCGAATACACGGAGCCTTCTTTGTGCAGGAACAGGACCTGTGTACCACAGATATGTCAGAATTACGCAAAAATAGCAGACAGTTGCATATCAACTCGGACATTCTTATGACTAGGTTTTAGATTATTTATGCTCGAATAACTGAGTCTTCTTTGCGTGGGAACGGGACATGTGTACCACAGATAAGTCAGAATTACGCAAAAATTGGAGAAGGTTGAAAACACTGCGACATTCATGTGAATATATTTCATTAACCAAGGCAGATATGGATATAAAACTTACATGAATCGATAGAGTAACACGTGCCCTTTGAGATAAAACCAAGATTGAGAGAATTGGATAGGTTTTAGACCATTTATACTCGAATACACGGAGCCTTCTTTGTGCAGGAACAGGACCTGTGTACCACAGATATGTCAGAATTACGCAAAAATAGCAGACAGTTGCATATCAACTCGGACATTCTTATGACGATATTTCCCTAACGACAGCAAATATGGATAAGAAACTTACATGAATCGATAGAGGAACATGTGCCCTTTTTAGATGAAGCCAACATGGCAAGAATTGGATAGGTTTTAGATTATTTATGCTCGAATAACTGAGTCTTCTTTGCGTGGGAACGGGACATGTGTACCACAGATAAGTCAGAATTACGCAAAAATTGGAGAAGGTTGCAAACACTGCGACATTCATGTGAATATATTTCATTAACCAAGGCAGATATGGATATAAAACTTACATGAATCGATAGAGTAACACGTGCCCTTTGAGATAAAACAAAGATTGAAAGAATTAGATAAGTTTCAGACCATTTATACTCGAATACACGGAGCCTTCTTTGTGCGGGAACAGGACCTGTGTACCACAGATAAGTCTGAATTATGCAAAAATAGCAGGCAGTTGCACATCAACTCGGACATTCTTATGACGATATTTCCCTAACGACAGCAAATATGGATATGCAACTGACTTGAATCGATAGAGGAACATGTGCCCTTTGAGATAAAGCCAAGATGGCAAGAATTGGATAGGTTTTAGATTATTTATGGTCGAATACAGGGAGTCTTCTTTGCGTGGGAAGAGGACATGTGTACCACAGATAAGTCTTAATTACGCAAAAATTGGAGAAGGTTGAAAACACTGCGACATTCATGTGAATATATTTCATTAACCAAGGCAGATATGGATATAAAACTTACATGAATCGATAGAGTAACACGTGCCCTTTGAGATAAAACCAAGATTGAGAGAATTGGATAGGTTTTAGACCATTTATACTCGAATACACGGAGCCTTCTTTGTGCAGGAACAGGACCTGTGTACCACAGATATGTCAGAATTACGCAAAAATAGCAGACAGTTGCATATCAACTCGGACATTCTTATGACGATATTTCCCTAACGACAGCAAATATGGATAAGAAACTTACATGAATCGATAGAGGAACATGTGCCCTTTTTAGATGAAGCCAACATGGCAAGAATTGGATAGGTTTTAGATTATTTATGCTCGAATAACTGAGTCTTCTTTGCGTGGGAACGGGACATGTGTACCACAGATAAGTCAGAATTACGCAAAAATTGGAGAAGGTTGCAAACACTGCGACATTCATGTGAATATATTTCATTAACCAAGGCAGATATGGATATAAAACTTACATGAATCGATAGAGTAACACGTGCCCTTTGAGATAAAACAAAGATTGAAAGAATTAGATAAGTTTCAGACCATTTATACTCGAATACACGGAGCCTTCTTTGTGCGAGAACAGGACCTGTGTACCACAGATAAGTCTGAATTATGCAAAAATAGCAGGCAGTTGCACATCAACTCGGACATTCTTATGACGATATTTCCCTAACGACAGCAAATATGGATATGCAACTGACTTGAATCGATAGAGGAACATGTGCCCTTCGGGATAAAACCAAGATGGCCAGAATTGGATAGGTGTTAGATTATTTATGCTCGAATAGACGGAGTCTTCTTTGCGTGGGAACAGGACATGTGTACCAAAGATAAATCAGAATTACGCAAAAATAGCAGGCAGTTGCACATCAACTCGGACATTCTGATGACGATTTTTCCCTAACGACAGCCACTATGGATAAGAAACTGACATGAATCGATAGAAGAACATGTGCCCTTCGGGATAAAACCAAGATGGCCAGAATTAGATAGGTTTTAGATTATTTATGCTCGAATAGACGGAGTCTTCTTTGCGTGGGAACAGGACATGTGTACCACAGATAAGTCTTAATTACGCAAAAATTGGAGAAGGTTGAAAACACTGCGACATTCATGTGAATATATTTCATTAACCAAGGCAGATATGGATATAAAACTTACATGAATCGATAGAGTAACACGTGCCCTTTGAGATAAAACCAAGATTGAGAGAATTGGATACGTTTTAGACCATTTATACTCGAATACACGGAGCCTTCTTTGTGCGGGAACAGGACCTGTGTACCACCGATAAGTCAGAATTACGCAAAAATAGCGGGCAGTTGCACATCAACTCGGACATTCTTATGACGATATTTCCCTAACGACGGCAGATATGGATATAAAACGTAGATGAATCGATAGAGCAACACGAGCCCTTTGAGATAAAAGCAAGATTGCAAGAATTAGATAAGTTTTAGACCATTTATACTCGAATACACGGAGCCTTCTTTGTGCGGAAACAGGACCTGTGTACCACAGATAAGTCAGAATTACGCAAAAATAGCAGGCAGTTGCACATCAACTCGGACATTCTTATGACGATATTTCCCTAACGACAGCAAATATCGATATGAAACTCACATGAATCGATAGAGGAACATGTGCCCTTTGAGATAAAGCCAAGATGGCCAGAATTGGATAGGTTTTAGATTATTTATGGTCGAATACACGGAGTCTTCTTTGCGTGGGAACAGGACATGTGTACCACAGATGTCAGAATTACGCAAAAATTGGAGGTTAAAAAGACTGCGACATTCATGTGAATATATTTCATTAACCAAGGCAGATATGGATATAAAACTTACATGAATCGATAGAGTAACACGTGCCCTTTGAGATAAAACAAGGATTGAAAAAAATTGGATACGTTTTAGACCATTTATACTCGAATACACGTAGCCTTCTTTGTGCAGGAACAGGACCAGTGTACCACAGATAAGTCAGAATTACGCAAAAATAGCATGCAGTTGCACATCAACTCGGACATTCTTATGACGATATTTCCCTAACGACAGCAAATATGGATAAGAAACTTACATCAATCGATAGAAGAACATGTGCCCTTTGAGATGAAGCCAACAGGGCAAGAATTGGATAGGTTTTAGATTATTTATGGTCGAATAACGGAGTCTTCTTTGCGTGGGAACAGGACATGTGTACCACAGATAAGTCAGAGTTACGCAAAAATTTGCGAAGGTTGAAAACACTGCGACATTCATGTGAATATATTTCATTAACCAAGGCAGATATGGATATAAAACTTACATGAATCGATAGAGTAACACGTGCCCTTTGAGATAAAACCAAGATTGAGAGAATTGGATACGTTTTAGACCATTTATACTCGAATACACGGAGCCTTCTTTGTGCGGGAACAGGACCTGTGTACCACAGATAAGTGAGAATTATGCAAAAATAGCAGGCAGTTGCACATCAACTCGGACATTCTGATGACGATATTTCCCTAACGACAGCAAATATGGATATGAAACTGACATGAATCGATAGAGGAACATGTGCTCTTTGGGATAAAACCAAGATGGCCAGAATTAGATAGGTTTTAGAATATTTATGCTCGAATAGACGGAGTCTTCTTTGCGTGGGAACAGGACATGTGTACCACAGATAAGTCTTAATTACGCAAAAATTGGAGAAGGTTGAAAAGACTGCGACATTTATGTGCAGATATTTCATTAACCAAGGCAGATATGGATATAAAACTTACATGAATCGATAGAGTAGCACGTGCCCTTTGAGATAAAACCAAGATTGAAAAAATTGGATACGTTTTAGACCATTTATACTCGAATATACGGAGCCTTCTTTGTGCGGGAACAGGACCTGTGTACCACCGATAAGTCAGAATTACGCAAAAATAGCAGGCAGTTGCACATCAACTCGGACATTCTTATGACGATATTTCCCTAACGACAGCAAATATCGATATGAAACTTACATGAATCGATAGAGGAACATGTGCCCTTTGAGATAAAGCCAAGATGGCCAGAATTGGATAGGTTTTAGATTATTTATGGTCGAATACACGGAGTCTTCTTTGCGTGGGAACAGGACATGTGTACCACAGATGTCAGAATTACGCAAAAATTGGAGGTTAAAAAGACTGCGACATTCATGTGAATATATTTCATTAACCAAGGCAGATATGGATATAAAACTTACATGAATCGATAGAGTAACACGTGCCCTTTGAGATAAAACAAGGATTGAAAAAAATTGGATACGTTCTAGACCATTTATACTCGAATACACGGAGCCTTCTTTGTGCAGGAACAGGACCAGTGTACCACAGATAAGTCAGAATTACGCAAAAATAGCATGCAGTTGCACATCAACTCGGACATTCTTATGACGATATTTCCCTAACGACAGCAAATATGGATAAGAAACTTACATGAATCGATAGAAGAACATGTGCCCTTTGAGATGAAGCCAACAGGGCAAGAATTGGATAGGTTTTAGATTATTTATGGTCGAATAACGGAGTCTTCTTTGCGTGGGAACAGGACATGTGTACCACAGATAAGTCAGAGTTACGCAAAAATTTGCGAAGGTTGAAAACACTGCGACATTCATGTGAATATATTTCATTAACCAAGGCAGATATGGATATAAAACTTACATGAATCGATAGAGTAACACGTGCCCTTTGAGATAAAACCAAGATTGAGAGAATTGGATACGTTTTAGACCATTTATACTCGAATACACGGAGCCTTCTTTGTGCGGGAACAGGACCTGTGTACCACAGATAAGTGAGAATTATGCAAAAATAGCAGGCAGTTGCACATCAACTCGGACATTCTGATGACGATATTTCCCTAACGACAGCAAATATGGATATGAAACTGACATGAATCGATAGAGGAACATGTGCTCTTTGGGATAAAACCAAGATGGCCAGAATTAGATAGGTTTTAGAATATTTATGCTCGAATAGACGGAGTCTTCTTTGCGTGGGAACAGGACATGTGTACCACAGATAAGTCTTAATTACGCAAAAATTGGAGAAGGTTGAAAAGACTGCGACATTTATGTGCAGATATTTCATTAACCAAGGCAGATATGGATATAAAACTTACATGAATCGATAGAGTAGCACGTGCCCTTTGAGATAAAACCAAGATTGAAAAAATTGGATACGTTTTAGACCATTTATACTCGAATATACGGAGCCTTCTTTGTGCGGGAACAGGACCTGTGTACCACCGATAAGTCAGAATTACGCAAAAATAGCAGGCAGTTGCACATCAACTCGGACATTCTTATGACGATATTTCCCTAACGACAGCAAATATCGATATGAAACTTACATGAATCGATAGAGGAACATGTGCCCTTTGAGATAAAGCCAAGATGGCCAGAATTGGATAGGTTTTAGATTATTTATGGTCGAATACACGGAGTCTTCTTTGCGTGGGAACAGGACATGTGTACCACAGATGTCAGAATTACGCAAAAATTGGAGGTTAAAAAGACTGCGACATTCATGTGAATATATTTCATTAACCAAGGCAGATATGGATATAAAACTTACATGAATCGATAGAGTAACACGTGCCCTTTGAGATAAAACAAGGATTGAAAAAAATTGGATACGTTCTAGACCATTTATACTCGAATACACGGAGCCTTCTTTGTGCAGGAACAGGACCAGTGTACCACAGATAAGTCAGAATTACGCAAAAATAGCATGCAGTTGCACATCAACTCGGACATTCTTATGACGATATTTCCCTAACGACAGCAAATATGGATAAGAAACTTACATGAATCGATAGAAGAACATGTGCCCTTTGAGATGAAGCCAACAGGGCAAGAATTGGATAGGTTTTAGATTATTTATGGTCGAATAACGGAGTCTTCTTTGCGTGGGAACAGGACATGTGTACCACAGATAAGTCAGAGTTACGCAAAAATTTGCGAAGGTTGAAAACACTGCGACATTCATGTGAATATATTTCATTAACCAAGGCAGATATGGATATAAAACTTACATGAATCGATAGAGTAACACGTGCCCTTTGAGATAAAACCAAGATTGAGAGAATTGGATACGTTTTAGACCATTTATACTCGAATACACGGAGCCTTCTTTGTGCGGGAACAGGACCTGTGTACCACAGATAAGTGAGAATTATGCAAAAATAGCAGGCAGTTGCACATCAACTCGGACATTCTGATGACGATATTTCCCTAACGACAGCAAATATGGATATGAAACTGACATGAATCGATAGAGGAACATGTGCTCTTTGGGATAAAACCAAGATGGCCAGAATTAGATAGGTTTTAGAATATTTATGCTCGAATAGACGGAGTCTTCTTTGCGTGGGAACAGGACATGTGTACCAAAGATAACCCAGAATTACGCAAAAATTGGAGAAGGTTGAAAAGACTGCGACATTTATGTGCAGATATTTCATTAACCAAGGCAGATATGGATATAAAACTTACATGAATCGATAGAGTAGCACGTGCCCTTTGAGATAAAACCAAGATTGAAAAAATTGGATACGTTTTAGACCATTTATACTCGAATATACGGAGCCTTCTTTGTGCGGGAACAGGACCTGTGTACCACCGATAAGTCAGAATTACGCAAAAATAGCAGGCAGTTGCACATCAACTCGGACATTGTTATGACGATATTTCCCTAACGACGGCAGATATGGATATAAAACGTAGATGAATCGATAGAGCAACACGAGCCCTTTGAGATAAAAGCAAAATTGCAAGAATTAGATAAGTTTCAGACCATTTATACTCGAATACACGGAGCCTTCTTTGTGCGGGAACAGGACCTGTGTACCACAGATATGTCAGAATTACGCAAAAATAGCAGACAGTTGCACATCAACTCGGACATTCTTATGACGATATTTCCCTAACGACAGCAAATATCGATATGAAACTTACATGAATCGATAGAGGAACATGTGCCCTTTGAGATAAAGCCAAGATGGCAAGAATTGGATAGGTTTTAGATTATTTATGGTCGAATACAGGGAGTCTTCTTTGCGTGGGAAGAGGACATGTGTACCACAGATAAGTCTTAATTACGCAAAAATTGGAGAAGGTTGAAAACACTGCGACATTCATGTGAATATATTTCATTAACCAAGCCAGATATGGATATAAAACTTACATGAATCGATAGAGTAACACGTGCCCTTTGAGATAAAACCAAGATTGAGAGAATTGGATAGGTTTTAGACCATTTATACTCGAATACACGGAGCCTTCTTTGTGCAGGAACAGGACCTGTGTACCACAGATATGTCAGAATTACGCAAAAATAGCAGACAGTTGCATATCAACTCGGACATTCTTATGACGATATTTCCCTAACGACAGCAAATATGGATAAGAAACTTACATGAATCGATAGAGGAACATGTGCCCTTTTTAGATGAAGCCAACATGGCAAGAATTGGATAGGTTTTAGATTATTTATGGTCGAATAACTGAGTCTTCTTTGCGTGGGAACGGGACATGTGTACCACAGATAAGTCAGAATTACGCAAAAATTGGAGAAGGTTGCAAACACTGCGACATTCATGTGAATATATTTCATTAACCAAGGCAGATATGGATATAAAACTTACATGAATCGATAGAGTAACACGTGCCCTTTGAGATAAAACCAAGATTGAAAGAATTAGATAAGTTTCAGACCATTTATACTCGAATACACGGAGCCTTCTTTGTGCGGGAACAGGACCTGTGTACCACAGATAAGTCAGAATTATGCAAAAATAGCAGGCAGTTGCACATCAACTCGGACATTCTTATGACGATATTTCCCTAACGACAGCAAATATGGATATGCAACTGACTTGAATCGATAGAGGAACATGTGCCCTTCGGGATAAAACCAAGATGGCCAGAATTGGATAGGTGTTAGATTATTTATGCTCGAATAGACGGAGTCTTCTTTGCGTGGGAACAGGACATGTGTACCAAAGATAAATCAGAATTACGCAAAAATTGGAGAAGGTTGAAAAAACGGCGACATTTATGTGCATATATTTCATTACCCGAGTCAGATATGGATATAAAACTTACATGAACCGATAGAGTAACACGTGCCCTTTGAGATAAAACCAAGATTGAAAGAATTGGATACGTTTTAGACCATTTATACTCGAATACACGGAGCCTTCTTTGTGCGGGAACAGGACCTGTGTACCACAGATAAGTCAGAATTATGCAAAAATAGCAGGCAGTTGCACATCAACTCGGACATTCTTATGACGATATTTCCCTAACGACAGCAAATATGGATATGAAACTGACATGAATCGATAGAGGAACATGTGCCCTTTGGGATAAAACCAAGATGGCCAGAATTAGATAGGTTTTAGATTATTTATGCTCGAATAGACGGAGTCTTCTTTGCGTGGGAACAGGACATGTGTACCACAGATAAGTCAGAGTTACGCAAAAATTGGAGAAGGTTGAAAACACTGCGACATTCATGTGAATATATTTCATTAACCAAGGCAGATATGGATATAAAACTTACATGAATCGATAGAGTAACACGTGCCCTTTGAGAGAAATCAAGATTGAAAGAATTGGAAAGGTTTAGACCATTTATACTCGAATACACGGAGCCTTCTTTGTGCGGGAACAGGACCTGTGTACCACCGATAAGTCAGAATTACGCAAAAATAGCAGGCAGTTGCACATCAACTCGGACATTCTTATGACGATATTTCCCTAACGACGGCAGATATGGATATAAAACGTAGATGAATCGATAGAGCAACACGAGCCCTTTGAGATAAAAGCAAGATTGCAAGAATTAGATAAGTTTTAGACCATTTATACTCGAATACACGGAGCCTTCTTTGTGCGGAAACAGGACCTGTGTACCACAGATAAGTCAGAATTACGCAAAAATAGCAGGCAGTTGCACATCAACTCGGACATTCTTATGACGATATTTCCCTAACGACAGCAAATATCGATATGAAACTTACATGAATCGATAGAGGAACATGTGCCCTTTGAGATAAAGCCAAGATGGCCAGAATTGGATAGGTTTTAGATTATTTATGGTCGAATACACGGAGTCTTCTTTGCGTGGGAACAGGACATGTGTACCACAGATGTCAGAATTACGCAAAAATTGGAGGTTAAAAAGACTGCGACATTCATGTGAATATATTTCATTAACCAAGGCAGATATGGATATAAAACTTACATGAATCGATAGAGTAACACGTGCCCTTTGAGATAAAACAAGGATTGAAAAAAATTGGATACGTTTTAGACCATTTATACTCGAATACACGGAGCCTTCTTTGTGCAGGAACAGGACCAGTGTAATACAGATAAGTCAGAATTACGCAAAAATAGCAGGCAGTTGCACATCAACTCGGACATTCTTATGACGATATTTCCCTAACGACAGCAAATATGGATAAGAAACTTACATGAATCGATAGAAGAACATGTGCCCTTTGAGATGAAGCCAACAGGGCAAGAGTTGGATAGGTTTTAGATTATTTATGGTCGAATAACGGAGTCTTCTTTGCGTGGGAACAGGACATGTGTACCACAGATAAGTCAGAGTTACGCAAAAATTTGCGAAGGTTGAAAACACTGCGACATTCATGTGAATATATTTCATTAACCAAGGCAGATATGGATATAAAACTTACATGAATCGATAGAGTAACACGTGCCCTTTGAGATAAAACCAAGATTGAGAGAATTGGATACGTTTTAGACCATTTATACTCGAATACACGGAGCCTTCTTTGTGCGGGAACAGGACCTGTGTACCACAGATAAGTGAGAATTATGCAAAAATAGCAGGCAGTTGCACATCAACTCGGACATTCTGATGACGATATTTCCCTAACGACAGCAAATATGGATATGAAACTGACATGAATCGATAGAGGAACATGTGCTCTTTGGGATAAAACCAAGATGGCCAGAATTAGATAGGTTTTAGAATATTTATGCTGGAATAGACGGAGTCTTCTTTGCGTGGGAACAGGACATGTGTACCAAAGATAACCCAGAATTACGCAAAAATTGGAGAAGGTTGAAAAGACTGCGACATTTATATGCAGATATTTCATTAACCAAGGCAGATATGGATATAAAACTTACATGAATCGATAGAGTAGCACGTGCCCTTTGAGATAAAACCAAGATTGAAAAAATTGGATACGTTTTAGACCATTTATACTCGAATATACGGAGCCTTCTTTGTGCGGGAACAGGACCTGTGTACCACCGATAAGTCAGAATTACGCAAAAATAGCAGGCAGTTGCACATCAACTCGGACATTCTTATGACGATATTTCCCTAACGACGGCAGATATGGATATAAAACGTAGATGAATCGATAGAGCAACACGAGCCCTTTGAGATAAAAGCAAAATTGCAAGAATTAGATAAGTTTCAGACCATTTATACTCGAATACACGGAGCCTTCTTTGTGCGGGAACAGGACCTGTGTACCACAGATATGTCAGAATTACGCAAAAATAGCAGACAGTTGCACATCAACTCGGACATTCTTATGACGATATTTCCCTAACGACAGCAAATATCGATATGAAACTTACATGAATCGATAGAGGAACATGTGCCCTTTGAGATAAAGCCAAGATGGCAAGAATTGGATAGGTTTTAGATTATTTATGGTCGAATACAGGGAGTCTTCTTTGCGTGGGAAGAGGACATGTGTACCACAGATAAGTCTTAATTACGCAAAAATTGGAGAAGGTTGAAAACACTGCGACATTCATGTGAATATATTTCATTAACCAAGGCAGATATGGATATAAAACTTACATGAATCGATAGAGTAACACGTGCCCTTTGAGATAAAACCAAGATTGAGAGAATTGGATAGGTTTTAGACCATTTATACTCGAATACACGGAGCCTTCTTTGTGCAGGAACAGGACCTGTGTACCACAGATATGTCAGAATTACGCAAAAATAGCAGACAGTTGCATATCAACTCGGACATTCTTATGACGATATTTCCCTAACGACAGCAAATATGGATAAGAAACTTACATGAATCGATAGAGGAACATGTGCCCTTTTTAGATGAAGCCAACATGGCAAGAATTGGATAGGTTTTAGATTATTTATGCTCGAATAACTGAGTCTTCTTTGCGTGGGAACGGGACATGTGTACCACAGATAAGTCAGAATTACGCAAAAATTGGAGAAGGTTGCAAACACTGCGACATTCATGTGCAGATATTTCATTAACCAAGGCAGATATGGATATAAAACTTACATGAATCGATAGAATAACACGTGCCCTTTGAGATAAAACAAAGATTGAAAGAATTAGATAAGTTTCAGACCATTTATACTCGAATACACGGAGCCTTCTTTGTGCGGGAACAGGACCTGTGTACCACAGATAAGTCTGAATTATGCAAAAATAGCAGGCAGTTGCACATCAACTCGGACATTCTTATGACGATATTTCCCTAACGACAGCAAATATGGATATGCAACTGACTTGAATCGATAGAGGAACATGTGCCCTTCGGGATAAAACCAAGATGGCCAGAATTGGATAGGTGTTAGATTATTTATGCTCGAAGAGACGGAGTCTTCTTGGCGTGGGAACAGGACATGTGTACCAAAGATAACCCAGAATTACGCAAAAATTGGAGAAGGTTGAAAAGACTGCGACATTTATATGCAGATATTTCATTAACCAAGGCAGATATGGATATAAAACTTACATGAATCGATAGAGTAGCACGTGCCCTTTGAGATAAAACCAAGATTGAAAAAATTGGATACGTTTTAGACCATTTATACTCGAATATACGGAGCCTTCTTTGTGCGGGAACAGGACCTGTGTACCACCGATAAGTCAGAATTACGCAAAAATAGCAGGCAGTTGCACATCAACTCGGACATTGTTATGACGATATTTCCCTAACGACGGCAGATATGGATATAAAACGTAGATGAATCGATAGAGCAACACGAGCCCTTTGAGATAAAAGCAAAATTGCAAGAATTAGATAAGTTTCAGACCATTTATACTCGAATACACGGAGCCTTCTTTGTGCGGGAACAGGACCTGTGTACCACAGATATGTCAGAATTACGCAAAAATAGCAGACAGTTGCACATCAACTCGGACATTCTTATGACGATATTTCCCTAACGACAGCAAATATCGATATGAAACTTACATGAATCGATAGAGGAACATGTGCCCTTTGAGATAAAGCCAAGATGGCAAGAATTGGATAGGTTTTAGATTATTTATGGTCGAATACAGGGAGTCTTCTTTGCGTGGGAAGAGGACATGTGTACCACAGATAAGTCTTAATTACGCAAAAATTGGAGAAGGTTGAAAACACTGCGACATTCATGTGAATATATTTCATTAACCAAGGCAGATATGGATATAAAACTTACATGAATCGATAGAGTAACACGTGCCCTTTGAGATAAAACCAAGATTGAGAGAATTGGATAGGTTTTAGACCATTTATACTCGAATACACGGAGCCTTCTTTGTGCAGGAACAGGACCTGTGTACCACAGATATGTCAGAATTACGCAAAAATAGCAGACAGTTGCATATCAACTCGGACATTCTTATGACGATATTTCCCTAACGACAGCAAATATGGATAAGAAACTTACATGAATCGATAGAGGAACATGTGCCCTTTTTAGATGAAGCCAACATGGCAAGAATTGGATAGGTTTTAGATTATTTATGCTCGAATAACTGAGTCTTCTTTGCGTGGGAACGGGACATGTGTACCACAGATAAGTCAGAATTACGCAAAAATTGGAGAAGGTTGCAAACACTGCGACATTCATGTGAATATATTTCATTAACCAAGGCAGATATGGATATAAAACTTACATGAATCGATAGAATAACACGTGCCCTTTGAGATAAAACAAAGATTGAAAGAATTAGATAAGTTTCAGACCATTTATACTCGAATACACGGAGCCTTCTTTGTGCGGGAACAGGACCTGTGTACCACAGATAAGTCTGAATTATGCAAAAATAGCAGGCAGTTGCACATCAACTCGGACATTCTTATGACGATATTTCCCTAACGACAGCAAATATGGATATGCAACTGACTTGAATCGATAGAGGAACATGTGCCCTTCGGGATAAAACCAAGATGGCCAGAATTGGATAGGTGTTAGATTATTTATGCTCGAAGAGACGGAGTCTTCTTGGCGTGGGAACAGGACATGTGTACCAAAGATAAATCAGAATTACGCAAAAATTGGAGAAGGTTGAAAAAACGGCGACATTTATGTGCATATATTTCATTACCCGAGTCAGATATGGATATAAAACTTACATGAACCGATAGAGTAACACGTGCCCTTTGAGATAAAACCAAGATTAAAAGAATTGGATACGTTTTAGACCATTTATACTCGAATACACGGAGCCTTCTTTGTGCAGGAACAGGACCTGTGTACCACAGATATGTCAGAATTATGCAAAAATAGCAGGCAGTTGCACATCAACTCGGACATTCTTATGACGATATTTCCCTAACGACAGCAAATATGGATGAGAAACTTACATGAATCGATAGAAGAACATGTGCCCTTTGAGATAAAGCCAACATGGCAAGAATTGGATAGGTTTTAGATTATTTATGCTCGAATAGACGGAGTCTTCTTTGCGTGGGAACAGGACATGTGTACCAAAGATAAATCAGAATTACACAAAAATTGGAGAAGGTTGCAAACACTGCGACATTCATGTGAATATATTTCATTACCCGAGTCAGATATGGATATAAAACTTACATGAACCGATAGAGTAACACGTGCCCTTTGAGATAAAACCAAGATTGAAAGAATTGGAAAGGTTTTAGACCATTTATACTCGAATACACGGAGCCTTCTTTGTGCAGGAACAGGACCTGTGTACCACAGATATGTCAGAATTACGCAAAAATAGCAGGCAGTTGCATATCAACTCGGACATTCTGATGACGATATTTCCCTAACGACAGCCAATATGGATATGCAACTGACTTGAATCGATAGAGGAACATGTGCCCTTCGGGATAAAACCAAGATGGCCAGAATTGGATAGGTGTTAGATTATTTATGCTCGAATAGACGGAGTCTTCTTTGCGTGGGAACAGGACATGTGTACCAAAGATAAATCAGAATTACGCAAAAATTGGAGAAGGTTGAAAAAACGGCGACATTTATGTGCATATATTTCATTACCAGAGTCAGATATGGATATAAAACTTACATGAACCGATAGAGTAACACGTGCCCTTTGAGATAAAACCAAGATTGAAAGAATTGGAAAGGTTTTAAACCATTTATACTCGAATACACGGAGCCTTCTTTGTGCGGGAACAGGACCTGTGTACCACAGATAAGTCAGAATTATGCAAAAATAGCAGGCAGTTGCACATCAACTCGGACATTCTTATGACGATATTTCCCTAACGACAGCAAATATGGATGAGAAACTTACATGAATCGATAGAGGAACATGTGCCCTTTGGGATAAAACCAAGATGGCCAGAATTAGATAGGTTTTAGATTATTTATGCTCGAATAGACGGAGTCTTCTTTGCGTGGGAACAGGACATGTGTACCAAAGATAACCCAGAATTACGCAAAAATTGGAGAAGGTTGAAAAGACTGCGACATTTATGTGCAGATATTTCATTAACCAAGGCAGATATGGATATAAAACTTACATGAATCGATAGAGTAACACGTGCCCTTTGAGATAAAACCAAGATTGAAAGAATTTGATAAGTTTTAGACCATTTATACTCGAATACACGGAGCCTTCTTTGTGCGGGAACAGGACCTGTGTACCACAGATAAGTCAGAATTACTCCAAAATAGCAGGCAGTTGCACATCAACTCGGACATTCTTATGACGATATTTCCCTAAGGACAGCAAATATCGATATAAAACGTACATGAATCGATAGAGCAACACGAGCCCTTTGAGATAAAAGCAAGATTGCAAGAATTAGATAAGTTTTAGACCATTTATACTCGAATACACGGAGCCTTCTTTGTGCGGGAACAGGACCTGTGTACCACAGATAAATCAGAATTACGCAAAAATAGCAGGCAGTTGCACATCAACTCAGACATTCTTATGACGATATTTCCCTAACGACAGCAAATATGGATAAGAAACTTACATGAATCGATAGAAGAACATGTGCCCTTTGAGATGAAGCCAACATGGCAAGAATTGGATAGGTTTTAGATTATTTATGGTCGAATAACGGAGTCTTCTTTGCGTGGGAACAGGACATGTGTACCACAGATAAGTCTTAATTACGCAAAAATTGGAGAAGGTTGAAAAAACTGCAACATTCACACTGTGCAAAAGGTGTAGTTTCCGGAAATTTCATACCTACGGAAACGGGTGCAGTGTTTGCACCCAGTCGTTTCCGCTGGCAGTTTACCAACACAGAAATGGGCTCCGGAAACGAGGAGACCAGTTTCCAGAGTTTCAGGCTAGCATTTACGTGACAAGGAAACTATCTGCGGTTATTCAGTCCATTCCCCGTGTCCCTTGTTACCGTAGGGGTACACCCCACTTCGGCTGACCGCATGGGGTCAAGGTATTCCGACCAAACAAATCCTCCTGTTAATTGTGGCCCTTGTCACCCCAGGCTGGTCTTACATTCCAAGTAGAGAGTGGAAGGGATAATGGCATGTCTTGCAGCCTGCACTGCATACAACACTAGGTTCTGCAGGAAGATTGTTTTGTAATTGCTTTTGGGGGACTGACATCATGGCAAATAAGTTGTTTTGGGGAAGGCCAGTTAAGGTGGCTGGAAGGCGACCAATGAGTGTTTTATGCATTCAAGGAAAATTTCAAATTAAATTGCCAATTTTGTTTATTAATTAACTAACTAAGCATAGAAATTTTATTTGAAAAGGTACCATGTAGTGAAGATCAGCCTTGCCGGGAAATGGCTAGAGACGGTATATGGGCTGAAAGTTTAGAATTACTTTAGCCCTAAGCAGAAGAAAAATAATCAAGGGGTATTTTTTTTTCATTTTGAAGGCTACTGCCATTCGAATAAATTAGATGAATATCATATGCTTTATTAAGCCCTCTTGATATTTTCAGTTCAGAGTGTAACGTTCAACGCTGCTATGCGATTCGCCACTATAGTCTGCTCGGTGGTTTGTCAATATGAAAGTCAGATAAAGACGCCGTTAAAAACAATGAAATTGGCGGGAAGTGAACAGGCGAGTCTGATGGGAAAGGGAGAGTAATGTATGCAAGGCCACAAACCCATTCATCTTCAGCTAGCTGGAGCGAGAGCGCAGTCCATCTGACCCCTAGTAGCCAGTGATCGCGAACACTTCAAGGCTGGTATTCGTCAAAAATTGTGCAATCGTACAAAGGGTGAGTGTGTGTCAGCTGGAATGTTTCACTTCGATGGCATGCCATTAGTGACAGGCCTGGATCCAGCCCGCTACCATTGAAAGCTGTTGTTGAAATAAATTCTTACTCGGTCCCTTTGGAGAAATCATATGGTTATGTATCTAATTATGCAGCTGGAAAAGTCAAGTTGAAGAGAACTTAAAACACATAACTCTTTTTCTTAAAGCACTGAGATTCATGACAACGTCAGCTAAAATGGATGCTAAATGGTTTATTGTGTTTAGATATTTCGTAGGATACATGCCAAATATGAGAAAATACACCATCTCCATTACGTTTTAACTACTTCTGGACCTTTTCATACATAACGACCCAAAGCTGTAAAATACCGACATTTAGCAATACAAAATCAATAACTTGCCCAAAGCAGTTTTTAATCATAAAACACTCACAACTAAATTTAATCGCATTAGTAAAATTAATTATCTTTTTATTCTCCAAACTTCAATACTGCATTCGTGTCTGTGACACTTTTAGTCCTGATATCATATAACTTTTATATTAAAATATCCACTTTTGATTGGAATTTATACGATACAGGCTTATATTTCTTTCCAGTGTTTTTAAAGTACTGTAAATCCAACGGTTTGCTAAGCCTTTAAAACTAAAAGAATTGTTGTCGGTTCAGTAAAGACAGGGCCACGTTGCCGTCGTTGTCGTGTGCTGCAATAAACTTTCCATAGATTCGTTGCACAGGGATAAAAGACGATGCCCCTCCGTGTGAATAGGACCGTTTGGGCCAACTTGTGATTGGTGCTAAATAGCGACCTTCATTCGCTTGATCTTTGACAAACCATCGAACAACAGCGAGAATGTGGGGAACTGGAACACTGTTGAGAAGTATCGTATGTTTAACGTAATATTTGACTACTCCTGGTCTTAACTCGGCAAGAGAATCAATATTTCCATCATCATCCACCCAGTGAGCCATAATGTCACTTGTACTTTGCGATCTCTTGTTGAAGCACGATCCAAAAAGTTTGTTGCCGACATGAATAACTCCATATTTGTGAAACGTTAGCTGCAAATGATCCCTCTCTAATCCTATGTCCTCATAAACAGATTGGTACATTTGTGGCAGATAACCTAAATCATCAGAATCAAAAGAAGCTATAACGCCATGCCCCACCGGCTTCACTGCTGTGAGTTGTGAAAGAGTTGAAAGTACAAGCGGCCCTCTCCATGTGTTGAAAAGTGTTCTTAAAGTTGACGAAATAGGGGTTTGTTCTGAAAAATTGTGACCTGGTGAAGCGCTGTTACATATTTCCACAAAGTCTTTGCTAAAGTCAAGTTGGTTAGTGATATTTTTCACAAATGGAATTCTTGTTAGAGATCTCATGTATTGTACCTCAATATTGCTATTATTGGTTGGTACGTCTGCAATAAAGCCATTAAACCGTTCATAAGAGAAACACCAAAAGGCTGGAACCGGACCAAAATCAATGACACATTCTTTTAAATGGGCGTGAAGATGCATATTGGGAGTTATTGCCAAAGAACCGTATAGTTTTTCGTACTCCTTTCCAAATTTCAAGAACAGAAAGTCTGCTTTTTCTACTTCAGCAAGAGATATGAACGGTTTGCAGATAAGTTTGCATGCAAGAACAAACGTCTGCCAGCACTTCAGATGTTCCGCAGGAGGAATCCCATCTAATGCATACAAAGAAAAATATAGAGTCCAATTTTTCCATTCGTCGGCTGTAAAGTTCCCATAATTTGAAGCAATGCGCGTTGGTAATCGTCCAAGGTCTGTCGAGGCTAAAACATGATTATTTTTTCGTCAATTTTATCTAAAGTTTTCCTCTTAAGTATGTCTTTCTTAACCCAGTGACCAAACACGTGTTTTGCTGTCCCTACAAAAAGATTGTGCGTTGGATCAATGGCGCAATAACGGACTGCATCAAAATACTCCGAGTCAAGTAGACAGCTGTATCGCACTCCAACTTTCTTCTCATTTTTTTCTCTTTCAGTTAAACAGGAACTTTGCCTGGCTTGTGCAACAGATCTCCGATGGCCATTATTATCTCTTAGAAGCCACGTTTTCCTATCGAACCCCCCGTAATCATTTTTCCTTTTCGGCCTCCCAGACTTGTCCACCTCCCCCGTTTGTACGCTTGGAGCCCTTTTTAAGCATTTTGAACAGAAAAGTGAGGCACTATGGCTCAAAAAACCACAAAGTTTTCTGTTCGCAGGCAAATCTGCTGAACAACACATTAGCGCTCCACGAATTGTCATAACCTCGCCATTTTGTGTAATTTGAACACCTTTCCACAAAGTATTCAATTCATTAACCATAGGTTTTAGAAGGATTAGCATTCCCATCAACTACATAGATCAGTTCCCCGAAATCATATAACTTAGTACACTTTGGGCAGACGGCACATTTTATGAATGAGTCTCGATCGAATTGTAGATGCCGTCTAATCATATAAACTGACTGTGGAATGATGTCTGCAACCTCGCGAACAGCAGTGATTTGCTGGCTAATCACCTTGAATAATAGTGACAGAAAGCGGAGAAGCCTATCTAGGGCACGATCGCTTATAAGATAATTACTCTGCCACATAAATAAAAAGTGACACACCCATATCAAAAGAGCTTTACATTTGGAATGAAAGTCCCCTCCTTCTGCACTAACAGGAACTGTGTCAGAGCTTCTCTGCTCAGCATGGGTGTCTTTTGTTACTTTGATGACATCTATAGGATCTGTTGCTTCTCCTTCCCATTGTTCATCTTCGCTGCTGCTGTTAGTGTCCGAGTTAGTGCTGCTGTCTGTAGCGCTGGATGAATCAGATTCACTTGTAAACTCCTGAAAAAGCAAAATGAACAGAAATGATCTATTTTGGTATTTACACAAATTGTTCGTTATAAATATTCGATAAACAGCGATGCCTGGTATAAAAATAGCGTACCGCATCAGCTTTACAAATGCTGCTCATCGGCCAATACTACAACTCAGGTTAATTAATACATCTTCTTTTGATGAGTATTTGCCCCTGCGTTCGATTTTTTCCTCCATTTCTATGTCACGTTGTATAATTATACAGGTCATTTACGCACAGCTAAGAAATCGTAGCGTTCCGTGATCCTCACTCGATCCACACCAGCAATTGAGTACAGTTTGCTTTCCTTGCCTCTTGGGCAGATAAGAAGGCTTCAAATGTGTGATTTTTTTCAGAAGAAAACCCGACCAGATCTTAATGGATTTACATAAAAACGAATAAGAAAAGATGACCTTTGTCAAACGACTTCAAAACGAATGCAAACTGTATATTGAGACTACTGGTTTTGCCTAAGATACAATATTGAAAATATTATCAGTTAAAGTATCAGTTATCTAATAGTGCCTGTAATCCTGCGCGTTATATGGAATAAAAGTCACGTTTTGTCCATATTTACCCCGACAGTAGCTTTACCAGTTGAATTGTGAGTAACAGCTCTAAAAGGTGACTGTGAGGAGTCCGTAGTCTCAGGACATTCGGTACGGTAAGAACTCGGCCCATTTCCTGTCTCATCATTCATTCTCCTCGGAGAAGATTCCATCTCAGGAAGAGCTGTGATTATAAAAAAAATCTTTTCAAGTGTCACGTCATATACTCCCAACAAATGATTGGTGCCTTAAAAGGCATCACTCCTCGTCATTTTTTGCACAAAAATCTTTTCATAATTTAAATTTGCCTTTCCCGACGTATAACACTGAATATTAGATAAATACCAGCTTTTGTGAAAAACGCACGCACCAGCTAAGTCGGGTGGAACTCAAACCCATGACCTCCTTTATTGCTACTGTAAACATATTAATCAATCGACCACCGACCTTGCCGGTGTCGAGTGGATGGTCAAGTCAAATATACTAGCACGGGTGCTACAAACAACTGTTTGCAAGGATGTATTTGCTAAGGGGAAGTTGAATTATCGTGCCATTGACGACAAGGAAGTATCCACGATGGATAATTTTTAATTAATTGTAATAATCTTGTTTAAATGAAATTTAAAGGAATTACGAACTGCATATGATTTTTTCCATCAGAAAATATCTTCAGTGATTTTTAACAGTTTGATTTTTCAACATCTGTACTGCTTTAAGTTGCGCCACAGACCTTCAGCCCTTACGTCAAACGCTGCTGAGTTTTTCACATGCAGCACGTAATAATCCCCGAATCAACGTCCTTATGACTTTGTTTCACTGCATTCAGATTGCCAACGAGGAGAACAATTGCGAGTGAAAGTCTCCACATCAGCAAAGTCAATGAAAAAGTCTTAAAAACTGGTCAAAAGTTTGAAATCAGCCTAACAGGATGATGTCCAGCATATCCGTGCTATGGACGAAAGGTTGGAGATTTATTTTCCTATTTTTGGCGGGGAGTGCTACAAAAGCCTATTTAGGACCTCCATGGTTTCACAGACCCCGGCTGTCGTGGGTGCTCCCTCCCCCCCGAAGAACGTCAAATACCTCCCCCAACAAACAGTCAACTGTTCCGAGTTATGCGAGATTTGTACTGGAAGTGTGGTCAGTATAGCCTGATTTATGACGCCTGGTGACGCAGCGGACAGCAATCAATTTGGCTCGTGGCCTCGTGAGGCCAGGCCAGCATGATGTGCTGAAAACTTCATGCGGGTCCATGCTGTATTTTATATGTACACGTACATGTACTTGTATATCCGTTAAACGTACATCCTTTGAGAAGATTGGTGATCTTAAAGGTTGTTATTTTTAACATTTATATGGCCATTATATTATTACAAAGACGATGACACAATAAGACTAAGGATAAATGATACGGCATTATACTGATCGTTAGAAAGGTTAAACTTGTAACAGCTAAGTGTGCAGTCTGGTCATACAGGAATGGAAATATTCATAATATCACAAGCAATGAAATTACTGCAGGTATTGCTTTTTGAAAAACCAGTCTAGAGGTGGGTATCGAATGAATAGGAAAAACTCATCACTTACTTGATTATACTTTTTAGCTTTACAAGTAAAAAGTGTCACATCCCATTGCACAAAACCAACACATTTTGAGGATATATCACATCATAGTAAATTGTCAATTACACGCTTAGGTACGTACGTTCTAAACGTTTATTTACAGAGTTCTCTTTCTCCTTAGCGTGAACGGGATTCAATACATTTTAAATTTTGAAAAAAAATCTTAAGGAGTACACATATAATTAGCGGAAAAGACAAAATCAACAACAGACACACTTACATATAGCAAATCTGCACAAATCCTACCAATAAAGCGAGTAGGGCTGCACGTACCTGCTTGTGTCAGTTTATCAGTTGAAAACGTCCTGGTTTGATCGTTGCCACAAGTCCACATGTTACCATCATAGTGTTTATGTTTATGGTAAAAAAAGGCTCTTCGAGAGAATTTTGTGCCACAATTGGGGCAACTTTTCCGTTTGACCTTCATATCTGCAAATGGTTGTAAGAACACCATCAAAGTCATATCTTCACAGTGCCTACAGCCAATGGTAATATTTTCATATAAAGGAGAAAACTCTGCTATTAATATACTTGATACAAACAAAGTCCCATTGTAATTTACGCATAATTGCACAACTATTTTAAAAGTTAATAACATCTCAAACAAACCTGGGATTGTGAAATAAGGCCGTACATGATATGCTAGTTGAAATAGGCAAGTTTCTCACCTTCAGTTACAGAAAGCAGATCACCGTCTGAAAACTAAGTGAGCGTCCAGCTGCTCTTACTGGCTAAAGAGGCCTTCGGAGACTCAGCGTGCCCTTTCACTGTTTCATGGAGTTTAAAGCTTTTCTGAGACTGTCACTAGCAGCAAAATGTGATGACTAACACAACACCCTACCAGACTGAGACAGTCTTGGCATAATTCAGGGTCTGCATATGTTATCACAGAGTTTCCTCCCTTCCAATTGGCCCGTCACGACTTTGCGCGCCATTTTCGATAATTCATAACCGCTGTTGTCTGCCATACACCCTTGTTGGCATTGCGTGCCGCATTTATGTATCTGGGGTTGATGTTAGCAACACGTACAGGAAAAATGAATCGAGGAACGAGACAAATTCCAAATATCGAAGATTTGCCGCGGCGTCGACTGTTTACACGAGAGGAAACACTTCTAGAATTAGAAACAATTTCTTCTGAGGATCAAGACAGTTTACAACCCGGCAATAGTACAACAATGCTCGATATATCACATAGTATACCCGCACTTGGCCATCGTGGTCATTCTCGGCCCAGCAGCAGTGGGTCTTCCTAGTTTAACGCACTCGGGTTTCCACAATCCACCTCTTCGCCATCTCCGAGTACCGATGAGAGTGACACAGAAAGTCAAGAATCCACAGTATCTTTACTTTCTGCGAGGAGTGGACAGACCTCATCGTCGCATGGTACTTAGGCAGGAAACATTTCAGTGGTGAGTTTCAGCAGTATGAAAATTGAAGACATTTTTTTAGCATGTCCCTGTTACATTTATGCAATGATTTGCGATGCATGAGAATTGTGATTTGTATGAGCCAACTTTTAAGAATTACTCGAAAATAAATACAACATTTTGCTGTGGTACCTGTAAGGGACATTAAAAAGTGTTGATGTTAAACATGCACACGTACTTGCAGGTGCATTTGCAATGCCCGATCACATTTCCGACATTAGAAATGCACACTTCAACTGCGGGTACACGAAACTTTGTTCTGTCTGTGCAAATACCCTGTAAACATACTTTTCAACCAGGTGTTATTTATAGATTGAGGAGGCGAAACTGTACAGTTTTAAATTAAACGAAACAAGCTTATTTGCTAAAGTTTGAGTAAATTAAGTTTACAACAGAGGCACAGCCAGCTTGTGTTAACCTACAGTACATGTCCTTATCTGTAATTGCGGGTTCAGGCTTCAAGTGCACCATCTGAGATCACCCTGCGCATGTTGTACATGCAATACAAGAACTCGAGGAACAACTCAAAAGCAAAACGAGGAGCTCCAAGAGATAAGACAAAATATGCGACAAGGGGAGGTAAATTCGAGAGGAAAACGTGTTGCTGTTCCTCGTGAATGCTCGGTGAGATTATGAAAAATGTTTTTTTTAAATTTTGTCTCCTTTTAAATCAATTTGAAATGCTGATTTCCGTCAATTTCAGATAAGCACCGCAACTTTAAACATTGAATAATCTTTATGTGAGGAAATTAAAATTGTACTCATTAATAAGACTTAAAATGAGGCTACAATGAATGCAAAGAATTATGGAAAAACAGAAACAAGCAAACGAGGAACAGGGCGGTTAACTAACTTTTTCAGCGACTTTTGTGCATGACATTCTATGGGAAAAGAAAAACGGTGGCATTAATGATAAGTACATGTAAGGAAAACTGTAGTTACAATAAATGTTTTTGACAAGTTTATATCAACCCTTTCTTTCCCCATAGCAATCTGTGAGGGACGTGTACGGAAAGTTGTACAGAGATGGGATTGGAGGATTCAACCTGGCACAAATGTACGTATCAAATTTATCATGCAGGCGGCATGTGACATTTCCATCACTTAATTTGTTTTCCTCTTTAAACTAGTGGTACACAGTTTATCATTTTAATATTATCAAAATGACCAACTGACTTTGCAAATAAAAGAAGAGAAGATTTTACACTGTGAATTATCATATGCAAATGCTTACTTTTTATAGCACAACTTCCAGAGAAAATGAAGAGACAATTTCGACGTTAACCAGAGAAATCAGAACTCTTCATGGACGAGAAAAATGGAGTTCTGCTCAAATACGAAGTAGGTGAAAATGCAGTATTTAGGATATGCATTTGGTGAATATTGTCACAATACAAGCCCAGCTATTGAGATCGGGAAAGGTTAACACTCTTTCTTGTAAGATTAGAATTATTTGAATCTTTTAGTGTTAAAGTTGAACGAAATGTCCTCAGGGATATAAAAAACATTGTCAATTGTCTTAAATCTCTGTAAGATGAGTTTAGAAATGCAATTTAATTTGCGGAAATGGGCAGCGTATGCCTACGTATAGTCCTGAAATTTATATGACATAATTGGCTAATAGCCCGGCTGTAGTGGAATTTGGCAATGGCTGTTTCTGACGTCTGTTATCTGTATGTCCGGGTATATATCAATGCTTATACCTGACAGTATAAAAATTCATGCGTATTATTGTGTTTAAAATTTCTTTATGCAGAAGCTGCCAAAACGTACTTCACGTCGCTTCGTGACAAGCAGCGCCGCATGGAGCGTGGAACATACGATCAGCACGCACTGGCGGCTAAAAGGCGAAGCAGGAAATTCAGGGTGAGTTCTTCCCTCTCATATATTTCTCATGTTGAATTGTCCTTTCGCATAAGACATCACTTTAAAGCAATGTTTGAACTGGTTGGCACGGGTTCATGTTTGAGTAAAGTTTCAAGGGGTCTTTTCGTTTAGTTCGCATGGTATCTTACAGTATTTGACATGCGTTTCAATACGAGTGGAACTAATTATACAAAGCTTCACGTGATTTCAAGGTTTAAGCCCTTTGTGTTTGTCTTGATTTGCCGAGAGAACTTTATGCTCATTTTTGTGTCACCTGCTCATCGACTTTTTCCCTTCAATTTCTTTCTTTTAAACAGAAATTACAGAGGCGACAAAGCGCCCTGAAAACATTACAGGCTTCCCAAGAGCTCAAAAAGGAAGCCCTCGAGGTGTTGACAATAGACTACATGTCTTCCGAGGAGAGTATGTCGGAGGGCGAGGAGGATCGCTCATCTGGATGCAAAACCAGAAGGCTCCTGAAACTGCCGTGGGAGCGGTCAAAGCTGGCATCACTTAAACATAAGCTGGATGCACACTTTGCAAAGACCGCTCCTGCAGTAGTTTCAAGGTTGCTTCCTGAATTTGTCATCTCGAATGTGCCTTCCTCTCGCCCTCCGCCATCAGGTGCTCCCTCTTTATATAGGCCTACATATATTTAATACCCATTCCTGTTTTTTTGTCTATTCATAATCGGTAAATAAAATATTAAGGTTGAACTCGATTTTTAGAGAGAACATGCAAAGTAAAAGCTTTTGTTGTTTGTTGCTTTATGTTAAGCTACTTTCGGGTTTATTGTATTTTAAAACCATTCAAAGTTTCTGCACTCCGCCAACCTCAGTTCAATTTAAAGGATTTTGGAAATGAAAAAGCCAATTGATTTTGTTTTACACATTGGAAACACCACTTTATCGAGAAAACAGGATTTATGATCAAGGGCAAGTGAGAAAAGATTTCTTTTTTATACTGTTGTTAAATTGGGACTGGATTTATAATTCCCTTGAATTTGAATTGAAAGAGTTCTCTCCAAATTTTCTTTGTGATTTCTAGTTTCCATTCTTATGAAGTTTTCTAAAAAACGATCAAAACAACACTGGGTGTCCACTTCGTATTTTATTGATCTTGGTGCACAGTGTTTAATGTTCGTTTACATGTATATAGCTTTATTTTGTGTTGTGAATCACATGAAATGTGAGACTATGTTTTTCATCTTAATTAACTCATACCATGGGTCTATTATGACACATTCACAAAAAGTGGGCAAGTGGACAAATAACTCTAATTTAGGCATTGCTAATGCATGATAACTTTGTAGATGTACATGTACAATGTACGTGTACAGTGTACATTTATGTGTAAATGTGGTTGAATAATGAAAGTGCACAAATGCACGTGGTTCCACTGGGTGGTACAGAAACAGCCCGTGGTCGATCATCACTGGGAGACAGAACAAGGACATATTAACTCCCAAGAGCACTGAGGTGGGACAGCCTGGCCTCAGTTGAAACTGGAGGTCATCCAGTGGCTTTAACAAAATTCACCCCCACCACCACACCATACACGGGATCTTAAGACGCGCGAACATAAATAACTACAAATAAATTTTAATATGATGCATTGGTACCATTGCCAATGAATGAAACAAAATATACATGTACCCATAAAGTTAAAAAGAAATTTTTGGAAAAGATTTTTATTAAAGTTTGGCTGGTTCACTTGCTTATGAGATGATTGGATGTAACTGGATTTGAGATAAAATAAAACATCAGGGGAAAAAGATGCGTAAATGATTGGCTTTGTGTCCTTCCATTTAATCATGTTTTGTTTCTTAAATTAAATCTATACTCATGAAAACCCTGTTAAGAAATAAACTGTGCCCCACACCAGGTTTATCCTTGAAATAATCCGCACACATTTTGATTTCCAATGTTTCATGTACCATCTTAATTAACAAGAAAGTACCCAGTGGATCAATTAGGCATGCAAATTTCGGTCGCGATTCCGATATTGCGGAAACGTGGTAAACGACCCAAAGGTTTCCCTGCCAGTTTCCGTGGGGCAATAAACGCCGTAAACGAGGGGTGCATTTAAGTACCCAGGAAACGGGCATGGAAGCGGCCAGCGGAAAGGGACAGCATACGCGCTGGAAACTGGCTGGTTTGCGGCCAGTTTCCACACAAGTTTCCGCATGCGGAAATCAAACTTTTCGCACAGTGTCATGTGCAGATATTTCATTAACCAAGGCAGATATGGATATAAAACATACATGAATCGATAGAGCAACACGAGCCCTTTGAGATAAAAGCAAGATTGCAAGAATTAGATAAGTTTTAGACTATTTATACTCGAATACACGGAGCCCTCTTTGTGCGGGAACAGGACCTGTGTACCACAGATAAGTGAGAATTACGCCAAAATAGCAGGCAGTTGCACATCAACTCGGACATTCGGATGACGATATTTCCCTAACGACAGCAAATATCGATATGAAACTTACATGAATCGATAGAAGAACATGTGCCCTTTGAGATAAAGCCAAGATGGCCAGAATTGGATAGGTTTTAGATTATTTATGGTCGAATATACGGAGTCTTCTTTGTGCGGGAACAGGACCTGTGTACCACAGATAAGTCAGAATTACGCAAAAATAGCAGGCAGTTGCACATCAACTCGGACATTCTTATGACGATATTTCCCTAACGACAGCCAATATGGATATAAAACTGACATGAATCGATAGAGGAACATGTGCCCTTTGGGATAAAACAAAGATGGCCAGAATTAGATAGGTTTTAGACCATCTTTACTCGAATACACGGAGCCTTCTTTGTGCAGGAACAGGACCTGTGTACCACAGATAAGTCAGAATTACGCAAAAATAGCAGGCAGTTGCACATCAACTCGGACATTCTGATGACGATTTTTCCCTAACGACAGCCAATATGGATATGAAACTGACATGAATCGATAGAGGAACATGTGCCCTTCGGGATAAAACCAAGATGGCCAGAATTAGATAGGTTTTAGATTATTTATGCTCGAATAGACGGAATCTTCTTTGCGTGGGAACAGGATATGTGTACCACAGATAAGTCTTAATTACGCAAAAATTTGAGAAGGTTGAAAACACTGCAACATTCATGTGCAGATATTTCATTAACCAAGGCAGATATGGATATAAAACTTACATGAATCGATAGCGTAACACGTGCAGTTTGAGATAAAACCAAGATTGAAAGAATTGGATACGTTTTAGACCATTTATACTCAAATACACGGAGCCTTCTTTGTGCAGGAACAGGACCTGTGTACCACAGATATGTCAGAATTACGCAAAAATAGCACGCAGTTGCATATCAACTCGGACATTCTTATGACGATATTTCCCTAACGACAGCCAATATGGATATGAAACTGACATGAATCGATAGAGGAACATTTGCCCTTTGGGATAAAACCAAGATGGCCAGAATTAGATAGGTTTTAGATTATTTATGCTCGAATAGACGGAGTCTTCTTTGAGTGGGAACAGGACATGTGTACCAAAGATAAGTGAGAATTACGCAAAAATAGCAGGCAGTTGCACATCAACTTGGACATTCTTATGACGATATTTCCCTAACGACAGCAAATATCGATATGAAACTTACATGAATCGATAGAGGAACATGTGCCCTTTGAGATAAAGCCAAGATGGCCAGAATTGGATAGGTTTTAGATTATTTATGGTCGAATACACGGAGTCTTCTTTGCGTGGGAACAGGACATGTGTACCACAGATAAGTCAGAATTACGCAAAAATTGGAGAAGGTTGAAAAGACTGCGACATTCATGTGAATATATTTCATTAACCAAGGCAGATATGGATATAAAACTTACATGAATCGATAGAGTAACACGTGCCCTTTGAGATAAAACCAAGATTGAAAGAATTGGATACGTTTTAGACCATTTATACTCGAATACACGGAGCCTTCTTTGTGCGGGAACAGGACCTGTGTACCACAGATAAGTCAGAATTACGCAAAAATAGCAGGCAGTTGCACATCAACTCGGACATTCTGATGACGATATTTCCCTAAAAACAGCCAATATTGATATGAAACTGACATGAATCGATAGAGGAACATGTGCCCTTCGGGATAAAACCAAGATGGCCAGAATTAGATAGGTTTTAGATTATTTATGCTCGAATAGACGGAGTCTTCTTTGCGTGGGAACAGGATATGTGTACCACAGATAAGTCTTAATTACGCAAAAATTTGCGAAGGTTGAAAACACTGCAACATTCATGTGCAGATATTTCATTAACCAAGGCAGATATGGATATAAAACTTACATGAATCGATAGCGTAACACGTGCCCTTTGAGATAAAACCAAGATTGAGAGAATTGGATAGGTTTTAGACCATTTATACTCGAATACACGGAGCCTTCTTTGTGCGGGAACAGGACCTGTGTACCACAGATAAGTCAGAACTACGCAAAAATAGCAGGCAGTTGCACATCAACTTGGACATTCTGATGACGATATTTCCCTAACGACAGCCAATATGGATATGAAACTGACATGAATCGATAGAGGAACATTTGCCCTTTGGGATAAAACCAAGATGGCCAGAATTAGATAGGTTTTAGATTATTTATGCTCGAATAGACGGAGTCTTCTTTGCGTGGGAACAGGACATGTGTACCAAAGATAACCCAGAATTACGCAAAAATTGGAGAAGGTTGAAAAAACGGCGTCATTCATGTGCAGATATTTCATTAACCAAGGCAGATATGGATATAAAACTTACATGAATCGATAGAGTAGCACGTGCCCTTTGAGATAAAACCAAGATTGAAAAAATTGGATACGTTTTAGACCATTTATACTCGAATACACGGAGCCTTCTTTGTGCGGGAACAAGACCTGTGTACCACAGATATGTCAGAATTACGCAAAAATAGCAGGCAGTTGCATATCAACTGGGACATTCTTATGACGATATTTCCCTAACGACAGCAAATATCGATATGAAACTTACATGAATCGATAGAGGAACATGTGCCCTTTGAGATAAAGCCAAGATGGCCAGAATTGGATAGGTTTTAGATTATTTATGGTCGAATACACGGAGTCTTCTTTGCGTGAGAACATGTGTACCACAGATAAGTCTTAATTACGCAAAAATTGGAGAAGGTTGAAAACACTGCAACATTCATGTGCAGATATTTCATTAACCAAGGCAGATATGGATATAAAACTTACATGAATCGATAGAGTAACACGTGCCCTTTGAGATAAAACCAAGATTGAAAGAATTGGATACGTTTTAGACCATTTATAGTCGAATACACGGAGCCTTCTTTGTGCAGGAACAGGACCTGAGTACCACCGATAAGTCAGAATTACGCAAAAATAGCAGGCAGTTGCATATCAACTGGGACATTCTTATGACGATATTTCCCTAACGACGGCAGATATGGATATAAAACGTACATGAATCGATAGAGGAACATGTGCCCTTCGGGATAAAACCAAGATGGCCAGAATTATATAGGTTTTAGATTATTTATGCTCGAATAGACGGAGTCTTCTTTGCATGGGAACAGGACATGTGTACCACAGATAAGTCAGAATTACGCAAAAATTGGAGAAGGTTGAAAACACTGCGACATTCATGTGCAGATATTTCATTAACCAAGGCAGATATGGGTATAAAACTTACATGAATCGATAGAGTAACACGTGCCCTTTGAGATAAAACCAAGATTGAGAGAATTGGATAGGTTTTAGACCATTTATACTCGAATAGACGGAGTCTTCTTTGCGTGGGAACAGGACATGTGTACCACAGATAAGTCAGAATTACGCAAAAATTGGAGAAGGTTGAAAACACTGCGACATTCATGTGCAGATATTTCATTAACCAAGGCAGATATGGATATAAAACTTACATGAATCGATAGAGTAACACGTGCCCTTTGAGATAAAACCAAGATTGAGAGAATTGGATAGGTTTTAGACCATTTATACTCGAATACACGGAGCCTTCTTTGTGCGGGAACAGGACCTGTGTACCACAGATAAGTCAGAGTTACGCAAAAATAGCAGGCAGTTGCACATCAACTCGGACAATCTGATGACGATATTTCCCTAACGACAGCCAATATGGATATGAAACTGACATGAATCGATAGAGGAACATTTGCCCTTTGGGATAAAACCAAGATGGCCAGAATTAGATAGGTTTTAGATTATTTATGCTCGAATAGACGGAGTCTTCTTTGCGTGGGAACAGGACATGTGTACCAAAGATAACCCAGAATTACGCAAAATTTGAGAAGGTTGAAAACACTGCAACATTCATGTGCAGATATTTCATTAACCAAGGCAGATATGGATATAAAACTTACATGAATCGATAGAGTAACACGTGCCCTTTGAGATAAAACCAAGATTGAAAGAATTGGATACGTTTTAGACCATTTATAGTCGAATACACAGAGCCTTCTTTGTGCAGGAACAGGACCTGTGTACCACCGATAAGTCAGAATTACGCAAAAATAGCAGGCAGTTGCATATCAACTCGGACATTCTTATGACGATATTTCCCTAACGACGGCAGATATGGATATAAAACGTACATGAATCGATAGAGCAACACGAGCCCTTTGAGATAAAAGCAAGATTGCAAGAATTAGATAAGTTTTAGACCATTTATACTCGAATACACGGAGCATTCTTTGTGCGGGAACAGGACCTGTGTACCACAGATAAGTGAGAATTACGCAAAAATAGCAGGCAGTTGCACATCAACTCGGACAATCTGATGACGATATTTCCCTAACGACAGCCAATATGGATATGAAACTGACATGAATCGATAGAGGAACATTTGCCCTTTGGGATAAAACCAAGATGGCCAGAATTAGATAGGTTTTAGATTATTTATGCTCGAATAGACGGAGTCTTCTTTGCGTGGGAACAGGATATGTGTACCACAGATAAGTCAGAATTACGCAAAAATTTGAGAAGGTAGAAAACACTGCAATATTCATGTGCAGATATTTTATTAACCAAGGCAGATATGGATATAAAACTTACATGAATCGATAGCGTAACACGTGCCCTTTGAGATAAAACCAAGATTGAGAGAATTGGATAGGTTTTAGACCATTTATACTCGAATACACGGAGCCTTCTTTGTGCGGGAGCAGGACCTGTGTACCACAGATAAGTCAGAACTACGCAAAAATAGCAGGCAGTTGCACATCAACTCGGACATTCTGATGACGATATTTCCCTAACGACAGCCAATATGGATATGAAACTGACATGAATCGATAGATGAACATTTGCCCTTTGGGATAAAACCAAGATGGCCAGAATTAGATAGGTTTTAGATTATTTATGCTCGAATAAACGGAGTCTTCTTTGCGTGGGAACGGGACATGTGTACCAAAGATAACCCAGAATTACGCAAAAATTGGAGAAGGTTGAAAAAACGGCGTCATTCATGTGCAGATATTTCATTAACCAAGGCAGATATGGATATAAAACTTACATGAATCGATAGAGTAGCACGTGCCCTTTGAGATAAAACAAAGATTGAAAAAATTGGATACGTTTTAGACCATTTATACTCGAATACACGGAGCCTTCTTTGTGCGGGAACAGGACCTGTGTACCACAGATATGTCAGAATTACGCAAAAATAGCAGGCAGTTGCATATCAACTGGGACATTCTTATGACGATATTTCCCTAACGACAGCAAATATCGATATGAAACTTACATGAATCGATAGAGGAACATGTGCCCTTTGAGATAAAGCCAAGATGGCCAGAATTGGATAGGTTTTAGATTATTTATGGTCGAATACACGGAGTCTTCTTTGCGTGGGAACATGTGTACCACAGATAAGTCTTAATTACGCAAAAATTGGAGAAGGTTGAAAACACTGCAACATTCATGTGCAGATATTTCATTAACCAAGGCAGATATGGATATAAAACTTACATGAATCGATAGAGTAACACGTGCCCTTTGAGATAAAACCAAGATTGAAAGAATTGGATACGTTTTAGACCATTTATAGTCGAATACACGGAGCCTTCTTTGTGCAGGAACATGACCTGTGTACCACCGATAAGTCAGAATTACGCAAAGATAGCAGGCAGTTGCATATCAACTCGGACATTCTTATGACGATATTTCCCTAACGACGGCAGATATGGATAGAAAACGTACATGAATCGATAGAGGAACATGTGCCCTTCGGGATAAAACCAAGATGGCCAGAATTGGATAGGTTTTAGATTATTTATGGTCGAATACACGGAGTCTTCTTTGCGTGGGGACATGTGTGCCACAGATAAGTCAGAATTACGCAAAAATTGGAGAAGGTTGAAAACACTGCGACATTCATGTGAATATATTTCATTAACCAAGGCAGATATGGATATAAAATTTACATGAATCGATAGAGTAACACGTGCCCTTTGAGAAAAAACCAAGATTGAAAGAATTGGATACGTTTTAGACCATTTATACTCGAATACACGGAGCCTTCTTTGTGCGGGAACAGGACCTGTGTACCACAGATAAGTCAGAACTACGCAAAAATAGCAGGCAGTTGCACATCAACTCGGACATTCTGATGACGCTATTTCCCTAACGACAGCCAATATCGATATGAAACTGACATGAATCGATAGAGGAACATGTGCCCTTCGGGATAAAACCAAGATGGCCAGAATTAGATAGGTTTTAGATTATTTATGCTCGAATAAACGGAGTCTTCTTTGCGTGGGAACAGGATATGTGTACCACAGATAAGTCTTAATTACGCAAAAATTTGAGAAGGTTGAAAACACTGCAACATTCATGTGCAGATTTTTCATTAACCAAGGCAGATATGGATATAAAACTTACATGAATCGATAGAGTAACACGGGCCCTTTGAGATAAAACCAAGATTGAAAGAATTGGATAAGTTTTAGACAATCTTTACTCGAATACACGGAGCCTTCTTTGTGCGGGAACAAAACCTGTGTACCACAGATAAGTGAGAATTACGCAAAAATAGCAGGCAGTTGCACATCAACTCGGACATTCTTATGACGATATTTCCCTAACGACGGCAAATATGGATATGAAACTTACATGAATTGATAGAGCAACACGTGCCCTTTGGGATAAAAGCAAGATTGCAAGAATTAGATAAGTTTTAGACAATCTTTACTCGAATACACGGAGTCTTCTTTGCGTGGGAACAGGACCTGTGTACCACAGATAAGTCAGAATTACTCAAAAATTGGAGAAGGTTGAAAACACTGCAACATTCATGTGCAGATATTTCATTAACCAAGGCAGATATGGATATAAAACTTACATGAATCGATAGAGGAACACGTGCCCTTTGAGATAAAAGAAGAATTGCAAGAATTAGATAAGTTTTAGACCATTTATACTCGAATACACGGAGCCTTCTTTGTGCGGGAACAGGACCTGTGTACCACAGATAAGTGAGAATTACGCAAAAATAGCAGGCAGTTGCACATCAACTCGGACATTCTTATGACGATATTTCCCTAACGACAGCAAATATCGATATGAAACCTACATGAATCGATAGAGGAACATGTGCCCTTTGAGATAAAGCCATGATGGCCAGAATTGGATAGGTTTTAGATTATTTATGGTCGAATACACGGAGTCTTCTTTGCGTGGGAACAGGACATGTGTACCACAGATAAGTCAGAATTACGCGAAAATTGGAGAAGGTTGAAAACACTGCGACATTAATGTGAATATATTTCATTAACCAAGGCAGATATGGATATAAGACTTACATGAATCGATAGAGTAATACGTGCCCTTGGAGATAAAACCAAGATTGAAAGAATTGGATACGTTTTAGACCATTTATACTCGAATACACGGAGCCTTCTTTGTGCAGGAACAGGACCTGTGTACCACAGATGAGTCAGAATTACGCAAAAATAGCAGGCAGTTGCACATCAACTCGGACATTCTGATGACGATATTTCCCTAACGACAGCCAATATGGATATGCAACTGACATGAATCGATAGAGGAACATGTGCCCTTCGGGATAAAACCAAGATGGCCAGAATTAAATAGGTTTTAGATTATTTATGCTCGAATAGACGGAGTCTTCTTTGCGTGGGAACAGGACATGTGTATCACAGATAAGTGAGAATTACGCAAAAATAGCAGGCAGTTGCACATCAACTCGGACATTCTTATGACGATATTTCCCTAACGACGGCAAATATGGATATGAAACTTACATGAATTGATAGAGCAACACGTGCCCTTTGGGATAAAAGCAAGATTGCAAGAATTAGATAAGTTTTAGACAATCTTTACTCGAATACACGGAGCCTTCTTTGTGCGGGAACAGGACCTGTGTACCACAGGTAAGTGAGAATTACGCAAAAATAGCAGGCAGTTGCATATCAACTCGGACATTCTTATGACGATATTTCCCTAACGACAGCCAATATGGATATGAAACTGACATGAATCGATAGAGGAACATGTGCCCTTTGAGATAAAACCAAGATGGCCAGGATTGGATAGGTTTTAGATTATTTATGCTCGAATACACGGAGTCTTCTTTGCATGGGAACAGGACATGTGTACCCAAGATAAGTCAGAATTACTCAAAAATTGGAGAAGGTTGAAAACACTGCGACATTCACGTGCATATATTTCATTACCCAAGGCAGATAAGGATATAAAACGTAGATGAATCGATAGAGCAACACGTGCCCTTTGAGATAAAAGTAAGATTGCACTTTCATGTGCAAATATTTCATTAATCAGGGCAGATATGGATATAAAACTTACATGAATTGATAGAGTAACACGTGCCCTTTGCGATAAAAGCAAGATTGCAAGAATTAGATAAGTTTTAGACAATATTTACTCGAATACACGGAGCCTTCTTTGTGCGGGAACAGGACCTGTGTACCACAGATAAGTGAGAATTACGCAAAAATAGCAGGCAGTTGCACATCAACTCGGACATTCTTATGACGATATTTCCCTAACGACAGCCAACATGGATATGAAACTGACATGAATCGATAGAGGAACATGTGCCCTTTGAGATAAACCCAAGATGGCCAGGATTGGATAGGTTTTAGATTATTTATGCTCGAATACACGCAGTCTTCTTTGCGTAGGAACAGGACATGTGTACCACAGATAAGTCAGAATTACTCAAAAATTGGAGAAGGTTGAAAACACTGCGACATTCATGTGCATATATTTCATTACCCAAGGCAGATATGGATATAAAACGTAGATGAATCGATAGAGCAACACGTGCCCTTTGAGATAAAAGTAAGATTGCACTTTCATGTGCAAATATTTCATTAATCAGGGCAGATATGGATATAAAACGTACATGAATTGATAGAGTAACACGTGCCCTTTGCGATAAAAGCAAGATTGCAAGAATTAGATAAGTTTTAGACAATATTTACTCGAATACACGGAGCCTTCTTTGTGCGGGAACAGGACCTGTGTACCACAGATAAGTGAGAATTACGCAAAAATAGCAGGCAGTTGCACATCAACTCGGACATTCTTATGACGATATTTCCCTAACGACAGCCAACATGGATATGAAACTGACATGAATCGATAGAGGACCATGTTCCCTTTGAGATAAACCCAAGATGGCCAGGATTGGATAGGTTTTAGATTATTTATGCTCGAATAAACGGAGTCTTCTTTGCGTGGGAACAGGATATGTGTACCACAGATAAGTCTTAATTACGCAAAAATTTGAGAAGGTTGAAAACACTGCAACATTCATGTGCAGATATTTTATTAACCAAGGCAGATATGGATATAAAACTTACATGAATCGATAGCGTAACACGTGCCCTTTGAGATAAAACCAAGATTGAGAGAATTGGATAGGTTTTAGACCATTTATACTCGAATACACGGAGCCTTCTTTGTGCGGGAGCAGGACCTGTGTACCACAGATAAGTCAGAACTACGCAAAAATAGCAGGCAGTTGCACATCAACTCGGACATTCTGATGACGATATTTCCCTAACGACAGCCAATATGGATATGAAACTGACATGAATCGATAGAGGAACATTTGCCCTTTGGGATAAAACCAAGATGGCCAGAATTAGATAGGTTTTAGATTATTTATGCTCGAATAAACGGAGTCTTCTTTGCGTGGGAACAGGACATGTGTACCAAAGATAACCCAGAATTACGCAAAAATTGGAGAAGGTTGAAAAAACGGCGTCATTCATGTGCAGATATTTCATTAACCAAGGCAGATATGGATATAAAACTTACATGAATCGATAGAGTAGCACGTGCCCTTTGAGATAAAACAAAGATTGAAAAAATTGGATACGTTTTAGACCATTTATACTCGAATACACGGAGCCTTCTTTGTGCGGGAACAGGACCTGTGTACCACAGATATGTCAGAATTACGCAAAAATAGCAGGCAGTTGCATATCAACTGGGACATTCTTATGACGATATTTCCCTAACGACAGCAAATATCGATATGAAACTTACATGAATCGATAGAGGAACATGTGCCCTTTGAGATAAAGCCAAGATGGCCAGAATTGGATAGGTTTTAGATTATTTATGGTCGAATACACGGAGTCTTCTTTGCGTGGGAACATGTGTACCACAGATAAGTCTTAATTACGCAAAAATTGGAGAAGGTTGAAAACACTGCAACATTCATGTGCAGATATTTCATTAACCAAGGCAGATATGGATATAAAACTTACATGAATCGATAGAGTAACACGTGCCCTTTGAGATAAAACCAAGATTGAAAGAATTGGATACGTTTTAGACCATTTATAGTCGAATACACGGAGCCTTCTTTGTGCAGGAACATGACCTGTGTACCACCGATAAGTCAGAATTACGCAAAGATAGCAGGCAGTTGCATATCAACTCGGACATTCTTATGACGATATTTCCCTAACGACGGCAGATATGGATAGAAAACGTACATGAATCGATAGAGGAACATGTGCCCTTCGGGATAAAACCAAGATGGCCAGAATTGGATAGGTTTTAGATTATTTATGGTCGAATACACGGAGTCTTCTTTGCGTGGGGACATGTGTGCCACAGATAAGTCAGAATTACGCAAAAATTGGAGAAGGTTGAAAACACTGCGACATTCATGTGAATATATTTCATTAACCAAGGCAGATATGGATATAAAATTTACATGAATCGATAGAGTAACACGTGCCCTTTGAGAAAAAACCAAGATTGAAAGAATTGGATACGTTTTAGACCATTTATACTCGAATACACGGAGCCTTCTTTGTGCGGGAACAGGACCTGTGTACCACAGATAAGTCAGAATTACGCAAAAATAGCAGGCAGTTGCACATCAACTCGGACATTCTGATGACGCTATTTCCCTAACGACAGCCAATATCGATATGAAACTGACATGAATCGATAGAGGAACATGTGCCCTTCGGGATAAAACCAAGATGGCCAGAATTAGATAGGTTTTAGATTATTTATGCTCGAATAAACGGAGTCTTCTTTGCGTGGGAACAGGATATGTGTACCACAGATAAGTCTTAATTACGCAAAAATTTGAGAAGGTTGAAAACACTGCAACATTCATGTGCAGATTTTTCATTAACCAAGGCAGATATGGATATAAAACTTACATGAATCGATAGAGTAACACGGGCCCTTTGAGATAAAACCAAGATTGAAAGAATTGGATAAGTTTTAGACAATCTTTACTCGAATACACGGAGCCTTCTTTGTGCGGGAACAAAACCTGTGTACCACAGATAAGTGAGAATTACGCAAAAATAGCAGGCAGTTGCACATCAACTCGGACATTCTTATGACGATATTTCCCTAACGACGGCAAATATGGATATGAAACTTACATGAATTGATAGAGCAACACGTGCCCTTTGGGATAAAAGCAAGATTGCAAGAATTAGATAAGTTTTAGACAATCTTTACTCGAATACACGGAGTCTTCTTTGCGTGGGAACAGGACCTGTGTACCACAGATAAGTCAGAATTACTCAAAAATTGGAGAAGGTTGAAAACACTGCAACATTCATGTGCAGATATTTCATTAACCAAGGCAGATATGGATATAAAACTTACATGAATCGATAGAGTAACACGTGCCCTTTGAGATAAAAGAAGAATTGCAAGAATTAGATAAGTTTTAGACCATTTATACTCGAATACACGGAGCCTTCTTTGTGCGGGAACAGGACCTGTGTACCACAGATAAGTGAGAATTACGCAAAAATAGCAGGCAGTTGCACATCAACTCGGACATTCTTATGACGATATTTCCCTAACGACAGCAAATATCGATATGAAACCTACATGAATCGATAGAGGAACATGTGCCCTTTGAGATAAAGCCAAGATGGCCAGAATTGGATAGGTTTTAGATTATTTATGGTCGAATACACGGAGTCTTCTTTGCGTGGGAACAGGACATGTGTACCACAGATAAGTCAGAATTACGCGAAAATTGGAGAAGGTTGAAAACACTGCGACATTAATGTGAATATATTTCATTAACCAAGGCAGATATGGATATAAGACTTACATGAATCGATAGAGTAATACGTGCCCTTGGAGATAAAACCAAGATTGAAAGAATTGGATACGTTTTAGACCATTTATACTCGAATACACGGAGCCTTCTTTGTGCAGGAACAGGACCTGTGTACCACAGATGAGTCAGAATTACGCAAAAATAGCAGGCAGTTGCACATCAACTCGGACATTCTGATGACGATATTTCCCTAACGACAGCCAATATGGATATGCAACTGACATGAATCGATAGAGGAACATGTGCCCTTCGGGATAAAACCAAGATGGCCAGAATTAAATAGGTTTTAGATTATTTATGCTCGAATAGACGGAGTCTTCTTTGCGTGGGAACAGGACATGTGTATCACAGATAAGTGAGAATTACGCAAAAATAGCAGGCAGTTGCACATCAACTCGGACATTCTTATGACGATATTTCCCTAACGACGGCAAATATGGATATGAAACTTACATGAATTGATAGAGCAACACGTGCCCTTTGGGATAAAAGCAAGATTGCAAGAATTAGATAAGTTTTAGACAATCTTTACTCGAACACACGGAGCCTTCTTTGTGCGGGAACAGGACCTGTGTACCACAGGTAAGTGAGAATTACGCAAAAATAGCAGGCAGTTGCATATCAACTCGGACATTCTTATGACGATATTTCCCTAACGACAGCCAATATGGATATGAAACTGACATGAATCGATAGAGGAACATGTGCCCTTTGAGATAAAACCAAGATGGCCAGGATTGGATAGGTTTTAGATTATTTATGCTCGAATACACGGAGTCTTCTTTGCATGGGAACAGGACATGTGTACCCAAGATAAGTCAGAATTACTCAAAAATTGGAGAAGGTTGAAAACACTGCGACATTCACGTGCATATATTTCATTACCCAAGGCAGATAAGGATATAAAACGTAGATGAATCGATAGAGCAACACGTGCCCTTTGAGATAAAAGTAAGATTGCACTTTCATGTGCAAATATTTCATTAATCAGGGCAGATATGGATATAAAACTTACATGAATTGATAGAGTAACACGTGCCCTTTGCGATAAAAGCAAGATTGCAAGAATTAGATAAGTTTTAGACAATATTTACTCGAATACACGGAGCCTTCTTTGTGCGGGAACAGGACCTGTGTACCACAGATAAGTGAGAATTACGCAAAAATAGCAGGCAGTTGCACATCAACTCGGACATTCTTATGACGATATTTCCCTAACGACAGCAAATATCGATATGAAACTTACATGAATCGATAGAGGAACATGTGCCCTTTGAGATAAACCCAAGATGGCCAGGATTGGATAGGTTTTAGATTATTTATGCTCGAATACACGCAGTCTTCTTTGCGTAGGAACAGGACATGTGTACCACAGATAAGTCAGAATTACGCAAAAATTTGAGAAGGTTGAAAACACTGCAACATTCATGTGCAGATTTTTCATTAACCAAGGCAGATATGGATATAAAACTTACATGAATCGATAGAGTAACACGTGCCCTTTGAGATAAAGCCAAGATGGCAAGAATTGGATAGGTTTTAGATTATTTATGCTCGAATAGACGGAGTCTTCTTTGCGTGGGAACAGGACATGTGTATCACAGATAAGTGAGAATTACGCAAAAATAGCAGGCAGTTGCACATCAACTCGGACATTCTTATGACGATATTTCCCTAACTACAGCAAATATCGATATGAAACTTACATAAATCGATAGAGGAACATGTGCCCTTTGAGATAATGCCAAGATGGCCAGAATTGGATAGGTTTTAGATAATTTATGCTCGAATACACGAAGTCTTCTTTGCGTGGGAACAGGACATGTGTACCACAGATAAGTCAGAATTACGCGAAAATTGGAGAAGGTTGAAAAGACTGCGACATTCATGTGAATATATTTCATTAACCAAGGCAGATATGGATATAAAACTTACATGAATCGATAGAGTAACACGGGCCCTTTGAGATAAAACCAAGATTGAAAGAATTGGATACGTTTTAGACCATTTATACTCGAATACACGGAGCCTTCTTTGTGCAGGAACAGGACCTGTGTACCACAGATGAGTCAGAATTACGCAAAAATAGCAGGCAGTTGCACATCAACTCGGACATTCTGATGACGATATTTCCCTAACGACAGCCAATATGGATATGCAACTGACATGAATCGATAGAGGAACATGTGCCCTTTGGGATAAAACCAAGATGGCCAGAATTAAATAGGTTTTAGATTATTTATGCTCGAATAGACGGAGTCTTCTTTGCGTGGGAACAGGACATGTGTATCACAGATAAGTGAGAATTACGCAAAAATAGCAGGCAGTTGCACATCAACTCGGACATTCTTATGACGATATTTCCCTAACTACAGCAAATATCGATATGAAACTTACATAAATCGATAGAGGAACATGTGCCCTTTGAGATAATGCCAAGATGGCCAGAATTGGATAGGTTTTAGATAATTTATGCTCGAATACACGAAGTCTTCTTTGCGTGGGAACAGGACATGTGTACCACAGATAAGTCAGAATTACGCAAAAATTGGAGAAGGTTGAAAAGACTGCGACATTCATGTGAATATATTTCATTAACCAAGGCAGATATGGATATAAAACTTACATGAATCGATAGAGTAACACGGGCCTTTGAGATAAAACCAAGATTGAAAGAATTGGATAAGTTTTAGACAATCTTTACTCGAATACACGGAGCCTTCTTTGTGCGGGAACAAAACCTGTGTACCACAGATAAGTGAGAATTACGCAAAAATAGCAGGCAGTTGCACATCAACTCGGACATTCTTATGACGATATTTCCCTAACGACGGCAAATATGGATATGAAACTTACATGAATTGATAGAGCAACACGTGCCCTTTGGGATAAAAGCAAGATTGCAAGAATTAGATAAGTTTTAGACAATCTTTACTCGAATACACGGAGTCTTCTTTGCGTGGGAACAGGACCTGTGTACCACAGATAAGTCAGAATTACTCAAAAATTGGAGAAGGTTGAAAACACTGCAACATTCATGTGCAGATATTTCATTAACCAAGGCAGATATGGATATAAAACTTACATGAATCGATAGAGTAACACGTGCCCTTTGAGATAAAAGAAGAATTGCAAGAATTAGATAAGTTTTAGACCATTTATACTCGAATACTTGGAGCCTTCTTTGTGCGGGAACAGGACCTGTGTACCACAGATAAGTGAGAATTACGCAAAAATAGCAGGCAGTTGCACATCAACTCGGACATTCTTATGACGATATTTCCCTAACGACAGCAAATATCGATATGAAACCTACATGAATCGATAGAGGAACATGTACCCTTTGAGATAAAGCCAAGATGGCCAGAATTGGATAGGTTTTAGATTATTTATGGTCGAATACACGGAGTCTTCTTTGCGTGGGAACAGGACATGTGTACCACAGATAAGTCAGAATTACGCGAAAATTGGAGAAGGTTGAAAACACTGCGACATTAATGTGAATATATTTCATTAACCAAGGCAGATATGGATATAAGACTTACATGAATCGATAGAGTAATACGTGCCCTTGGAGATAAAACCAAGATTGAAAGAATTGGATACGTTTTAGACCATTTATACTCGAATACACGGAGCCTTCTTTGTGCAGGAACAGGACCTGTGTACCACAGATGAGTCAGAATTACGCAAAAATAGCAGGCAGTTGCACATCAACTCGGACATTCTGATGACGATATTTCCCTAACGACAGCCAATATGGATATGCAACTGACATGAATCGATAGAGGAACATGTGCCCTTCGGGATAAAACCAAGATGGCCAGAATTAAATAGGTTTTAGATTATTCATGCTCGAATAGACGGAGTCTTCTTTGCGTGGGAACAGGACATGTGTATCACAGATAAGTGAGAATTACGCAAAAATAGCAGGCAGTTGCACATCAACTCGGACATTCTTATGACGATATTTCCCTAACGACGGCAAATATGGATATGAAACTTACATGAATTGATAGAGCAACACGTGCCCTTTGGGATAAAAGCAAGATTGCAAGAATTAGATAAGTTTTAGACAATCTTTACTCGAATACACGGAGCCTTCTTTGTGCGGGAACAGGACCTGTGTACCACAGATAAGTGAGAAGTACGCAAAAATAGCAGGCAGTTGCACATCAACTCGGACATTCTTATGACGATATTTCCCTAACGACAGCCAATATGGATATAAAACTGACATGAATCGATAGAGGAACATGTGCCCTTTGAGATAAAACCAAGATGGCCAGGATTGGATAGGTTTTAGATTATTTATGCTCGAATACACGGAGTCTTCTTTGCGTGGGAACAGGACATGTGTACCACAGATAAGTCAGAATTACTCAAAAATTGGAGAAGGTTGAAAACACTGCGACATTCATGTGCATATGTTTCATTACCCAAGGCAGATATGGATATAAAACGTAGATGAATCGATAGAGTAACACGTGCCCTTTGAGATAAAAGTAAGATTGCACTTTCATGTGCAAATATTTCATTAATCAGGGCAGATATGGATATAAAACTTACATGAATTGATAGAGTAACACGTGCCCTTTGCGATAAAAGCAAGATTGCAAGAATTAGATAAGTTTTAGACAATCTTTACTCGAATACACGGAGCCTTCTTTGTGCGGGAACAGGACCTGTGTACCACAGATAAGTGAGAATTACGCAAAAATAGCAGGCAGTTGCACATCAACTCGGACATTCTTATGACGATATTTCCCTAACGACAGCCAACATGGATATGAAACTGACATGAATCGATAGAGGAACATGTGCCCTTTGAGATAAAACCAAGATGGCCAGGATTGGATAGGTTTTAGATTATTTATGGTCGAATACACGGAGTCTTCTTTGCGTGGGAACAGGACATGTGTACCACAGATAAGTCAGAATTACTCAAAAATTGGAGAAGGTTGAAAACACTGCGACATTCATGTGCATATATTTCATTACCCAAGGCAGATATGGATATAAAACGTAAACGAATCGATAGAGCAACACGTGCCCTTTGAGATAAAAGTAAGATTGCACTTTCATGTGCAAATATTTCATTAATCAGGGCAGATATGGATATAAAACTTACTTGAATCGATAGAGCAACACGTACCCTTTGAGATAAAAGCAAGATTGCAAGAATTGGATATGTTTTAGACTATTTATACTCGAATACACGGGGCCTTCTTTGCGCAGGAACAAGACCTGTGTACCACAGATAAGTCAGAATTACGCAAAAATAGCAGGCAGTTGCACATCAACTCGGACATTCTTATGACGATATTTCCCTAACGACAGCAAATATCGATATGAAACCTACATGAATCGATAGAGGAACATGTACCCTTTGAGATAAAGCCAAGATGGCCAGAATTGGATAGGTTTTAGATTATTTATGGTCGAATACACGGAGTCTTCTTTGCGTGGGAACAGGACATGTGTACCACAGATAAGTCAGAATTACGCGAAAATTGGAGAAGGTTGAAAACACTGCGACATTAATGTGAATATATTTCATTAACCAAGGCAGATATGGATATAAGACTTACATGAATCGATAGAGTAATACGTGCCCTTGGAGATAAAACCAAGATTGAAAGAATTGGATACGTTTTAGACCATTTATACTCGAATACACGGAGCCTTCTTTGTGCAGGAACAGGACCTGTGTACCACAGATGAGTCAGAATTACGCAAAAATAGCAGGCAGTTGCACATCAACTCGGACATTCTGATGACGATATTTCCCTAACGACAGCCAATATGGATATGCAACTGACATGAATCGATAGAGGAACATGTGCCCTTCGGGATAAAACCAAGATGGCCAGAATTAAATAGGTTTTAGATTATTCATGCTCGAATAGACGGAGTCTTCTTTGCGTGGGAACAGGACATGTGTATCACAGATAAGTGAGAATTACGCAAAAATAGCAGGCAGTTGCACATCAACTCGGACATTCTTATGACGATATTTCCCTAACGACGGCAAATATGGATATGAAACTTACATGAATTGATAGAGCAACACGTGCCCTTTGGGATAAAAGCAAGATTGCAAGAATTAGATAAGTTTTAGACAATCTTTACTCGAATACACGGAGCCTTCTTTGTGCGGGAACAGGACCTGTGTACCACAGATAAGTGAGAAGTACGCAAAAATAGCAGGCAGTTGCACATCAACTCGGACATTCTTATGACGATATTTCCCTAACGACAGCCAATATGGATATAAAACTGACATGAATCGATAGAGGAACATGTGCCCTTTGAGATAAAACCAAGATGGCCAGGATTGGATAGGTTTTAGATTATTTATGCTCGAATACACGCAGTCTTCTTTGCGTGGGAACAGGACATGTGTACCACAGATAAGTCAGAATTACTCAAAAATTGGAGAAGGTTGAAAACACTGCGACATTCATGTGCATATATTTCATTACCCAAGGCAGATATGGATATAAAACGTAAATGAATCGATAGAGCAACACGTGCCCTTTGAGATAAAAGTAAGATTGCACTTTCATGTGCAAATATTTCATTAATCAGGGCAGATATGGATATAAAACTTACTTGAATCGATAGAGCAACACGTACCCTTTGAGATAAAAGCAAGATTGCAAGAATTGGATATGTTTTAGACTATTTATACTCGAATACACGGGGCCTTCTTTGCGCAGGAACAAGACCTGTGTACCACAGATAAGTCAGAATTACGCAAAAATAGCAGGCAGTTGCACATCAACTCGGACATTCTTATGACGATATTTCCCTAACGACGGCAAATATGGATATGAAACTGACATGAATCGATAGAGCAACACGTGCCCTTTGGGATAAAAGCAAGATTGCAAGAATTAGATAAGTTTTAGCCATTTTTTACTCGAATACACGGGGCCTTCTTTGCGTGGGAACAGGACATGTGTACCACAGATAAGTCAGAATTACTCAAAAATTGGAGAAGGTTGAAAACACTGCGACATTCATGTGCATATATTTCATTACCCAAGGCAGATATGGATATAAAACGTAAATGAATCGATAGAGCAACACGTGCCCTTTGAGATAAAAGTAAGATTGCACTTTCATGTGCAAATATTTCATTAATCAGGGCAGATATGGATATAAAACTTACTTGAATCGATAGAGCAACACGTACCCTTTGAGATAAAAGCAAGATTGCAAGAATTGGATATGTTTTAGACTATTTATACTCGAATACACGGGGCCTTCTTTGCGCAGGAACAAGACCTGTGTACCACAGATAAGTCAGAATTACGCAAAAATAGCAGGCAGTTGCACATCAACTCGGACATTCTTATGACGATATTTCCCTAACGACGGCAAATATGGATATGAAACTGACATGAATCGATAGAGCAACACGTGCCCTTTGGGATAAAAGCAAGATTGCAAGAATTAGATAAGTTTTAGCCATTTTTTACTCGAATACACGGGGCCTTCTTTGTGCGGGAACAGGACCTGTGTACCACAGATAAGTGAGAATTACGCAAAAATAGCAGGCAGTTGCGCACATCAACTCGGACATTCTTATGACGATATTTCCCTAACGACGGCAAATATGGATATGAAACTTACATGAATTGATAGAGGAACATGTGCCCTTTGGGATAAAAGCAAGATTGCAAGAATTAGATAAGTTTTAGACAATCTTTATACTCGAATACACGGAGCCTTCTTTGTGCAGGAACAGGACCTGTGTACCACAGATAAGTGAGAATTACGCAAAAATAGCAGGCAGTTGCACATCAACTCGGACATTCTTATGACGATATTTCCCTAACGACAGCCAACATGGATATGAAACTGACATGAATCGATAGAGGAACATGTGCCCTTTGAGATAAAACCAAGATGGCCAGGATTGGATAGGTTTTAGATTATTTATGCTCGAATACACGCAGTCTTCTTTGCGTGGGAACAGGACATGTGTACCACAGATAAGTCAGAATTACTAAAAAATTGGAGAAGGTTGAAAACACTGCGACATTCATGTGCATATATTTCATTACCCAAGGCAGATATGGATATAAAACGTAAATGAATCGATAGAGCAACACGTGCCCTTTGAGATAAAAGTAAGATTGCACTTTCATGTGCAAATATTTCATTAATCAGGGCAGATATGGATATAAAACTTACTTGCATCGATAGAGCAACACGTACCCTTTGAGATAAAAGCAAGATTGCAAGAATTGGGTATGTTTTAGACTATTTATACTCGAATTCACGGGGCCTTCTTTGCGCAGGAACAAGACCTGTGTACCACAGATAAGTCAGAATTACGCAAAAATAGCAGGCAGTTGCACATCAACTCGGACATTCTTATGACGATATTTCCCTAACGACGGCAAATATGGATATGAAACTGACATGAATCGATAGAGCAACACGTGCCCTTTGGGATAAAAGCAAGATTGCAAGAATTAGATAAGTTTTAGCCATTTTTTACTCGAATACACGGGGCCTTCTTTGTGCGGGAACAGGACCTGTGTACCACAGATAAGTGAGAATTACGCAAAAATAGCAGGCAGTTGCACATCAACTCGGACATTCTTATGACGATATTTCCCTAACGACGGCAAATATGGATATGAAACTTACATGAAGTGATAGAGGAACATGTGCCCTTTGGGATAAAAGCAAGATGGCCAGGATTGGATAGGTTTTAGATTATTTATGCTCGAATACACGCAGTCTTCTTTGCGTGGGAACAGGACATGTGTACCACAGATAAGTCAGAATTACTCAAAAATTGGAGAAGGTTGAAAACACTGCGACATTCATGTGCATATATTTCATTACCCAAGGCAGATATGGATATAAAACGTAGATGAATCGATAGAGCAACACGTGTCCTTTGCGATAAAAGTAAGATTGCACTTTCATGTGCAAATATTTCATTAATCAGGGCAGATATGGATATAAAACTTACATGAATTGATAGAGTAACACGTGCCCTTTGCGATAAAAGCAAGATTGCAAGAATTAGATAAGTTTTAGACAATCTTTACTCGAATACACGGAGCCTTCTTTGTGCGGGAACAGGACCTGTGTACCACAGATAAGTGAGAATTACGCAAAAATAGCAGGCAGTTGCACATCAACTCGGACATTCTTATGACGATATTTCCCTAACGACAGCCAACATGGATATGAAACTGACATGAATCGATAGAGGAACATGTGCCCTTTGAGATAAAACCAAGATGGCCAGGATTGGATAGGTTTTAGATTATTTATGCTCGAATACACGCAGTCTTCTTTGCGTGGGAACAGGACATGTGTACCACAGATAAGTCAGAATTACTCAAAAATTGGAGAAGGTTGAAAACACTGCGACATTCATGTGCATATATTTCATTACCCAAGGCAGATATGGATATAAAACGTAAATGAATCGATAGAGCAACACGTGCCCTTTGAGATAAAAGTAAGATTGCACTTTCATGTGCAAATATTTCATTAATCAGGGCAGATATGGATATAAAACTTACTTGCATCGATAGAGCAACACGTACCCTTTGAGATAAAAGCAAGATTGCAAGAATTGGATATGTTTTAGACTATTTATACTCGAATTCACGGGGCCTTCTTTGCGCAGGAACAAGACCTGTGTACCACAGATAAGTCAGAATTACGCAAAAATAGCAGGCAGTTGCACATCAACTCGGACATTCTTATGACGATATTTCCCTAACGACGGCAAATATGGATATGAAACTTACATGAATCGATAGAGCAACACGTGCCCTTTGAGATAAAACCAAGATGGCCAGGATTGGATAGGTTTTAGACTATTTATGCTCGAATACACGCAGTCTTCTTTGCGTGGGAACAGGACATGTGTACCACAGATAAGTCAGAATTACTCAAAAATTGGAGAAGGTTGAAAACACTGCGACATTCATGTGCATATATTTCATTACCCAAGGCAGATATGGATATAAAACGTAGATGAATCGATAGAGCAACACGTGCCCTTTGAGATAAAAGTAAGATTGCACTTTCATGTGCAAATATTTCATTAATCAGGGCAGATATGGATATAAAACTTACAAGAATTGATAGAGTAACACGTGCCCTTTGGGATAAAAGCAAGATTGCAAGAATTAGATAAGTTTTAGAAAATCTTTACTCGAATACACGGAGCCTTCTTTGTGCGGGAACAGGACCTGTGTACCACAGATAAGTGAGAATTACGCAAAAATAGCAGGCAGTTGCACATCAACTCGGACATTCTTATGACGATATTTCCCTAACGACAGCTAACATGGATATGAAACTGACATGAATCGATAGAGGAACATGTGCGCTTTGAGATAAAAACCAAGATGGCCAGGATTGGATAGGTTTTAGATTATTTATGCTTGAATACACGCAGTCTTCTTTGCGTGGGAACAGGACATGTGTACCACAGATAAGTCAGAATTACTCAAAAATTGGAGAAGGTTGAAAACACTGCGACATTCATGTGCATATATTTCATTACCCAAGGCAGATATGGATATAAAACGTAGATGAATCGATAGAGCAACACGTGCCCTTTGAGATAAAAGTAAGATTGCACTTTCATGTGCAAATATTTCATTAATCAGGGCAGATATGGATATAAAACTTACATGAATTGATAGAGTAACACGTGCCCCTTTGAGATAAAACCAAGATTGAAAGAATTGGATACGTTTTAGACCATTTATACTCGAATACATGGAGCCTTCTTTGTGCGGGAACAGGACCTGTGTACCACAGATAAGTCAGAATTACGCAAAAATAGCAGGCAGTTGCACATATACTCGGACATTCTTATGACGATATTTCCCTAACTACAGCAAATATCGATATGAATCTTACATGAATCTATAGAGGAACATGTGCCCTTTGAGATAAAGCCAAGATGGCCAGGATTGGATAGGTTTTAGATTATTTATGCTCGAATACACGCAGTCCTCTTTGCGTGGGAACAGGACATGTGTACCAAAGATAAATCAGAATTACGCAAAAATTGGAGAAGGTTGAAAACACTGCGACATTCATGTGCATATATTTCATTAACCAAGGCAGATATGGATATAAAACTTACTTGAATCGATAGAGCAACACGTGCCCTTTGAGATAAAAGCAAGATTGCAAGAATTGGATATGTTTTAGGACTATTTATACTCGAATACACGGAGCCTTCTTTGCGCAGGAACAAAACCTGTGTACCACAGATAAGTCAGAATTACGCAAAAATAGCAGGCAGTTGCACATCAACTCGGACATTCTTATGCCGATATTTCCCTAACGACAGCCAATATGGATATGAAACTGACATGAATCGATAGATGAACATGTGCCCTCTTGGATAAAACCAAGATGGGCAGAATTAAATAGGTTTTAGATTATTTATGCTCGAATACACGGAGTCTTCTTTGCGTGGGAACAGGACATGTGTACCACAGATAAGTGAGAATTACGCAAAAATAGCAGGCAGTTGCACATCAACTCGGACATTCTTATGACGATATTTCCCTAACAACGGCAAATATTGATATGAAACTTACATGAATCGATAGAGCAACACGTGCCCTTTGGGATAAAAGCAAGATTGCAAGAATTAAATAAGTTTTAGACCATTTTTACTCGAATACACGGAGCCTTTTTTGTGCGGGAATAGGACCTGTGTACCACAGATAAGTCAGAATTACGCAAAAATAGCAGGCAGTTGCACATCAACTCGGACATTCTTATGACGATATTTCCCTAACGACAGCAAATATGGATAAGAAACTTACATGAATCGATAGAGGAACATGTGCCCTTTGCGATGAAGCCAACATGGCCAGAATTGGATAGGTTTTAGATTATTTATGGTCGAATAACGGAGTCTTCTTTCCGTGGGAACAGGACATGTGTACCACAGATAAGTCAGCATTACGCAAAAATTGGAGAAGGTTGAAAACACTGCGACATTCATGTGAATATATTTCATTAACCAAGGCAGATATGGATATAAAACTTACATGAATCGATAGAGTAACACGTGCCCTTTGAGATAAAACCAAGATTGAGAGAATTGGATATGTTTTAGACCATTTATACTCGAATACACGGAGCCTTCTTTGTGCGGGAACAGGACCTGTGTACCACAGATAAGTGAGAATTACGCAAAAATAGCAGGCAGTTGCACATCAACTCGGACATTCTGATGACGATATTTCCCTAACGACGGCAAATATCGATACGAAACTTACATAAATCGATAGAGGAACATGTGCCCTTTGAGATAAAGCCAAGATGGCCAGAATTGGATAGGTTTTAGATTATTTATGCTCGAATACACGGAGTCTTCTTTGCGTGGGAACAGGATATGTGTACCACAGATAAGTCTTAATTACGCAAAAATTTGAGAAGGTTGAAAACACTGCGACATTAATGTGCATATATTTCATTACCCAAGGCAGATATGGATATAAAACGTAGATGAATGGATAGAGCAACACGTGCCCTTTGAGATAAAAGTAAGATTGCACTTTCATGTGCAAATATTTCATTAATCAGGGCAGATATGGATATAAAACTTACATGAATTGATAGAGTAACACGTGCCCTTTGCGATAAAAGCAAGATTGCAAGAATTAGATAAGTTTTAGACAATCTTTACTCGAATACACGGAGCCTTCTTTGTGCGGGAACAGGACCTGTGTACCACAGATAAGTCAGAATTACGCAAAAATAGCAGGCAGTTGCACATCAACTCGGACATTCTTATGACGATATTTCCCTAACGACAGCCAACATGGATATGAAACTGACATGAATCGATAGAGGAACATGTGCCCTTTGAGATAAAACCAAGATGGCCAGGATTGGATAGGTTTTAGATTATTTATGCTCGAATACACGCAGTCTTCTTTGCGTGGGAACAGGACATGTGTACCACAGATAAGTCAGAATTACTCAAAAATTGGAGAAGGTTGAAAACACTGCGACATTCATGTGCATATATTTCATTACCCAAGGCAGATATGGATATAAAACGTAGATGAATCGATAGAGCAACACGTGCCCTTTGAGATAAAAGTAAGATTGCACTTTCATGTGCAAATATTTCATTAATCAGGGCAGATATGGATATAAAACTTACATGAATTGATAGAGTAACACGTGCCCTTTGCGATAAAACCAAGATTGAAAGAATTGGATACGTTTTAGACCATTTATACTCGAATACATGGAGCCTTCTTTGTGCGGGAACAGGACCTGTGTACCACAGATAAGTCAGAATTACGCAAAAATAGCAGGCAGTTGCACATATACTCGGACATTCTTATGACGATATTTCCCTAACTACAGCAAATATCGATATGAATCTTACATGAATCTATAGAGGAACATGTGCCCTTTGAGATAAAGCCAAGATGGCCAGGATTGGATAGGTTTTAGATTATTTATGCTCGAATACACGCAGTCCTCTTTGCGTGGGAACAGGACATGTGTACCAAAGATAAATCAGAATTACGCAAAAATTGGAGAAGGTTGAAAACACTGCGACATTCATGTGCATATATTTCATTAACCAAGGCAGATATGGATATAAAACTTACTTGAATCGATAGAGCAACACGTGCCCTTTGAGATAAAAGCAAGATTGCAAGAATTGGATATGTTTTAGACTATTTATACTCGAATACACGGAGCCTTCTTTGCGCAGGAACAAAACCTGTGTACCACAGATAAGTCAGAATTACGCAAAAATAGCAGGCAGTTGCACATCAACTCGGACATTCTTATGCCGATATTTCCCTAACGACAGCCAATATGGATATGAAACTGACATGAATCGATAGATGAACATGTGCCCTCTTGGATAAAACCAAGATGGGCAGAATTAAATAGGTTTTAGATTATTTATGCTCGAATACACGGAGTCTTCTTTGCGTGGGAACAGGACATGTGTACCACAGATAAGTGAGAATTACGCAAAAATAGCAGGCAGTTGCACATCAACTCGGACATTCTTATGACGATATTTCCCTAACAACGGCAAATATTGATATGAAACTTACATGAATCGATAGAGCAACACGTGCCCTTTGGGATAAAAGCAAGATTGCAAGAATTAAATAAGTTTTAGACCATTTTTACTCGAATACACGGAGCCTTTTTTGTGCGGGAATAGGACCTGTGTACCACAGATAAGTCAGAATTACGCAAAAATAGCAGGCAGTTGCACATCAACTCGGACATTCTTATGACGATATTTCCCTAACGACAGCAAATATGGATAAGAAACTTACATGAATCGATAGAGGAACATGTGCCCTTTGCGATGAAGCCAACATGGCCAGAATTGGATAGGTTTTAGATTATTTATGGTCGAATAACGGAGTCTTCTTTCCGTGGGAACAGGACATGTGTACCACAGATAAGTCAGCATTACGCAAAAATTGGAGAAGGTTGAAAACACTGCGACATTCATGTGAATATATTTCATTAACCAAGGCAGATATGGATATAAAACTTACATGAATCGATAGAGTAACACGTGCCCTTTGAGATAAAACCAAGATTGAGAGAATTGGATATGTTTTAGACCATTTATACTCGAATACACGGAGCCTTCTTTGTGCGGGAACAGGACCTGTGTACCACAGATAAGTGAGAATTACGCAAAAATAGCAGGCAGTTGCACATCAACTCGGACATTCTGATGACGATATTTCCCTAACGACGGCAAATATCGATACGAAACTTACATAAATCGATAGAGGAACATGTGCCCTTTGAGATAAAGCCAAGATGGCCAGAATTGGATAGGTTTTAGATTATTTATGCTCGAATACACGGAGTCTTCTTTGCGTGGGAACAGGATATGTGTACCACAGATAAGTCTTAATTACGCAAAAATTTGAGAAGGTTGAAAACACTGCGACATTAATGTGCATATATTTCATTACCCAAGGCAGATATGGATATAAAACGTAGATGAATGGATAGAGCAACACGTGCCCTTTGAGATAAAAGTAAGATTGCACTTTCATGTGCAAATATTTCATTAATCAGGGCAGATATGGATATAAAACTTACATGAATTGATAGAGTAACACGTGCCCTTTGCGATAAAAGCAAGATTGCAAGAATTAGATAAGTTTTAGACAATCTTTACTCGAATACACGGAGCCTTCTTTGTGCGGGAACAGGACCTGTGTACCACAGATAAGTCAGAATTACGCAAAAATAGCAGGCAGTTGCACATCAACTCGGACATTCTTATGACGATATTTCCCTAACGACAGCCAACATGGATATGAAACTGACATGAATCGATAGAGGAACATGTGCCCTTTGAGATAAAACCAAGATGGCCAGGATTGGATAGGTTTTAGATTATTTATGCTCGAATACACGCAGTCTTCTTTGCGTGGGAACAGGACATGTGTACCACAGATAAGTCAGAATTACTCAAAAATTGGAGAAGGTTGAAAACACTGCGACATTCATGTGCATATATTTCATTACCCAAGGCAGATATGGATATAAAACGTAGATGAATCGATAGAGCAACACGTGCCCTTTGAGATAAAAGTAAGATTGCACTTTCATGTGCAAATATTTCATTAATCAGGGCAGATATGGATATAAAACTTACATGAATTGATAGAGTAACACGTGCCCTTTGCGATAAAACCAAGATTGAAAGAATTGGATACGTTTTAGACCATTTATACTCGAATACATGGAGCCTTCTTTGTGCGGGAACAGGACCTGTGTACCACAGATAAGTCAGAATTACGCAAAAATAGCAGGCAGTTGCACATATACTCGGACATTCTTATGACGATATTTCCCTAACTACAGCAAATATCGATATGAATCTTACATGAATCTATAGAGGAACATGTGCCCTTTGAGATAAAGCCAAGATGGCCAGGATTGGATAGGTTTTAGATTATTTATGCTCGAATACACGCAGTCCTCTTTGCGTGGGAACAGGACATGTGTACCAAAGATAAATCAGAATTACGCAAAAATTGGAGAAGGTTGAAAACACTGCGACATTCATGTGCATATATTTCATTAACCAAGGCAGATATGGATATAAAACTTACTTGAATCGATAGAGCAACACGTGCCCTTTGAGATAAAAGCAAGATTGCAAGAATTGGATATGTTTTAGACTATTTATACTCGAATACACGGAGTCTTCTTTGTGCGGGAACAGGACCCGTGTACCACAGATAAGTCAGAATTACGCAAAAATAGCAGGCAGTTGCACATCAACTCGGACATTCTTATGACAATATTTCCCCAACCACAGCCAATATGGATATGTAACTGACATGAATCGATAGATGAACATGTGCCCTCTTGGATAAAACAAAGATGGCCAGAATTAGATAGGTTTTAGACCATCTTTACTCGAATACACGGAGCCTTCTTTGTGCGTGAACAGGACCTGTGTACCACAGATAAGTCAGAATTACGCAAAAATAGCAGGCAGTTGCACATCAACTCGGACATTCTGATGACGATATTTCCCTAACGACAGCCAATATGGATATGAAACTGACATGAATCGATAGAGGAACATGTGCCCTTTTGGATAAAACCAAGATGGCCAGAATTAGATAGGTTTTAGATTATTTATGGTCGAATACACGCAGTCCTCTTTGCGTGGGAACAGGACATGTGTACCAAAGATAAATCAGAATTACGCAAAAATTGGAGAAGGTTGAAAACACTGCGACATTCATGTGCATATATTTCATTAACCAAGGCAGATATGGATATAAAACTTACTTGAATCGATAGAGCAACACGTGCCCTTTGAGATAAAAGCAAGATTGCAAGAATTGGATATGTTTTAGACTATTTATACTCGAATACACGGAGCCTTCTTTGCGCAGGAACAAAACCTGTGTACCACAGATAAGTCAGAATTACGCAAAAATAGCAGGCAGTTGCACATCAACTCGGACATTCTTATGCCGATATTTCCCTAACGACAGCCAATATGGATATGAAACTGACATGAATCGATAGATGAACATGTGCCCTCTTGGATAAAACCAAGATGGGCAGAATTAAATAGGTTTTAGATTATTTATGCTCGAATACACGGAGTCTTCTTTGCGTGGGAACAGGACATGTGTACCACAGATAAGTGAGAATTACGCAAAAATAGCAGGCAGTTGCACATCAACTCGGACATTCTTATGACGATATTTCCCTAACAACGGCAAATATTGATATGAAACTTACATGAATCGATAGAGCAACACGTGCCCTTTGGGATAAAAGCAAGATTGCAAGAATTAAATAAGTTTTAGACCATTTTTACTCGAATACACGGAGCCTTTTTTGTGCGGGAACAGGACCTGTGTACCACAGATAAGTCAGAATTACGCAAAAATAGCAGGCAGTTGCACATCAACTCGGACATTCTTATGACGATATTTCCCTAACGACAGCAAATATGGATAAGAAACTTACATGAATCGATAGAGGAACATGTGCCCTTTGCGATGAAGCCAACATGGCCAGAATTGGATAGGTTTTAGATTATTTATGGTCGAATAACGGAGTCTTCTTTCCGTGGGAACAGGACATGTGTACCACAGATAAGTCAGCATTACGCAAAAATTGGAGAAGGTTGAAAACACTGCGACATTCATGTGAATATATTTCATTAACCAAGGCAGATATGGATATAAAACTTACATGAATCGATAGAGTAACACGTGCCCTTTGAGATAAAACCAAGATTGAGAGAATTGGATATGTTTTAGACCATTTATACTCGAATACACGGAGCCTTCTTTGTGCGGGAACAGGACCTGTGTACCACAGATAAGTGAGAATTACGCAAAAATAGCAGGCAGTTGCACATCAACTCGGACATTCTGATGACGATATTTCCCTAACGACGGCAAATATCGATACGAAACTTACATAAATCGATAGAGGAACATGTGCCCTTTGAGATAAAGCCAAGATGGCCAGAATTGGATAGGTTTTAGATTATTTATGCTCGAATACACGGAGTCTTCTTTGCGTGGGAACAGGATATGTGTACCACAGATAAGTCTTAATTACGCAAAAATTTGAGAAGGTTGAAAACACTGCGACATTAATGTGCATATATTTCATTACCCAAGGCAGATATGGATATAAAACGTAGATGAATGGATAGAGCAACACGTGCCCTTTGAGATAAAAGTAAGATTGCACTTTCATGTGCAAATATTTCATTAATCAGGGCAGATATGGATATAAAACTTACATGAATTGATAGAGTAACACGTGCCCTTTGCGATAAAAGCAAGATTGCAAGAATTAGATAAGTTTTAGACAATCTTTACTCGAATACAAGGAACCTTCTTTGTGCGGGAACAGGACCTGTGTACCACAGATAAGTCAGAATTACGCAAAAATAGCAGGCAGTTGCACATCAACTCGGACATTCTTATGACGATATTTCCCTAACGACAGCCAACATGGATATGAAACTGACATGAATCGATAGAGGAACATGTGCCCTTTGAGATAAAACCAAGATGGCCAGGATTGGATAGGTTTTAGATTATTTATGCTCGAATACACGCAGTCTTCTTTGCGTGGGAACAGGACATGTGTACCACAGATAAGTCAGAATTACTCAAAAATTGGAGAAGGTTGAAAACACTGCGACATTCATGTGCATATATTTCATTACCCAAGGCAGATATGGATATAAAACGTAGATGAATCGATAGAGCAACACGTGCCCTTTGAGATAAAAGTAAGATTGCACTTTCATGTGCAAATATTTCATTAATCAGGGCAGATATGAATATAAAACTTACATGAATTGATAGAGTAACACGTGCCCTTTGCGATAAAACCAAGATTGAAAGAATTGGATACGTTTTAGACCATTTATACTCGAATACATGGAGCCTTCTTTGTGCGGGAACAGGACCTGTGTACCACAGATAAGTCAGAATTACGCAAAAATAGCAGGCAGTTGCACATCAACTCGGACATTCTTATGACGATATTTCCCTAACTACAGCCAATATGGATATGAAACTGACATGAATCGATAGAGGAACATGTGCCCTTTGAGATAAAACCAAGATGGCCAGGATTGGATAGGTTTTAGATTATTTATGCTCGAATACACGGAGTCTTCTTTGCGTGGGAACAGGATATGTGTAAAACAGATAAGTCAGAATTACGCAAAAAATTGAGAAGGTTGAAAACACTGCGACATTCATGTGCAGATATTTCATTAACAAAGGCAGATATGGATATAAAACTTACATGAATCTATAGAGTAACACGTGCCCTTTGAGATAAAAACAAGATTGAAAGAATTGGATACGTTTTAGACCATTTATACTGGAATACACGGAGTCTTCTTTGTGCGGGAACAGGACCTGTGTACCACAGATAAATCAGAATTACGCAAAAATAGCAGGCAGTTGCACATCAACTCGGACATTCTTATGACGATATTTCCCTAACGACAGCCAATATGGATATGTAACTGACATGAATCGATAGAGGAACATGTGCCCTTTGGGATAAAACAAAGATGGCCAGAATTAGATAGGTTTTAGACCATCTTTACTCGAATACACGGAGCCTTCTTTGTGCGTGAACAGGACCTTTGTACCACAGATAAGTCAGAATTACGCAAAAATAGCAGGCAGTTGCACATCAACTCGGACATTCTGATGACGATATTTCCCTAACGACAGCCAATATGGATATGAAACTGACATGAATCGATAGAGGAACATGTGCCCTTTTGGATAAAACCAAGATGGCCAGAATTAGATAGGTTTTAGATTATTTATGGTCGAATACACGCAGTCCTCTTTGCGTGGGAACAGGACAAAGATAAATCAGAATTACGCAAAAATTGGAGAAGGTTAAAAACACTTCGACATCCATGTGCATATATTTCATTAACCAAGGCAGATATGGATATAAAACTTACTTGAATCGATAGAGCAACACGTGCCCTTTGAGATAAAAGCAAGATTGCAAGAATTGGATATGTTTTAGACTATTTATACTCGAATACACGGAGCCTTCTTTGCGCAGGAACAAAACCTGTGTACCACAGATAAGTCAGAATTACGCAAAAATAGCAGGCAGTTGCACATCAACTCGGACATTCTTATGACGATATTTCCCTAACGACAGCAAATATGGATAAGAAACTTACATGAATCGATAGAGGAACATGTGCCCTTTGCCTTGAAGCCAACATGGCCAGAATTGGATAGGTTTTAGATTATTTATGGTCGAATAACGGAGTCTTCTTTCCGTGGGAACAGGACATGTGTACCACAGATAAGTCAGCATTACGCAAAAATTGGAGAAGGTTGAAAACATTGCGACATTCATGTGAATATATTTCATTAACCAAGGCAGATATGGATATAAAACTTACATGAATCGATAGAGTAACACGTGCCCTTTGAGATAAAACCAAGATTGAGAGAATTGGATATGTTTTAGACCATTTATACTCGAATACACGGAGCCTTCTTTGTGCGGAAACAGGACCTGTGTACCACAGATAAGTGAGAATTACGCAAAAATAGCAAGCAGTTGCACATCAACTCGGACATTCTGATGACGATATTTCCCTAACGACGGCAAATATCGATACGAAACTGACATGAATCGATAGAGGAACATGTGCCCTTCGGGATAAAACCAAGATGGCCAGAATTAAATAGGTTTTAGATTATTCATGCTCGAATAGACGGAGTCTTCTTTGCGTGGGAACAGGACATGTGTATCACAGATAAGTGAGAATTACGCAAAAATAGCAGGCAGTTGCACATCAACTCGGACATTCTTATGACGATATTTCCCTAACGACGGCAAATATGGATATGAAACTTACATGAATTGATAGAGCAACACGTGCCCTTTGGGATAAAAGCAAGATTGCAAGAATTAGATAAGTTTTAGACAATCTTTACTCGAATACACGGAGCCTTCTTTGTGCGGGAACAGGACCTGTGTACCACAGATAAGTGAGAAGTACGCAAAAATAGCAGGCAGTTGCACATCAACTCGGACATTCTTATGACGATATTTCCCTAACGACGGCAAATATGGATATGAAACTTACATGAATTGATAGAGCAACACGTGCCCTTTGGGATAAAAGCAAGATTGCAAGAATTAGATAAGTTTTAGACAATCTTTACTCGAATACACGGAGCCTTCTTTGTGCGGGAACAGGACCTGTGTACCACAGATAAGTGAGAAGTACGCAAAAATAGCAGGCAGTTGCACATCAACTCGGACATTCTTATGACGATATTTCCCTAACGACAGCCAATATGGATATAAAACTGACATGAATCGATAGAGGAACATGTGCCCTTTGAGATAAAACCAAGATGGCCAGGATTGGATAGGTTTTAGATTATTTATGCTCGAATACACGGAGTCTTCTTTGCGTGGGAACAGGACATGTGTACCACAGATAAGTCAGAATTACTCAAAAATTGGAGAAGGTTGAAAACACTGCGACATTCATGTGCATATATTTCATTACCCAAGGCAGATATGGATATAAAACGTAAATGAATCGATAGAGCAACACGTGCCCTTTGAGATAAAAGTAAGATTGCACTTTCATGTGCAAATATTTCATTAATCAGGGCAGATATGGATATAAAACTTACTTGAATCGATAGAGCAACACGTACCCTTTGAGATAAAAGCAAGATTGCAAGAATTGGATATGTTTTAGACTATTTATACTCGAATACACGGGGCCTTCTTTGCGCAGGAACAAGACCTGTGTACCACAGATAAGTCAGAATTACGCAAAAATAGCAGGCAGTTGCACATCAACTCGGACATTCTTATGACGATATTTCCCTAACGACGGCAAATATGGATATGAAACTGACATGAATCGATAGAGCAACACGTGCCCTTTGGGATAAAAGCAAGATTGCAAGAATTAGATAAGTTTTAGCCATTTTTTACTCGAATACACGGGGCCTTCTTTGTGCGGGAACAGGACCTGTGTACCACAGATAAGTGAGAATTACGCAAAAATAGCAGGCAGTTGCACATCAACTCGGACATTCTTATGACGATATTTCCCTAACGACGGCAAATATGGATATGAAACTTACATGAATTGATAGAGGAACATGTGCCCTTTGGGATAAAAGCAAGATTGCAAGAATTAGATAAGTTTTAGACAATCTTTATACTCGAATACACGGAGCCTTCTTTGTGCGGGAACAGGACCTGTGTACCACAGATAAGTCAGAATTACGCAAAAATAGCAGGCAGTTGCACATCAACTCGGACATTCTTATGACGATATTTCCCTAACGACAGCCAATATGGATATGAAACTGACATGAATCGATAGAGGAACATGTGCCCTTTGAGATAAAACCAAGATGGCCAGGATTGGATAGGTTTTAGATTATTTATGCTCGAATACACGCAGTCTTCTTTGCGTGGGAACAGGACATGTGTACCACAGATAAGTCAGAATTACTCAAAAATTGGAGAAGGTTGAAAACACTGCGACATTCATGTGCATATATTTCATTACCCAAGGCAGATATGGATATAAAACGTAGATGAATCGATAGAGCAACACGTGTCCTTTGCGATAAAAGTAAGATTGCACTTTCATGTGCAAATATTTCATTAATCAGGGCAGATATGGATATAAAACTTACATGAATTGATAGAGTAACACGTGCCCTTTGCGATAAAAGCAAGATTGCAAGAATTAGATAAGTTTTAGACAATCTTTACTCGAATACACGGAGCCTTCTTTGTGCGGGAACAGGACCTGTGTACCACAGATAAGTCAGAATTACGCAAAAATAGCAGGCAGTTGCACATCAACTCGGACATTCTTATGACGATATTTCCCTAACGACAGCCAACATGGATATGAAACTGACATGAATCGATAGAGGAACATGTGCCCTTTGAGATAAAACCAAGATGGCCAGGATTGGATAGGTTTTAGATTATTTATGCTCGAATACACGCAGTCTTCTTTGCGTGGGAACAGGACATGTGTACCACAGATAAGTCAGAATTACTCAAAAATTGGAGAAGGTTGAAAACACTGCGACATTCATGTGCATATATTTCATTACCCAAGGCAGATATGGATATAAAACGTAAATGAATCGATAGAGCAACACGTGCCCTTTGAGATAAAAGTAAGATTGCACTTTCATGTGCAAATATTTCATTAATCAGGGCAGATATGGATATAAAACTTACTTGCATCGATAGAGCAACACGTACCCTTTGAGATAAAAGCAAGATTGCAAGAATTGGATATGTTTTAGACTATTTATACTCGAATTCACGGGGCCTTCTTTGCGCAGGAACAAGACCTGTGTACCACAGATAAGTCAGAATTACGCAAAAATAGCAGGCAGTTGCACATCAACTCGGACATTCTTATGACGATATTTCCCTAACGACGGCAAATATGGATATGAAACTTACATGAATCGATAGAGCAACACGTGCCCTTTGGGATAAAAGCAAGATTGCAAGAATTAGATAAGTTTTAGCCATTTTTTACTCGAATACACGGGGCCTTCTTTGTGCGGGAACAGGACCTGTGTACCACAGATAAGTGAGAATTACGCAAAAATAGCAGGCAGTTGCACATCAACTCGGACATTCTTATGACGATATTTCCCTAACGACGGCAAATATGGATATGAAACTTACATGAATTGATAGAGGAACATGTGCCCTTTGGGATAAAAGCAAGATTGCAAGAATTAGATAAGTTTTAGACAATCTTTATACTCGAATACACGGAGCCTTCTTTGTGCGGGAACAGGACCTGTGTACCACAGATAAGTGAGAATTACGCAAAAATAGCAGGCAGTTGCACATCAACTCGGACATTCTTATGACGATATTTCCCTAACGACAGCCAATATGGATATGAAACTGACATGAATCGATAGAGGAACATGTGCCCTTTGAGATAAAACCAAGATGGCCAGGATTGGATAGGTTTTAGATTATTTATGCTCGAATACACGCAGTCTTCTTTGCGTGGGAACAGGACATGTGTACCACAGATAAGTCAGAATTACTCAAAAATTGGAGAAGGTTGAAAACACTGCGACATTCATGTGCATATATTTCATTACCCAAGGCAGATATGGATATAAAACGTAGATGAATCGATAGAGCAACACGTGCCCTTTGAGATAAAAGTAAGATTGCACTTTCATGTGCAAATATTTCATTAATCAGGGCAGATATGGATATAAAACTTACAAGAATTGATAGAGTAACACGTGCCCTTTGGGATAAAAGCAAGATTGCAAGAATTAGATAAGTTTTAGAAAATCTTTACTCGAATACACGGAGCCTTCTTTGTGCGGGAACAGGACCTGTGTACCACAGATAAGTCAGAATTACGCAAAAATAGCAGGCAGTTGCACATCAACTCGGACATTCTTATGACGATATTTCCCTAACGACAGCTAACATGGATATGAAACTGACATGAATCGATAGAGGAACATGTGCGCTTTGAGATAAAACCAAGATGGCCAGGATTGGATAGGTTTTAGATTATTTATGCTTGAATACACGCAGTCTTCTTTGCGTGGGAACAGGACATGTGTACCACAGATAAGTCAGAATTACTCAAAAATTGGAGAAGGTTGAAAACACTGCGACATTCATGTGCATATATTTCATTACCCAAGGCAGATATGGATATAAAACGTAGATGAATCGATAGAGCAACACGTGCCCTTTGAGATAAAAGTAAGATTGCACTTTCATGTGCAAATATTTCATTAATCAGGGCAGATATGGATATAAAACTTACATGAATTGATAGAGTAACACGTGCCCTTTGCGATAAAACCAAGATTGAAAGAATTGGATACGTTTTAGACCATTTATACTCGAATACATGGAGCCTTCTTTGTGCGGGAACAGGACCTGTGTACCACAGATAAGTCAGAATTACGCAAAAATAGCAGGCAGTTGCACATATACTCGGACATTCTTATGACGATATTTCCCTAACTACAGCAAATATCGATATGAATCTTACATGAATCTATAGAGGAACATGTGCCCTTTGAGATAAAGCCAAGATGGCCAGGATTGGATAGGTTTTAGATTATTTATGCTCGAATACACGCAGTCCTCTTAGCGTGGGAACAGGACATGTGTACCAAAGATAAATCAGAATTACGCAAAAATTGGAGAAGGTTGAAAACACTGCGACATTCATGTGCATATATTTCATTAACCAAGGCAGATATGGATATAAAACTTACTTGAATCGATAGAGCAACACGTGCCCTTTGAGATAAAAGCAAGATTGCAAGAATTGGATATGTTTTAGACTATTTATACTCGAATACACGGAGTCTTCTTTGTGCGGGAACAGGACCCGTGTACCACAGATAAGTCAGAATTACGCAAAAATAGCAGGCAGTTGCACATCAACTCGGACATTCTTATGACAATATTTCCCCAACCACAGCCAATATGGATATGTAACTGACATGAATCGATAGAGGAACATGTGCCCTTTGGGATAAAACAAAGATGGCCAGAATTAGATAGGTTTTAGACCATCTTTACTCGAATACACGGAGCCTTCTTTGTGCGTGAACAGGACCTGTGTACCACAGATAAGTCAGAATTACGCAAAAATAGCAGGCAGTTGCACATCAACTCGGACATTCTGATGACGATATTTCCCTAACGACAGCCAATATGGATATGAAACTGACATGAATCGATAGAGGAACATGTGCCCTTTTGGATAAAACCAAGATGGCCAGAATTAGATAGGTTTTAGATTATTTATGGTCGAATACACGCAGTCCTCTTTGCGTGGGAACAGGACATGTGTACCAAAGATAAATCAGAATTACGCAAAAATTGGAGAAGGTTGAAAACACTGCGACATTCATGTGCATATATTTCATTAACCAAGGCAGATATGGATATAAAACTTACTTGAATCGATAGAGCAACACGTGCCCTTTGAGATAAAAGCAAGATTGCAAGAATTGGATATGTTTTAGACTATTTATACTCGAATACACGGAGCCTTCTTTGCGCAGGAACAAAACCTGTGTACCACAGATAAGTCAGAATTACGCAAAAATAGCAGGCAGTTGCACATCAACTCGGACATTCTTATGCCGATATTTCCCTAACGACAGCCAATATGGATATGAAACTGACATGAATCGATAGATGAACATGTGCCCTCTTGGATAAAACCAAGATGGGCAGAATTAAATAGGTTTTAGATTATTTATGCTCGAATACACGGAGTCTTCTTTGCGTGGGAACAGGACATGTGTACCACAGATAAGTGAGAATTACGCAAAAATAGCAGGCAGTTGCACATCAACTCGGACATTCTTATGACGATATTTCCCTAACAACGGCAAATATTGATATGAAACTTACATGAATCGATAGAGCAACACGTGCCCTTTGGGATAAAAGCAAGATTGCAAGAATTAAATAAGTTTTAGACCATTTTTACTCGAATACACGGAGCCTTTTTTGTGCGGGAACAGGACCTGTGTACCACAGATAAGTCAGAATTACGCAAAAATAGCAGGCAGTTGCACATCAACTCGGACATTCTTATGACGATATTTCCCTAACGACAGCAAATATGGATAAGAAACTTACATGAATCGATAGAGGAACATGTGCCCTTTGCGATGAAGCCAACATGGCCAGAATTGGATAGGTTTTAGATTATTTATGGTCGAATAACGGAGTCTTCTTTCCGTGGGAACAGGACATGTGTACCACAGATAAGTCAGCATTACGCAAAAATTGGAGAAGGTTGAAAACACTGCGACATTCATGTGAATATATTTCATTAACCAAGGCAGATATGGATATAAAACTTACATGAATCGATAGAGTAACACGTGCCCTTTGAGATAAAACCAAGATTGAGAGAATTGGATATGTTTTAGACCATTTATACTCGAATACACGGAGCCTTCTTTGTGCGGGAACAGGACCTGTGTACCACAGATAAGTCAGAATTACGCAAAAATAGCAGGCAGTTGCACATCAACTCGGACATTCTGATGACGATATTTCCCTAACGACGGCAAATATCGATACGAAACTTACATAAATCGATAGAGGAACATGTGCCCTTTGAGATAAAGCCAAGATGGCCAGAATTGGATAGGTTTTAGATTATTTATGCTCGAATACACGGAGTCTTCTTTGCGTGGGAACAGGATATGTGTACCACAGATAAGTCTTAATTACGCAAAAATTTGAGAAGGTTGAAAACACTGCGACATTAATGTGCATATATTTCATTACCCAAGGCAGATATGGATATAAAACGTAGATGAATGGATAGAGCAACACGTGCCCTTTGAGATAAAAGTAAGATTGCACTTTCATGTGCAAATATTTCATTAATCAGGGCAGATATGGATATAAAACTTACATGAATTGATAGAGTAACACGTGCCCTTTGCGATAAAAGCAAGATTGCAAGAATTAGATAAGTTTTAGACAATCTTTACTCGAATACACGGAGCCTTCTTTGTGCGGGAACAGGACCTGTGTACCACAGATAAGTCAGAATTACGCAAAAATAGCAGGCAGTTGCACATCAACTCGGACATTCTTATGACGATATTTCCCTAACGACAGCCAACATGGATATGAAACTGACATGAATCGATAGAGGAACATGTGCCCTTTGAGATAAAACCAAGATGGCCAGGATTGGATAGGTTTTAGATTATTTATGCTCGAATACACGCAGTCTTCTTTGCGTGGGAACAGGACATGTGTTCCACAGATAAGTCAGAATTACTCAAAAATTGGAGAAGGTTGAAAACACTGCGACATTCATGTGCATATATTTCATTACCCAAGGCAGATATGGATATAAAACGTAGATGAATCGATAGAGCAACACGTGCCCTTTGAGATAAAAGTAAGATTGCACTTTCATGTGCAAATATTTCATTAATCAGGGCAGATATGAATATAAAACTTACATGAATTGATAGAGTAACACGTGCCCTTTGCGATAAAACCAAGATTGAAAGAATTGGATACGTTTTAGACCATTTATACTCGAATACATGGAGCCTTCTTTGTGCGGGAACAGGACCTGTGTACCACAGATAAGTCAGAATTACGCAAAAATAGCAGGCAGTTGCACATCAACTCGGACATTCTTATGACGATATTTCCCTAACTACAGCCAATATGGATATGAAACTGACATGAATCGATAGAGGAACATGTGCCCTTTGAGATAAAACCAAGATGGCCAGGATTGGATAGGTTTTAGATTATTTATGCTCGAATACACGGAGTCTTCTTTGCGTGGGAACAGGATATGTGTAAAACAGATAAGTCAGAATTACGCAAAAAATTGAGAAGGTTGAAAACACTGCGACATTCATGTGCAGATATTTCATTAACAAAGGCAGATATGGATATAAAACTTACATGAATCTATAGAGTAACACGTGCCCTTTGAGATAAAAACAAGATTGAAAGAATTGGATACGTTTTAGACCATTTATACTGGAATACACGGAGTCTTCTTTGTGCGGGAACAGGACCTGTGTACCACAGATAAATCAGAATTACGCAAAAATAGCAGGCAGTTGCACATCAACTCGGACATTCTTATGACGATATTTCCCTAACGACAGCCAATATGGATATGTAACTGACATGAATCGATAGAGGAACATGTGCCCTTTGGGATAAAACAAAGATGGCCATAATTAGATAGGTTTTAGACCATCTTTACTCGAATACACGGAGCCTTCTTTGTGCGTGAACAGGACCTTTGTACCACAGATAAGTCAGAATTACGCAAAAATAGCAGGCAGTTGCACATCAACTCGGACATTCTGATGACGATATTTCCCTAACGACAGCCAATATGGATATGAAACTGACATGAATCGATAGAGGAACATGTGCCCTTTTGGATAAAACCAAGATGGCCAGATTTAGATAGGTTTTAGATTATTTATGGTCGAATACACGCAGTCCTCTTTGCGTGGGAACAGGACATGTGTACCAAAGATAAATCAGAATTACGCAAAAATTGGAGAAGGTTAAAAACACTGCGACATCCATGTGCATATATTTCATTAACCAAGGCAGATATGGATATAAAACTTACTTGAATCGATAGAGCAACACGTGCCCTTTGAGATAAAAGCAAGATTGCAAGAATTGGATATGTTTTAGACTATTTATACTCGAATACACGGAGCCTTCTTTGCGCAGGAACAAAACCTGTGTACCACAGATAAGTCAGAATTACGCAAAAATAGCAGGCAGTTGCACATCAACTCGGACATTCTTATGACGATATTTCCCTAACGACAGCAAATATGGATAAGAAACTTACATGAATCGATAGAGGAACATGTGCCCTTTGCGATGAAGCCAACATGGCCAGAATTGGATAGGTTTTAGATTATTTATGGTCGAATAACGGAGTCTTCTTTCCGTGGGAACAGGACATGTGTACCACAGATAAGTCAGCATTACGCAAAAATTGGAGAAGGTTGAAAACATTGCGACATTCATGTGAATATATTTCATTAACCAAGGCAGATATGGATATAAAACTTACATGAATCGATAGAGTAACACGTGCCCTTTGAGATAAAACCAAGATTGAGAGAATTGGATATGTTTTAGACCATTTATACTCGAATACACGGAGCCTTCTTTGTGCGGAAACAGGACCTGTGTACCACAGATAAGTGAGAATTACGCAAAAATAGCAAGCAGTTGCACATCAACTCGGACATTCTGATGACGATATTTCCCTAACGACGGCAAATATCGATACGAAACTTACATAAATCGATAGAGGAACATGTGCCCTTTGAGATAAAGCCAAGATGGCCAGAATTGGATAGGTTTTAGATTATTTATGCTCGAATACACGGAGTCTTCTTTGCGTGGGAACAGGATATGTGTACCACAGATAAGTCTTAATTACGCAACAATTTGAGAAGGTTGAAAACACTGCGACATTAATGTGCATATATTTCATTACCCAAGGCAGATATGGATATAAAACGTAGATGAATGGATAGAGCAACACGTGCCCTTTGAGATAAAAGTAAGATTGCACTTTCATGTGCAAATATTTCATTAATCAGGGCAGATATGGATATAAAACTTACATGAATTGATAGAGTAACACGTGCCCTTTGCGATAAAAGCAAGATTGCAAGAATTAGATAAGTTTTAGACAATCTTTACTCGAATACACGGAGTCTTCTTTGTGCGGGAACAGGACCTGTGTACCACAGATAAGTCAGAATTACGCAAAAATAGCAGGCAGTTGCACATCAACTCGGACATTCTTATGACGATATTTCCCTAACGACAGCCAACATGGATATGAAACTGACATGAATCGATAGAAGAACATGTGCCCTTTGAGATAAAACCAAGATGGCCAGGATTGGATAGGTTTTAGATTATTTATGCTCGAATACACGCAGTCTTCTTTGCGTGGGAACAGGACATGTGTACCACAGATAAGTCAGAATTACTCAAAAATTGGAGAAGGTTGAAAACACTGCGACATTCATGTGCATATATTTCATTACCCAAGGCAGATATGGATATAAAACGTAGATGAATCGATAGAGCAACACGTGCCCTTTGAGATAAAAGTAAGATTGCACTTTCATGTGCAAATATTTCATTAATCAGGGCAGATATGGATATAAAACTTACATGAATTGATAGAGTAACACGTGCCCTTTGCGATAAAACCAAGATTGAAAGAATTGGATACGTTTTAGACCATTTATACTCGAATACATGGAGCCTTCTTTGTGCGGGAACAGGACCTGTGTACCACAGATAAGTCAGAATTACGCAAAAATAGCAGGCAGTTGCACATATACTCGGACATTCTTATGACGATATTTCCCTAACTACAGCAAATATCGATATGAATCTTACATGAATCTATAGAGGAACATGTGCCCTTTGAGATAAAGCCAAGATGGCCAGGATTGGATAGGTTTTAGATTATTTATGCTCGAATACACGGAGTCTTCTTTGCGTGGGAACAGGATATGTGTAAAACAGATAAGTCAGAATTACGCAAAAAATTGAGAAGGTTGAAAACACTGCGACATTCATGTGCAGATATTTCATTAACAAAGGCAGATATGGATATAAAACTTACATGAATCGATAGAGTAACACGTGCCCTTTGAGATAAAAACAAGATTGAAAGAATTGGATACGTTTTAGACCATTTATACTGGAATACACGGAGTCTTCTTTGTGCGGGAACAGGACCTGTGTACCACAGATAAGTCAGAATTACGCAAAAATAGCAGGCAGTTGCACATCAACTCGGACATTCTTATGACGATATTTCCCTAACGACAGCCAATATGGATATGTAACTGACATGAATCGATAGAGGAACATGTGCCCTTTGGGATAAAACAAAGATGGCCAGAATTAGATAGGTTTTAGACCATCTTTACTCGAATACACGGAGCCTTCTTTGTGCGGGAACAGGACCTGTGTACCACAGATAAGTGAGAATTACGCAAAAATAGCAGGCAGTTGCACATCAACTCGGACATTCTGATGACGATATTTCCCTAACGACAGCCAATATGGATATGAAACTGACATGAATCGATAGAGGAACATGTGCCCTTTCGGATAAAACCAAGATGGCCAGAATTAGATAGGTTTTAGATTATTTATGGTCGAATACACGCAGTCCTCTTTGCGTGGGAACAGGACATGTGTACCAAAGATAAATCAGAATTACGCAAAAATTGGAGAAGGTTGAAAACACTGCGACATTCATGTGCATATATTTCATTAACCAAGGCAGATATGGATATAAAACTTACTTGAATCGATAGAGCAACACGTGCCCTTTGAGATAAAAGCAAGATTGCAAGAATTGGATACGTTTTAGACTATTTATACTCGAATACACGGAGCCTTCTTTGCGCAGGAACAAGACCTGTGTACCACAGATAAGTCAGAATTACGCAAAAATAGCAGGCAGTTGCACATCAACTCGGACATTCTTATGACGATATTTCTCTAACGACAGCCAATATGGATATGAAACTGACATGAATCGATAGATGAACATGTGCCCTCTTGGATAAAACCAAGATGGGCAGAATTAGATAGGTTTTAGATTATTTATGCTCGAATACACGGGGCCTTCTTTGCGTGGGAACAGGACATGTGTACCACAGATAAGTGAGAATTACGCAAAAATAGCAGGCAGTTGCACATCAACTCGGACATTCTTATGACGATATTTCCCTAACAACGGCAAATATTGATATGAAACTTACATGAATCGATAGAGCAACACGTGCCCTTTGGGATAAAAGCAAGATTGCAAGAATTAAATAAGTTTTAGACCATTTTTACTCGAATACACGGAGCCTTTTTTGTGCGGGAACAGGACCTGTGTACCATAGATAAGTCAGAATTACGCGAAAATAGCAGGCAGTTGCACATCAACTCGGACATTCTTATGACGATATTTCCCTAACGACAGCAAATATGGATAAGAAACTTACATGAATCGATAGAGGAACATGTGCCCTTTGAGATGAAGCCAACATAGCCAGAATTGGATAGGTTTTAGATTATTTATGGTCGAATAACGGAGTCTTCTTTCCGTGGGAACAGGACATGTGTACCACAGATAAGTCAGCATTACGCAAAAATTGGAGAAGGTTGAAAACACTGCGACATTCATGTGAATATATTTCATCAACCAAGGCAGATATGGATATAAAACTTACATGAATCGATAGAGTAACACGTGCCCTTTGAGATAAAACCAAGATTGAAAGATTTGGATATGTTTTAGACCATTTATACTCGAATACACGGAGCCTTCTTTGTGCGGGAACAGGACCTGTGTACCACAGATAAGTGAGAATTACGCAAAAATAGCAGGCAGTTGCACATCAACTCGGACATTCTGATGACGATATTTCCCTAACGACAGCAAATATCGATACGAAACTTACATAAATCGATAGAGGAACATGTGCCCTTTGAGATAAAAACAAGATTGAAAGAATTGGATACGTTTTAGACCATTTATACTGGAATACACGGAGTCTTCTTTGTGCGGGAACAGGACCTGTGTACCACAGATAAGTCAGAATTACGCAAAAATAGCAGGCAGTTGCACATCAACTCGGACATTCTTATGACGATATTTCCCTAACGACAGCCAATATGGATATGTAACTGACATGAATCGATAGAGGAACATGTGCCCTTTGGGATAAAACAAAGATGGCCAGAATTAGATAGGTTTTAGACCATCTTTACTCGAATACACGGAGCCTTCTTTGTGCGGGAACAGGACCTGTGTACCACAGATAAGTGAGAATTACGCAAAAATAGCAGGCAGTTGCACATCAACTCGGACATTCTGATGACGATATTTCCCTAACGACAGCCAATATGGATATGAAACTGACATGAATCGATAGAGGAACATGTGCCCTTTTGGATAAAATCAAGATGGCCAGAATTAGATAGGTTTTAGATTATTTATGGTCGAATACACGCAGTCCTCTTTGCGTGGGAACAGGACATGTGTACCAAAGATAAATCAGAATTACGCAAAAATTGGAGAAGGTTGAAAACACTGCGACATTCATGTGCATATATTTCATTAACCAAGGCAGATATGGATATAAAACTTACTTGAATCGATAGAGCAACACGTGCCCTTTGAGATAAAAGTAAGATTGCAAGAATTGGATACGTTTTAGACTATTTATACTCGAATACACGGAGCCTTCTTTGCGCAGGAACAAGACCTGTGTACCACAGATAAGTCAGAATTACGCAAAAATAGCAGGCAGTTGCACATCAACTCGGACATTCTTATGACGATATTTCTCTAACGACAGCCAATATGGATATGAAACTGACATGAATCGATAGATGAACATGTGCCCTCTTGGATAAAACCAAGATGGGCAGAATTAGATAGGTTTTAGATTATTTATGCTCGAATACACGGGGCCTTCTTTGCGTGGGAACAGGACATGTGTACCACAGATAAGTGAGAATTACGCAAAAATAGCAGGCAGTTGCACATCAACTCGGACATTCTTATGACGATATTTCCCTAACAACGGCAAATATTGATATGAAACTTACATGAATCGATAGAGCAACACGTGCCCTTTGGGATAAAAGCAAGATTGCAAGAATTAAATAAGTTTTAGACCATTTTTACTCGAATACACGGAGCCTTTTTTGTGCGGGAACAGGACCTGTGTACCATAGATAAGTCAGAATTACGCGAAAATAGCAGGCAGTTGCACATCAACTCGGACATTCTTATGACGATATTTCCCTAACGACAGCAAATATGGATAAGAAACTTACATGAATCGATAGAGGAACATGTGCCCTTTGAGATGAAGCCAACATAGCCAGAATTGGATAGGTTTTAGATTATTTATGGTCGAATAACGGAGTCTTCTTTCCGTGGGAACAGGACATGTGTACCACAGATAAGTCAGCATTACGCAAAAATTGGAGAAGGTTGAAAACACTGCGACATTCATGTGAATATATTTCATCAACCAAGGCAGATATGGATATAAAACTTACATGAATCGATAGAGTAACACGTGCCCTTTGAGATAAAACCAAGATTGAAAGATTTGGATATGTTTTAGACCATTTATACTCGAATACACGGAGCCTTCTTTGTGCGGGAACAGGACCTGTGTACCACAGATAAGTGAGAATTACGCAAAAATAGCAGGCAGTTGCACATCAACTCGGACATTCTTATGACGATATTTCCCTAACGACAGCCAATATGGATATGTAACTGACATGAATCGATAGAGGAACATGTGCCCTTTGGGATAAAACAAAGATGGCCAGAATTAGATAGGTTTTAGACCATCTTTACTCGAATACACGGAGCCTTCTTTGTGCGGGAACAGGACCTGTGTACCACAGATAAGTCAGAATTACGCAAAAATAGCAGGCAGTTGCACATCAACTCGGACATTCTGATGACGATATTTCCCTAACGACAGCCAATATGGATATGAAACTGACATGAATCGATAGAGGAACATGTGCCCTTTCGGATAAAACCAAGATGGCCAGAATTAGATAGGTTTTAGATTATTTATGGTCGAATACACGCAGTCCTCTTTGCGTGGGAACAGGACATGTGTACCAAAGATAAATCAGAATTACGCAAAAATTGGAGAAGGTTGAAAACACTGCGACATTCATGTGCATATATTTCATTAACCAAGGCAGATATGGATATAAAACTTACTTGAATCGATAGAGCAACACGTGCCCTTTGAGATAAAAGCAAGATTGCAAGAATTGGATATGTTTTAGACTATTTATACTCGAATACACGGAGCCTTCTTTGCGCAGGAACAAGACCTGTGTACCACAGATAAGTCAGAATTACGCAAAAATAGCAGGCAGTTGCACATCACCTCGGACATTCTTATGACGATATTTCCCTAACGACAGCCAATATGGATATGAAACTGACATGAATCGATAGGGGAACATGTGCCCTCTTGGATAAAACCAAGATGGGCAGAATTAGATAGGTTTTAGATTATTTATGCTCGAATACACGGAGTCTTCTTTGCGTGGGAACAGGACATGTGTACCACAGATAAGTGAGAATTACGCAAAAATAGCAGGCAGTTGCACATCAACTCGGACATTCTTATGACGATATTTCCCTAACAACGGCAAATATTGATATGAAACTTACATGAATCGATAGAGCAACACGTGCCCTTTGGGATAAAAGCAAGATTGCAAGAATTAAATAAGTTTTAGACCATTTTTACTCGAATACACGGGGCCTTTTTTGTGCGGGAACAGGACCTGTGTACCATAGATAAGTGAGAATTACGCGAAAATAGCAGGCAGTTGCACATCAACTCGGACATTCTGATGACGATATTTCCCTAACGACAGCAAATATCGATACGAAACTTACATAAATCGATAGAGGAACATGTGCCCTTTGAGATAAAAACAAGATTGAAAGAATTGGATACGTTTTAGACCATTTATACTCGAATACACGGAGTCTTCTTTGTGCGGGAACAGGACCTGTGTACCACGGATAAGTCAGAATTACGCAAAAATAGCAGGCAGTTGCACATCAACTCGGACATTCTTATGACGATATTTCCCTAACGACAGCCAATATGGATATGTAACTGACAAGAATCGATAGAGGAACATGTGCCCTTTGGGATAAAACAAAGATGGCCAGAATTAGATAGGTTTTAGACCATCTTTACTCGAATACACGGAGCCTTCTTTGTGCGGGAACAGGACCTGTGTACCACAGATAAGTCAGAATTACGCAAAAATAGCAGGCAGTTGCACATCAACTCGGACATTCTGATGACGATATTTCCCTAACGACAGCCAATATGGATATGAAACTGACATGAATCGATAGAGGAACATGTGCCCTTTCGGATAAAACCAAGATGGCCAGAATTAGATAGGTTTTAGATTATTTATGGTCGAATACACGCAGTCCTCTTTGCGTGGGAACAGGACATGTGTACCAAAGATAAATCAGAATTACGCAAAAATTGGAGAAGGTTGAAAACACTGCGACATTCATGTGCATATATTTCATTAACCAAGGCAGATATGGATATAAAACTTACTTGAATCGATAGAGCAACACGTGCCCTTTGAGATAAAAGCAAGATTGCAAGAATTGGATATGTTTTAGACTATTTATACTCGAATACACGGAGCCTTCTTTGCGCAGGAACAAGACCTGTGTACCACAGATAAGTCAGAATTACGCAAAAATAGCAGGCAGTTGCACATCAACTCGGACATTCTTATGACGATATTTCCCTAACGACAGCCAATATGGATATGAAACTGACATGAATCGATAGGGGAACATGTGCCCTCTTGGATAAAACCAAGATGGCCAGAATTAGATAGGTTTTAGATTATTTATGCTCGAATACACGGAGTCTTCTTTGCGTGGGAACAGGACATGTGTACCACAGATAAGTGAGAATTACGCAAAAATAGCAGGCAGTTGCACATCAACTCGGACATTCTTATGACGATATTTCCCTAACAACGGCAAATATTGATATGAAACTTACATGAATCGATAGAGCAACACGTGCCCTTTGGGATAAAAGCAAGATTGCAAGAATTAAATAAGTTTTAGACCATTTTTACTCGAATACACGGGGCCTTTTTGTGCGGGAACAGGACCTGTGTACCATAGATAAGTGAGAATTACGCGAAAATAGCAGGCAGTTGCACATCAACTCGGACATTCTGATGACGATATTTCCCTAACGACAGCAAATATCGATACGAAACTTACATAAATCGATAGAGGAACATGTGCCCTTTGAGATAAAAACAAGATTGAAAGAATGAGATACGTTTTAGACCATTTATACTCGAATACACGGAGTCTTCTTTGTGCGGGAACAGGACCTGTGTACCACAGATAAGTCAGAATTACGCAAAAATAGCAGGCAGTTGCACATCAACTCGGACATTCTGATGACGATATTTCCCTAACGACAGCCAATATGGATATGAAACTGACATGAATCGATAGAGGAACATGTGCCCTTTCGGATAAAACCAAGATGGCCAGAATTAGATAGGTTTTAGATTATTTATGGTCGAATACACGCAGTCCTCTTTGCGTGGGAACAGGACATGTGTACCAAAGATAAATCAGAATTACGCAAAAATTGGAGAAGGTTGAAAACACTGCGACATTCATGTGCATATATTTCATTAACCAAGGCAGATATGGATATAAAACTTACTTGAATCGATAGAGCAACACGTGCCCTTTGAGATAAAAGCAAGATTGCAAGAATTGGATATGTTTTAGACTATTTATACTCGAATACACGGAGCCTTCTTTGCGCAGGAACAAGACCTGTGTACCACAGATAAGTCAGAATTACGCAAAAATAGCAGGCAGTTGCACATCAACTCGGACATTCTTATGACGATATTTCCCTAACGACAGCCAATATGGATATGAAACTGACATGAATCGATAGAGGAACATGTGCCCTCTTGGATAAAACCAAGATGGGCAGAATTAGATAGGTTTTAGATTATTTATGCTCGAATACACGGAGTCTTCTTTGCGTGGGAACAGGACATGTGTACCACAGATAAGTGAGAATTACGCAAAAATAGCAGGCAGTTGCACATCAACTCGGACATTCTTATGACGATATTTCCCTAACAACGGCAAATATTGATATGAAACTTACATGAATCGATAGAGCAACACGTGCCCTTTGGGATAAAAGCAAGATTGCAAGAATTAAATAAGTTTTAGACCATTTTTACTCGAATACACTGAGCCTTTTTTGTGCGGGAACAGGACCTGTGTACCATAGATAAGTGAGAATTACGCGAAAATAGCAGGCAGTTGCACATCAACTCGGACATTCTGATGACGATATTTCCCTAACGACAGCAAATATCGATACGAAACTTACATAAATCGATAGAGGAACATGTGCCCTTTGAGATAAAAACAAGATTGAAAGAATTGGATACGTTTTAGACCATTTATACTGGAATACACGGAGCCTTCTTTGTGCGGGAACAGGACCTGTGTACCACAGATAAGTCAGAATTACGCAAAAATAGCAGGCAGTTGCACATCAACTCGGACATTCTTATGACGATATTTCCCTAACGACAGCCAATATGGATATGTAACTGACATGAATCGATAGAGGAACATGTGCCCTTTGGGATAAAACAAAGATGGCCAGAATTAGATAGGTTTTAGACCATCTTTACTCGAATACACGGAGCCTTCTTTGTGCGGGAACAGGACCTGTGTACCACAGATAAGTCAGAATTACGCAAAAATAGCAGGCAGTTGCACATCAACTCGGACATTCTGATGACGATATTTCCCTAACGACAGCCAATATGGATATGAAACTGACATGAATCGATAGAGGAACATGTGCCCTTTCGGATAAAACCAAGATGGCCAGAATTAGATAGGTTTTAGATTATTTATGGTCGAATACACGCAGTCCTCTTTGCGTGGGAACAGGACATGTGTACCAAAGATAAATCAGAATTACGCAAAAATTGGAGAAGGTTGAAAACACTGCGACATTCATGTGCATATATTTCATTAACCAAGGCAGATATGGATATAAAACTTACTTGAATCGATAGAGCAACACGTGCCCTTTGAGATAAAAGCAAGATTGCAAGAATTGGATATGTTTTAGACTATTTATACTCGAATACACGGAGCCTTCTTTGCGCAGGAACAAGACCTGTGTACCACAGATAAGTCAGAATTACGCAAAAATAGCAGGCAGTTGCACATCAACTCGGACATTCTTATGACGATATTTCCCTAACGACAGCCAATATGGATATGAAACTGACATGAATCGATAGAGGAACATGTGCCCTCTTGGATAAAACCAAGATGGGCAGAATTAGATAGGTTTTAGATTATTTATGCTCGAATACACGGAGTCTTCTTTGCGTGGGAACAGGACATGTGTACCACAGATAAGTGAGAATTACGCAAAAATAGCAGGCAGTTGCACATCAACTCGGACATTCTTATGACGATATTTCCCTAACAACGGCAAATATTGATATGAAACTTACATGAATCGATAGAGCAACACGTGCCCTTTGGGATAAAAGCAAGATTGCAAGAATTAAATAAGTTTTAGACCGTTTTTACTCGAATACACGGAGCCTTTTTTGTGCGGGAACAGGACCTGTGTACCATAGATAAGTGAGAATTACGCGAAAATAGCAGGCAGTTGCACATCAACTCGGACATTCTGATGACGATATTTCCCTAACGACAGCAAATATCGATACGAAACTTACATAAATCGATAGAGGAACATGTGCCCTTTGAGATAAAAACAAGATTGAAAGAATTGGATACGTTTTAGACCATTTATACTGGAATACACGGAGTCTTCTTTGTGCGGGAACAGGACCTGTGTACCACAGATAAGTCAGAATTACGCAAAAATAGCAGGCAGTTGCACATCAACTCGGACATTCTTATGACGATATTTCCCTAACGACAGCCAATATGGATATGTAACTGACATGAATCGATAGAGGAACATGTGCCCTTTGGGATAAAACAAAGATGGCCAGAATTAGATAGGTTTTAGACCATCTTTACTCGAATACACGGAGCCTTCTTTGTGCGGGAACAGGACCTGTGTACCACAGATAAGTGAGAATTACGCAAAAATAGCAGGCAGTTGCACATCAACTCGGACATTCTGATGACGATATTTCCCTAACGACAGCCAATATGGATATGAAACTGACATGAATCGATAGAGGAACATGTGCCCTTTCGGATAAAACCAAGATGGCCAGAATTAGATAGGTTTTAGATTATTTATGGTCGAATACACGCAGTCCTCTTTGCGTGGGAACAGGACATGTGTACCAAAGATAAATCAGAATTACGCAAAAATTGGAGAAGGTTGAAAACACTGCGACATTCATGTGCATATATTTCATTAACCAAGGCAGATATGGATATAAAACTTACTTGAATCGATAGAGCAACACGTGCCCTTTGAGATAAAAGCAAGATTGCAAGAATTGGATACGTTTTAGACTATTTATACTCGAATACACGGAGCCTTCTTTGCGCAGGAACAAGACCTGTGTACCACAGATAAGTCAGAATTACGCAAAAATAGCAGGCAGTTGCACATCAACTCGGACATTCTTATGACGATATTTCCCTAACGACAGCCAATATGGATATGAAACTGACATGAATCGATAGATGAACATGTGCCCTCTTGGATAAAACCAAGATGGGCAGAATTAGATAGGTTTTAGATTATTTATGCTCGAATACACGGAGTCTTCTTTGCGTGGGAACAGGACATGTGTACCACAGATAAGTGAGAATTACGCAAAAATAGCAGGCAGTTGCACATCAACTCGGACATTCTTATGACGATATTTCCCTAAGAACGGCAAATATTGATATGAAACTTACATGAATCGATAGAGCAACACGTGCCCTTTGGGATAAAAGCAAGATTGCAAGAATTAAATAAGTTTTAGACCAATTTTACTCGAATACACGGAGCCTTTTTTGTGCGGGAACAGGACCTGTGTACCATAGATAAGTGAGAATTACGCGAAAATAGCAGGCAGTTGCACATCAACTCGGACATTCTTATGACGTTATTCCTTAACGACGGTAAATATGGATATGAAACTTACATGAATCGATAGAGCAACACGTGCCCTTTGGGATAAAAGCAAGATTGCAAGAATTGGATACGTTTTAGACCATTTACACTCGAATACACGGAGCATTCTTTGTGCGGGAACAGGACCTGTGTACCACAGATAAGTGAGAATTACGCAAAAATAGCAGGCAGTTGCACATCAACTCGGACATTCTTATGACGATATTTCCCTAACGACAGCAAATATCGATATGAATCTTACATGAATCGATAGATGAACATGTGCCCTTTGAGATAAAACCAAGATGGCCAGGATTGGATAGGTTTTAGATTATTTATGCTCGAATACACGCAGTCTTCTTTGCGTGGGAACAGGACATGTGTACCACAGATAAGTCAGAATTACTCAAAAATTGGAGAAGGTTGAAAACACTGCGACATTCATGTGCATATATTTCATTACCCAAGGCAGATATGGATATAAAACGTAGATGAATTGATAGAGCAACACGTGCCCTTTGAGATAAAAGTAAGATTGCACTTTCATGTGCAAATATTTCATTAATCAGGGCAGATATGGATATAAAACTTACATGAATTGATAGAGTAACACGTGCCCTTTGGGATAAAACCAAGATTGAAAGAATTGGATACGTTTTAGACCATTTATACTCGAATACATGGAGCCTTCTTTGTGCGGGAACAGGACCTGTGTACCACAGATAAGTCAGAATTACGCAAAAAGAGCAGGCAGTTGCACATCTACTCGGACATTCTTATGACGATATTTCCCTAACTACAGCAAATATCGATATGAATCTTACATGAATCTATAGAGGAACATGTGCCCTTTGAGATAAAGCCAAGATGGCCAGGATTGGATAGGTTTTAGATTATTTATGCTCGAATACACGGAGTCTTCTTTGCGTGGGAACAGGATATGTGTAAAACAGATAAGTCAGAATTACGCAAAAAATTGAGAAGGTTGAAAACACTGCGACATTCATGTGCAGATATTTCATTAACAAAGGCAGATATGGATATAAAACTTACATGAATCGATAGAGTAACACGTGCCCTTTGAGATAAAAACAAGATTGAAAGAATTGGATACGTTTTAAACCATTTATACTGGAGTACACGGAGTCTTCTTTGTGCGGGAACAGGACCTGTGTACCACAGATAAGTCAGAATTACGCAAAAATAGCAGGCAGTTGCACATCAACTCGGACATTCTTATGACGATATTTCCCTAACGACAGCCAATATGGATATGTAACTGACATGAATCGATAGAGGAACATGTGCCCTTTGGGATAAAACAAAAATGGCCAGAATTAGATAGGTTTTAGACCACCTTTACTCGAATACACGGAGCCTTCTTTGTGCGGGAACAGGACCTGTGTACCACAGATAAGTGAGAATTACGCAAAAATAGCAGGCAGTTGCACATCAACTCGGACATTCTGATGACGATATTTCCCTAACGACAGCCAATATGGATATGAAACTTACATAAATCGATAGATGAACATGTGCCCTTTGAGATAAAGCCAAGATGGCCAGAATTGGATAGGTTTTAGATTCTTTATGCTCGAATACACGGAGTCTTCTTTGCGTGGGAACAGGATATGTGTACCACAGATAAGTCTTAATTACGCAAAAATTTGAGAAGGTTGAAAACACTGCGACATTAATGTGCAAATATTTCATTAACCAAGGCAGATATGGACATAAAACTTACATGAATCAATAGAGTAACACGTGCCCTTTGAGATAAAACCAAGATTGAAAGAATTGGATACGTTTTAGACCATTTTTACTCGAATACACGGAGCCTTCTTTGTGCAGGAACAGGACCTGTGTACCACAGATAAGTGAGAATTACGCAAAAATAGCAGGCAGTTGCACATCAACTCGGACATTCTTATGACGATATTTCCCTAACGACAGCCAATACGGATATGAAACTGACATGAATCGATAGAGGAACATGTGCCCTTTCGGATAAAACCAAGATGGCCAGAATTAGATAGGTTTTAGATTATTTATGGCCAAATACACGCAGTCTTCTTTGCGTGGGAACAGCACATGTGTACCAAAGATAAATCAGAATTACTCAAAAATTGGAGAAGGTTGAAAACACTGCGACATTCATGTGCATATATTTCATTACCCAAGGCAGATATGGATATAAAACGTAGATGAATCGATAGAGCAACACGTGCCCTTTGAGATAAAAGTAAGATTGCACTTTCATGTGCAAATATTTCATTAATCAGGGCAGATATGGATATAAAACTTACATGAATTGATAGCGTAACACGTGCCCTTTGCGATAAAACCAAGATTGAAAGAATTGGATACGTTTTAGACCATTTATACTCGAATACACGGAGCCTTCTTTGTGCGGGAACAGGACCTGTGTACCACAGATAAGTCAGAATTACGCAAAAATAGCAGGCAGTTGCACATCTACTCGGACATTCTTATGACGATATTTCCCTAACTACAGCAAATATCGATATGAAACTTACATGAATCGATAGAGGAACATGTGCCCTTTGAGATAAAGCCAAGATGGCCAGGATTGGATAGGTTTTAGATCATTTATGCTCGAATGCACGGAGTCTTCTTTGCGTGGTAACAGGACATGTGTACCACAGATAAGTCAGAATTACGCAAAAAATTGAGAAGGTTGAAAACACTGCGACATTCATGTGCAGATATTTCATTAACAAAGGCAGATATGGATATAAAACTTACATGAATCGATAGAGTAACACGTGCCCTTTGAGATAAAAACAAGATTGAAAGAATTGGATAAGTTTTAGACCATTTATACTGGAATACACGGAGTCTTCTTTGTGCGGGAACAGGACCTGTGTACCACAGATAAGTCAGAATTACGCAAAAATAGCAGGCAGTTGCACATCAACTCGGACATTCTTATGACGATATTTCCCTAACGACAGCCAATATGGATATGTAACTGACATGAATCGATAGAGGAACATGTGCCCTTTGGGATAAAACAAAGATGGCCAGAATTAGATAGGTTTTAGACCATCTTTACTCGAATACACGGAGCCTTCTTTGTGCGGGAACAGGACCTGTGTACCACAGATAAGTCAGAATTACGCAAAAATAGCAGGCAGTTGCACATCAACTCGGACATTCTGATGACGATATTTCCCTAACGACAGCCAATATGGATATGAAACTGACATGAATCGATAGAGGAACATGTGCCCTTTTGGATAAAACCAAGATGGCCAGAATTAGATAGGTTTTAGATTATTTATGGTCGAATACACGCAGTCCTCTTTGCGTGGGAACAGGACATGTGTACCAAAGATAAATCAGAATTACGCTAAAATTGGAGAAGGTTGAAAACACTGCGACATTCATGTGCATATATTTCATTAACCAAGGCAGATATGGATATAAAACTTACTTGAATCGATAGAGCAACACGTGCCCTTTGAGATAAAAGCAAGATTGCAAGAATTGGATATGTTTTAGACTATTTATACTCGAATACACGGAGCCTTCTTTGCGCAGGAACAAGACCTGTGTACCACAGATAAGTCAGAATTACGCAAAAATAGCAGGCAGTTGCACATCAACTCGGACATTCTTATGACGATATTTCCCTAACGACAGCCAATATGGATATGAAACTGACATGAATCGATAGATGAACATGTGCCCTCTTGGATAAAACCAAGATGGGCAGAATTAGATAGGTTTTAGATTATTTATGCTCGAATACACGAAGTCTTCTTTGCGTGGGAACAGGACATGTGTACCACAGATAAGTGAGAATTACGCAAAAATAGCAGGCAGTTGCACATCAACTCGGACATTCTTATGACGATATTTCCCTAACAACGGCAAATATTGATATGAAACTGACATGAATCGATAGAGCAACACGTGCCCTTTGGGATAAAAGCAAGATTGCAAGAATTAAATAAGTTTTAGACCATTTTTACTCGAATACACGGAGCCTTTTTTGTGCGGGAACAGGACCTGTGTACCATAGATACGTCAGAATTACGCGAAAATAGCAGGCAGTTGCACATCAACTCGGACATTCTTATGACGATATTTCCCTAACGACAGCAAATATGGATAAGAAACTTACATGAATCGATAGAGGAACATGTGCCCTTTGAGATAAAAGTAAGATTGCACTTTCATGTGCAAATATTTCATTAATCAGGGCAGATATGGATATAAAACTTACATGAATTGATAGAGTAACACGTGCCCTTTGAGATAAAACCAAGATTGAGAGAATTGGATATGTTTTAGACCATTTATACTCGAATACACGGAGCCTTCTTTGTGCGGGAACAGGACCTGTGTACCACAGATAAGTCTTAATTACGCAAAAATTTGAGAAGGTTGAAAACACTGCGACATTAATGTGCAAATATTTCATTAACCAAGGCAGATATGGACATAAAACTTACATGAATCGATAGAGTAACACTTGCCCTTTGAGATAAAACCAAGATTGAAAGAATTGGATACGTTTTAGACCATTTTTACTCGAATACACGGAGTCTTCTTTGTGCGGGAACAGGACCTGTGTACCACAGATAAGTGAGAATTACGCAAAAATAGCAGGCAGTTGCACATCAACTCGGACATTCTTATGACGATATTTCCCTAACGACGGCAAATATGGATATGAAACTTACATGAATCGATAGAGCAACACGTGCCCTTTGGGATAAAAGCAAGATTGCAAGAATTGGATACGTTTTAGACCATTTATACTCGAATACACGGAGCATTCTTTGTGCGGGAACAAGACCTGTGTACCACAGATAAGTGAGAATTACGCAAAAATAGCAGGCAGTTGCACATCAACTCGGACATTCTTATGACGATATTTCCCTAACGACAGCCAATACGGATATGAAACTGACATGAATCGATAGAGGAACATGTGCCCTTTCGGATAAAACCAAGATGGCCAGAATTAGATAGGTTTTAGATTATTTATGCTCGAATACACGGAGTCTTCTTTGCGTGGGAACAGGATATGTGTACCACAGATAAGTCTTAATTACGCAAAAATTTGAGAAGTTTGAAAACACTGCGACATTCATGTGCATATATTTCATTACCCAAGGCAGATATGGATATAAAACGTAGATGAATCGACAGAGCAACACGTGCCCTTTGAGATAAAAGTAAGATTGCACTTTCATGTGCAAATATTTCATTAATCAGGGCAGATATGGATATAAAACTTACATAAATTGATAGCGTAACACGTGCCCTTTGCGATAAAACCAAGATTGAAAGAATTGGATACGTTTTAGACCATTTATACTCGAATACATGGAGCCTTCTTTGTGCGGGAACAGGACCTGTGTACCACAGATAAGTCAGAATTACGCAAAAATAGCAGGCAGTTGCACATCTACTCGGACATTCTTATGACGATGTTTCCCTAACAACGGCAAATATTGATATGAAACTTACATGAATCGATAGAGCAACACGTGCCCTTTGGGATAAAAGCAAGATTGCAAGAATTAAATAAGTTTTAGACCATTTTTACTCGAATACACGGAGCCTTTTTTGTGCGGGAACAGGACCTGTGTACCATAGATAAGTCAGAATTACGCGAAAATAGCAGGCAGTTGCACATCAACTCGGACATTCTTATGACGATATTTCCCTAACGACAGCAAATATGGATAAGAAACTTACATGAATCGATAGAGGAACATGTGCCCTTTGAGATGAAGCCAACATGGCCAGAATTGGATAGGTTTTAGATTATTTATGGTCGAATAACGGAGTCTTCTTTCCGTGGGAACAGGACATGTGTACCACAGATAAGTCAGCATTACGCAAAAATTGGAGAAGGTTGAAAACACTGCGACATTCATGTGAATATATTTCATCAACCAAGGCAGATATGGATATAAAACTTACATGAATCGATAGAGTAACAAGTGCCCTTTGAGATAAAACCAAGATTGAGAGAATTGGATATGTTTTAGACCATTTATACTCGAATACACGGAGCCTTCTTTGTGCGGGAACAGGACCTGTGTACCACAGATAAGTGAGAATTACGCAAAAATAGCAGGCAGTTGCACATCAACTCGGACATTCTGATGACGATATTTCCCTAACGACAGCCAATATGGATATGAAACTTACATAAATCGATAGAGGAACATGTGCCCTTTGAGATAAAGCCAAGATGGCCAGAATTGGATAGGTTTTAGATTATTTATGCTCGAATACACGGAGTCTTCTTTGCGTGGGAACAGGATATGTGTAAAACAGATAAGTCTTAATTACGCAAAAAATTGAGAAGGTTGAAAACACTGCGACATTCATGTGCAGATATTTCATTAACAAAGGCAGATATGGATATAAAACTTACATGAATCGATAGAGTAACACGTGCCCTTTGAGATAAAAACAAGATTAAAAGAATTGGATACGTTTTAGACCATTTATACTGGAATACACGGAGTCCTCTTTGTGCGGGAACAGGACCTGTGTACCACAGATAAGTCAGAATTACGCAAAAATAGCAGGCAGTTGCACATCAACTCGGACATTCTTATGACGATATTTCCCTAACGACAGCCAATATGGATATGTAACTGACATGAATCGATAGAGGAACATGTGCCCTTTGGGATAAAACAAAGATGGCCAGAATTAGATAGGTTTTAGACCTTCTTTACTCGAATACACGGAGCCTTCTTTGTGCGGGAACAGGACCTGTGTACCACAGAAAAGTCAGAATTACGCAAAAATAGCAGGCAGTTGCACATCAACTCGGACATTCTTATGACGATATTTCCCTAACAACAGCCAATATGGATATGAAACTGACATGAATCGATAGAGGAACATGTGCCCTTTCGGATAAAAGCAAGATTGCAAGAATTAGATAAGTTTTAGACAATTTTTACTCGAATACACGGGGCATTTTTGTGCAGGAACAAGACCTGTGTACCACAGATAAGTGAGAATTACGCAAAAATAGCAGGCAGTTGCACATCAACTCGGACATTCTTATGACGATATTTCCCTAACGACAGCCAATACGGATATGAAACTGACATGAATCGATAGAGGAACATGTGCCCTTTCGGATAAAACCAAGATGGCCAGAATTAGATAGGTTTTAGATTATTTGAGGTCAAATACACGCAGTCTTCTTTGCGTGGGAACAGCACATGTGTACCAAAGATAAATCAGAATTACTCAAAAATTGGAGAAGGTTGAAAACACTGCGACATTCATGTGCATATATTTCATTACCCAAGGCAGATATGGATATAAAACGTAGATGAATCGATAGAGCAACACGTGCCCTTTGAGATAAAAGTAAGATTGCACTTTCATGTGCAAATATTTCATTAATCAGGGCAGATATGGATATAAAACTTACATGAATTGATAGCGTAACACGTGCCCTTTGCGATAAAACCAAGATTGAAAGAATTGGATACGTTTTAGACCATTTATACTCGAATACACGGAGCCTTCTTTGTGCGGGAACAGGACCTGTGTACCACAGATAAGTCAGAATTACGCAAAAATAGCAGGCAGTTGCACATCTACTCGGACATTCTTATGACGATATTTCCCTAACTACAGCAAATATCGATATGAAACTTACATGAATCGATAGAGGAACATGTGCCCTTTGAGATAAAGCCAAGATGGCCAGGATTGGATAGGTTTTAGATTATTTATGCTCGAATACACGGAGTCTTCTTTGCGTGGGAACAGGACATGTGTACCACAGATAAGTCAGAATTACAAAATAACTGGAGAAGGTAGAAAACACTGCGACATTCATGTGAATATACTTCATTAACCAAGGCAGATATGGATATAAAACTTACATGAATTGATAGAGTAACACGTGCCCTTTGAGATAAAACCAAGATTGAAAGAATTGGATACGTTTTAGACCATTTATACTCGAATACACAGAGCCTTTTTTTGCGGGAACAAGACCTGTGTACCACAGAGAAGTCAGAATTACGCAAAAATAGCAGGCAGTTGCACATCAACTCGGACATTCTGATGACGATATTTCCCTAACGACAGCCAATATGGATATGCAACTGACATGAATCGATAGAGGAACATGTGCCCTTCGGGATAAAACCAAGATGGCCAGAATTAGATAGGTTTTAGATTATTTATGCTCGAATACACGGAGTCTTCTTTGCGTGGGAACAGGATATGTGTAAAACAGATAAGTCTTAATTACGCAAACAATTGAGAAGGTTGAAAACACTGCGACATTCATGTGCAGATATTTCATTAACAAAGGCAGATATGGATATAAAACTTACATGAATCGATAGAGTAACACGTGCCCTTTGAGATAAAAACAAGATTGAAAGAATTGGATACGTTTTAGACCATTTATACTGGAATACACGGAGTCTTCTTTGTGCGGGAACAGGACCTGTGTACCACAGATAAGTCAGAATTACGCAAAAATAGCAGGCAGTTGCACATCAACTCGGACATTCTTATGACGATATTTCCCTAACGACAGCCAATATGGATATGTAACTGACATGAATCGATAGAGGAACATGTGCCCTTTGGGATAAAACAAAGATGGCCAGAATTAGATAGGTTTTAGACCATCTTTACTCGAATACACGGAGCCTTCTTTGTGCGGGAACAGGACCTGTGTACCACAGATAAGTCAGAATTACGCAAAAATAGCAGGCAGTTGCACATCAACTCGGACATTCTTATGACGATATTTCCCTAACAACAGCCAATATGGATATGAAACTGACATTAATCGATAGAGGAACATGTGCCCTTTCGGATAAAAGCAAGATTGCAAGAATTAGATAAGTTTTAGACAATTTTTACTCGAATACACGGGGCATTTTTGTGCAGGAACAAGACCTGTGTACCACAGATAAGTGAGAATTACGCAAAAATAGCAGGCAGTTGCACATCAACTCGGACATTCTTATGACGATATTTCCCTAACGACAGCCAATACGGATATGAAACTGACATGAATCGATAGAGGAACATGTGCCCTTTCGGATAAAACCAAGATGGCCAGAATTAGATAGGTTTTAGATTATTTATGGTCAAATACACGCACTCTTCTTTGCGTGGGAACAGCACATGTGTACCAAAGATAAATCAGAATTACTCAAAAATTGGAGAAGGTTGAAAACACTGCGACATTCATGTGCATATATTTCATTACCCAAGGCAGATATGGATATAAAACGTAGATGAATCGATAGAGCAACACGTGCCCTTTGAGATAAAAGTAAGATTGCACTTTCATGTGCAAATATTTCATTAATCAGGGCAGATATGGATATAAAACTTACATGAATTGATAGCGTAACACGTGCCCTTTGCGATAAAACCAAGATTGAAAGAATTGGATACGTTTTAGACCATTTATACTCGAATACACGGAGCCTTCTTTGTGCGGGAACAGGACCTGTGTACCACAGATAAGTCAGAATTACGCAAAAATAGCAGGCAGTTGCACATCTACTCGGACATTCTTATGACGATATTTCCCTAACTACAGCAAATATCGATATGAAACTTACATGAATCGATAGAGGAACATGTGCCCTTTGAGATAAAACCAAGATGGCCAGGATTGGATAGGTTTTAGATCATTTATGCTCGAATACACGGAGTCTTCTTTGCGTGGGAACAGCACATGTGTACCACAGATAAGTCAGAATTACTCAAAAATTGGAGAAGGTTGAAAACACTGCGACATTCATGTGCATATATTTCATTACCCAAGGCAGATATGGATATAAAACGTAGATGAATCGATAGAGCAACACGTGCCCTTTGAGATAAAAGTAAGATTGCACTTTCATGTGCAAATATTTCATTAATCAGGGCAGATATGGATATAAAACTTACATGAATTGATAGAGTAACACGTGCCCTTTGAGATACAACCAAGATTGAAAGAATTGGATACGTTTTAGACCATTTATACTCGAATACATGGAGCCTTCTTTGTGCGGGAACAGGACCTGTGTACCACAGATAAGTCAGAATTACGCAAAAATAGCAGGCAGTTGCACATCTACTCAGACATTCTTATGACGATATTTCCCTAACTACAGCAAATATCGATATGAAACTTACATGAATCGATAGAGGAACATGTGCCCTTTGAGATAAAGCCAAGATGGCCAGGATTGGATAGGTTTTAGATTATTTATGCTCGAATACACGGAGTCTTCTTTGCGTGGGAACAGGACATGTGTACCACAGATAAGTCTTAATTACGCAAAAAACTGGAGAAGGTTGAAAACACTGCGACATTCATGTGAATATATTTCATTAACCAAGGCAGATATGGATATAAAACTTACATGAATCGATAGAGTAACACGTGCCCTTTGAGATAAAACCAAGATTGAAAGAATTGGATACGTTTTAGACCATTTATACTCAAATACACAGAGCCTTTTTTTGCGGGAACAAGACCTGTGTACCACAGAGAAGTCAGAATTACGCAAAAATAGCAGGCAGTTGCACATCAACTCAGACATTCTGATGACGATATTTCCCTAACGACAGCCAATATGGATATGCAACTGACATGAATCGATAGAGGAACATGTGCCCTTCGGGATAAAACCAAGATGGCCAGAATTAGATAGGTTTTAGATTATTTATGCTCGAATACACGGAGTCTTCTTTGCGTGGGAACAGGATATGTGTAAAACAGATAAGTCTTAATTACGCAAACAATTGAGAAGGTTGAAAACACTGCGACATTCATGTGCAGATATTTCATTAACAAAGGCAGATATGGATATAAAACTTACATGAATCGATAGAGTAACACGTGCCCTTTGAGATAAAAACAAGATTGAAAGAATTGGATACGTTTTAGACCATTTATACTGGAATACACGGAGTCTTCTTTGTGCGGGAACAGGACCTGTGTACCACAGATAAGTCAGAATTACGCAAAAATAGCAGGCAGTTGCACATCAACTCGGACATTCTTATGACGATATTTCCCTAACGACAGCCAATATGGATATGTAACTGACATGAATCGATAGAGGAACATGTGCCCTTTGGGATAAAACAAAGATGGCCAGAATTAGATAGGTTTTAGACCATCTTTACTCGAATACACGGAGCCTTCTTTGTGCGGGAACAGGACCTGTGTACCACAGATAAGTCAGAATTACGCAAAAATAGCAGGCAGTTGCACATCAACTCGGACATTCTTATGACGATATTTCCCTAACAACAGCCAATATGGATATGAAACTGACATTAATCGATAGAGGAACATGTGCCCTTTCGGATAAAAGCAAGATTGCAAGAATTAGATAAGTTTTAGACAATTTTTACTCGAATACACGGGGCATTTTTGTGCAGGAACAAGACCTGTGTACCACAGATAAGTGAGAATTACGCAAAAATAGCAGGCAGTTGCACATCAACTCGGACATTCTTATGACGATATTTCCCTAACGACAGCCAATACGGATATGAAACTGACATGAATCGATAGAGGAACATGTGCCCTTTCGGATAAAACCAAGATGGCCAGAATTAGATAGGTTTTAGATTATTTATGGTCAAATACACGCACTCTTCTTTGCGTGGGAACAGCACATGTGTACCAAAGATAAATCAGAATTACTCAAAAATTGGAGAAGGTTGAAAACACTGCGACATTCATGTGCATATATTTCATTACCCAAGGCAGATATGGATATAAAACGTAGATGAATCGATAGAGCAACACGTGCCCTTTGAGATAAAAGTAAGATTGCACTTTCATGTGCAAATATTTCATTAATCAGGGCAGATATGGATATAAAACTTACATGAATTGATAGCGTAACACGTGCCCTTTGCGATAAAACCAAGATTGAAAGAATTGGATACGTTTTAGACCATTTATACTCGAATACACGGAGCCTTCTTTGTGCGGGAACAGGACCTGTGTACCACAGATAAGTCAGAATTACGCAAAAATAGCAGGCAGTTGCACATCTACTCGGACATTCTTATGACGATATTTCCCTAACTACAGCAAATATCGATATGAAACTTACATGAATCGATAGAGGAACATGTGCCCTTTGAGATAAAACCAAGATGGCCAGGATTGGATAGGTTTTAGATCATTTATGCTCGAATACACGGAGTCTTCTTTGCGTGGGAACAGCACATGTGTACCACAGATAAGTCAGAATTACTCAAAAATTGGAGAAGGTTGAAAACACTGCGACATTCATGTGCATATATTTCATTACCCAAGGCAGATATGGATATAAAACGTAGATGAATCGATAGAGCAACACGTGCCCTTTGAGATAAAAGTAAGATTGCACTTTCATGTGCAAATATTTCATTAATCAGGGCAGATATGGATATAAAACTTACATGAATTGATAGAGTAACACGTGCCCTTTGAGATACAACCAAGATTGAAAGAATTGGATACGTTTTAGACCATTTATACTCGAATACATGGAGCCTTCTTTGTGCGGGAACAGGACCTGTGTACCACAGATAAGTCAGAATTACGCAAAAATAGCAGGCAGTTGCACATCTACTCAGACATTCTTATGACGATATTTCCCTAACTACAGCAAATATCGATATGAAACTTACATGAATCGATAGAGGAACATGTGCCCTTTGAGATAAAGCCAAGATGGCCAGGATTGGATAGGTTTTAGATTATTTATGCTCGAATACACGGAGTCTTCTTTGCGTGGGAACAGGACATGTGTACCACAGATAAGTTTTAATTACGCAAAAAACTGGAGAAGGTTGAAAACACTGCGACATTCATGTGAATATATTTCATTAACCAAGGCAGATATGGATATAAAACTTACATGAATCGATAGAGTAACACGTGCCCTTTGAGATAAAACCAAGATTGAAAGAATTGGATACGTTTTAGACCATTTATACTCAAATACACAGAGCCTTTTTTTGCGGGAACAAGACCTGTGTACCACAGAGAAGTCAGAATTACGCAAAAATAGCAGGCAGTTGCACATCAACTCAGACATTTTGATGACGATATTTCCCTAACGACAGCCAATATGGATATGCAACTGACATGAATCGATAGAGGAACATGTGCCCTTCGGGATAAAACCAAGATGGCCAGAATTAGATAGGTTTTAGATTATTTATGCTCGAATACACGGAGTCTTCTTTGCGTGGGAACAGGATATGTGTACCACAGATAAGTCTTAACTACGCAAAAAATTGAGAAAGTTGAAAACACTGCGACATTCATGTGCAGATATTTCATTAACAAAGGCAGATATGGATATAAAACTTACATGAATCGATAGAGTAACACGTGCCCTTTGAGATAAAAACAAGATTGAAAGAATTGGATACGTTTTAGACCATTTATACTGGAATACACGGAGTCTTCTTTGTGCGGGAACAGGACCTGTGTACCACAGATAAGTCAGAATTACGCAAAAATAGCAGGCAGTTGCACATCAACTCGGACATTCTTATGACGATATTTCCCTAACGACAGCCAATATGGATATGTAACTGACATGAATCGAAAGAGGAACATGTGCCCTCTGGGATAAAACAAAGATGGCCAGAATTAGATAGGTTTTAGACCATCTTTACTCGAATACACGGAGCCTTCTTTGTGCGGGAACAGGACCTGTGTACCACAGATAAGTCAGAATTACGCAAAAATAGCAGGCAGTTGCACATCAACTCGGACATTCTTATGACGATATTTCCCTAACAACAGCCAATATGGATATGAAACTGACATGAATCGATAGAGGAACACGTGCCCTTTCGGATAAAAGCAAGATTGCAAGAATTAGATAAGTTTTAGACAATTTTTACTCGAATACACGGGGCATTTTTGTGCAGGAACAAGACCTGTGTACCACAGATAAGTGAGAATTACGCAAAAATAGCAGGCAGTTGCACATCAACTCGGACATTCTTATGACGATATTTCCCTAACGACAGCCAATACGGATATGAAACTGACATGAATCGATAGAGGAACATGTGCCCTTTCGGATAAAACCAAGATGGCCAGAATTAGATAGGTTTTAGATTATTTATGGTCAAATACACGCAGTCTTCTTTGCGTGGGAACAGGACATGTGTACCACAGATAAGTCAGAATTACTCAAAAATTGGAGAAGGTTGAAAACACTGCGACATTCATGTTCATATATTTCATTACCCAAGGCAGATATGGATATAAAACGTAGATGAATCGATAGAGCAACACGTGCCCTTTGAGATAAAAGTAAGATTGCACTTTCATGTGCAAATATTTCATTAATCAGGGCAGATATGGATATAAAACTTACATGAATTGATAGAGTAACACGTGCCCTTTGAGATAAAACCAAGATTGAAAGAATTGGATACGTTTTAGACCATTTATACTCGAATACACGGAGCCTTCTTTGTGCGGGAACAGGACCTGTGTACCACAGATAAGTCAGAATTACGCAAAAATAGCAGGCAGTTGCACATCTACTCAGACATTCTTATGACGATATTTCCCTAACTACAGCAAATATCGATATGAAACTTACATGAATCGATAGAGGAACATGTGCCCTTTGAGATAAAGCCAAGATGGCCAGGATTGGATAGGTTTTAGATTATTTATGCTCGAATACACGGAGTCTTCTTTGCGTGGGAACAGGACATGTGTACCACAGATAAGTCTTAATTACGCAAAAAACTGGAGAAGGTTGAAAACACTGCGACATTCATGTGAATATATTTCATTAACCAAGGCAGATATGGATATAAAACTTACATGAATCGATAGAGTAACACGTGCCCTTTGAGATAAAACCAAGATTGAAAGAATTGGATACGTTTTAGACCATTTATACTCAAATACACAGAGCCTTTTTTTGCGGGAACAAGACCTGTGTACCACAGAGAAGTCAGAATTACGCAAAAATAGCAGGCAGTTGCACATCAACTCGGACATTCTGATGACGATATTTCCCTAACGACAGCCAATATGGATATGCAACTGACATGAATCGATAGAGGAACATGTGCCCTTCGGGATAAAACCAAGATGGCCAGAATTAGATAGGTTTTAGATTATTTATGCTCGAATACACGGAGTCTTCTTTGCGTGGGAACAGGATATGTGTAAAACAGATAAGTCTTAATTACGCAAAAAATTGAGAAGGTTGAAAACACTGCGACATTCATGTGCAGATATTTCATTAACCAAGGCAGATATGGATATAAAACTTACATGAATCGATAGAGTAACACGTGCCCTTTGAGATAAAAACAAGATTGAGAGAATTGGATACGTTTTAGACCATTTATACTGGAATACACGGAGTCTTCTTTGTGCGGGAACAGGACCTGTGTACCACAGATAAGTCAGAATTACGCAAAAATAGCAGGCAGTTGCACATCAACTCGGACATTCTTATGACGATATTTCCCTAACGACAGCCAATATGGATATGAAACTGACATGAATCGATAGAGGAACATGTGCCCTTTCGGATAAAACCAAGATGGCCAGAATTAGATAGGTTTTAGATTATTTATGGTCGAATACACGCAGTCTTCTTTGCGTGGGAACAGGACATGTGTACCAAAGATAAATCTTAATTACGCAAAAATTGGAGAAGGTTGAAAACACTGCGACATTCATGTGCATATATTTCATTAATCAAGGCAGATATGGATATAAAACCTACATGAATCGATAGAGGAACATGTGCTCTTTGAGATAAAACCAAGATTGAAAGAATTGGATAAGTTTTAGACCATTTATACTCGAATACACGGAGCCTTCTTTGCGCAGGAACAAGACATGTGTACCACAGATAAGTGAGAATTACGCAAAAATAGCAGGCAGTTGCACATCAACTCGGACATTCTTATGACGATATTTCCCTAACGACAGCCAATACGGATATGAAACTGACATGAATCGATAGAGGAACATGTGCCCTTTCGGATGAAACCAAGATGGCCAGAATTAGATAGGTTTTAGATTATTTATGGTCAAATACACGCAGTCTTCTTTGCGTGGGAACAGCACATGTGTACCAAAGATAAATCAGAATTACTCAAAAATTGGAGAAGGTTGAAAACACTGCGACATTCATGTGCATATATTTCATTACCCAAGGCAGATATGGATATAAAACGTAGATGAATCGATAGAGCAACACGTGCCCTTTGAGATAAAAGTAAGATTGCACTTTCATGTGCAAATATTTCATTAATCAGGGCAGATATGGATATAAAACTTACATGAATTGATAGCGTAACACGTGCCCTTTGCGATAAAACCAAGATTGAAAGAATTGGATACGTTTTAGACCATTTATACTCGAATACACGGAGCCTTCTTTGTGCGTGAACAGGACCTGTGTACCACAGATAAGTCAGAATTACGCAAAAATAGCAGGCAGTTGCACATCTACTCGGATATTCTTATGACGATATTTCCCTAACTACAGCAAATATCGATATGAAACTTACATGAATCGATAGAGGAACATGTGCCCTTTGAGATAAAACCAAGATGGCCAGGATTGGATAGGTTTTAGATCATTTATGCTCGAATACACGGAGTCTTCTTTGCATGGGAACAGGACATGTGTACCACAGATAAGTCAGAATTACTCAAAAATTGGAGAAGGTTGAAAACACTGCGACATTCATGTGCAGATATTTCATTACCCAAGGCAGATATGGATATAAAACCTACATGAATCGATAGAGGAACATGTGCCCTTTGAGATAAAACCAAGATTGAAAGAATTGGATAAGTTTTAGACCATTTATACTCGAATACACGGAGCCTTCTTTGCGCGGGAACAAGACATGTGTACCACAGATAAGTGAGAATTACGCAAAAATAGCAGGCAGTTGCACATCAACTCGGACATTCTTATGACGATATTTCCCTAACGACAGCCAATACGGATATGAAACTGACATGAATCGATAGAGGAACATGTGCCCTTTCGGATAAAACCAAGATGGCCAGAATTAGATAGGTTTTAGATTATTTATGGTCAAATACACGCACTCTTCTTTGCGTGGGAACAGCACATGTGTACCAAAGATAAATCAGAATTACTCAAAAATTGGAGAAGGTTGAAAACACTGCGACATTCATGTGCATATATTTCATTACCCAAGGCAGATATGGATATAAAACGTAGATGAATCGATAGAGCAACACGTGCCCTTTGAGATAAAAGTAAGATTGCACTTTCATGTGCAAATATTTCATTAATCAGGGCAGATATGGATATAAAACTTACATGAATTGATAGAGTAACACGTGCCCTTTGAGATAAAAACCAAGATTGAAAGAATTGGATACGTTTTAGACCATTTATACTCGAATATATGGAGCCTTCTTTGTGCGGGAACAGGACCTGTGTACCACAGATAAGTCAGAATTACGCAAAAATAGCAGGCAGTTGCACATCTACTCAGACATTCTTATGACGATATTTCCCTAACTACAGCAAATATCGATATGAAACTTACATGAATCGATAGAGGAACATGTGCCCTTTGAGATAAAGCCAAGATGGCCAGGATTGGATAGGTTTTTGATTATTTATGCTCGAATACACGGAGTCTTCTTTGCGTGGGAACAGGACATGTGTACCACAGATAAGTCAGAATTACAAAAAAAACTGGAGAAGGTTGAAAACACTGCGACATTCATGTGAATATATTTCATTAACCAAGGCAGATATGGATATAAAACTTACATGAATCGATAGAGTAACACGTGCCCTTTGAGATAAAACCAAGATTGAAAGAATTGGATACGTTTTAGACCATTTATACTCAAATACACAGAGCCTTTTTTTTTGCGGGAACAAGACCTGTGTACCACAGAGAAGTCAGAATTACGCAAAAATAGCAGGCAGTTGCACATCAACTCGGACATTCTGATGACGATATTTCCCTAACGACAGCCAATATGGATATGCAACTGACATGAATCGATAGAGGAACATGTGCCCTTCGGGATAAAACCAAGATGGCCAGAATTAGATAGGTTTTAGATTATTTATGCTCGAATACACGGAGTCTTCTTAACGTGGGAACAGGATATGTGTAAAACAGATAAGTCTTAATTACGCAAAAAATTGAGAAGGTTGAAAACACTGCGACATTCATGTGCAGATATTTCATTAACAAAGGCAGATATGGATATAAAACCTACATGAATCGATAGAGGAACATGTGCCCTTTGAGATAAAACCAAGATTGAAAGAATTGGATAAGTTTTAGACCATTTATACTCGAATACACGGAGCCTTCTTTGCGCGGGAACAAGACATGTGTACCACAGATAAGTGAGAATTACGCAAAAATAGCAGGCAGTTGCACATCAACTCGGACATTCTTATGACGATATTTCCCTAACAACAGCCAATATGGATATGAAACTGACATGAATCGATAGAGGAACATGTGCCCTTTCGGATAAAACCAAGATGGCCAGAATTAGATAGGTTTTAGATTATTTATGCTCGAATACACGCAGTCTTCTTTGCATGGGAACAGGACATGTGTACCACAGATAAGTCAGAATTACGCAAAAATTGGAGAAGGTTAAAAACACTGCGACATTCATGTGCATATATTTCATTAACCAAGGCAGATATGGATATGTAACTGACATGAATCGATAGAGGAACACGTGCCCTTTGGGATAAAACAAAGATGGCCAGAATTAGATAGGTTTTAGACCATCTTTACTCGAATACACGGAGTCCTCTTTGTGCGGGAACAGGACCTGTGTACCACAGATAAGTGAGAATTACGCAAAAATAGCAGGCAGTTGCACATCAACTCGGACATTCTTATGACGATATTTCCCTAACGACAGCCAATATGGATATGAAACTGACATGAATCGATAGAGGAACATGTGCCCTTTCGGATAAAACCAAGATGGCCAGAATTAGATAGGTTTTAGATTATTTATGGTCGAATACACGCAGTCTTCTTTGCGTGGGAACAGGACATGTGTACCAAAGATAAATCAGAATTACGCAAAAATTGGAGAAGGTTGAAAACACTGCGACATTCATGTGCATATATTTCATTAACCAAGGCAGATATGGATATAAAACTTACTTGAATCGATAGAGCAACACGTGCCCTTTGAGATAAAAGCAAGATTGCAAGAATTGGATATGTTTTAGACTATTTATACTCGAATACACGGAGCCTTCTTTGCGCGGGAACAGGACATGTGTACCACAGATAAGTCAGAATTACGCAAAAATAGCAGGCAGTTGCACATCAACTCGGACATTCTTATGACGATATTTCCCTAACTACAGCAAATATCGATATGAAACTGACATGAATCGATAGAGGAACATGTGCCCTTCGGGATAAAACCAAGATGGCCAGAATTAGATAGGTTTTAGATTATTTATGCTCGAATACACGGAGTCTTCTTAACGTGGGAACAGGATATGTGTAAAACAGATAAGTCTTAATTACGCAAAAAATTGAGAAGGTTGAAAACACTGCGACATTCATGTGCAGATATTTCATTAACAAAGGCAGATATGGATATAAAACCTACATGAATCGATAGAGGAACATGTGCCCTTTGAGATAAAACCAAGATTGAAAGAATTGGATAAGTTTTAGACCATTTATACTCGAATACACGGAGCCTTCTTTGCGCGGGAACAAGACATGTGTACCACAGATAAGTGAGAATTACGCAAAAATAGCAGGCAGTTGCACATCAACTCGGACATTCTTATGACGATATTTCCCTAACAACAGCCAATATGGATATGAAACTGACATGAATCGATAGAGGAACATGTGCCCTTTCGGATAAAACCAAGATGGCCAGAATTAGATAGGTTTTAGATTATTTATGCTCGAATACACGCAGTCTTCTTTGCGTGGGAACAGGACATGTGTACCAAAGATAAATCAGAATTACGCAAAAATTGGAGAAGGTTAAAAACACTGCGACATTCATGTGCATATATTTCATTAACCAAGGCAGATATGGATATGTAACTGACATGAATCGATAGAGGAACACGTGCCCTTTGGGATAAAACAAAGATGGCCAGAATTAGATAGGTTTTAGACCATCTTTACTCGAATACACGGAGTCCTCTTTGTGCGGGAACAGGACCTGTGTACCACAGATAAGTGAGAATTACGCAAAAATAGCAGGCAGTTGCACATCAACTCGGACATTCTTATGACGATATTTCCCTAACGACAGCCAATATGGATATGAAACTGACATGAATCGATAGAGGAACATGTGCCCTTTCGGATAAAACCAAGATGGCCAGAATTGGATAGGTTTTAGACTATTTATGCTCGAATACATGGAGTCTTCTTTGTGCGGGAACAGGACATGTGTACCAGAGATAAGTCAGAATTACGCAAAATTTGGAGAAGGTTAACAAGAACTGGGACATTCATTTGCAGCTATTTCATTAACTAAGGCAGATATGGATATGAAACTTACATGAAACGATAGAGGAACATGTGCCCTTTCAGATAACACCAGGGTTGACAGAATAGGATACGTTTTAGGCCGTTTATACTCGAATACACGGAGCCTTCTTTGCACGGGAACAGGACCTATGTACCACAGATAAGTCAGAATTACGCAAAAATAGCAGGCAGTTTCACATTAACTCGGGCATTCATATGATGATATTTCCCTAACGACAGCAAATATGGATATGAAACTGACATGAATCGATAGAGAAACATGGGCCCTTTCAGATAACACAAAGATTGCCAGAATTGGATAAGTTTTAGACCATTTATACTGGAATACACGGAGTCTTCTTTGCGTGGGAACAGGACATGTGTACCACAGATAAGTCAGAATTACTCAAAAATTGGAGAAGGTTGAAAACACTGCGACATTCATGTGCATATATTTCATTACCCAAGGCAGATATGGATATAAAACGTAGATGAATCGATAGAGCAACACGTGCCCTTTGAGATAAAAGTAAGATTGCACTTTCATGTGCAAATATTTCATTAATCAGGGCAGATATGGATATAAAACTTACATGAATTGATAGAGTAACACGTGCCCTTTGAGATAAAACCAAGATTGAAAGAATTGGATACGTTTTAGACCATTTATACTCGAATACATGGAGCCTTCTTTGTGCGGGAACAGGATCTGTGTACCACAGATAAGTCAGAATTACGCAAAAATAGCAGGCAGTTGCACATCTACTCAGACATTCTTATGACGATATTTCCCTAACTACAGCAAATATCGATATGAAACTTACATGAATCGATAGAGGAACATGTGCCCTTTGAGATAAAGCCAAGATGGCCAGGATTGGATAGGTTTTAGATTATTTATGCTCGAATACACGGAGTCTTCTTTGGGTGGGAACAGGACATGTGTACCACAAATAAGTCAGAATTACAAAAAAAAACTGGAGAAGGTTGAAAACACTGCGACATTCATGTGAATATATTTCATTAACCAAGGCAGATATGGATATAAAACTTACATGAATCGATAGAGTAACACGTGCCCTTTGAGATAAAACCAAGATTGAAAGAATTGGATACGTTTTAGACCATTTATACCCAAATACACAGAGCCTTTTTTTTTTTGCGGGAACAAGACCTGTGTACCACAGAGAAGTCAAAATTACGCAAAAATAGCAGGCAGTTGCACATCAACTCGGACATTTTGATGACGATATTTCCCTAACGACAGCCAATATGGATATGCAACTGACATGAATCGATAGAGGAACATGTGCCCTTTGGGATAAAACCAAGATGGCCAGAATTAGATAGGTTTTAGATTATTTATGCTCGAATACACGGAGTCTTCTTAACGTGGGAACAGGATATGTGTAAAACAGATAAGTCTTAATTACGCAAAAAATTGAGAAGGTTGAAAACACTGCGACATTCATGTGCAGATATTTCATTAACAAAGGCAGATATGGATATAAAACCTACATGAATCGATAGAGGAACATGTGCCCTTTGAGATAAAACCAAGATTGAAAGAATTGGATAAGTTTTAGACCATTTATACTCGAATACACGGAGCCTTCTTTGCGCGGGAACAAGACATGTGTACCACAGATAAGTGAGAATTACGCAAAAATAGCAGGCAGTTGCACATCAACTCGGACATTCTTATGACGATATTTCCCTAACAACAGCCAATATGGATATGAAACTGACATGAATCGATAGAGGAACATGTGCCCTTTCGGATAAAACCAAGATGGCCAGAATTAGATAGGTTTTAGATTATTTATGGTCGAATACACGCAGTCTTCTTTGCGTGGGAACAGGACATGTGTACCAAAGATAAATCAGAATTACGCAAAAATTGGAGAAGGTTAAAAACACTGCGACATTCATGTGCATATATTTCATTAACCAAGGCAGATATGGATATGTAACTGACATGAATCGATAGAGGAACACGTGCCCTTTGGGATAAAACAAAGATGGCCAGAATTAGATAGGTTTTAGACCATCTTTACTCGAATACACGGAGCATTCTTTGTGCGGGAACAGGACCTGTGTACCACAGATAAGTGAGAATTACGCAAAAATAGCAGGCAGTTGCACATCAACTCGGACATTCTGATGACGATATTTCCCTAACGACAGCCAATATGGATATGAAACTGACATGAATCGATAGAGGAACATGTGCCCTTTCGGATAAAACCAAGATGGCCAGAATTAGATAGGTTTTAGATTATTTATGGTCGAATACACGCAGTCTTCTTTGCGTGGGAACAGGACATGTGTACCAAAGATAAATCAGAATTACGCAAAAATTGGAGAAGGTTGAAAACACTGCGACATTCATGTGCATATATTTCATTAACCAAGGCAGATATGGATATAAAACTTACTTGAATCGATAGAGCAACACGTGCCCTTTGAGATAAAAGTAAGATTGCACTTTCATGTGCAAATATTTCATTAATCAGGGCAGATATGGATATAAAACTTACATGAATTGATAGAGTAACACGTGCCCTTTGAGATAAAACCAAGATTGAAAGAATTGGATACGTTTTAGACCATTTATACTCGAATACATGGAGCCTTCTTTGTGCGGGAACAGGACCTGTGTACCACAGATAAGTCAGAATTACGCAAAAATAGCAGGCAGTTGCACATCTACTCAGACATTCTTATGACGATATTTCCCTAACTACAGCAAATATCGATATGAAACTTACATGAATCGATAGAGGAACATGTGCCCTTTGAGATAAAGCCAAGATGGCCAGGATTGGATAGGTTTTAGATTATTTATGCTCGAATACACGGAGTCTTCTTTGGGTGGGAACAGGACATGTGTACCACAGATAAGTCAGAATTACAAAAAAAAACTGGAGAAGGTTGAAAACACTGCGACATTCATGTGAATATATTTCATTAACCAAGGCAGATATGGATATAAAACTTACATGAATCGATAGAGTAACACGTGCCCTTTGAGATAAAACCAAGATTGAAAGAATTGGATACGTTTTAGACCATTTATACCCAAATACACAGAGCCTTTTTTTTTTTGCGGGAACAAGACCTGTGTACCACAGAGAAGTCAAAATTACGCAAAAATAGCAGGCAGTTGCACATCAACTCGGACATTTTGATGACGATATTTCCCTAACGACAGCCAATATGGATATGCAACTGACATGAATCGATAGAGGAACATGTGCCCTTTGGGATAAAACCAAGATGGCCAGAATTAGATAGGTTTTAGATTATTTATGCTCGAATACACGGAGTCTTCTTTGCGTGGGAACAGGATATGTGTAAAACAGATAAGTCTTAATTACCCAAAAAATTGAGAAGGTTGAAAACACTGCGACATTCATGTGCAGATATTTCATTAACAAAGGCAGATATGGATATAAAACCTACATGAATCGATAGAGGAACATGTGCCCTTTGAGATAAAACCAAGATTGAAAGAATTGGATAAGTTTTAGACCATTTATACTCGAATACACGGAGCCTTCTTTGCGCGGGAACAAGACATGTGTACCACAGATAAGTGAGAATTACGCAAAAATAGCAGGCAGTTGCACATCAACTCGGACATTCTTATGACGATATTTCCCTAACAACAGCCAATATGGATATGAAACTGACATGAATCGATAGAGGAACATGTGCCCTTTCGGATAAAACCAAGATGGCCAGAATTAGATAGGTTTTAGATTATTTATGGTCGAATACACGCAGTCTTCTTTGCGTGGGAACAGGACATGTGTACCAAAGATAAATCAGAATTACGCAAAAATTGGAGAAGGTTGAAAACACTGCGACATTCATGTGCATATATTTCATTAACCAAGGCAGATATGGATATGTAACTGACATGAATCGATAGAGGAACACGTGCCCTTTGGGATAAAACAAAGATTGCAAGAATTGGATATGTTTTAGACTATTTATACTCGAATACACGGAGCCTTCTTTGCGCGGGAACAGGACCTGTGTACCACAGATAAGTCAGAATTACGCAAAAATTGGAGAAGATTGAAAACACTGCGACATTCATGTGAATATATTTCATTAACCAAGGCAGGTATGGATATAAAACTTACATGAATCGATACAGTAACACGTGCCCTTTGAGATAAAACCAAGACTGAAAGAATTGGATAAGTTTTTGACCATTTATACTCGACTACACAGAGCCTTCTTTGCGCGGGAACTAGACATGTGTACCTGAGATAAGTCAGAATTACGCAAAAATAGCTGGCAGTTGCACATCAACTCGGACATTCTTATGACGATATTTCCCTAACGACAGCCAATATGGATATGAAACTGACATGAATCGATAGAAGAACATGTGCCCTCTTGGATAAAACCAAGATGGCCAGAATTAGATAGGTTTTAGATTATTTATGCTCGAATACACGGAGTCTTCTTTGCGTGGGAACAGGACATGTGTACCACAGATAAGTCTTAATTACGCAAAAATTTGAGAAGGTTGAAAACACTGCGACATTCATGTGCAGATATTTCATTAACCAAGGCAGATATGGATATAAAACTTGCATGAATCGATAGAGGAACATGTGCCCTTTGAGATAAAAGTAAGATTGCACTTTCATGTGCAAATATTTCATTAATCAGGGCAGATATGGATATAAAACTTACATGAATTGATAGAGTAACACGTGCCCCTTGCGATAAAACCAAGATTGAAAGAATTGGATAAGTTTTAGACCATTTATACTCGAATACACGGAGCCTTCTTTGCGCGGGAACAAGACATGTGTACCACAGATAAGTCAGAATTACGCAAAAATAGCAGGCAGTTGCACATCAACTCGGACATTCTGATGACGATATTTCCCTACCTTCAGCAAATATGGCAATGAAACTTATATGAATAGATACCGGAACATGTGCCCTTTCAGATGACACTAAGAGTGCAAGAATTGGATAAGTTTTACACCATTTATACTCGAATAGACGGAGCCTTCTTTGCGCGGGAACAGGACCTGTGTACCACAGATAAGTCAGAATTAAGGAAAAATAGCAGGCAGTTGCACATCAAATCGGACATTCTTATGGCAATATTTCCCTAACGATAGCAAATATGGGTCTGAAGCTTACATGAATCGATAGAGGAAGATGTGCCCTTTCAGATAAAGCCAAGATGGCCAGAATTGGATAGGATTTAGATTATTTATGGTCGAATACACGGAGTCTTCTTTGCGCAGGAACAAGACCTGTGTACCACAGACAAAGTCAGAATTATGCAAAAATAGCAGGCAGTTGCACACCAACTCGGACATTCTTATGACGATATTTCCCTAATGACAGCAAATATGGATATGAAACTTATATGAATAGATACCAGAACATGTGCTCTTTCAGATGACACGAAGATTGCAAGAATTGGATGCATTTTAGACCATTAATACTCGAATACACGAGCCTTCTTTGCTTGGGCACAGGACCTGTATAGCACAGATAAAGTCAGAATTCCGCAGAAATAGGAGAAGGTTGAGAAGAATTGGGACATTCCTCTGCAGATATTTCATTAACCAAGGCAGATATGGATATAAAACTTACATTAATCGATAGGGTAACGAGTGCCCTTTGAGATAAATCCAAGATGGCCAGAATTGGATAAGTTTTAGATTATTTATGGTCGAATACACAGAGTCTTCTTTGCGTGGGAACAGGACATGTGTACCACAGATAGGTCAGAATTACGCACAAATTGGAGAATGTTGAAAACACTGCGCATTCATGTGCATATATTTCATTACCCAAAGCAGATATGGATATAAAACGTACGTGAAATGATAGAGCAACACGTGCCCTTTGAGATAAAAGCAAGAATTGGATAAGTTTTAGACCATTTATACTCGAATGCACGGAGCCTTCTTTGCGCGGGAACAGGACTTGTGTACCACAGATCAGTCAGAATTACGCAAAAATAGCAGGCAGTTGCACATCATCTCGGACATTCTTATGACGATATTTCCCTAACTACAGCAAATATGGATATGAAACTTACATGAATTGATAGCAGAACATGTGCCCTTACAGTTAACATCAAGGTTGCCAGAATTGGATAAGTTTTAGATTATTTATGCTCGAATACACGGAACCTTCTTTGTGCGGGAACAAGACATGTGTAAAACAGACAAAGTCAGAATTACGCAAAAATAGCAGGCAGTTTTACATCAACTCGGTCATTCTTATGACGATATTTCCTTAACGACAGCAAATATGGATATGAAACTTACATGAATCCATAGAGGAACATGTGCCCTTTGAGATAAATCCAAGGTTGCCTGAATTGGATAAGTTTTAGACTATTTATACTCGATAACCCTGAGTCTTCTTTGTGCGGGAACAGGACCTGTGTACCACAGACAAAGTCAGAATTACGCAAAAAATTGGACAAGGTTGACAAGGATTGGGATATTCATTTGCAGATATTTCATTAACTAAGGCCGATATGGATATGAAACTTACCTGAATCGATAGAGAAAAATGTGCCCCTTCATATAACACCAAGGTTGCCAGAATTGGATAAGTTTTAGATTATTTATGCTCGAATACACGGAACCTTCTTTGCGCAGGAACAAGACATGTGTACCACAGATAAGTCAGAATTACGCAAAAATAGCAGACAGTTGCACACCAACTCGGACATTCTGATGACGATATTTCCCTAACTTCAGCAAATATGGATATGAAACTTATATGAATAGATACTGGAACAAGTGCCCTTTCAGATAACACCAAGATTGCAAGAATTGGATAAGTTTTAGACCATTTATACTCGGACTCGATATTTCCCTAACGACAGCAAATATGGATATGAAATTTACACGAATCGATAGAGGAACACGTGCCCTTTGGAATAAAACCAAGATGGCCAAAATTAGATAGGTTTTAAATTATTTATGCTCGAATACACGGGGTTTTACTTGCGTGGGAACAGGACAAGTGTACTACAGACAAAGTCAGAACTACGCAAAAATAGCAGGCAGTTGCACACCAACTCGGACATTCTTATGACGACATTTCCCTAATGTCAGCAAATATGGATATGAAACTTACATGAATAGATAGTGGAACATTTGCCCTTTCAGATAACACTAAGATTGCAATAATTGGATAAGTTTTAGACCATTTGTACTCAAATACACGGAGCCTTCTTTGTGCGGGAACATGACCTGTGTACCACAGATAAGTAAGAATTACGCAAAAATAGCAGGCAGTTGCACATCAACTCGGACATTCTTATGACGATATTTCCCTAACGACAGCAAATATGGATATGAAACTTACATGAATCGATAGAAGAACATGTGCCCTTTACGATAAAACCAAGACGGCCAGAATTGGATAGGTTTTAGATTATTTATGCTCGAATACACGGAGTCGTCTTTGCGTGGGAACAGGACAAGTGTACCACAGATAAAGTCAGAATTACGCAAAAATAGCAGGCAGTTGCACACCAACTCGGACATTCTTATGACGACATTTCCCTAATTTCACCACATATGGATATGAAACTTATATGAATGGATACGAGAAAATGTGCCCTTTCATATAACACCGGGGTTGCCAGAATTGGATACGTTTTAAATTATTTATACCCAAATACACGAAGTCTTCTTTATGCGGGAACAGGACCTGTGTACCATAGATAAATCTGATTTACGCAAAAATAGCAGGCAGTTGCACATCAACTCGGACATTCTTATGACGATATTTCCCTAACTTCAGCAAATATGGATATGAAACTTATATGAATAGATACTGGAACAAGTGCCCTTTCAGATAACACCAAGATTGCAAGAATTGGATAAGTTTTAGACCATTTATACTCGGACTCGATATTTCCCTAACGACAGCAAATATGGATATGAAATTTACACGAATCGATAGAGGAACACGTGCCCTTTGGGATAAAACCAAGATGGCCAAAATTAGATAGGTTTTAAATTATTTATGCTCGAATACACGGGGTTTTACTTGCGTGGGAACAGGACAAGTGTACTACAGACAAAGTCAGAACTACGCAAAAATAGCAGGCAGTTGCACACCAACTCGGACATTCTTATGACGACATTTCCCTAATGTCAGCAAATATGGATATGAAACTTACATGAATAGATAGTGGAACATTTGCCCTTTCAGATAACACTAAGATTGCAATAATTGGATAAGTTTTAGACCATTTGTACTCAAATACACGGAGACTTCTTTGTGCGGGAACAGGACCTGTGTACCACAGATAAGTAAGAATTACGCAAAAATAGCAGGCAGTTGCACATCAACTCGGACATTCTAATGACGATATTTCCCTAACTACAGCAAATATGGATATGAAACTTACATGAATAGATAGCAGAACATGTGCCCTTAACGATAAAACCAAGATGGCCAGAATTGGATAGGTTTTAGACTATTTATGGTCGATTACACGGAGTCTTCTTTGCGTGGGAACAGGACATGTGTACCACAGATAAGTCAGAATAACGCAAAAATTGGAGAGGGTTGAAAACACTGCGACATTCATGTGCATATATTTTATTAACCAAGGCAGATATGGATATAAAACGTACATGATTCGACTACGCAACACGTGCCCTTTGAGATAAAACCACGATTGCAAGAATTGGATAAGTTTTAGATCATTTATACTCGAATACACGGAGCCTTCTTTGTGCGGGAACAGGACCTCTGTACCACAGATCAGTCAAAATTACGCAAAAATAGCAGGCAGTTGCACACCAACTCGGACATTCTTATGACGATATTTCCCTAACTACAGCAAATATGGATATGAAACTTACATCAATAGATAGCAGAACATGTGCCCCTTCAGTTAACACCAAGGTTTCCAGAATTGGATTCGTTTTAGACCATTTATGCTCGAATACACGGAGCCTTCTTTGTGCGGGAACAAGACCTGTGTAAAACAGACAAAGTCAGAATTACGCAAAAATAGCAGGCAGTTTTACATCAACTCGGTCATTCTTATGACGATATTTCCTTAACGACAGCAAATATGGATATGAAACTTAAATGAATCCATAGAGGAACATGTGCCCTTTGAGATAAATCCAAGGTTGCCTGAATTGGATAAGTTTTAGACTATTTATACTCGATAACCCTGAGTCTTCTTTGTGCGGGAACAGGACCTGTGTACCACAGACAAAGTCAGAATTACGCAAAAAATTGGACAAGGTTGACAAGGATTGGGATATTCATTTGCAGATATTTCATTAACTAAGGCCGATATGGATATGAAACTTACCTGAATCGATAGAGAAAAATGTGCCCCTTCATATAACACCAAGGTTGCCAGAATTGGATAGGTTTTAGACTATTTATACTCGAATACCCGGAGCCTTCTTTGTGCGGGAACAAGACCTGTGTAAAACAGACAAAGTCAGAATTACGCAAAACATTGGAGAAGGTTGACAAGGATCGGGATATTCATTTGCAGATATTTTGTTAACTAAGGACGATATGGATATGAAACTTACATGAATTGATAGAGAAATATGTGCCCTTTCAGTTAACATCAAGGTTTCCAGAATTGGATAAGACTTAGATTATTTATGCTCGAATACACGGAACCTTCTTTGCGCAGGAACAAGACATGTGTACCACAGACAAAGTCAGAATTACGCAAAAATAGCAGGCAGTTGCACACCAACTCGGACATTCTTATGACGATATTTCCCTAACTTCAGCAAATATGGATATGAAACCTACATGAATAGATAGCGGAACATGTGCCCTTTCAGATAACACCAAGATTGCAAGAATTGGATAAGGTTTAGACCATTTATACACGGAGGCTTCTTTGCGCAGGAACAGGACATGTGTACCACAGATAAGTCAGAATTACGCAAAAATAGCAGGCAGTTGGACATCAACTCGGACATTCTTATGACGATATTTCCCTAACGATAGCAAATATGGATATGAAATTTACACGAATTGATAGAGGGACATGTGCCCTTTGGGATAAAACCAAGATGGCCAGAAATAGATAGGTTTTAGATTATTTATGGTCGAATACACGGAACCTTCTTTGCGCAGGAACAAGACCTGTGTACCACAGACAAAGTCAGAATTATGCAAAAATAGCAGGCAGTTGCACACCAACTCGGACATTCTTATGACGATATTTCCCTAATGACAGCAAATATGGATATGAAACTTATATGAATAGATACCAGAACATGTGCTCTTTCAGATGACACGAAGATTGCAAGAATTGGATGCATTTTAGACCATTAATACTCGAATACACGAGCCTTCTTTGCTTGGGCACAGGACCTGTATAGCACAGATAAAGTCAGAATTCCGCAGAAATAGGAGAAGGTTGAGAAGAATTGGGACATTCCTCTGCAGATATTTCATTAACCAAGGCAGATATGGATATAAAACTTACATTAATCGATAGGGTAACGAGTGCCCTTTGAGATAAATCCAAGATGGCCAGAATTGGATAAGTTTTAGATTATTTATGGTCGAATACACAGAGTCTTCTTTGCGTGGGAACAGGACATGTGTACCACAGATAGGTCAGAATTACGCACAAATTGGAGAATGTTGAAAACACTGCGCATTCATGTGCATATATTTCATTACCCAAAGCAGATATGGATATAAAACGTACGTGAAATGATAGAGCAACACGTGCCCTTTGAGATAAAAGCAAGAATTGGATAAGTTTTAGACCATTTATACTCGAATGCACGGAGCCTTCTTTGCGCAGGAACAGGACTTGTGTACCACAGATCAGTCAGAATTACGCAAAAATAGCAGGCAGTTGCACATCATCTCGGACATTCTTATGACGATATTTCCCTAACTACAGCAAATATGGATATGAAACTTACATGAATTGATAGCAGAACATGTGCCCTTACAGTTAACATCAAGGTTTCTAGAATTGGATAAGTTTTAGATTATTTATGCTCGAATACACGGAACCTTCTTTGCGCAGGAACAAGACATGTGTACCACAGATAAGTCAGAATTACGCAAAAATAGCAGACAGTTGCACACCAACTCGGACATTCTGATGACGATATTTCCCTAACTTCACCAAATATGGATATGAAACCTACTTGAATAGATACCAGAACATGTGCCCTTTCAGATAACACCAAGATTGCCAGAACGATATACGTTTAAGACTATTTATACTAAAATACCCGAAGCCTTCTTTGTGCGGGAACAGGACCTGTGTACCACAGATAAGTCAGAATTGAGCAAAAATAGCAGGCAGTTGCACATCAACTCGGACATTCTTATGACGATATTTCCCTAACGACAGCAAATATGGATATGAAATTTATATGAATAGATACCAGAACATGTGCCCTTTCAGATAACAACAAGATAGCAAGAATTGGAAAAGTTTTAGACCATTTATACTCGAATACACGGAGCCTTCATTGCGCAGGAACAGGACCTGTGTACCACAGATAAGTCAGAATCACGCAAAAATTGGAGAAGGTTGAAAACACTGCGACATTCATGTGCATATATTTGATTAACCAAGGCAGATATGGATATAAAACGTACATGAATCGATAGAGGAACATGTGCCCTTTACGATAAAACCAAGATCGCCAGAATTGGATAGGTTTTGGACTATTTATGGTCGATTACACGGAGTCTTCTTTGCGTGGGAACAGGACATGTGTACCACAGATAAGTCAGAATCAAGCAAAAATTGGAGAAGGATGAAAACACTGCGACATTCATGTGCATATATTTTATTAACCAAGGCAGATACGGATATAAAACGTACATGATTCGATTAAGCAACACTTGCCCTTTCAGATAAAACCAAGATTGCAAGAATTGGATACGTTTTATACCATTTGTGGTCGAATACACGGAGCCTTTTTTGTGCGGGAACAGGACCTGTGTACTACAGATAAGTCAGAATTACGCAAAAATAGCAGGCAGTTGCACATCAACTCAGACATTCTTATGACGATATTTCCCTAACTACAGCAAATATGGATATGAAACTTATATGAATAGATGCTGGAACATGTGCCCTTTCAGATAACACCAAGATTGCAAGAATTGGATAGGTTTTAGACCATTTATACTCGAATACACGGAGCTCTTTTTGTGCGGGAACAAGACCTGTGTACTACAGAGAAGACAGAATTACGCAAAAATAGCAGGCAGTTGCACATCAACCCGGACATTCTCATGACGATATGTCCCTAACTCCAGCAAATATGGATATGAAACTTATATGAAGAGATACCGGAACATGTGCCCTTTCAGATAACACAGAGATCGCAAGAATTGGATAAGTTTTAGACTATTTATACTCAAATTCCCGAAGCCTTTTTTGTGCAGGAACAGGACCTGTGTACCACAGATAAGTCAGAATTACGCAAAAATAGCAGGCAGTTGCACATCAACTCGGACATTCTTATGACGATATTTCCCTAATGACAGCAAATATGGATATGAAACGTACATGAATCGATAGAGGAACTAGTGCCCTTTACGATAAAACCAAGATCGCCAGAATTGGATAGGTTTTAGATTATTTATGGTCGATTACACGGAGTCTTCTTTGCGTGGGAACAGGACATGTTTACCACAGATAAGTCAGAATAACGCAAAAAATTGGAGAAGGTTGACAAGGATTGGGATATTCATTTGCAGATATTTCGTTAACTAAGGCCGATATGGATATGAAACTTACCTGAATCGATAGAGAAACATGTGCCCCTTCATATAACACCAAGGTTGCCAGAATTGGATAGGTTTTAGACTATTTATACTCGAATACCCGGAGCCTTCTTTGTGCGGGAACAAGACCTGTGTAAAAACAGACAAAGTCAGAATTACGCAAAACATTGGAGAAGGTTGACAAGGATCGGGATATTCATTTGCAGATATTTCGTTAACTAAAGACGATATGGATATGAAACTTACATGAATTGATAGAGAAACATGTGCCCTTTCAGTTAACACCAAGGTTTCCAGAATTGGATAAGTTTTAGATTATTTATGCTCGAATACACGGAACCTTCTTTGCGCAGGAACAAGACATGTGTACCACAGACAAAGTCAGAATTACGCAAAAATAGCAGGCAGTTGCACACCAACTCGGACATTCTTATGACGATATTTCCCTCACTTCAGCAAATACAGATATGAAACCTACATGAATAGATAGCAGAATATGTGCCCTTTCAGTTAACACCAAGGTTTCCAGAATTGGATTAGTTTTAGATTATTTATGCTCGAATACACGGAGCCTTCTTTGCGCAGGAACAAGACCTGTGTACCACAGACAAAGTCAGAATTACGCAAAAATAGCAGGCAGTTGCACATCAATTCGGACATTCTTATGACGATATTTCCCTAACTTCAGCAAATATGGATATGAAACCTACATGAATAGATATCAGAACATGTGCCCTTTCAGTTAACATCAAGGTTTCCAGAATTGGATAAGTTTTAGATCATTTATGCTCGAATACACGGAACCTTCTTTGCGCAGGAACAAGACAGGTGTACCACAGACAAAGTCAGAATTACACAAAAATAGCAGACAGTTGAACACCAACTCGGACAATCTTATAACGATATTTCCCTAACTTCAGCAAATATGGATATGAAACCTACATGAATAGATACCAGAACATGTGCCCTTTCAGATAACACCAAGGTTGCCAGAACGATATACGTTTTAGACTATTTATACCAAAATACCCGAAGCCTTCTTTGTGCGGGAACAGGACCTGTGTACCACAGATATGGATATGAAACTTACATGAATCGATAGGGGAACATGTGCCCTTTAGGATAAAACCAAAATGGCCAGAATTGGATAGGTTTTAGATTATTTATGCTCGAATACACGTAGCCCTCTTTGCGCAGGAACAAGACCTGTGTACCACAGATAAGTCAGAATTACGCAAAAATAGCAGGCAGTTGCACACCAACTTGGACATTCTTATACCGATATTTCCCTGACTTCAGCAAATATGGATATAAAACTTACATTAATAGATACCGGAACATGTGCCCTTTCAAATAACACCTAGGATGCCAGAATTGGATACGTTTTAAATTATTTATGTTGGAATACCCAGAGCTTTCTTTGTGCTGGAACAGGACCTGTATAGCACAGATAAAGTCAGAATTACGCAAAAATTGGAGAAGGTTGACAAGGATTAGGATATTCATTTGCAGATATTTCATTAACTAAGGCGGATATGGAAATTAAACTTACATGAATAGATAGAGGAACATGTGCCCTATTAGATAACACCAAGATTGCCAGAATTGGATAAGCTGTAGTCCATTTCTTCTCAAATATATGGAGCCTTGTCTTGCCAGGATTGCTTTTGCGTTGCGAAGACAAAGTTAGAATTACGCAAAAATAGCAGGCAGTTGCACATCAAATCGGACATTCTTATGACGATATTTCCCTAACTACAGCAAATATGGATATGAAACTTACTTAAATCGATAGAAGAACATTTGCCCTTTCAGTTAACACCAAGGTTGGAGGATTGGATAAATTTTAGACCATTTAAACTCGAGAACCCGAAGTATTCTTTGTGCGGGAACAGGACCTGTGTACCACAGATAAGTCAGAAATACTCTAAAATAGCAGGAAGTTGCACATCAACTCGGACATTTTTATGATGATATTTCCCTAACTACAGCAAATATGGATATGAAAGTTACATGAATAGATACCAGAACATGTGCCCTTTCAGATAACACCAATGTTGCCAGAATTGGATAAGTTTTGGATTATTTATACTCGAATATCCAGGGCCTTTTTTGTGCGGGAACATGACCTGTGTACCACAGATAAGTCAGAATTGCGCAAAAATAGCAGGCAGTTGCACATCAACTCGGACATTCTTATGACGATATATCCCTTACTACAGCAAATATAGATATGAAACTTACATGAATAGATAGCATAACGTGTGCCCTTTCAGATACCTCAAGATTGCCAGAATTGGATATGTTTTAGACCATTTCTACTCGAATACACGGAGCCTTCGTTGCACAGAAAAACGACATGTGTACCCAAGATAAGTCAGAATTACGCAAAAATAGCAGGCAGTTGCATATCAACTCGGACATTCTTATGACGATATTTCCCTAACTACAGCAAATATGGATATGAAACTTACTTATATCGATGGAAAACATGTGCCCTTTCAGTTAACACCAATGTTCCCTGAATTGAATACGTTTCGATTATTTATGCTCGAATACACGGAGGCTTCTTGTGCAGGACCAAGACCTGTGTACCACAGACAAAGTCAGAATTATGAAAAAATAGCAGGCAGTTTCACACCAACTCGGACATTCTTATGACAATATTTCCCTAACGACAGCAAATATGGATATGAAACTTACACGAATTGATAGAGGAACATGTGCCCTTTGGGATAAAACCAAGATGGCCAGAAATAGATAGGTTTTACATTATTTATGGTCGAATACACGGAGTCTTCTTTGCGCAGGAACAAGACCTGTGTACCACAGACAAAGTCAGAATTACGCAAAAATAGCAGGCAGTTGCACACCAACTCGGACATTCTTATGACGATATTTCCCTAATGACAGCAAATATGGATATGAAACTTATATGAATAGATACCAGAACATGTGCCCTTTCAGATAACATCAAGGTTGCCAGAATTGGATAAGTTTTAGACTATTTAAACTCGAGAACCCAAAGTATTCTTTGCGCAGGAACAGGACCTGTGTACCACAGATAAGTCAGAAATACGCAAAAATAGCAGGCAGTTGCACATCAACTCGGCCATTCTTATGACGATATTTCCCTAACTAGAGCAAATATGGATATGAAACTTACATGAATCAGTAGAGGAACATGTGCCCTTTCAGATAACACCAAGTTTGCCAGAATTGGATAAGTTTTGGACTATTTATACTCGAATACCCGGGGCCTTCTTTGTGCGGGAACAGGACCTGTGTACCACAGATAAATCTGAATTACGCAAAAATAGCAGGCAGTTGCACATAAACTCGGACATTCTTATGATGATATTTCCCTAACTACAGCAAATATGGATATTAAACCTACATGAGTCGATAGGGGAACATGTGCCCTTTCAGATAACACCAAGGTTGCCAGAATTGGATACTTTTAGACTATTTATGCTCAAATACACTGAACCTTCTTGGCGCGGGCAGAGGACCTTTAAACCGAAGATAAAGTCAGAATTACGCAAAAATTGGAATATGTACCCTTTCAGTTAACACCAGGGTTGCCAGAATTGGATAAGTTTTGGATTATTTATACTCGAATATCCAGGGCCTTTTTTGTGCGGGAACATGACCTGTGTACCACAGATAAGTCAGAATTGCGCAAAAATAGCAGGCAGTTGCACATCAACTCGGACATTCTTATGACGATATATCCCTTACTACAGCAAATATAGATATGAAACTTACATGAATAGATAGCATAACGTGTGCCCTTTCAGATACCTCAAGATTGCCAGAATTGGATATGTTTTAGACCATTTCTACTCGAATACACGGAGCCTTCGTTGCACAGAAAAACGACATGTGTACCCAAGATAAGTCAGAATTACGCAAAAATAGCAGGCAGTTGCATATCAACTCGGACATTCTTATGACGATATTTCCCTAACTACAGCAAATATGGATATGAAACTTACTTATATCGATGGAAAACATGTGCCCTTTCAGTTAACACCAATGTTCCCTGAATTGAATACGTTTCGATTATTTATGCTCGAATACACGGAGGCTTCTTGTGCAGGAACAAGACCTGTGTACCACAGACAAAGTCAGAATTATGAAAAAATAGCAGGCAGTTTCACACCAACTCGGACATTCTTATGACAATATTTCCCTAACGACAGCGAATATGGATATGAAACTTACACGAATTGATAGAGGAACATGTGCCCTTTGGGATAAAACCAAGATGGCCAGAAATAGATAGGTTTTACATTATTTATGGTCGAATACACGGAGTCTTCTTTGCGCAGGAACAAGACCTGTGTACCACAGACAAAGTCAGAATTACGCAAAAATAGCAGGCAGTTGCACACCAACTCGGACATTCTTATGACGATATTTCCCTAATGACAGCAAATATGGATATGAAACTTATATGAATAGATACCAGAACATGTGCCCTTTCAGATAACATCAAGGTTGCCAGAATTGGATAAGTTTTAGACTATTTAAACTCGAGAACCCAAAGTATTCTTTGCGCAGGAACAGGACCTGTGTACCACAGATAAGTCAGAAATACGCAAAAATAGCAGGCAGTTGCACATCAACTCGGCCATTCTTATGACGATATTTCCCTAACTAGAGCAAATATGGATATGAAACTTACATGAATCAGTAGAGGAACATGTGCCCTTTCAGATAACACCAAGTTTGCCAGAATTGGATAAGTTTTGGACTATTTATACTCGAATACCCGGGGCCTTCTTTGTGCGGGAACAGGACCTGTGTACCACAGATAAATCTGAATTACGCAAAAATAGCAGGCAGTTGCACATAAACTCGGACATTCTTATGATGATATTTCCCTAACTACAGCAAATATGGATATTAAACCTACATGAGTCGATAGGGGAACATGTGCCCTTTCAGATAACACCAAGGTTGCCAGAATTGGATACTTTTAGACTATTTATGCTCAAATACACTGAACCTTCTTGGCGCGGGCAGAGGACCTTTAAACCGAAGATAAAGTCAGAATTACGCAAAAATTGGAATATGTACCCTTTCAGTTAACACCAGGGTTGCCTGAATTGGATACGTTTTAGATTATTTATGCTTGAATACACGGAAAATTCTATGCGCGGGCACAGCACCTGTATAGCACAGATAAAGTCAGAATGACGCAAAAATTGGAGAAGGTTGACAAGGATTGGGATATTCATTTGCAGATATTTCATTAACTAAGGCAGATATGGATATGAAACTTACATTGATCGATAGGGGAACTTGTGCCCTTTAAGATAACACTAAGGTTGCCAGAAATGGATAAGTTTTAGACCATGTGTACTCCAATATATGGAGACTTGTCTTGACAGTACTAAATTTGCAATGCGTAGACAAAGTTAGAGTTACGCAAAAATAGCAGACAGTTGCACATCAACTCGGACATTCTTATGACGATATTTATCTAACTACAGCAAGTATGGATATGAAACTTACATGAATCAATAGAGGAACATGTGCCCTTTCAGATAACACCAAGTTTGCCAGAATTGGATAAGGTTTGGACTATTTATACTCGAATACCCGGGGCCTTCTTTGTGCGGGAACATGACCTGTGTACCACAGATAAATCTGAATTACGCAAAAATAGCAGGCAGTTGCACATAAACTCGGACATTCTTATGATGATATTTCCCTAACTACAGCAAACATGGATATTAAACCTACATGAGTCGATAGGGGAACACGTGCCCTTTCAGATAACACCAAGGTTGCCAGAATTGGATACTTTTAGACTATTTATGCTCGAATACACTGAACCTTCTTGGCGCGGGCAGAGGACCTTTAAACCGAAGATAAAGTCAGAATTACGCAAAAATTGGAATATGTACCCTTTCAGTTAACACCAGGGTTGCCTGAATTGGATACGTTTTAGATTATTTATGCTTGAATACACGGAAAATTCTATGCGCGGGCACAGCACCTGTATAGCACAGATAAAGTCAGAATGACTCAAAAATTGGAGAAGGTTGACAAGGATTGGGATATTCATTTGCAGATATTTCATTAACTAAGGCAGATATGGATATGAAACTTAAATTGATCGATAGGGGAACTTGTGCCCTTTGAGATAACACTAAGGTTGCCAGAAATGGATAAGTTTTAGACCATGTGTACTCCAATATATGGAGACTTGTCTTGACAGTACTGAATTTGCAATGCGTAGACAAAGTTAGAGTTACGCAAAAATAGCAGGCAGTTGCACATCAACTCGGACATTCCTATGACAATATTTCCCTAACTACAGCAAATATAGATATGCAACTTACATAAATTAATAGCAAAACATATGCCCTTTCAGTTAACACCAAGGTTGCCTGAATTGGATAAGGTTTAGATAATTTATGCTCGAATACACCGAGGCTTCTTTGCGCTGGAACAGGACAATATACCACTGATAAGTCAGAATTACGCAAAAATAGCAGGCAGTTGCACATCAACTCGGACATTCTTATGACGATATTTATCTAACTACAGCAAATATGGATATGAAACTTACATGAATCGATAGAGTAACATGTGCCCTTTGAGATAAAACCTAGATTGCCAGAATTGGATTCGTTTTAGACCCATTACACTCGAATACACGGAGCCTTCTTTGCGCGGCAACAGAACATATGTACCACAGACAAAGTCAGAATTACGCAAAAATTGGACAAGATTGAAAAAAACTGCGAGATTCATTTGCAGATATTTCATTAACTAAGGCAGATATGGATATGAAACTTACAGGAATAGATAGGGGAACTTGTGCCCTTTGAGATAACACCAAGATTGCCTGAATTGGATAAGCTGTAGTCCATTTGTTATCGAATATATCGAGGCTTGTCTTGCCAGTACTGAATTTGCATTGCGGAGACAAGGTTAGAATTACGCAAAAATAGCAGACAATTGCACATCAACTCGGACATTCTTATGACGATATTTCCCTAACTACAGCAAATATGGATATGAAACTTACATGCATAGGTAGCGGAACATGTGCCCTTTCAGATAAAACCAAAGTTGCCAGAATTGGATAAGTGTTAGACCACTCATACTCGAATACCCGGAGCCTTCTTTGCACGGGAACAGGACCTGTGTACCACAGATAAGTCAGAATTATGCAAAAGTAGCACGCAGTTGCACATCAACTCGGACATTCTTATGACAATATTTCCCTAACTACAGCAAATATAGATATTCAACTTACATGAATCGATAGAGGAACATGTGCCCTTTCAGTTAATACCACGTTTGCCTGAATTGGATAAGTTTTAGATTATTTATGCTCGAATACACCGAGCCTTCTTTGCGCGAGAACAAGACCTTTGTACCACAGACAAAGTCAGAATTACGCAAAAACAGCAGGCAGTTGCACATCAACTCGGACTTTCTTATGACGATATTTCCCTAACTACAGCAAATATGGATAGTAAACTTACATGAATCGATAGAGGAACATGTGCCCTTTCAGATAACACCAAGTTTGTCAGAATTGGATAAGTTTAAGATTATCTATTGTCGAATACACGGAACTTTCTTTGCGCGGGCACAGGTCCTGTATAGCACAGATAAACCAGAATTACGCAAAAATTGGAGAAGGTTGACAAGGATTGGGATATTCATTTGCAGATATTTCATGAAATAAGGCAGATATGGATATGAAACTTACAAGAATCGATAGGGGAACTTGTGTCCTTTGAGATAACACAAAGATTGCCAGAATTGGATAAGTTGTAGATTATTTATGCTCGAATGCACAGAGCCTTCTTTGCGCGGGAACAGGACCTCTGTACCACAAATAAGTCAGAATTACGCAAAAATTGCACGCAGTTGCACATCAACTCGGACATTCTTATAACAATATTTCCCTAACGACAGCAATCATGGATATGACACTAACATGAATCGATAGAGGAACATGTGCCCTTTCAGATAACACGAAGGTTGCCAGAATTAATTAGGTTTTAGTTTATTTATGCTCGAATACACGGAACCTTCTTTGCGCGGGTACAGGACCTGTATAGCATAGATAAAGTCAGAATTACGCAAAAATTGGAGAAGGTTGAAAAAACTGCGAGATTCATTTGCAGATATTTCATTAACTAAGGCAGATATGGATATGAAACTTACATGAATCGATAGAGGAACACGTGCCCTTTGAGATAAAACCTAGATTGCCAGAATTGGATACGTTGTAGACCATTTACAATCGAATACACGGAGCCTTCTTTGCGCAGGAACAGGACATGTGTACCACAGACAAAGTCAGAATTACGCAAAAATTGGAGAAGGTTGAAAAAACTGCGAGATTCATTTGAAGATATTTCATTAACTAAGGCAGATATGGATATGAAACTTACATGAACCGATAGCATAACATGTGCACTTTCAGTTAACAGTAAGGTTGCCTGAATTGGATAAGTTTTAGATTATTTATTCTTGAATACAAGGAGCCTTCTTTGCGCGGGAACAGGACATGTATACCACAGATAAGTCAGAATTACGCAAAAAAGGAGGCAGTTGCACATCAACTCGGACATTCGTGTGACGATATTTCCCTGACTACAGCAAATATTGATATCATACTTACATGAATAGATAGCAGAACATGTGCCCTTTCAGAAAACACCAAGTTTGCCAGAATTGGATAAGTTTTAGACTATTTATACTCGATTACCCGAAGCCTTCTTTGTGCAGAAACAGGACCTGTGTACCACTGATAAGTCAGAATTGCGAAAAAATAGCAGGCAGTTGCACATCAACTCGGACAATCTTATGACGATATTTCCTTAACAACAGCAAATATGGATATGAAACTTACATGAATCGATAGAGGAACATGTGCCATTTCAGATAACACCAAAGTTGCCATAATTGGATAAGTTTTAGACCATTTATACTCGAATACACAGAGTCTTCTTTGCGCGGGAACATGATCTGTGTACCACAGATAAGTCAGAATTACGCAAAAATTGGAGAAGATTGAAAAACGGCACCATTCATGTGCAGATATTTCATTAACTAAGGCAGATATGGATATGAAACTTACATGAATCGATAGGTGAACGTGTGCCCTTTGAGATAACACCACAATTGCCAGAATTGGATAAGTTTTAGACCTATTGTACTCCACTATATGGAGCCTTGTCTTTACAGTACCGGATTTGCATTGCGCAGACAAAGTTAAAATTACGCAAAAATAGCAGGCAGTTGCACATCAACTTTGACACTCTTATTACGATACTTCCCAAACTACAGCAAATATGCATATGAAATTGCCATAAATCGAAAGAGGAACATGTGTCCTTTGAGATAAAACCAAGATTCCCAGAATTGGATAGGTTTTAGATTATTTATGCTCGAATACACGGAGTTTTCTTTGCGTGGGAACAGGACATGTGTACCACATATAAGTCAGAATTACGCAAAAATTGGAGAAGGTTGATAACACTACGACATTCATGTGCATATATTTCATTAACTAAGGCAGATATGGATATGAAACTTACATGAATCGATAGGTGAACGTGTGCCCTTTGAGATAACACCAAGATTGACAGAATTGGATACGTTTTGGACCTATTCTACTCCAATATATGGAGCCTTGTCTTGACAGTACTGGATTTGCATTGCGAAGACAGGGTTAGAATTACGCAAAAATAGCAGGCAGTTGCACATCAACTCGGACATTCTTATGACGGTATTTCCCTAACTACAGCAAATATGGATATGAAACTTACATGAATAGATAGCGGAACATGTGCCCTTTGCGATAACACTAAGTTTGCCAGAATTGGATAAGTTTTAGACTATTTATACTCGATTACCTGAAGCCTTCTTTGTGCAGAAACAGGACCTGTGTACCACAGATATTTCAGAATTGCGCAAAAATAGCAGGCAGCTGCACATCAACTCGGACATTCTTATGACGATATTCCCCTAACTACAGCAAATATGGATATGAAACTTACATGAATCGATAGAGGATCCTGTGCCCTTTGTGATAACACCAGGATTGCCAGAATTGGATAAGTTGTAGACCATTTATACTCGAATACACAGAGTCTTCTTTGCGCGGGAACATGATCTGTGTACCACAGATAAGTCAGAATTACGCAAAAATTGGAGAAGGTTGAAAAACGGCACCATTCATGTGCAGATATTTCATTAACTAAGGCAGATATGGATATGAAACTTACATGAATCGATAGGTGAACGTGTGCCCTTTGAGATAACACCAAGATTGCCAGAATTGGATACGTTTTGGACCTATTCTACTCCAATATATGGAGCCTTGTCTTGACAGTACTGGATTTGCATTGCGAAGACAGGGTTAGAATTACGCAAAAATAGCAGGCAGTTGCACATCAACTTGGACATTCGTATGACAATATTTCCCTAACTACAGCAAATATGGATATGAAACTTACATGAATCGATAAAGGAACATGTGCCCTTTCAGTTACCACCAAGGTTTCCAGAATTGGATAAGTTTTGGATTATTTATGCTCAAATACACGGAGCCTTCTTTGCGCAGGAACAAGACCTGTGTAACACAGACAAAGTCAGAATTATGCAAAAATAGCAGGCAGTTGCACACCAACTCGGACATTCTTATGACGATATTTCTCTAATTTCAGCAAATATGGATATGAAACTTACATGAATCGATAGAGGATCTTGTGCCCTTTGTGATAATACCAGGATTGCCAGAATTGGATAAGTTGTAGACTATTTGTACTCCAATATATGGTGCCTTGTCTTGACAGTACCGGATTTGCATTGTGGAGACAAAATTTGAATCACGCAAAAATAGCAGGCAGTTGCACGTCAACTTGGACATTCTTATGACGATATTTCCCTAACTACAGCAATAATAGATATGAAACTTACATGAATAAATAGCAGAACATGTGCCCTTTCAGATAACGCCAAGGTTGTCAGAATTGAAAACGTTTTAGACTATTTATACTCGAATTCCCAGAGCCTTCTTTGTGCGGGAACAGGACATGTGTACCACAGATAAGTCAGAATTATGCAAAAATTGGAGAAGGTTGAAACAACTGTGACATTCATGTGCAGATATTTCATTAACTAAGGCAGATATGGATAAGAAACTTACATGACCCGATAGGTGAACGTGTGCCCTTTGATATACACAAGGGTTGCCAGACTTGCATACGTTTTAGACCTATTGTACTCCAATATATGGAGCCTTGTCTTGACAGTACTGGATTTGCATTGCGGAGATAAAGTTAGAATAACGCAAAAATAGTAGGCAGTTGCACATCAACTCGGACATTCTTATGACGATATTTCCCCAACTTTAGCAAATATGGATATGAAACTCATATAAATAGATACCGGAACATGGTCCCTTTCAGATAACACCAAGGTTGCCAGAATTGGATAAGTTTTAGATTATTTATGCTCGAATACACGGAGCCTTCTTTGCGCGGGCACAGGACCTGTACAGCACAGACAAAGTCGGAATTACGCAAAAATTAGAGAAGGTTGACAAGGATTAGGATATTCATTTGCAGATATTTCATTAACTAAGGCAGATATGGATATAAAACGTACATGAATAGATAGGGGAACTTGTGCCCTTTGAGATAACACCAAGATTGCCAGAATTGGATAAGCTGTAGTCCATTTGTTCTCCAATATATGGAGCCTTGTCTTGACAGTACTGCATTTCCATTGCGGAGACAAAGTTATAATAACGCAAAATTAGCAGGCAGTTGCACATCAACTTTGACATTCTAATGACGATATTTCCCTAACTACAGCAAATATGGATATGAAACTGACATGAATCAATAGAGTAACACGTGCCCTTTGAGGTTAAACCACGATTGCAAGAATTGGATAAGTTTTAGACCATTTATGCTCGAATACATGGAGCCTTCTTTGCACGGGAACAGGACCAGTGTACCACAGATAAGTCAGAATTGTGCAAAAATAGCAGGCAGTTGCACACCAACTCGGACATTCTTATGACGATATTTCCCTAACTACAGCAAATATGGATATGAAACTTACATGAATCGATAGAGGAACACGTGCCCTTTCAGATAAAACCAAGATTGCCAGAATTCGATAGGTTTTTTATGCTCGAATACACAGAGTCTTCTTTGCGCGGGCACAGAACCTGTATAGCACAGATAAAGTCGGAATTACGCAGAAATAGAAGAAGGTTGACAAGAATTGGGACATTCATTTGCAGATATTTCCCTAACTAAGGCAGATATGGATATGAAACTTACATGAATCGATAGAGTAACATGTGCTCTTTGAGATAAAACCAAGATTGCCAGAATTGGATAAGTTTAGACTATTTATACTCGAATAAACCGAGCATTCTTTGCGCAGGAACAGGACATGTGTACAACATTAAGTCAGAATTACGCAAAAATAGCAGGCAGTTGCACATCAACTCAGACATTCTTATGACGATATTTCCCTAACTACAGCAAATATGGATATGAAACTGACATGAATCAATAGACATTGTTATGACGATATTTCCCTAACTACAGCAATAATGGATGTTAATCTTACATGAATCGATTGAGGAACATGTGCCCGTTTAGATAACACCAAGGTGGTCAGAATTGGATAAGTGTAAGATTAATTTTGCTCGAATACACGGAGCCTTCTTTGCGCGGGCACAGGACCTGTATAGCACAGATAAAGTCAGAATTACGCAGAAATAGGAGAAGGTTGACAAGAATTGAGACATTTATTTGCAGATATTTCATTAATTAAGGCAGATATGGATATGAAACTTACATGAATCAATAGAGTAACATGGGCCCTTTGAGGTAAATCCAAGATTGCCAGAATTGGATAAGTTTTAGACCATTTGTACTCCAATATATGGAGCCTTATCTTGACAGTACTGGATTTGCATTGCGGAGACAAAGTCAGAATTACGCAAAAGTAGCAGGCAGTTGCACATGAACTCGGACATTCTTATGACAATATTTCCCTAGCTAGAGCAAATACGGATATGAAACTTACATGAATCAATAGAGTAACATGGGCCCTTTGAGGTAAATCCAAGATTGCCAGAATTGGATACGTTCTAGATTATCTTTACTCGAATACAAGGAACCTTCTTTGCCAGGGCACAGAACCTGTATAGCACAGATAAAGTCAGAATTACGCAGAAATAGGAGGTTGACAAGAATTGAGACATTTATTTGCAGATATTTCATTTATTAAGGCAGATATGGATATGAAACTTACATGAATCAATAGAGTAACATGGGCCCTTTGAGGTAAAACCAAGATTGCCAGAATTGGATAAGTGTTAGACCTATTGTACTCCAATATATGGAGCCTTGTCTTGACAATACTGGATTTGCATTGCGGAGACAAAGTTAGAATTTCGCAAAAGTTGCAGGCAGTTGCACATCAACTAGGACATTCTTATGACTATATTTCCCTAACAACAGCAAATATGGATATGAAACCTACATGAATCGATAGCAGAACATGTGCCCTTTCAGTTAACACCAAGTCTGTTCGCATCGGATGTGTTTTAGACTATTTATGCTCGAATACACGGAGCCTTCTTTGGGCGGGAACGGGACCTGTATAGCACAGACAAAGTCATAATTACCCAAAAACAGAAGTTTGAAAAGAACTGGGACATTATTTTGCAGATAATTTCCTAACTACAGCAGATAAGGATATGAATTTTACATGAATCGATAGAAGAACATGTGCCCTTTCAGATAACACCGAGTTTGTTCGAATCGGATGTGTTTTAGACTATTTATGCTCGAATACACAGAGCCTTCTTTGGGCGGGAACAGGACCTGCATAGCACAAAGTCTGAGTGAAAGTCAGAATTCAGAAAGAATTGTCCGTTAGATGATAGCTGAAACATTGAAGTCAACTACATCAAGTCCTTGACTGATGTAGTTCTTCACACAGACGAAGCACTGACGACAAAAACCCCTTACAATATGTGCAAATTGAGTCGCTTGAACGTACTGTCTCGAGTCGAGTAGGGTCATTACACCAAAACATCGGGTCGAGTCAAGTATTTAGTTCCAATCACTTTGAGTCCCAAATAATTTGGAACAGCAAAATCTTCGAAAATAAATATCGAGTGTCCAGAATTATGTAAAATGGTTGACACAGGCTTCGATTTTTAATACATTCATCTGGAAAACGTCACACAATACATTCTAATTATTTTGACTCGAATCATTACGACTCTGCTCAACCACCGATGTAGAATATACATAATACACCGCTTGAAATAAAACTACGCTGGCCCTCAAATTGCGGTGTAAAATCTCGATAGTAAGTTACTGGAACAACATAATTCAACTGATTAAAAACACATTACGTATTGCTGGTGTCAAACTGTGACTAAAATACCGAGATCTAGATATCCGAGACCAAACCCGACACTGATACAAGCAAAAACTGGTCTCGAAACCGGTCATAGACCTACATTACTAAAAACTATCATACGACTGGCCTCTTCGTTCCATTATCTGTTATTTAGAGGGTACAATATATATAGGCCGCATTTATTACATTATTGGTCAGTATTACATTATTTATTAGCCGTAACATAACCCAGGATGGGATACATTTTGGTACGACTTTTCCAGATAAAGAATTTGAGGGATTTTTTTTAATACTGAAAGTGAAGGTTATGCACCACGATGCATAAAAATCACTGTTTGCCCACACACATCTGCAGTTCGTGAGGCGGCGGCAGCCGCCATTTTGATGCTTGTGCGTTCATTTTCAGCAATAAACAGCCCTCAGAAATGTCGAACAACAATAACTATTAAATGACAACACAACCATAAAGCTAACCCCCAAACTGCTTAACAGTTGATGAGAGTAGCCTACTATATCTAGGATATAGTTATGTATTTATTAGGTTTAGTTCTTACCTGTCCTTCTGAAGCCTTATTTTCTTGTCTGGGTAGATTTAGTTTCCTTGCCGCATTGAAATTGTGAACGGTTGGTGCGGTCTTGCTGTCTTGTGTGCATCCCGGTGTTCTGGCTTTGAAGTACGAGTTTTTCACAGCGCCACTTTCGTTCATATATAAATGATGAACACCGCAACTACTTCAAGGGAATGGTACCAAAATGTACCTCATTTAACATCAATGCTGGACACGACTAGATCCCGTGCGGTAGGGAGCTGTCGCTACCACGAGTTTAATGCTTACACGGTCGACGTGGCGGTTACGGCAGTGATGGATACTCGCACGAGCGGCACAGTTGAACTTGTGCGATGCGCTGGACAGCATGCATGCAGGCAAGCCCACAACTCATAACCCCAGCCACTTGCAGTCATGTCAAACGAAACCCGGTACCGGTTCTCTTGAATTCATTGGCCAATACATATCTCTTACCAGGTAGGTTCTTCGCTTTACGTGTCTGCTTTTGCTTGTACATGTATTGTATTTTGCAAGTAAGGACCAGTTCATGCTTGGTAGTAGAAGAGAGCCGTCAAAGTTGAGAGGGGTGAGTACGCGTACGCGTGCGAGGCTTGTTCTTCAAAGGAACTCTAGCAAGAAATGGCGCGTGCTAGTCATGTCAATCACTGTTGCTCCTGCAAAATTGAATTCCATTCCCATTCCGAGAGTATTAAAGAATTTAGGGAATCGGTGCATTGAAAAGACTCTCCAGCTAATACTTGAAGAATTTTAGGATACTGTTGAACAAAAAGACGGTTGGCCCCAGATTGTGCATATTTTAAGCTAAAAAAACGCCGAGAACACTAGCTTTCGCAGAAGACATATGAACGAGTAGATTGTGTTTCCAAGGAATAATTGGCGTAATGAAATGAAGTTTAAAAATGATCGTACGCAAAGACACCCCATTTACATGGACGAATTGGTGCATTTATATGGACTGTTTGATGTAGCCTATATAGTGCTGTGTGATTGACTAAGTTTCTGGCAATAATTAGATGCATTTTATTAGTTGATATCGACTACCATCAGATTTTTGTCACGAAATCTCAGACTGAAAACTCAAAAGTGTTGTAGCTTAATTAAGTTTTGTAAAGTGAAAGAAAAGTCAGACGAAGCGAGCTTTTAAGCAGCCCTTCCTTGCTAATATCAGGTTAATTCAATATTTAATAATATTTCTGACCCTCACACTATTGACGTAAGCCTACTCGATTGCAGGACATACATTGCACCGCTAGGGGTATACATGTAGCCTACTAAAGATCAATCACATTGCTTTTACGTAACCTGGTTATTTAACGGGAATTGATCATTGTTACCCATGTCATGACTAACGTGGCAGCTTTTCTTCGCAATTATCAAAAAATAAATCGTCATTTGGGGCGGTCAGTCCTACTGCGAGAATGCTCAGAGAACAAAACTGTTCCCCAAGAGGTTCTTGCCCTTGCGACCCTAAAGTGTTTTATAGCACACGAACAGATAAAAAACTGTGAAACTTAGATGTCATTCTTGGCAAATGACCATGGCCGTCTGCATGAAATTCACCAGGACCTTCATCCGGTTCAAACTGGGACAGTTCAGTAACTTTATTATACGATCCAGTGTTGGTAAACGTTGTCGCTGGAAAAGCAGTTTCGCAAGTCGCTCTAACTCTTCAACCTGCAGTAAGTCTTTGAATGCACAGCGCTCATGCCCGCAGGCGCGTTTGCCCTGAAATCGTTACAGTCGTATAATTGCGCAGCCATAGTGTGACGTCATCAAAACAGGCGTCTATTTGATGCCCCGACGACTTTTTTTTCAGTTTGCCTGGTATGAAGGAGGACTTCAACTCAACAGCATTTTGGTTTTTATCTCTAATAGATAATGAAATGTAAATTTCATAAAAAATGAAAATTGTAAATTATCTATGTGATTCATCTTCATAATCCCAAAATTGACCTATCATTGTTTGCGAGGTAGCCACATCCCTTAGATAAACTCATGGATTTTTTATATATTTGTTTATAAATGTAATTTATTATAAATAATATTACAATTACATGAATAAATAAAATTTTATATTAAAAATTTGTCTGTCTCTCTCATTTGTGTCATTATTGATTTGGGTGTCCTACGTGTGCCTTTTCTATCCTCGGTACTGTAACGATACACCTACCACGCCCTTTAACTCGAGCGGCTAAGCAAAGAACGTGCGAGCAGTAGAGGCCGTCCGTTTTGAGAAAATACATCTCGGTGGTCCGCAGACTAGATTCAGGAGGGGGGGTAACATGAGAGGTAGATGACAACAGCAGTGATGATGTCTAGACAAATAAATTACCAGTAACAAAAGTTTAATTAGACTCACTTACAATCACTGTACAATGCATGGACCCGGTTTGCACCTCCCGCACAATGAAGGTGCTAGACGAACAAACATTCCAGAACACTCGCACTGATGCGCGCTTCCTGCACGAACTGCAAAGCGATCTGTCTTAGATGGTGCGCCGGTGCCTACTACATCCAGGGAGCATCTGCCCCGCACGCTCTGCGTGCGGCTGTACATGCATGCGCATGGCGCTCTAGGGTCACGACACTCTAGCTGTAATCTATGTATTCGGTACAGTACCTTACGTGTGTTACGTATGTAATTTGGGATTTTATCGTCCAAATTGACTTCCATTGTGGGTTGACTAGTAATTTGCAATTTCATTAATCTTTCTTAGAAATTAGGTGCTCTAACTTTAATCAGAAGCTAGGTGTAATAGCTAGGGACAAGGGAAGGGAGTAATTAAGTTCTCCAGATTAATGCAACGACAGATTTTACAAGCTCATATACGACAATATTTCACTAGCTGTGTTGACACGTTTTTACCACCGCCTGAACGGATAATTGCCTGAACGGTGGAAGTAAACATGAAAGGGCCTAACACCACATTACAAGCAATCTCCTCTGCCAGTTTGTGGAGTTATGTTCGCATGCCACCTGTTCTTCATCGTTGCCAAAGGAGGATAAACCGTTCCATCGGTTATCAATAGTGAGTGTGTATCGAGGGGGGGGGGAGCAGACAGTGGGGGATGTATCTATGGCGAGCGGTAGGCCTACGGGTGGTTATTAAACATTTGTATCCTTGGGGAATTCTCATTGCTCTCACCTTGTAGCAGGGTAATTCCAGATTATAAGGTCTGTGTCCCGAAAAGTTTTGTAAGTTCAGGGTACATTTTCTAATTTCCAAGAGAGATGAATTCATGCAAATTACCTGCGGCCAATAGTAATAGTTCCAGTTATATTGCCACGTCAAAAAACAAAGGTCGGATGTAACGAGACAAAACTAATTCTTTTGGACCCCTAATTTCTAGAACCACAGATCGTGCAAATTTTAGGACCGCGGCTCTGAAATTTTTTAGTTCACTCCTTCTCCTGGAAAATCTTGGATTCGCCCCCGGGTATGTGAAATTTATTAGCATTATTTTTTTTTTAATTAATTAATTTTTTTGTGAGGAGAAATTTCTCTGGGAAGGATCCGGCAAGTTCCGACCATGGAGACCCAACAGGGCAAGATATGGGACCAGGCAAGATATGGGACGGAAGGGGACCCCCTCCCTTACCTGTCCACTCCTATACACACTAAAGACTATTGTTACCTAGCAAATCACCCCTATAAGTCTGTAACGAATTCCTGAGATTCCGATCAAACCGTGACCAACACAAAGGCGGGGGGGTCTCTCCGTCCCATATCTTGCTTTAAATGCTGACAGGTCAAGTTCTGCTCCTCCGTCCTTCGGCATGCTCGTTTCTATTGACGCCTTGGAGAACAAAGGCAGGCATTGCCAGGCAAGCTTTGTATTTGGCTCGGTAAAATGGCCGCGAGTGGATTTAATGATCTCTATAAGCTGATTATCCGTGCCAGGTCATGCTTGCACCTATGCTTGCACTGAGCCCGGCCGGCCGAGCCGAACTCTTTTCCTAATCGCCCCATAATGATAGCGCCCTCTGTAGTTTTTCAAGAACGTAAACATTGACCCATACCTTGGGCGCCGGGCGTGCGATGAGTTATAGAAATTGTCGAAATACAAGTATACGTACGTACGTAGGCCTACGTTGGAACTTTTGACTATTTAAAAATGTGCTGGAAAGAATACCGCTGACGTGTTGAGCGTGTGCTATCAATCATGACGTTATTGTTGATGTGAACCCCAGTGTTAAATTGTCACTCGTGTCGAAGGGGATGACAAAAGCCGTCCAAATTAGTGCGTAAACACGGTTGTGACGGTGTGAACACGATGACGATGGACTTGAAGGAGTAATTTCACCCGGCAGTACATGTGTACGCCTACAGATCGGTGATACACGGTGACGGTGTGAACACGATGACGATGGACTTGAAGGAGTAATTTCACCCGGCAGTACATGTGTACGCCTACAGATCGGTGATGTACAGTTAGATGCTCATTTGACATTGCCTAGCCGGTACATGTATATGTAAGCATAGAACAAGGACACAGTGGAGCCTGGAGGTAAAGTTGTTTATATATATTGTCTAACGTGTCAAGGCAGGCCTGGGTAGACAATTGTTACTTCCAGAATTTTTGAGGTTGTACATGTACCGGTATGCTGTCACCAGATTTTCACCATGTACCCACGTAACCAGTCATTCCGGGGTCGTTTTGTAGAGTGGCAGGGTATTCTGCAATTTATTCTCATGAGGGAATAGGCCTACATGGAATAAGAGTTCCATATATGGATGCCAGTATTTCCGGTTTCGAGTCAACTCGGACCCAAACCAACTCGGACCCATGCCAACTCGGACCCATGCCAACTCGGACCCACGACCAACTCGGACCCATGTCAACTCGGCCCCAATACTAACCCGGACCCACGACCAAGTCGGACCCATAACCAACTCGGACCCAATACTAACTCGGACCCACGACCAACTCGGACCCGCCCTGAGTCAACTCGGACCCAACCCCAGGAGCGTGATTAACTTGTTAAAAATTTTTATTTTGTCCTTTTTTACATTTTAGCATTTGGTAAATGACACTTTTGCACTGCATGCTGCCAAGCTGTAACGTCCTCTCACGTTATGCAGGGAGACAGTGGCACAGGTTTCCCAGAATTTCTCCGTTTTCCAGATCCAGATCACCAGCAGAAATCGAATCAACTTTCACCAAACAGCCCCAAAGTTTTTGTTGCAATAAAAAGCCACAGATAGGCCCTTCTGATGTACATAAGAGATGCTGCATACGTACAACAGATACTGCAGATATGCATCAATGTCATGAACATTGACCTTGTACAGTGTCTAATGGTGTTATCCCCCACCTCACTTTTCAATTTTTTTTGCCTGGCAAGTCTTACACCTTGCCCCATTCCCCCCCCCACCCCAATACCGGCAAGATTTAGGCAGATGGAGGAATTCATCCATACAGGCCTTAACTGACTGTCCAAATAACGCAAATAGGTTGGTAATTTCGAATAACACTGACAAATCAAATCATTTTAAAATAAAAATGTGGAATATTTCCTATTGGCTTAAACTTGGAGACGGTTTTGAAGCATCGTATGTCTGCTCGCGAGCTCATTATTAATATTTTGTGATCCCACGGTTTCCTATTTTCTACAATAAGACGTGCCATAATCACGAGGGGTCATAGAATTATTTATACAAATCCCGAATTTGGGATTGATAAATTCCGGTTCAGAGTATTTCTTTCACAAAGAGCCCCACAATGTGGGCCTATTTTGGATAGAGGCAAGTGGCTACATTCATATGAGCGCATAGTTTTACTACTATTGGGGGGTATCTTCAGGAAAAGGCGAATAAAAAAGTTCATAAAATTGAAACGAAAAGTGACCGATCTGTCCATAATCTTGAATTTCCGGTCTACGGGCGCGTATTTGGTGTGATGCAACCATAAGACTCAATGGGTCCGAGTTGACTCGAGGTGGGTCCGAAACGGCGTGGGTCCGAGTTGGCATGGGTCCGAGTTGGAATGGGTCCGAGTTGGTTTGGGTCCGAGTTGACCTGATCCCGTATTTCCTACAGTCTGACAGTGAGCTATAGTTTTATTAGGTATCAGAAAGCTAAAACTTCCAGGAAAGGTCAATTTAGGAGAGAAAAAGCCAAGTCGTTTACCGAGAAAAAACTTACAACTTTTCATACCAGTCTCATAGAGTTTGTGCATAGGGTGTCAAACTCTTTCCAATTACTTAGAGTTCCATATTGTTGGACCATCCCTAGTAAGCTTAAAAACTGGCCATGGAGATGTGTGTTTAATTGAAGGAGGAATTTTTTTTTTCAAAGAAATGGGGTACATTACCAGGGGAACAAGCTTACAATGCTCGGTAAAATTGTCGGTGTTTATGGTGCCAGAAAATTATGGCCAACATGGCCAACCACATGGTCTGATATGGAATTTGTGACCCACACGTACTGGAAACTGTCAGATTGTCAAGCAATGTCAGCGGTAGACACTAGTCAGGTGCTGGTAAATGACATGTAAATAGAATAAAGCTAAGAGAGCAACGGGTACATGTACATGTACATGGGGATGTCATAGATGTACCACAACCCAACTACAGCATCAGTTCCAACCATGACCATCCCCTCTGCAGTGCTCCAGTTGGGTAACCCAACTTTAGTTAGGAAGTATTCGCCGCAGGGCACTCGCCTCACACCACAGAGATGTGGTAATTGTGTCCGGTCAACACAAAATTCAGAGGCCATGGAGACGATTATCTAACTCCTCCCAGGGAAAAAATGCTGCTGTTGTTGCTATTGTTACAAATTGGCTGTTGTACATCTGATCTGTGTTACTGATTTTCAAACATGACAAACCGATCGCTGCAAAGGAAGAAGCAGCTGTTATGGAGTGGTTTTTAGACTACAATTTAGACAATTACAATTACATGTAAACTACATGTATGTCACATTGATGGTGCAGCTGAGGCATTTAATAGTCAGATGCATTCTCCCAAGCCAGTCTTAAAGCATGTTTAAGACTGGCCAAGCACATACACGTACATGTTCCCTTCAAGCTCATTCACAGGGACAAAATAATTTAGTACAAAAATGTATGTACATGTATGTGGTTGAGTAGGCAATTTTTAGCTCCTTTTTCATTAAAAAAACTAACATCTGGATACTGGTAATGTATGATACCAGCAGTACAATGTACATGTACCCTTAACACTTCAGCTCATCTGTACATTTGCTGCTGCAAAGTGCTCCTTTAAACTTGAATTTAGCACTAGAAACTAACACTGATCAGGTAATTGATCACACAGGAATGCCTGACTGAGATTCCTTGCATTGCTGATATTGACTAGGGGGTTGCACAGTGATGGCATATCAATTATCGATATCACTAGGGCTGTCAAGAGCTGGAGCAATGTCTTCTAGATGTAGGCCTACTTTCATCTTATCAGTCAGTCCTACTGCTGTACATGTGACACAGCATCTACTGAAAGATCAGAGTAGACCTCTACATGACACACATACATGTACGCTTTGTGTACACCCTGTACACGTACTTTGTATTTTGGATTTCAGTAAAGTGATAATTTTTTATCTCATTCTGCAAACAGAATCAGGATTTTATAGAATGACTTGCTCTGTTTAACAAAGGGGAGCTTATTCCAAACATTTATAATTTTACAAAAAATGAGACTAAAGTTATCAAAACACATCTGATTTTGCAAAAATGATTTCTATAAGGGAAATTTGATTCAAAATGTGGGAACTTTTGGGACATTGAAAGTGGTCTCACAACTTTTCTTCCTTTGTAGGCCTACATGTACATGAAAAAAAATTGTACCAGTGTGTGTATGAACATTGCATTCATGTGTACATGTACATGTACTTGTACATGTATACATGTATCCGGTACAAGGTTCATGTGCTTCCAAGTGCAAAATACCGGTATTTCATTTTGAGGGTTTGTTCTGTCACAGGAAGATTGCAGTGAGTGCATGTCTTTGAGTCGTGCGTTGAATACTACATGTAATTTGCAAATTTGTCAAACACTTTTAAAAAGGAAAACCAACCTTGGGCTGAAGAAAAGATCACAGATGAGTACTATCAAAGCAGATGATGGAGTGATGACTGAATGTGTCTGTTAACAAGTTTTGTGAGCATTTTTGAATGCAGCAACATGGCAGCAGGAGCACTTAAATTCTCAATGGTTATTTACAAAGAATCATGTACTTGTATGTATAGTACATGTACATTATGTGCTAGAATAAAATAACAGTATGGATACCATTTAAGGTAAAGATGATAAAAGTTCAAAGTCTATTCGTACATGTACCTCCATCTCTACATGTACTTCTTTCATTTGAGCAAAGAGTGAGAATACCAGAGTGTGTACTCATCACCCTGGATGGATATTCTCTCCCTCTGATGAAGTGCCAAGTGTGAAATTGGAATGTTCCTAATAATAACAAGCAAAAGGGTGATTGACACTTTTAATGTGGAGAATGATTGCCCCAAGCAGGCGTGGGAAGTCATGTGCTGACACATGCCACAACAGCCATGTACATGTACAGTTGGCACATGCACATGTACATGTACGGTATGCATCTTGCACATGGTGTCCTGTGGCGCTGAGGGTTTTCTTACGTTGTTGTTCAGTAGGCAGGTGTAGTTTTACTTCATCAGCTACATGTATGTATGTATGTAAGTGCCCAGGTTTGGTTTCATTCATGTGCTAGCCAAGTTGCACATGTGCAGTTGTTTCATGAACAGATTGCATGATACGGGTACATGTACATGAATTTATTTTTCTTTCTGAGTTCTATGATGACATACATTCTCAGTTACTGAATGCTGAGCAAGCTTCAAGCTGTGAGCGGTTCAGTTGAATAACACGAATACCGTACACGTATTTCTCAAAGCCAAAAACCCCACGGGACACATTTTAGATGAAAATGATTCTGACAAGCTGCGACAAGTTTTTGACTTGAAATGTTGCTTAAGTGATGACATGCTGGTACATTTTAGCTGAACCAAAACGTGCTCGGATTACCACTATGTGGGTTAAACCTGTTGTTTTGGTGCATTGCTGACAATGATCCATCTCATCTTTCCCCTACAGGATGTGTGTGTATGGCTGCAGATTGATAGGATCCAGGCAGCACTGTTCAATGGCGTGTCTTCATGCATATATTGTAGTGAAGACTAAATTTTTATGTGCATTATTCATATTCTCTGTGTATTGCATTTCATTTCACCAAACCAGGTGATGAAAGACATCAAGAATCTGCAGTTTCTGATGGGGATCACTTGCAAAGAGGAAGTGCAGCTTGTGAAGCCAAGTCTACACGTAGTTTGAACCATGATGTCTCACCAAGGTTGCTGCCCATTTGTTTGCTGCTGATTGCCGGTGCGTGGAAATCTCCCATAAGAAACTACCAGTAAGCTTTTTTGGAATTAAATTGCATTTCACTTGTGCGATCAGTTTTACCAAGTGAGTCGATGAGGGAAAATACCTGATTGGTATTATGGAGAAGGACAATGCAACTCGATTAGGGTCTGTAGAAGACTTCATTGCGGGGATCAAGTCCTATTACAATAACCCAGAGCTAAGTGATGTGATTATCCGCGTGGATGGCAGCGTCTTCCATTGCCACAAGTTCTTCCTGGCGTCATCCAGTGATGTTTTCCAGACCATGCTGACAGGGTCCCAGTGGGTGGACTCCCAGCAGCAAGAAATCATCCTGGAGGAGAGCCCTGAGTGTACTGCCGTGTTCGGTGAGTTCCTGAGGTACCTGTACTGTGGGCAGGTGACGGTGGACATGCGGACCATCATGCCCATCTTCACGCTGGCCGACAAGTACAACATCCACCGGCTGCGCTGCCAGTGCGAGCGATACATGACGGAGCAGATCGGGCAGGGCAATGTGCACGGCGCCCTGGACTGGCTGTCCTTCGCCGAGACCTACAGCCTGGACCAGCTGGTGACCCACTGCTACGAGGTCATCGCCTGTAACCTACCCAAGATCCTGGAGCTGGAATCCTGGCTGGGCTTATCCGTGGACCAGATGTGCCGGCTCCTGGACAACCCCCAGCTAGTGGTGGCCGACGAGTACACCCTCTTCAAGGCCATTGAGCGGTGGCTGGTGCACGACCTGCAGAAGGGCGGTATAACGGCCAACCTCCGGCGGGTCCTGCCCTTCATCCGCTTTGCCCAGATGACCTCAGAGCAAATCCTCACCATCGAGAAGTCAGAGTTTGGCCAGATCTACGACAAGCAGATCAAGGACTATATACTGGACGGTTACAAGTTTCACGCTCTGGCCGGGACAGGGAACATGTCGGAGCTGTTCTCGGCTGAACGCTACCTGGCCCGGCTCTACCTAGCCCCACCGCATTGCCATGTCCTGTACGTTCACCCAACCAGCACGGTCATGGCCAATGCCATGACCCAGGGTTACCGGCCGAAGAGCGGCTCCCCATGGTACCTCCTCTTGATGCAGAACTCCAAAGCAGATGCTGTGGCGGCCGCTAGCAGCAGCAGTGCCACCAGTGATGTCACCAGCGAGCGGGGCATGCTGACCAATGTCACATACAAGCTGCAAGCGCCCAACACCGACATTGGGAAGTCCTTCAGGCTCGCCATATCAGCGTATGACGGAAACGATAGATTCCTGAATGCCGTCACAAAGAGTGGACTTGTCTATAAGCCGGACGGGCCCACCGCCAATGTGCACTGGAGCTTGACAACTAACGTCACCACCATCCACTCCCAGGCATTCTTAGACAAGAAAGGAGGCAAAATCAAACTCGGCGTAGTCATTCAAGTGTTCCAAGCTTGATCAAATTTGATTCGGGTGTCAACTTAAAAATTCCTAAGGGTGTGCATTAGGTCTGGGTAAATGGTTTTTGTTTACAGATTATACATGTACGAATGTTTTAATTTAATCAGGTCAGCAGTTATGTGCTAAAATGTACCAGTAAAATACTGCACACCACCAGAATTGTAAACATCAAGGACGTGAGCTTGCCTTGCACCAAATTACATACATACATGTATACGTACTTCCTGCATGTACATGTATGTAAATCTGGCCATAAAGAACTACTCTAGTATCCAAACCAGGCTAACGTTTACTTCCTCAGTGCTTAATTAGCATAAATGCACTGTCACTATACGTACCGGTATATTGGCCAAAAATTGCCTGTGGCTTCTGTGCACATGGAGGTACAGGTACTCCTTCATGTGACAATTGAGAGATATTCGCTCTTTGCACGCTGCAGCCAGAGCCTCAAAATGGCAGCTTATACAATCACATCAACGCAGCTTTTTTAAATATTGTCCAATCGCATGGTATGCATGTACGCATGCAAAATTACTAAGCATACACAGGATTCACTGAACCAGGTATATTTAATGTGTAAAGCTGCCAGATCGAGGCTCTGCATGCCTGTGGTGGCAGCATGCAAAGAGCAAATTGCAGTCATTTGAATGCACTGTTCTTAGACAGTACAGGTTTGTGCACATTCAAATGAAAATTAGGTTTGCCATGCTTATAAATATGTGAATAGGCTTGACAGCACCATGCATACGTGAGCACATCAGTTGAGTAGCTTTGTATCGGTATCATCCAGTCTGCAAGCACAGTGTACTATGTAAATTTAGAGGCAATAAATTACTGGTACATAAGATACATGTACTGTGTAAACAAACCTTTCAAAAAATCCTTTAAGTAGAACACTTTGCCACCGTACCAATTAATGATGGAGACTGTTTTTTGCACATGAGCCTGCCAAAAATCCCACAGTTAAATTCTAAATATTGCAACAGTCATTTGAACCACTTGGCAGAATTTCAGAGAATACAGTATGTATGTATATGTACGTGTAACTGCGGAATCCCTTTTATAAGTAGCTTCATTGAACCGTATCTTTGTGAGTGAGCTACTCAGTACTTACTGGATTCTAAAACTCTAAAATTACATGAACATTTGTACATGTAGGTTAGGTGGGGGAGGGGGCGTAATCCCAAGTGAAGGTCTGTGCCCTTACATGTGCATGTATATGTACATGTAGGTGCCCCCCCTCCCCATTTGGAATGTGGAACCTCTGTACAATGTACAAGCCACAGTTCCTTGGCTTCAGGTGTGCCTCTCCCCCAAAAAGGTGTGTTGCCCTGGGTGTCCCCTAGAAATTCCACCCTAAATGTCACTGTCTATCCCCATTATGTAAAAAAGTATCAGAACATTATAGACACTAAGAGTATGCGTAAAGGCACATGTATGAGTTACCCTGTGAATAAAGAACAGTATAAATTTACATACAGGTAAAATGATTGTCAAAAATACGTTATAAACTTCAAGTTGCTCCATTTTGTTCAGAACAGTGTCTTTGTGATGAATGTATAATGTGTACTGTACGTGTATGTGCTGGAACTCAAGACTGTGTAAACACATTCACAGTACATGTGGCAGCGTACCATAAATTATGTCTGGTTTACATATTCATGTTCTATTCAGCATACGGTATGTAGTTACGCTACTCATTATTCAAGAATTCCTGGATGTCAGGGATATCGGCCATTCCAAACTAGGGCGCATTCCATTAAATACGCATGTACATATATACATGTACAGAGTATGTGAATGTGCTCAGTGTTTGCAAACAAATTACAGTTAAAACTGTAAAAGATTATAAACCACACTACATGTAGATCTTAAATGGGTAAAGCAAGCCAGTTGTACGGTAAACTTTTTTTGGAGTTCTTTGAAACTGTGTACGGTACATATGTACATGTATACATGTACATGTATGTTGTTACAGCTACATGTACACGTATATGCTTTATACGTGTCATGAATACGTGTACGGTACATTACGTGTTAATGTAATCACATGAAAGTACATGTACATGGATAATTTAAATGTTTCAAAATGTTCCCCCATATTTGTGGTTGTCAGAGTGCATGCAGTTGAATTCAACTTGCAAAAGTGTATGTGAACATTGAATCTTGGCATTTTCATAAAGTTTGAAAACCTACAATGCAGTTGCAGAAAATGACTTTGAAAGGTGAAAGTTGTGTGCATGGAAGCTAGAGTGGAGTCTGCATGTTTACCTCAATACAGAGTTGCCAGTGAAATTACATGGTGTGTTAAACTTTGGTTCATATTGTTTGAACTCGTTAGATTTCCCATACAGTTTAAGTGTATCAAGAACAAAAGTTGTACAATGTGAACAAGACTGAAAGTTAAGGATGCAACATGGAATAAAAGAGTATAAACAGATCGCTTTTTGCTCCAGGAATTGTGCTTTTGTTGCAAGTTACTATGCAAACTTACAAGTTCCAAGTTGCCAGACTGCGTTTGAGTTTAGTAAAGGCCTTAAATGGGATCGATCTACATGTACTACCGGTATCTAGCATAATTTACACTGTACATGTATGTACAAAATTGCCAATTCCTCAATGTTTTTCACACTGATGTCCCTTTTTATCAGATTGCAAAATGAAGTGATGCGCATCAAAACAACCCAGGGTAGTTTTCTCTTTCAACCTGCATGTACTGGTGAATGTATGTACCAGTATACATGTATATACATATATAAATGTGAGCTTAAATAAGAGCACTGAAAGCAATGCTGTCTCAAGACCAAATAATTTGATGGGGATTTGAAGAAGTATGGTACATGTGTAGATGTATGAAAGTTTTGAAGTATTGGCTTTCATATGATGTTATTACAGCGAGTGTGTTTGTGGATATGATCACTTTATATTTGCCAAGGACAACAATGGTTTCCCCTTCCTTTAATAAGGTTTGTGTTCAAGACTTTCAGCTTTGCTATGGATAAACCAATTTCCTTGTTCAACTTCCCCAATATTCAAGTACTGTAATGGTCACACAAAAAAGTAAGTCTTGTGATGAAACTTTGGTATTCCATGTTGTTTTAGGCTTCTGTACATGTGCTGCCTACTTCATTGTTTAAAAGCTGGCTTACATGTACATTTATTTCAATGTTATTTCCTTAAAAAAGGAAGGGTATCAGGATTGGTGGAAATATATCCAGCATCTTTATCTTTTTTTGGATTTCTGTCATCTGTTACACATTTGGGTACATACATGTATACGTTTACATGTACAACCCTTACATTTGTGGATGATTATAAAAATCAGAAATTTATTGAGTGGCCTTGATGGCCAATATTCTGTAGAATGTTAAACACAAGCATACTTCCGGCAGATGTTAACAGTGCGGGTACATGTACCATACATGTACATACAAATTACGCACGGACAACAGACCACCCTCATGGATCTATAAATGTCAATTCTAAATGTTAACTCCAACACCAGGGTGACATTGGAAGAAAATGAAATATCCGCGAAATAATCACCAAAGACTTTGATCATGTCACCAAAGCTGTGTAGGATCTATGTTCGCTTCAAGGCATTCCTTCAAACACCCATTTCTTATGTTCGATATTAAGGTTACATGTAAACACACCCTAAAAGTAAACTCAGGATTTTCCAAATATCAAAATGGATTTCTTGAACACTCCTGAAATCAGGAAAAAAACCTGACAAATCTCATCCCTGCGACATTCCTAAATCTTTTGGAGGATTGGGGACTTTTAAAGGTTAAATTGGGTCTTACGTGGGATACCGGTACAAGATACAGTCATTTGCAAAATTTAGGATCAACCACATAAAATGCGTTAACCTGAAGAAAAACCAAACTTAAACCAATCAACCATGGCAACTTAAGTTTATTTTCAATGTGCAACCTTAGTATCTTGGTTAAACAGCTATTCGACTACATTTCCAAGGTGTGAAATGTTAATTAACAGTCCAATATTGAGTGTGCCCGCCTTTATTTCTGATTACTTGTAGACTGGCTTTTTTAATTTGTTTCCCCATGCTGCCTTACAGACAAGATGTCATACAAGACCTGCCTTTGCAAAATATCTTTCAAATGAATATGTACATGTACCAGTAAGTAAAAACATGTTAAGTAATCATTCAACGAGACAATATAATGCAGGCCAGTGGCAGAAATACCAATAAAATTCCAGGTGGTCTGAAACTTTTGCAAATGACTGTATATAATGTGTTTGGTAGAAAGAATCCAAACTCAAAATGATAACAATCGCCCTTTGCACATACACTTATTCAAGTAGATAATTTTATTTGAAATTCAGCGCCAGAAAGTAGACCAATCATAATTGTACAGCAGGGTACATAACATTTCCATTTGCAGACATGTTTACAGAACGTCCAGGGGCCGACTCATCCGCTACACTTGTTTTACATAATAAAAAAAATGTTGCGGCATATACAACGTGTGTACGTTGTGTGCAAATCATTATAGGCCATTCTAGCACGGTGGCATGCAAAATGTCTGCAGGACAAATATAACATTCTGCTTTTTTGCAAGGATGGATTTGCGCCAGGGAGATGTTAATTAATTTAAGATTTTTTTGTCCTGCCCGACGTGTATTATAACACTTTATACCAAGTGTTGCCCCCGAAGGCTTATAAAAAAAACCACAGGCGTAGTCGGGTGGGACTCGAACCCACGACTTCCTGCTTACTAGTGCAGACGTCTTAACTACTCGACCACCGAGCTTGCCAGCTTGTCAGCAGGCTGGTTTGAGTCAGATGTTGCAGCGGGTACCGTGAACAACTACGTTGGACAGGGCAAAAAAAATCCTAAATTAATAAACTATTCTACTTGTTGAACACATGGGCATCATTGGGGCCAAGCACTCATCAGCAGCAACCTTGAAACTGTAAATGGTGCCGGTATTTAACCAAATTTTAGACTCTCGTTCCCTGTCCTTTTCTTCTGCGCAAAGTTTGTTGAGATGGTTAACTGAGGAGGCAGGGGAAACCTGAGACCAACGTACATGTAGTTCTACGTAGAACTACGAAATATGGTATGTTAGCAATGGCTGTGTCCAAATCCCTTGGCTACGGCTGGCGCTAGTCTATGGGAAATGGCTCCTGACTAGCCGCTAAGAACTTTTAGCGGCTTCCATTTGTGTGTACTCGTGATGTCTAGCCATTACCAAGGGATTTGAAAATAGCCTTTGAGGCCCAACGTCCACTGAGATCTTCAACTTTACTGTCGATGAGAACGTGCCGGTGATGCACAGAGTCCCTGCTGCATTGAATGGAAATGCGAAACAACTCGCTGTAGTGTCGTCTGTGCTCAAGAAGTTGCTGCTGCGTTGAGAACGATTCATATACGCACTGAAACAGCAACCAATTGCCACTGATGGTGCTTTCGATACCATGCCTGGCTATCTGCAGCTGCTGTCAGAAGGAAGCAAGTCTAATCGAGGAAAATGTTCGTTAAAGTTAGTCAGTTTTGATCAAAAAGCTTGCTGTCGGAGGATGGTACATGTAGGGCAGTGTCGTCTTGTCGGATCACCCAAGGCTGGTCATGACATAGGCGTAACATCAGTCACGAACCAACTGCTAGGCAACCAACAGCCCTTGACTGAAACAGGGTTGTACATGTATGTGGTAATAACACAGTGGTGGAAGGAAAAGGACACGTAGGATGACATGCGTCAAAAGCATATCCTAAATATTTATGTTTTATTCAATCAAAAACATCACATTCACATTGGAGAAACATGACATGGAAAGTTGAAAATTGGACTGCAGAAGAGTTGATGGAATAAAGTACAAATATTTAGGATATGCAAATCACATTGTTGTATGTGTCCTTTTCCATCTGTACCTAACACAGCAGAAGCATCAGGAACCAAGACTAGCATATGCACGGCTTCTCATTTATCGACCATGTACAAAGCCTGACTGTAGTGTCAGATGTGGTCACTGAAGGTAAGGCAACTTATACTGCCACTCCACATAATCTTTAATCACTACAAAAATAAGAGTCTTTATAACCATGTAAATACATTAACAAGCAAGAAAAATGTTCAATTACAAATACATAAAAACCTTACATCCGAACACAAAGAATGAAACAACATCTAAATACACTCCTTGAAGCACAAAACCCTTTGACTATTAATGTTATTAGCACATTTTATGCACAATAAATGCATCCAGGAAACAGGCACCAGGAAAAAGATCACAGTCTTGTTAATGAGCTTAGATTGATCTGCAAGATCTAAGTAATGACGTATTAAATAATGACAAGGCTGTAACTGTTAAATTTATACATAATTTTTAACAACCTAAAAGATATATCCAAAAAAAAAGGAAAAAACCCTACAGTATTTAAGAATGGCTGCTGACTGCACAAACTACAGTACACACTTCTTCCACCGGGTGTATTCCCCACGATGGCACTTGACACAACGTTCAGTATCTGCCTTAAGAAAATGCCTTGCCCAATGCACATGTACCAGTAGCAAGGGAATCCCTGGATGGGAGGACAGCCATACTTTCTAGAGGTTTTCATTAGGCCAATGTAATGTAATGGGCAACCATCCGATTCACTCCATTTATTAGTCCTGGTTGTATACACCTTTTTTGTTTTGCCTACAATATTGTATGTACAGCCAAAGTGTACAAAATTTCTTTCTCTTTTTTTTTCCCAATGAAGTGCAATTTTGTCTCATTTAGGGTATTGGGGAGTAATTTTTATTTGGATTATTATCTAGCATTTTGATAGGTGTGTGAGATGTTTAACACTTTCTGATTTATTTTTGCTATCTGTTGTACACAGCAGCAGTTCTAATGCTTAACCATTACAAGAGACAGTCCTGAGGTACAGTGATCACATGTCCAAATTAATTCATTTCAAGTCAGCCAACCATTAATATGTACCTTAACCATAACACTCCTCGGTCTCCAACAGGTGAAGGATTGAGGAGGGTTAGGGTTAATAAACTATACAATGGTTGAATAAATCCTTGTCATCTGACAGGTGGATTGTTGATCACGTGCCAAGAATTACGAGTACTTGTCTGATGCACAGCGCACGGCCAGCCTGTAAGAATGGAATGATCCATTCTGCCAATACATGGACCGCTTCATCTGGCTGACTAGAACATTTCATATGTAACTGAATGAAATTATTCCCATCAGTGCATAACCATGATTTATAGAGCACTCCAAAAGCAAGAACTAAGGCAGAGCGGACAACTGCAAGAGCAAGGAATCTGCACATAATGCAACCCTTTTCCAGTACCATGAATAACACTGTTAACTTTAACAAAATGAGTACAACCAGGGACCGCTTTGATCTGTAAGACATCGGTCATAAGAGCGCAACAGATAAAGGCATATGGGGCTTGATTCAATCACACCTGCTTTTGCTTCGAGTAACCAGATTACCGTGCACTGCGTTGCAAACCCCATGCGGTGTGCATTGCTTTGTGACTGGTGCTATGCTCATTTTTTTTGCTTTCCTTGCTACTGCTGTGCAACATCCTCCAACACTAGTTCTTGCTATGGCACCAAAAAGACAGGAAAGGGGGCCAGTAAGTTACAGTGTACAATCACATTAGCATGCATCCCCTGATGATGTCACCTCTTGAGCACTCTACAACCTGTTCTTTGAGTCAGCTTGGAGGCTGTTTGTTATTGGACTGGAGCCAGAGCATAATTTCTGTTTTGAAATAAAAATCAATTCCCATCTCAATGTTAAAACTGCTATTAGAAATTTCGTTCCATCTACACATATTTTTGACTGCAAAAGGGGATAACCTCTTTGAAAGAGGGTAAAGTGCAGAAATGTTTCATTCATACTACAGTCTCCCTCCCTACTCATGAGGGGTCAAATGTTTTTTGGGGTGTTGACAACCGTTGAAACACCTGCAGAAATCAGGGATGCCGGTCAAGTTTTTGTCCAGAGCCTGATAAGGGGGTAGGGAAGCCTCAACTTACATACATGTACACAAACCTTGTCCGAGGCCTGATATTGGCCCAACATTTTAAATAAGAGTCTGAATTCAGGCTTTTGCGTGAGGACTGGCATCCCTGAGAAATCGATAACCTTTGGAGAAACATGCCAAGGTGACTGCCCCCCCCCTTAACCTGTTTTTTGTGTCTTATGCTGTTTGGTATTAACCAACATGTCATTGCACAATATATAATAAACAGCTTAATGTTTTGTGATTACATACTGTACAGCTGTCATGGCTGTACAGCTGAGGGTTCAATCGAAATGTGAGACAATACCCATTATTTTTTACATTACAGCAACTCATACATATTTACAAAGCTAGGCTTAAGGCTGGAAGGGGAGGGATCTTCAAAACTTAATTCATCATAAACAGCAAGGTCATTCCATACAGTTTCAGAACTACATGCACAAACAATTGTCCACAACTTTTCTTTTACGTACATGTGTGCCATGTGATGTCAGACAAAAAAGCAAAGTGAATACATGTAATTCCGTGAATTCTGCCTTCCCATTGGAAAACATGCATCCGGCATCAAACAATGACAAAGAAAACAAGCAAGTCTGGACACAAACTGTACACAAAAATTACTTAAGCTGAAAATGTTCTGCATCTCAAGAGCACAAACTCTCTTAACTAGACTTCCATTTCAGAAGGGCTGTTCCAATGAATCTGTGTGCTTTTCAAGACACAAGCCATCCACAAGTCTTACGCTAAGGGCGGGAATTTATGTTTAATAAATTTTTGAAAACTTTCCCATACAGTTTAAGCATTTTAGCCAACGCGTTACAGAGGCTGCCGCTGCCGATCTCGATGTTTTCATATTGCATACTGTACATGTACAGTGTAGTTAAATGATGCACATGGTCCCACCAATTTAAAAATGCAGATTGATGCTGAGGCGTTTAAAACAAGTTATGTTTTATTGTTTTAGAATCCACTTTTTTTCTCAGAAAGTACCAGATGCCAAACAGGAAAAGTGTTCCGAGAATCATATTACATTTAACAGGCATCGTTTACAATAAAAATGAATGCTACACTGAATCAATCAAAACATCAAACCTCTAAAAGGGGCGGTTCTGTTTAAATGCTTGGGAAAATCTGTAAACAGATTTGAAACTTGTTTTGTTCGAACGTTTAACCGTGTAAACATCCCATCCTTATCCTACACACAATAGTGCAAAAAACACTAGGCAGGTCAATATACATGTAGTAACTATCACCAAGGAAGTTGTGCTGTCACAGCAAAACAAGGGCCCCAGGCTTTCATTTTTTTTTGGGGGGGGGATCAATTAACCATTCCCTTTTTGGTTAACAGTTCAATCAATCACGTGGCAGTTTTTTTCCATCCAAATAACATGCGAGGCTTTATGAACTACAACCAAGTGGTCTGTCTTGAGGAATTTCTTATGTGTCCTCAAAAGTCATGTCATGTCATTCACTTCTGGTTTTCTACTTCAACCTATTTCTGTATTCACATTGCAGCTTTTGCAGGAGAATGTTTGAGTTTTCGATCAACCCAAAGATCAATTAAACCAACTCCAGCAACATCCAGCAACTATTCAAACATAAACTGATTCATTTCCTTGTGGTCCTAACCAAAACATCAAAACAATGTGAAAATAAATTCTTAAATCTGGTCGTAATTTACCACGACATATTTAAAAACAACAAAACCTCATCCCACTGTTCACACGCTGCCTTTTTTCATTGCTGTCGCAATGACAAACTGTACAAGTGAAATTCAAACAAAGGAATTATACATCCATTTTACGAGGCCTAGCTCAGTGAAACATCTAAAAGTTCCTAAGCCATCTAAAAAACCAAACCCAACCTATCCCCAAAGAAATGTGCATGGCAAATGTGCAGTGGAAACTCAACGCCTCATCCAACTTCAGGTTCACGTGATATATTGTTTCTGATGAACTTTTCATAATTCACTGCTTTGAAGATTGTACAAGACGAAAACTTTTTACAGTACTTCATGTGCTTTTTTTTTGGGAAAATGAGAGATGCGAAAGGCATCCATTTGGCTAATCGTGTGTCTGACAAAAAAATTATCAGCAATGCACGTCACGTACTGCCGTCAATAATGAAACACATTTTAAGTTTACCACTGCGGCACAATGTATACTCTATCTACTTTGACCAGTAAGAAGAAAGGTCCCTCTTGCAGGGAAAAATGGAATCTATTCACAAACTTTCTACAAATTCCTCTGGGCCTGTTGGCTACTTATGTCCTTTTTACTTAAATCACAGGCAAAACTGGTTCCTGGGTGAATCTTACCCCCGAACTAAACTAAAGTATAGTCTGACTCGAGAGTGTTGAATTAATAAAGCATTCTCTGCCCACCAAAAGAAAGAGAAAATCAAACACGACTGAACCTTGTTGGTGGGATCAAGCTTGACCACAGCGGATCACCAACCCAGAAGCGATTTAATCCACTTTCACTACGCTGTAGATTTTGCTGACGAACCAGAAACAGGAAAAGAAGCCCACAGCTCCTGCAAGAACACATGGAACAGGAGGAGGAAATGTTCAGCCTGTTTTGCTACATGTACATCCTTCCAATACACTTCCATATTTCCCTCTTGAACACTGCCGTATACTTTGAAACACCGCTGCCGAGGAGGTCGGCAGCGGGCTGCAAGGCCGGCAAGGCCAAGCTAGCACTATAAAGCCAACACTACAATGCCCAACCCCTTCCCTTTTGTTCAGGGAACCCTGCTGAACCAGACAAAAACCAACAACAGGAAACGGGTGAAGCCTGCTGAGCCCAACAGAATCCAACAGCTTGAACATAAGGCTTTCCGTTTGCGTCGATAAAAACCCACAGAATGTGACCACTCTTGGATATTGTTGGGTTTAGTGTGGTTAAGGTAAACAATCAAATGGTACCCTCCAATTCACTCCATTTGCGGATACGGTAAAAGGTATGGTGAAGCCAGACGGAATGAATGATGGCTTGATAAAACAAGTTGGGTCGGCTGCACGATGTACTCTCAATGAGACTGTCAGGTTTTAATACCTGGAACGCTAGAAAATGTAGGGCCAATTGCATGTAGTCCTGGGCTGCAATGCAGGTAGAATTGGGGGAAAAAACACTCACCGGTGAACAAGAAGAACAAGAGGACCATGATGGTAGTGTAGCCGAAGTACAAGATGGTGCTGGTCGTTCCCTGGATGGTCAACTTGGACACGAAGTAGTGCAGACAGTAGATGAACAGGTAGACGGCAGTGAAGCCACTGGTCAGGAAAGAGCGCCACCACCAGTGATAGTCCTGTAGGGGAGAGAACGCACGTTACTTGAATCTGCCCTTAAGCACTTGAGTCTGAATGACAGTGGCCTCTGATAGACCACCCCCCCCACCGACTTACAAAACAGCTCTCAAATAATGGGTTGGATAAGAGCCAGCTCTGAGTTCGAAACCTTTGACCCTAAAAGAGCAGAGGGGGGCAGCATCCTCCCCCCAGCCCCGACATTTTTTCCAATATCACCACAGTGCATTTTTTCCAGGAGTTGAGCATTTAGGAGTTTTAGAGTAATTCTTTGCAGTCATTTTGATACCAGTTTTGCAAAAATTGAACTGTTCTTGCGCTGCGTGCATTTTTCCAAAACAGGTCAGCAAAATATGTATACTTTTTCCACAGTGATGCTCAATGCATATGGGCCGGCAAACGTGGAGACTTGAATTTCAAATAACTGCAACAACAATCTTTGTAATGATAAGGAGTGCTTTTACATACATGTACATGCAAAGTTTAGAAAAAAATCAAGTGTGGCGCAGCTGAGTTCTAAGAGGGGGCAGAATCCCCCACCTCAGCTGTGAGATGGGCCAAAGTAACCCGGCTCTTTTAGGGTTAAAAGATTCTCGGACAATGTTAGGTAATGGCAACCCTACACATTTTCATTAGGGTGCAAACCCTGAGAGATGCATCAGTGCAATAACATGAGTTGCTCTTTCTAGTGCATACTGCAACACAATATGGGCGTTACCCAAGAGTTTGCAACACGTTGACCAATCACACTGCGCAAAATCTGTCAAAACAATGCACGTTTCGAAAGGGTTGAAAGATTTTGTGCCTAGTGATTGGTCAGCATGTTGCAAACTCTTGGAGGCACACTGTTGTAGAACTCCCATGTTACTGAAAACAAAGACTCAAGACTCATTTTCATGGACCAGATAACAAATATCAGTACTGGTATTTTCATCCTACATGTGCATGTAAACCCTAAACATCTCTGATAAGGTCTGCAAACTTGGGTAAACAATGGAACCTGCCCACTCAGTCTACTTTTGGTCTGCAAGGTCAAAGACTAAACTTTCAGTTCCTCTGCCGCAGTGCTGAGTCCTTCCATAAATCCCTTTACAAGCCCAGCCAAATGCATGTGCACATCAAGCTGAAGATTGGGTGGTGCCACCACAGTTAGGGTATCCAATCGGATTAGTCTACAAAAAATGTGCTTATACAATGACACATGGTGTACTCGCACATTACATTTAAAAGTACATCATCTGGAATATACACCAAATTATTTCAATATCCCCAACAAATAAACACATGAATTCAACATGTCTGCACCCAGGAGGCATGACAGCTACTCCAGGGAATGACTAGTAAGTATTCGAGTTCTTATGTAGCTCTGTGATTTCTCAGCATTTCTCTACACTAGGAGCAACTCACCTCCGCACACAGGTGGAAATAGCACAGCAGGATGGTGGCCTCCGAACAGGTGATCACCAGGATGATGGCCACAAAGAATAAGAAACCAAACATATAGTAGAACTGATGGGACCTGAAGGAGGGAAGCAAATCACCACAGATGACAGCAGTGGCTCAACTACTCAACTACTTCCCCTATGGCTGACCTGATGTCTACGGGAGTGGATGACAGCAGTCATCAAGAAAAATCTTGAAAAGGACCCGGCATCTTGTCTTGCTCAAGAAAAATCTACCCGGCAGCAAGTGGTTAATATCTTTTTACAAACAATTGCATACATTCAAGTTTATTATTCAGATTTCGAGGGCACGCACTGCTACTCACCAGATGCTGTTGAGGATGAAGAACAGCTGGATGAAGATGCAGCCAAAGGGCAAGACTCCGCCCATCACGATGCCGGGAAGGGGGCGGGTGTAGAACGACTGTTCAGGGATCTGACGGGGAATCTGATTGGTGCGCACAGGGAACTCAATCGGCTGCAGAAAAAAAGAAGCGAGCCAATCAGGTCGAATGTATCAAATGAAATAACGTTCCAGTGGCAAACTCCCGTTCAGGCGTGAGGTCAAAATACAAACGCTTTTGAAAGCGTTTAACGCTTTGTAAACGCTAAGCCCCACCGACGGTCAACATCGAACAGACGAACGCTTCGGCAAGGCTCGCTAAACCGTTGCGGTCGAGTACACCGGGCACTCTGCAGCTTCCAGTAAACAATGGACAGCTCATCGCACAACCGCATCATAATAGACTTCTGCGGTCTGGTGGATGAGTCATAACAATAGCTCTTTACTTTGCAGCCTCGCAGGAGGATTTAGATCGGCAGACTGTTTTAATTTCCTGATAAAACATGTGCATTGAGTACTTGTGTTGCGCTGTCGGTTTCCAGACCAGTCTTGTCAGGACTCGATACCCTGTAATCTTGATATTTTGTCTCAGTATCGTGAGTCAAATACACACCTAACTGTATACCTGCAAAATCGATTATACTAACTCGAAATAGTATTTACCTGAATCATACATGACGTAGTGTTCTGTTCGCCAACATGTAGTTATAGATCAAACCTCCTTTTTTTGACCGTGTGCAAAAGCTGGGACTGAGCATTGCGCACTAGCAGGTTTTCATGTGTAGGATCGAGGAAGACACATACGCGACCTACGCGCATTCCACTTCGCGGCTGCATCTGCATGCACGATTTAAGGATACACGTTTGTCCTTGAAGTCAGGAGTACATACATGCACGTTGCAATATGTTTTATACGTACAATTCTTTTGTACTCTTTGTATACTTTTTGGCTGCACAAAATTCATGTTGGAAAACAAACATGTCGGGTTTTATACTCTGGTGTTTGACTTTATTATTAAACTTTAATGCACAGTACATTAAAACAATAAACTCAATTCAATCTAGTGCTGCAGGCGAACTGCCGAACCGAGGCGAAAATCATCAAACAAGGCACTTTCAAACCGAACCAATCTGTTCGGTTTGGATGTACGGCTTTAAGAAGGCATTTCACTTATGGCACACGGGAATACAGACAAGAAAACTTTGTAAAAAACAAACACAATGAAAAATGGATAACGAGTTGTACAGCGTGGTCCACACGTGCGTGAACATACCGAAACTTACAACCCCCCGCATCATGAGATGGTTGTAAAAAGCATGTGGTGAGAATCACTCAGAAATCAACCAAGAACATGCAACGTATGGCATTGTTGCTGCATAACATTTTTAAATTCTCCCTACATCCCATCGTGCTCATGTATATTCAGATTTATTATTATTATTATTATACTTGCCAATCTCCGATAGCTGCACCCATACGTTCCATACTAGGGTAATGACGTTCCATATTAGGCCAATTGTCTCATAAATGATTGTGCAAAACAAATTTTGATTGGATACTGATCACAGTCGGACTTGTGCTCGATCCAAGGCATCCCCGGATGAAAATTTTACCAAGCAGTTCAGTGCACGCTGTGCTTCAGCGCAGCATGCGAGGAAGTTTTTGTTCACGCGGTGGCCTAACTTGCCTTACATTTGACCATTAAGTGTTTGATCGTAGTGCGAATGCGTTGTAGTGGAATTTCGCCAGATCTCAAAAAACAAAATGCTGTTATCCCTCCAAAAGAGGCTGATGGAAAATCGCCCCCTTGGTCAAGTGCACGCCGTTCTTGGAAAGGTTCCTCCTCAAATATCCAACGAAAGCCATTTTCCTAGTTGAATCTATTTCGCCAAAATAACCAAAAACACAATTCGCTCGAAATTTGTTTTTTAATCTTGTATTCTGTACTGAAGGAGAGAAGTCTTATTTGAGCAGGCTGTTTTTTCTATTTGCACATATTTTACTATTGTTTTGTTGAGTCAAGCGTGGTCCGAACACAACCATCTCTGGTTGGCAAAACACGGTCAGAAACTGTCACCCCTCCAGCGGTAACTTTATATGGAATGTACTCGTAAACAAACTCTTGGGAAACAGTTCAGAAAAAAAATGTATTCAAATCAAAGTTGCTCGTGGATAGGGAGAGATGGGACTATATAGGCCTATGCGGCACGATCCTAGCAAACCTTTCGATGTCTCACTGTGCATTGTACGTGTACATGTCCGACCCCCAACCGATCCGAAGTTCGGCACAAATTTTCCAAGCCTCGTCTGAATCGAACCAAACCTTGACACATACTTGCAGCGCTATTTGATGCAGAGTTTGACTATTTTTATTACCTTCAAAGAATATGGTACACCTGACTGAAGTCCAAAATAAATTCATAGTGTGTCTATGTGGATATTTCCTTTCAGAGACGATAGATCAGTTGGTAAAATGAGGCAACCGTGTCTGGCATTTCCCGTCACTCCCGTATAAACATATTTATTTTCCAGTCTAAAAAATGCTGAAAGACGAACAATGATATTGTGGCGATGTCTTTTCGTCATGAAGTACCCACCCAAAACATTTCCGAAGCTAGAGAAATGTCTGTAGCCTAGAATGCAGTTGATTTTGCATCTCTATCACAAGGTGTTAACCACTAATCCTTACGGCCAGCCAAGGAGGGCTGACCGGACCCACTGAAATTCTCCTTGAATGGGATCTATTGTTCACAACTACGGCTGTGTGAGTCACAAACTCCATTGTTGTCAGGGTTGCTTGTGAAGATAGACAGTCCAGGCAGACGACTCTTTTCAAACCGTTGAACTGTCCCACACCAAAACACGAACGGAACGGAATGAAGGGGGATTAACACCAACTGTTGAACTGTTTCTAAACCGTTTGTATTTTGACCTCACGCCTTATTCAGTTGGACTCATTTTTTCTAAGAAGAGAAAAACGCTCACCCTCTTCTTGAAGCCAAAGTAAGCCCCCAGGAACACCAGGGGCACAGAGATGCCGAACCACAAGGCTAGTAGAGCCACCAGTGTGGAGAATGGTATGGCCGCCGAGCTGTGCTTGGTCCAGAGCAGGAGGTTCAAGATGAAGAAGATGCCAAAGACGATGCCCGGGATCAGGAAGCAGGTCAACAGCAGGTTGGACTTCCACTTCTCACCGCCGAAGGCTGATCCAGGAAGGAAACGGGATCGGAAAAAAGAGAAAAAAAAAGGGGAGGGGAAGAGGGGAAAGTGACAGTAATGGTGCATCTCATAATTATTAAATGTTTCCTCAGTTTGGGAAAGTTCCAGTTGGAATGCAGTGAATTCCCAGTGAACATCATCAATATTCAATGTCAACAGAATGATTCTCAAAGTGGGAAGGGGGTAGTTGTGAGCCCAATCAGGCATCAACCAATGATAGACCAATCCATTAAGCCCCATCCCCAAGCTGGGATTCTGAGGCTGGTTGGTGTCAGGATAACTAACCAACTGCATCTTCTTACACTTCTGCTGAGTTTCTGGCTACAATAAGGTGGAGTATACAGGGCAAAGAACTCTAAGACTTTCCTAGGCAAACCAAAGCCAATTTCATATATCAGAGCAGGTGTTTTTCTGTATAGAGTGCAGACTGAGATCCACAGGGCATACTCACTCTTGTACATCCTGGCTGAGATGTAGCCCGCCGGTGTGCCAAGACTGACAAAGAGGACGATGACACACGTCATGAGGGAACCACGGTTGGCCGGGGACAGGAACCCAAGGCAGGCAAACACTATGTAATGGACAGACAGAAACAGCGACAAATTCATTATGTCAGAATAGTATAAATTACACACTCTTTGTGAGGGTTTTGAGGCAAATTTGTAGAATGAAGGTTCAAAACCAGGTCATGGGATTGCAACCTCACACCGGTGAATGGAATTCTTGTTACCTACCCAAAGTGATGAAGGTCATGCAGAATATCTGTGACCCTGACCCCAGCAGCACTGACAGCAGCATGCCCTTGCGTGGTGCTCGGAAGACGTCCCCATGCACCAGCTTCCAGCCAAACTCCTCTTGGGCCTCCTCCTGAGTTGAACAACGGTCATATTAATGGCGGTTAGACTTCGTGCATATTATCTTCAAGCCCGAAATGGTGGCAAATGAGAAACCAATATTGGTTGAGGACAGGGAGGCCTTGAAAAGGGGGCCTACTATCTTCAGTGTCCCAAGCACAATCTTCTTTGAAACTTGGTATGAACGTAAAGATATTCACTTTGAAGTTTCAATTTAACCACTTGCTGCTGGGTGCCTTTGGAAATGCAGTGTCTAAAACTGGGCAATTTTCAATATCTTCGGTTTTCAAAAATCTTCAAAAATTCATATCTATTTTTTTTCCCCGAAGGCTTAATCCCATCGAGTGACTGTCTGGTGGCTACTCTAATCTGACAGAGAACATCTATTGATGCCCGGGTATTTCAGCCAAGCCTGCCGCCTTGTAAAAAGAGCCCAGATTGTGTGGTGTAACATAAGTGTCTTTTTGTTCCCGAAACTGGCACAGTGCACGGCTGGCGTCTTTTCAATACGGGCCAGATTAGCGTGCAGCGGCACTGAACATGTACATGTATCGCCCATCACTGGAGTGCTGGAGCGCTTTTGTCCCCAGTGGTAATCTGCTTGAGCTGAATGCCACAAACAGTGGTATCATCTTTCAAAACAATGACGAATTTCCTCCGCTATTAACATCTGAAAAAATGTTGGCAATTCCCAGCAGCTTGGTCTTTTGTTCTGAGTATGATATTTTGTTACAAGGCCAAGCTCTTTCATCCAATTTCGGGCACTCGGGCTATGCGTCCAAACCCAAGGTACCCAAAATGGGCTCCCTGGCAGCAAGTGGTTAATCTGATGTACATGTAGCATTCTGTTGCTACGGTCATTTATGATTTGCCTCTTCAAGTGTGCTGGCCAGCGTCCATTGGGCACAATTTCTCACTGACCTGTCTCAGAAATATGACAGTAAAAGACAGCACTGAAAAAACACCCGTAGGTTTGACACACACACAAATGCATTGGGGCAATAGTGGAGCAAATGTCACAGGAAATCTGCTCCCAGTTCTTTTAGGAATTCCTATTACTTTCTGTTTTGCACTGTTGTACCGGTAATGACAACATTCTAAAAGAATTACTTCAGAGTTCCCCCCCAAAAAAGACCCCCACATGTGCCCAGGTATTGTGACTGTACACAAACTTGTAATTATACAAATGGGTCTTTCTATAAATTAAGGTTCCAATTTTTTTTTTATATCCCTGTCACATTCGACATATGTTTTGTAAGTTCAAAACACATTCTCTAATTTCCAAAAGTGATGAAGTAATGCAATTAACCTGCACGACAAATCGATAATAGTTTGAAATCAATTTCAGTGACATTTCTATGTCAGATGACACAGGTCAGGTGTAACAGGGACACAAAACTGTCACAATGTCACCCCGAATTTATCAAATGACCCAAACACAAGGCAGTGGCACACAGGGACTTAGACAGGTGAGTAGTTCAGGTTTCAAGTTCATTTTCCATACCATATATAAGTTACATGTATACATGTAATATAGAAGTTAAATGCGACTTGGGGGGGCTTTTACGAATGCAAATGTGGGGAATTTCATGTCTGTTCAACTTACCGTGTCCATCTGGTTGTAGCGAGCGATGTCCTTGTGCAGTGTGCGCAGCATGATCATGGCCACCATACCAGAGAGGAACAGGACGATCACCAGCGAGTTCATGATACTGTGGCAAGGGGAAAGCACAATCAGACAATTATATCTGTGGGTATGAAGAACATACAATAGGAATGCTGCCTCCGACATCATCTGCAGAATTACCACAAATTCATATCTGTGATCCATTTCTGTGTAAAGTATGGCCTTCCTGTACAGAACAAAATGGAGTGTCAAATGGCCTCTGGTGTTTTCTCACAATTTGTCATTGATATGAATACCTTTGAAAAAAGCATTAAAGTACTGCAAAGGTACGCCTTGAAAAGCTGAAGATGGATTAAAAATTTATTCATTTCACTTTAAACGGGAATTCTGCACAGAACAAAATGAGACTGTTTATATTTAGAGCATATAAACTTCCGTCTGGAACCCTAAGAAATTTTATAGCACCATCTAGCAAGTGGGCATTCTCGTTCAGTGTGGCGTCATGGATTGACTGGGATGCTTGAGACTTCGAGTGCTTCCATGTACGCAATGCCTTCGATTCTTCTAGTGGGGTGGTATTGTTATTGTGGTAAGTCAGCATCATATAACAGGCATACATGTATATGAGGGCATGCAGTATAGCTTCTCATGAACAGTTTCCATAACTGATCATTGTTGTAAATCAGCCGTAACAGTCCTAATCAAATATCTGGAAGATGGAGGACTACGGGAATTACTCCAGAGTTTTCTAAATTCCCCCCTCCACAGAGGGAGGGACGGGGAATTGGCTTAAAGAGTGATCTCCTTACCTGAACCACTGGATGTTGGAGTGAGGCATAGATTCCAAGATGTAGTCCCACCTAGACGCCCATCGTGTTGTGGAGTTGGACTGAGGAAGGAGTGAAAATGGACAGTGACTTGCTGTGGAATGGTTAACTCTAAGAAAGCTACGAGGGGGCCCTAAACATTTTCTTCCAATGTCGCACCAATGCTTATTTTTCATGACCCACGCTTTAAGGACTTTTTTCAGGAACTCTTTGTGGTCATTTCAACACCATTTTTTGTGAAACTTGAGCCTGCTGTTCTCACGCAGCGTCGATCTGTTCGAGTCAGCTGATTAATTTTGGATTTTTGCCCTGCCCGACGTGTATTATAACTCAGTGTTTGCCCCGAAGGCTTGTGAGAATAACACAAGCGTACCCGGGTGGGACTCGAACCCACGACCTGCTGCCTACTAGTGCAGACATCTTCATCACTCAGCCACCGCGCTTGCTGGTGTTAGCTGGCTGGTTCAAGTCAGATGTAGCAGCGGGTACCGTGACAAACTATTTCCAAGGATGGATTTGCACCAGGGAGATTTTACAATGTAATTAATATTGGATTTTTGCCCTGCCCAACGTGTTTAATCAGTGTTTGCCCCCAAAAGCCTTCAAACACTGAGTATACAGTGTTATAATACACATCGGGCAGGGTAAAATCCCACATTAATTAACATCTCCCTGGCACAAATCCACAACTGTAGCCTTGAACTTCAAAAGACTGTCACAACAAACGCCACACTTCAGGTTGAGTTGAAACTTCACATTTATAGTGACAAGGAATGCATTAACAAGTTTTGAAAAAAATGAAGCAGGCATGGGACAGCAGAGTTCTTGCAGGGGCTGACACGATATCGTCCAAAATAACACTACTCATCTAGGGTGGAAGTTCATTTGTAAACAACTCTCAGCTGTTGCAGTGTTAATTTCTCCCCTTGTAAATAGAAAACCTCCTCGATAAAAAAACCTACAGCCAGGTTATTTGCTGGCACTGCGTGAGGTTCAAAAACAGAATGCATAACTCTGCTCACAGGTGGCTTGGATGTTAGGCCCACATGAAAAGTGCTGAACGGACTTCAGGGAGTAATGTGATCAAGAACAGCTTACCACAAAGTGAATGGCATAGCTGTAGCTGACAGAGATGGATTCCTTCAGTTCAGCCGGGATGGCCATGGGAAACCCGGTTTGACTCTCGCTTGGGGTGATCTGGCATTTCCCACCAGTTTTCTTGTGGTTGAGGCTGACAAAAAAATTGAATAATCAGATAGATGAAAGACAAAACAGTAACTGAATCTGACATGATACAACACTTGCAAGAAAAGTCTCAGGGGATACGCTGGATGTTCTTATGCCTTGTGAATTTCAAAGAGCTTTTGTTTGTGCCTGTTTTTGTGTTTTTGCTTTTCCTTTTGGAATAGGAACCAGCGTAATCTTTCCTGCATGTCACATCTGATTTTTAGCTGTAACTCAAGGATAATTTGATTTCATTTTGTGATTCTACCTCGCAGTGAGGACTGCCTGAAATGTGAAACATGAAAGGTGATTGACATATAAAAAAAATACATAACTATTCATTTTTGTGTTGTGTTTTCACCTTTTTGTGCATACATATGTAAGTTTTGGCCCCAAATCCTCATACCAAAACATTTCTGGGGCGGGCTGTGACACAAATTTTTAATATAGACCCTAGTTCGGAATGGGTGCATGCATCTGACTGAAAATCGCTATACCGAACGACTGCTATATCGAACATTGTGCATTTTCTTTATAACAACATTCCACTATATACATGTACATGTATGCAATGAGTTCTATGGAGAATCTATGCAATGCTTTCCATCTTACTTTAACCTTTGAAAATACATGTACACTACTGTTCTTCAACTGTCCTTATTTTCAATTTGTGTTTCTTAAATACAGGTAGCTTTGGCATCCTTTTTATTGTTATGCTGAGGCAAATTTGTAATGTCCTCTCAGGGAGAGATTCTCTATGTTACTTTTAGTGCACAAAAACTGATAGGATTATTGATATTTTGCTGTCCATAACCCTAACACCCCCTAACCAGTCAAACTTAAAGGTGTTTGAATTCGTGGAATTAGGTTCTGGGAACTTGCTATAATATGGAGTTGGATTTTGACCTTATAGGTACTGTGGGCCTGCACATACCCTGTTGAGTTTTGACTCAACGGGTACGGTGGCCCTCTCACTTTTTACCATCAAGAATTTCAAATGAGTACTGTATTTTTAAAGATTATGTAATGATAGAAAGCTTCCCACTGAAATGATAAGTATGTAATATGTAAAAAATTATCATAAGAAGGACAATCTTCCTTGTTTCTGACCACAATGATCCCAGCAGCCGGGGATGGATATGCAACATGATGGTGTGTGAGTTTGTTTGAATAGGTACTGCCTGTCAATACTCTTTGTACTGTGCAACGGGCCTGCTGTATCCAATCAAACAAAATCACACAGATATCCCTGTTGGACTCTGGATGATTGGGTACTGTTGCAGCAAGAGTACTGTTGGAGTCTGTGTGATTGGGTACTTTTGCAGCAAGAGTACTGTTGGCGTCTGTGTGATTGGGTACTGTAAGTTAGGAGTTTTGATTTCAAGGTGTTGGAGTTTGGTTTGGGACAGATACCAACAGCAGCCCTTGGACATTTAGGGTTAATGTCCTCTTAGGCAATTCAAGATTGTATACATGTACGAGCATGGTAACAAGCCACAAATGTTTTACAGGGTTCCTGCACCTACATGTACAGTAAAGGACAATTAAATTCCAGGACTTTTCCAAGACTTTTCCATGACCAAATTATAAAAGTCCACGACCTAATAATGCAATTTCTTGAACTATTCAGACTTTTAAAGTTGCAAATAAAAATGCATTTATTTCTGACAATAGAAATCATACAGTGTTTGAACAATTCCATGACTTTTCCATGAGTTTATTCATATTTTCCAAACTTCCCTGCCTTTTCGAGGCCTGGAAAATGAAAACAACTTCCCATGACTTTTTTATGACTTTCCAGGCTGCAGGAACCCTGTATCAATGTGCAAATGTTGGGTTCTCAATGTGTACAGAAAAGCACAAGGCGAACAGCACCCTCCCTCAAAGACCAGTAAAATATGGGCATTTTTAAATGTGCAACCAAAAAAATTCATTTTTGTTCAACACAATCAAGTGCAAACGGATGTCAAGGACCGGTAATTTTCACATTCGGCAAGCGCTAGTCTTTCTTTCCACTCCCTACCTGTACGGCTCAATTTTGATGGAGACAATACGAGCAAACTCTGGGTTCTCAGCCATGGTGTGATACGTGATGGTGAAGTTGATGTGGTTGAACAAATAGTAGGTATCTTTCTGGTCGAAGCTGGCCTGCAACACGTACATCAAACAAATAATAGATGGGTCAGGGTCTGCTAAGAAACAGGGGTTGACCCATTTGTGACAATACGGTCACGGATAGTGTTAATCTTGAACTGCTATAAAAAGACAACCTTTGTAGCATTTCATCAGACACTTTGATTTGTCTGTATGTCGTTCATAGATGATCTTCTTACTGAGAAAACTGAATGTCTAGATTTAATGTGACACTGCGACTTATGTGGACATGAAACGATTCAAGTAGACACACATATCAACCACTTCCTGCCGGGGGATTCCGGATCCGGACACGTATGCTTTGTATTCGTGGCCGGGGTCTCCGAACTCGGACAAAAGGAACAGGGCCTTGTAACAAAAGACTGTACTCAGAACAAAAGACCAGGCTGCTGGGCATTACCGATATTTTTTCACTCTCAACGGTGGAGATAATCCAGCCTTATTTTGAAACAGTATACCATGGTTTGCGGAATAGAGCGAGCAGATTGCCATTGGGGACAAAAGCGCTCCACCACCGCAGCGATGAGCCACACAGCACCGCTGCATGCTAATCTGGCCCCTATTGAAAAGAGGTCAGCGGCACACTGAGCCAGGTTTGTGAACAAAAGAAACTTACATAACACCGCACAATCTTGTCTCTTTTTTGCAGGCCTGGCTGAATACATGTACTCAGGCATCAATTGATTTTGTCTGTCAGACTAGAGTCCTTCAGTCTTCACGTGTTTGTAAGTGTCCAGTGAATGAAGATAGGAATTTTTAAAGAATTTTGAAAACAGACAAAAATTATAATTATCCCGGACCAGCATCATCAACATTGATAACTGCCCCCAGCAGCAAGTGGTTAACTCTTGCTGCCAGGTGTAATTTGAAGTTGCATGACATAAAACCAGGAGATTTTCAAGATTTTCCATTTTCAAAATTCTTTAAAAAATCGTGACTTGATTTACTGGATGTTTACACCCACAGGAACGACTGTTCGGTGGCTACTCTAATCTAACAGACAACATCTATTGATGTCAAAGTATTTCAGCCAGGCCTGCCGCCTTGTAAAAAGAGCCCAGATTGTGCGGTGTTATATATACATGTACATATAAGTTTTTTTTATTCCCCAAACTGGTACAGTGCGCGGCTGGTGTCTTTTCAATAGGGGCCAGATTAGCGTGCAGCAGTATTGTATCGTTTATCACTGGAGCACTCGAACACCTTTGCTCCCGGTGGTAATCCGCTCACAAACATTTTTATAATCTTTCAAAACAATGATGGATTTCCTCCTCTATTGACAACTGAACAAATGTTAGCAATTACCAGCAGCTCAGCCTTTTGTTCCGATTACAGTCTTCTGTTACAAGGCCTAGCTCTTTTGTCCGGTTTCAGACTCCCCGGCTTCATGTATAAAGCCTGTTTGCCTGAAACCGGGCTCCTCAGCAGAAGGTGGTTAAGGGTATTCAAATTTAGATTACAGTCATTTAAACACCATCACCATCGGGTAGTTAAAATTGTTCTGTATTCTTTATATTCACTTGAGGAAAGTACCGCCTCATATTTTTTGATAGAGTTAGCACAGTTTGAGGTGATCTTCTATGCTAGTCAGAATCCTTTGAAGCCTTCCGTGTGCTTCACATTGACTAAGAGGTCTGATAATTCTACAAACGGAAATGTTTGAAATGTTCAAACCCTTTGAAAACCCTTCAGTGTTAGGGTTTCAAAGGGTGAAATTGACGCTGTCAACAATTTACAGCTCGGAGTACATGTACATGTAGATGGGCTTTTGATCATGGATACTCACATCGATAACGCAGGCATCTTTGTGCACGCCCTGCTTGTCAACATAGCAACCGACCGGGAACCCTGGGGAGCAATACTTCTGGTCTCCCTCCACTTGATAGCACCAGGTCACCGGCATGTTGTCAATAATCCTAAAAACAAGCAATAAGCAAATCAACTTTTACCACCTTTGAAAAATGCTTACAGCCACTGTGACATACTGTATATGACTGCATGTAGAGAGGCTGATAAAAAAAATCGCATTGCATACATACACATGTGTGTAGGTGCTAGATGTAAACGACCGAACACATTGCACAGTATTCAACGGCCATGCACCGGTACAACGCACTCAAGCCGATGTCCCATAAAATCTTTACCCTCATCATGCTCGTACTCGTAGTCCATTCATGGACACTGCCTACTGCATGCAAATCTACATATGTAAAGATGCCTCAAAGTGCAATCTGACGCTTCTTGTGTGAGGAGCACAATGATACGCTACACCATTCACTATGTTCAAAGCGCTTGCAGCATCGACCCCATTCCTTCATCAACGTGGCAGTTGTGGCAGTATATGATGAAAGCACCTGCGACAGGAACGATATTACTCATGTGACGTCGTGTCACAAGGGGAATTGGGCGACACTTCGGTTTTCACTTCGACACTAGTCCCCATCACCTATTCACTTTAAGATACTACATGTACATGTACATGTAGTTGACAGGGCCATCGCGGAACCAGTCTATGTGTAATGTGCGCCATGTGCTGCAACCTGGTATGACAGAAAAACTACAATCAAAGGTTCTTTTTTAAGCCAATCATGTCAGCGGGCAGCGGGGAGGAAAAGCCAAAAGTAATTGAAAAGGCCACCTTTGAAGTAAAGTCACATGTGGAGTTATCTCAAGTCAAATTTCACTGAAGTTCAACTACATTTTACCACAAGTGTGACTTTTTCAGAACAAGTCATGTACAACTGGCTGTCTGCCCGGTTAACTCTTCTTTTAGTTTACAAGTACCCCAGTATTATATGTACTACATGTGTATTTTATTATGTCAACGTTTTGTCCTACTTCGTATTTACTTGTTTATTTTTTGTTAGCGTCATTTGTTTCAACTGTTCTCAGATGGTTACTAGATCCAGGAATTTACTCTACCGGTACACATACATGTATGTCAATATAATCATATTACATGAAAGAAGCAGAATCATTGATTTTGCCAATGTGTTAATGTGCTCATATCAATGTGTTTGTGTCTGACATGTGGAGTGACTTATGCATGAGAAAAAGCAGTGGTCATTTAACAAAATTTTGCAAAAAGCCCACTGAATCAGTCTCATTTTGCCAGTAAAAGAAAGCAACTGAAAAGCTCAGGAAATGCTCCCGAATGCACAAGAGAGCATGTAAGGTTCAAAATTTCCGGGGCCATTAAGCAACCCTGAACCCCACGCCATGGCTTCGCAATTGTCAGTGAACCATGACAAATGCCCCACACATTTTGGAAAATCCTGGGGAGAACCCCGTTTACATGTATGTACATTACCAGTATGCCTATTATATTAACATTTGAGACAGTCCCCATACGTGTGTATGTACATGTACATTTACGGTAGCTGTATATGAATACAACAAAGCAGTTGTAAACAAATCAAGTGAACCGGAACATTTTTAACCATTCCTTATCCGCATCCATTGCCGCATTTCACTCCACTACAACTTCAATGCATCCTCTCCCATAGGGACTCAATGCACAGAAAATGTGCACAATGAACAGCGCCTCAGTAGGACTAATGATTGGGAAACCATTTGGCAAAGGAATGCAAGCAAAATTTCAGAACTTGAAAAGGCTAGCCTGTTTCAGTTCTCCACTTTTAAATGGGAATAATAGATAGAAAGATTCGCAAAATACTGGTACTTTTCAGAAATTAAACCTTAACCATTAACAGAGCATCGTACCAGAATAATTCTTAGGGGAAAATACTCAATGGAATTGACAAATATAACAGTTCTCTCAAAATGTACAGATTTCTTGGGATTTCACACAACCAAATTGCAAACATTGCAAAGCATTTTTACAATCCAACACTGCCACATTTCGACCGGTCACTTTTCTTGGGTCATCACGGAAAAAGTAATAATATGATCCCTTTATGTAAATGAGCATACACTGTGACAAATTTCATAAACGATAATTTCACATTTCAGAAAAGAAGGACATTGTATCAGGTTGATATAACCTTATTCAATCGATTTCTGACTAACCCACGTTGAAACAGCCACTCATGTGTACATGTACATGGAAATGAAAGCAGAGTTTTTTAAAACTGACTATTAAAGGGCAAAACAATCACCCTTGCTGGATATACAAACTGAAATCCACTGAAAAAGCACAATGCAAATCCATGTATAAAGTACATGTACATGAGCAGCTTTGTACAGCACAATTTTGCACATCATAATGTGTACACACTTTACATACATGTACATGTACATGTCCATGTCTGCATGCACATGTACATGTAGATACATGTACATGTACATGTATGTACATGTACATTTCAAAAACGTGGAGGCTACATGTACATGTACACCGTACACGTGTACACTTTCCAGAGGATCACCTGTATGAAATCGCCTGATCAATACTTCAAAAGCATGTATTTGTTCTTAAAGGCACACAGATGTTTGTGCACAACAGGTGGTAAAATGGCAAAATGGCTCTAAATGCTGGACTGCTTGGCCTGAACGTGTACTGGTACATGTACACTGTACCTATGACATACCGGGTTTGTAATGCATACGGTAGAAAGTGTACATGTACTTGCATGTGCATGTACATGTACATATACACACGAGTGCTTGCGCACTGCACCATCATGGAAGGAAGGCTACTGTTTGCGTGTGATTTGAATGAATAGACACTTTGTACTTTCATAATCATTCAATTCACATTGTGAAAGCACCCTATACGTGTAGCAGTGAAAAACTTCATAATCTGCTTCCTAACAGCACAACATCTACATGTACATAAATTTCGTGGCTGCAAAACCCAAGTCTGAATTAAACAGAATAGCGTACCAGGAATGTTCTGCTACATGTACCGCACGAAGCAAGGCTTGTCAAGCTAAAAGGTTTCTGCAGGCCTTAACCACAACATTTTGACTGACAAAGTCAGTTTTACTCGCAAAGAACCAATGCTGCCCTGGTCTGTGGGTACTGGATTACCTACATGTACATGTAGCATGTAAAGATGGCCATGTAGACTGGCCACGGTGTGCATCCATGTGGGCAGATACAAAATCAGTGAATCAGAAGCAGTGGATTTGGGCCTTAAAATAAATTCAGGAAAATGCAAAATACAAACAAGAACAAAAGTTCAGCTTTCGCGGCTTTACTTGAAAAATCGTCAGGGGTTTGATCATTTCAATGTTTGCACGGTGTAATGAAAATCTTAACAGCACATTAGCAGACACAGTGATGGCTATGTCAGACGTGTTTTCTCGGATTTCGCTCGATGTGAAGGGCATCACAGCCAACTTGGCCATTCGGAGGGCACTGAGTATCGCAGCAATGCCCACTCATGGGCACTGTTAGGGAGAAGGCCTGTCTCTGTGTGTAATGGAATGATCCTGCATACAAATGTTCTGCTACACCACATGTACCCAGCTTCTGAAATATTCCCCAATGTCTACTGAACTTTTTTAATTGCATTCTACGTGTTCGTATTTTCTTTGTTCTATACTGAAAAATTAATCACTTAATGCAATACAAGGACAACATGCAATTGTACATGTACATGTACACAGGTTAAAAAGGGAACCTCAGGGTACACACAGACGCGACCCTGCATATTGTACGTGTACATATGGCTAACTATTTTGTCTGAATTTGCCCCTTACTTCCAAGTGGGTGATACTCACCAGTGCTGCTGGTAGTTCAGCAGGATGGCCTTCCGGAGGAAGTTCAACTTGTCCACTTGCTCCTTGACCTTGGGGTCATACGTCTTCTCACACACCGTTATGCAATCGTTGGATTCGCCGAAGGTGAAATTGTATGGTGATTGATCAATGCGCTCCCCGAAAACCACCTGGCCCAGGTTCTCGGCGGGACGCACGTCTGCCAATTTTGGCACCTGGCAGAAATCAAATCTGAAAGTGGAAAATAAACGCACTCATGTACATACTAACCCTTCTCACTCAATTTTCATGAATGATTACGAGTGACACACGTAATGAGTATGACCTCTGATTTTTTGTTTTTCTGAAACTGCCTTTACACTGTACAAAAGGACTATTACATGTACCGGTACATGTAGTTGCTCTCCATCAAGACCAGCCATTTGTGGACTGGGAAGGATACACATATTCACAGACAAGTAAATCAATGTTTATTACCCAGTCTGTGTCTCAACAAAACTATTCCACTGAACAATGAGATTTTTAAAATAAATCTGTGAATGCGACTGCATTCTTATACAAAGAGGGCAGGGTTTTCTGAAGTGCAGAACCATAACTTTACAAGGCACAATGTAAGTTTTACATAAGATGCATGTACGTGTATAAAATTTGCAGCTTTAAGTTGTGCTTATCCTTAATTTGCTGAGGCTAGGCGAAAAACTCTGCAAATGCAGTCAAAACTCATGATTAAAAGAAATTTACCTGTCATACTCGAAAGGGATGACACTCTCTACCGTGTCCAGCCGATTGACGTACATCTCAATTAAGCTCTAATAGGCAAAAATGAGGACATGACAACAGTTCTAATTAATCTGAATGGCATTGACCATCAACAGGGTCGCAGCTAGAAACATTGACCAGCACTGGTGTAGTATCAGTGGTACAAAATTCAGCAGCGCATGCATGTGGACTGAGTAACAACATGTATGTATGTCCATGTTTTTCGGTGAAAAAATTACTACTGTCCAGTGTTTTCTGAGGAATTTTTCCACTGTAAAAACTTCTAAACTGCCATTTACGCCCGCACAAGTGTCGCTACAAATAAATTTTGAATGGGAACTTTTGCAATCAGATGGCTGGGCCAGTTGTAGGTCACCCCATCCTATTACCGCTTTGCCCCTAATGATCACTTCGCCAATCACCCCATCTGCACTTCCACTTTGTCATTTAGAACAAAAGACCTTACCATCATTATTGGAATCTCTGATTTTCCCTTAAAAGTGAAGCCGAATTATAAATGTTTTGTCCTAGTATCAGCTCGACAAGAGGGAGCATTTGACTTTACACAGCTTGTTTAGTAAAAGTAGGAACCTATGAATGATCAATAGGGTGGTAGGCCTGGGTAAGCGTAGTCATGGGCATGGTTGGGGCAAAACGACATAAAGGAAAGTACATGTAGCTGGGGTGAACACGGTGAAGTAAAAACGGAGTAAGGGTTATGGTTTGGATTGAGCGCCATAATGTCCAGTAGCTGTGATCACTTCAAAACTGTACATCAGACACTGCGGCACTCAGGAATCAGTTGTCGGCAAGCATGTGCCAACACAGCATGCTTTTTGTGAATGGTCCGCAAGGCCGGCGCACTGTGACGTCATCTCCAGGACATTAATATACAGTTTACATCGCTGTTTGAACAAGATGGTGACTTTGAGCTCGACAACAGGAGCATTTCCAATTTGAAGTGGACATTTTCTCTTTCCTTTCCAAATGTGAGTAAACCTTACCATCATTATTGGAATTTCTGATTCTCCCTTAACCTAAGCTGGATGCATTACACAGTTTCAGGACCATGAATTTGGTGAATTTGGAAGATTTTGATTTGGGGTACGAGCTACACTGTATGGGGCAAGCGCGGACATCTGGGAGTTTCACAAAATTGCAGGTAGCAACGACACCGCTCCGATGAAAACAACTGCTACAAGTGCGCGTGTACTTACTGACCAAAGAAAACATGGTGTAACCTGAACCTCGGACTGGTTGGTACGTGTGTACATCGCCATGGTTCCTGTTTTCACCGGTGCGGTATCTACCATTTTGTGAGAATCCCAGATGTCTGTGCTGCCCCATTCTGAGCTACATGTACATGTACATGTATGTTGAGTAAATAAATTGATGGGATGGTAAGCTTATGGAAGCTACAATGTACATGTACTTGGACTCTACCATGACCATGACCAAATGTCCAAATGTTAAAAAAGCCATGTCCAAATGTTAAAAAAGGTGATTTGTAGTGTCCAAGTTACTCGGACTAGAACTAAATGATGTACATGTAGGCTAGCCCAGGTTGGACGTCGTCTACATTGCATTGCAACTAATGTCCAGGGTATAAACGTCCTCCTACAATGCAAATATTTTTTCAACATTTTTTTCTCACATTTTTATCCCAAATTCCATAAATGCTGTGTTGAAATTACTAAATTCCTCCACGGACAACATATTTTGGGGAAAAATTAGCACAACTCTCCATTTTCCATCGTGAACGACCTATGTTCGTCTAGTACACGTGCTTGCACATGCACAAAATGTACAGTAACCGAACGCCCTTTATGCATGCACAGAAGAGCTGTGGGCATCAAGAAGTGGCAGACAAGGCCGTGTCCGAAATGGACTTCCAAAGCTATGGCTAGGTCTGTTGTCTGGGCATCTCCATGCATTTCCTATAGAGCGAAGATCTTTAACTGACAGAATGTGGGCCAAGCACAGAGGCCACTTCAAACATGTGCACATATGCTACCAGATGAACATAGATCATTCACAAATTTCGTACTGTTGGACGACTTATATACCGTGGACGTTAGTCACAATGCAATGTAGATGGCGTCCAACCTAGGCTAATGTAGGCCTATCATTAGGCGGGTATCGGTCACTTGGCCCAATTTCCACTTCAGCCCATTACCACTTCGCCCCATCAATTATCGTTCATTCCGTCCTTAGTAACAGAGGCATAGGCCTAGGTGCAACAAGTACATGTAAAAACACTGACGTTTGAGTACCCATATAACGATCGGAGAATCCAACTTGCAAAGACCAAAACAATGCTTCTGATTTCCTGACTGACCCAAATTTTTTTGGTGAGACCCTAAATGTTTTACTGGCAAGTTAGAAAAAAAACGTTCTCTTCGCATTTTGTTGTCGTTGTGGTAAAAACATGTGCGCAAAGTGCTGGTTCCCGCCGCACTGCACCCATGTAAGAGAATGCGTGATGGAGTATGGCAACCCATCTATTCGTGCCGCGGCGACTGTACATGCACATACATGTACACGATCACACGCATCGAAAAAACATCGATGTTGCAAGATTTCTTCATGTTAATTCTTAGTATTTTGTCCATGTGTGTGTTTTCTGTGTTGATCAGTTTAATTTTAGGTTGTTTTGCTCGTACTCGAAGCGAGCATGTGACACTGAAATGGGGCGAAGTGACTGTAATTAGGCCTAGACAATCAAATATGACAATGCATGTCTGATCATGACCACCATGACCACTGATGCTGACGTGGCTGATGACAATACATTACACTTAAAGAAATCAAAACGTGAATCAAAGGCCTACACTGTGCACTACACACCTTACACTGACTATCCAAAGCATTCTCTGAGGTTTTGTATCTACTTTCAACATCCTTTTTGCAGAAGCTGACGGGTGCCATGCCCGGGAGGTAGAAAGCAGAGGCCCACCCAGTAAGACCAACCAACATCACGGCAACGAAGAATCCACGCATCACGTATCCACCTGCTGAAGTTCCTGACATTTTAGACCTTTTTACTGAGACAAATGAAAAATATAACCGCAACTTGATGATAATGGACAGTGACTGAAATTTTGCGTGAAAAATCACATAAAAATATCTGCACGAAATACGCTATAGCTAATAGTATAGGCCTACACAGCATGTACCGGTACACTGGTGCAAGTTGAAAGTTACAACCTAGACCTAGCCACGCTGGCAATAACGCAATGAACAGAGCGCTGGCGGTTACTCACTGTCCAGTGTATACCAAAACATGTACATGTACGATGCACGTTTTTACATGTACATGTACAGTACATGCACATCGCATGTACATGTACGTTGCGTCTTGCAACATGTACAGTGCATGTTTGTAGCTCGACGAAAGCAATGTACATCTCAGACGGTAGCTAGAAGGCGTTAAACAGCTGCGAAGCTTGTGGCAACTGAAAGTTTATAAATAACAATCATTAAAGAAAAATATCAGAAGTACTCCAGTTTCTTTCATATTGACGATACAATTTGATTCTAGTTATTTCTAGTTTTGTTAGATACATATATCCTTCCAATTATCGTTCTCTGTGCAAGTGGCAGACTAGACTGGAGACCTTTCCCTAAACCGGAGCGCTGTGATATGCTGCGCTGGCAAGTATGGTGTACTCTTTACTGTGGTGTTCTATTCCCGCCAAATTAGCGTGGCGTCGTGCCATCGCCCCAACGGCACGACGCGACGGCACGACGCGCCGGCACGGTGAGACATTAACAACAAATAGCACGACACGACGGCACGACGGCACAACGCGACGAAATTAGCTTAGCATGAACTCAATGAGAAAGGAGGCGACGGCACGACGTCGTGCCGTCGCGTCGTGGCGTCGGAGGAACGGTACGACGCGACGCCAAAATGGCAGGAATAGAACACCATACATACCATTGTGCGTTGCGTCGTATGGTGTTCTATTCCCGTCGTGCCGTCGCCTCCTTTCTCATTGAGTTCATGCTAAGCTAATTTCGTCGCGTCGTGCCGTCGCGTCGTGTCGTTGGGGCGATGGCACGACGCGACGCTAATTTGGCGGGAATAGAACACCATACGATGGTACGACGCGACGGGTGACGGAAGGGCGACGTTTAGGCGGGAAAAATGAAACATGGAAAATACCTGAGACAACACGACGCGACGGGCGACGACACGACGTGACGCGACGCGTCGTGTGTGTACAAACGTAATGGCAAGAAGGCAACGGTTCGATCTGACGGCACGACGCAAGGGAGCCGTCGTGCCGTCGCGTCGCCCAGTGGTTGCGTCGCCAGGAGGGAGGCAAGGGAGAGAGAGAAATGTCTGTCGTAAATAGTACACCATACCATAGCGTCGTACGTTGTGTCGTGCATCGCGTCGCCTATTACGTCGCCTGAAGCACGACGCGACGCACGACACGACACACGACGCGACGCGTCGTGTGCTGTCGCCCTTTGCTTCATGGTGTTTATTGAGGGCGCTTTTACTGTTTTCTTTCATTTCTGTCCCCGTGGTTGCAAAGTACATGTGATTTACTCTTTAGTGTTGATTTGTTCTTGTTTTTATCTCATCCATTCCTCGATTACGAATAATTTCTGTCATGTTTTATTAAGAAAAAGAAAAAACAGCAAAAAGAAAATCGGCATATGTAGCAACTGCCCTCATATATATGCGGAAGCCCAGAATTCGTCACTCTTTAAACCCAGCCAATGATTTCTTTTTAATACCGTCGATGCAGTTCCCATTTGTGGTAGATTTGTAATCTTATAGATACCGGTTCCCCATGGTCCATCCCGGTAATTTCTAAGTAGTACTCCCAATTCCTCAGACAAATTGTCTACAACCGTATGACCGCAAGTTTGACCACGGGTTTAAGATGTTACAACCGAGCCTGCTCTATAATACCCTCAGAATATTCCGTTTTAGTCTTCCTTCAGGTCAGTCAACCTCGTTACCTTCATCAGCACCACACTTTCAATGATGTTAGTCGATGTTTCTAGATAAAACATTATACAGATGCTATTATCATTGTGGCCATGTCTTTTTTTCAACTCTGTTTGGCCGCACACATGTATAATTTCTCCTCTGACCCACATCTTACATTAGCAAGCACGTTATAATGAGTGATTTATTGTATCTTAGAACAGGTTTTGAAACATTGTAGCGGACATAATAGGAGGATCATGACACCTGCTTACATTATTTATTTGTTTACTAGTTTACGCCTTTTATTATCAGCTAACCAGTGAGAATTAATTCGTTTCCGGTTATTATAGTGAACAGTTTTCGCACGGTGTACGAAAATACAAATACCCTCACGTTAGAGAAAGCATCTTTTTGATAATGAGAAAAAAACAGAAAAACCTTGTGAAATAGCAATGAAAATAGATAAAGGGCGTCGCTAGAAGACGATCTATTGAAGTTGGGGACGACTTGGCTTGTCTTGACTTGGCAAGTAGCTGTAGAGTTTGCAGTAGAAAGGCTTGCAGTAAACAGAGCTCGAATGGATGGCGAAGATGTGTGGGCTAGGCCTATATGATGTTTAGGGTTCAAGTACACAGTCTTTCCTTCCCCTTGACTAAATCAGGTTTCGGAACGGAATTCATGTGGCTCTGGTCCAAGCCACCCACTGTCCAGCAACGTATGCATGTGTGGTTCAATAGGCTTGCACTGGTAATGTTTTTGCCTAGAGCAGGACAGGGACGAATTTGCAAGTATGGCAGGTTCGATAGAGGGAGAAATCACAGAGAGACAACAGAACAGTTCTGTTAATTAAGTCCAGTACCCAAGTGAAGTGGAAGGTCACTGGCTAGGGAAATTATCAGCTACTTCTCAAGGACTCTTGTTGCAAGTTCTGCTACCAACTGCCCACACACACTGTCAAGCAACCCACACAAATTGTATGACCTAATTCTGGGGGAGTTAGGATTTCCAAAAGTAGGGAAACAAAATCAATTCTATTACATAAGTATTAGGAAGATAAAAACTAGAGCAGGAAAAGTTAAAACAACGTTGTGGCTCATGTTATTTATTTCCTGGAGACAAGGCTGATAGTTGGTAGTGACGCTCTTTCTAATTACATTTGATTAGAAAAACAAACAAACCTTTTCTTCAACAACTCACTCTTAATGAAAACACAAAGTTAGAAAGTAACCTTGAAAAAGAACAATAACAGAAACAAGACCTGCTACCTCTTCGCTCTAATTGTACGCTACCGCCATAGGCATGCAGAGCCTCGATCTGGCAGCTTTTTTCGTGTATGTTGGTGAGTAATTTTGGGCATGATGTTGTTAGTTCTTCTACCATCAATACTATACGATTTGATACTATACGATATTTCAACAGCTGTCAGTTCAAGGCTCTGCATGCCCATGGCGGCACTGTACAAAGAGCGAATACCATGTACTAGGTGAATGCAATCCACTATTTAAGTGACAATTTCTGGTCAGCTCATTAGCATTAAAAGTAGCAGCCCAGCATTTTTCTGAAAAAAAGGGGGATTGTTAGCATTAAAAGTAGCAGCCCAGCATTTTTCTGAAAAAAAGGGATTGTTTGGCCCCTGAAATGGTGAAAATGTGTAAATCGTTGCCAGGATAAACTGCCTAGGTCCTTGAGCTATCCTATGAGAGCAGAATGGCTAAAAACTACAGCTGAAAAATGGTCCTCAGTGCCCAAGAAGGTTGAGGGTTGCCACTTGAAAAATTACTGCAATCAGACTTCGGGAAAATTACTTTTCGAGGGCTGATTTTGTTTAGTGGGAATAATTAAAAATGTAATTGGGTAACCCACAAATTTAAAAAAATTGAAAGGAAATCGAAAGATTAGGGACCAGACATTAATTTCATTTGTGTTTCAGCAATCTCAAGGAAGTTGGTATCCTTGTTATTGGGCCCCGAACAGTGCCGATTTTACACTCTTTTCAATGGATCTTAAATTAGTGGACTGTACCGTACTATGCAAGTACGGGGGCGAAAATGAAAAAAAAAAAACAGTAAAGGCGCCCTCTATGAACACCAAGAAGCAAAGGGCGACACGACAAACGACGACGGTCTCGTCGTGCGTCATGTCGTGCGTTGCATCGTGCTTCAGTCGACGTAACAGGCGACGCGATGCACTACACAACGTACGACGCGACGCACGACGGTACGACGCGACGGGCAAGGGAAGGGGCAACGTTTAGGTGTCAATAAATGCAACATGGAAAGGACCTAAGGCAGCAAGACGCGACGGGCGACGGGCGACGGCACGACGCGACACACGACGCAAGGGAGCCGTCATGCCGTCGCGTCGTCTGGTTGCGTCGCCTGGATGGAGGCAAGAGAGTGAGAGAAATGTTTACGGTAAATAGTACACCATATGATCAATAGAGGGCGTTTTTTTCCCTACGGAGGTTCCTTTGGTTGGGACTGAACTTCGGTGAGTTACGAACGAGTAGGAAATGCACGTGTCACGGTTGCATCGCTGGCAACAAAATAAACACTCCCGACGAACGTGGCTCTAGCTTTTCAACAGATGAGGGGCACTTTTGCTCAGGGCGGATAGCCACGCTATATTTTTTTATTGGCCTTGCGCTAGAACATAAGTCCTACCTAAAATAGTACAGTAAAACCATGCACAAGGGCCGCCCTGCCCTATGACCTATACTGATTGAATTTTTTTATTTTTAGTGAACAACAAACCTCACAGTGGAAGCCACGACTCTCACAAGTCTGCAGCCTCTGGTGATGGTTGTTTGAAATGCTAGAGTTTATTACCTTGTCTCTCAGCTGTGAATTCAGTGGCGTATCAAAACAGGGGTGGGGGAGTCTCCTCAAACAGATTTTAAAAAAATAATGCTTCATGGGTGAAGTAAGTAATGGACATAATCAAAATAGCACCAAAACCCTACAAAAACAACACCATTTGATGTTGTCCCCCCCATCATAACCAATGAGCCTGAAACTGCATGAGTCGCTTTTGAATTTGCCCCCCTCCCACACACACCCAAAGCTGGATACGCTGCTGTGTGAATTCATTTTTTCGGGAATCTTATTTACGCAAGAACTGGGCCTACAAGTAGGTAGTTGGGTACGTCGTATCAGTGCTGTCTTGATTAGGTGATATTTGTTCCATACATCTTCCACTGCTTTTTTTTTCAAATCGGAGCTGGCTAAAGGCTGCAGTTAGTTCATCTTCCTAGTGGACCGGTCCTCTCTTCTCCTCCTCAACCCCTACACAAAATGGGTCCCTTGGAATTTATCCAAACCCGACCGGGTAATAGACGATAATTTGGCTAATGTCGTTATGAAGGAGTAATCACGTGGCTTCGTGTTCTTGTGTAGCAGAATAGGCCTATGTGTGCCGTAAATAAATACAGAAAAGAAAACAGTTTGTTTTGCAAAACATAATAAATTGATGTCTATCATGTCTTTTAATGCATGAACTCCGCTTCTGAACTCACAGCAAACTAAAACACTCACACAAAACGAACAATGAACACGATAAAAGCATCTTTGCAGTAGCGTCTGATGCTCGAACAATGGTTACACTGGATTGTTTTGGCTGAGATGCAGTTTTCTTCCTCACAAGAGATAATTAGCATTAGCACAAATCAAAGCATTCTAAATCAAAAGGCCGTGGAAAGCACGGTGGACGCAAGGGGCATTTCGAACATGATTGTTAACATTACATGGATCTTTTAAGGACTTCAAAACACTTTAGAATTAGTATAGCTCAATGAGTAATTGACAGTAATTTAGTAGACAAATCATTAACAATTGCATGAATTTGAAAAGCCCTTTTGAATACGATTTTCAGTTACCGAGACATTTCATTTAAATCATTAATCATTATGACGTCATTACGCTATAAAAACGGAGGCTGCAAAAGTTTGGCCATTGTCATTTCTTTCGTTAAGTAACCCATGAAATGATTAAAGCAAGTGTTAGGCCTAACTGAGATGTTATTTGACAGTAAAATCTTGTATTCAAGATTTAAATCTAGATTAAATTGACGTATGATAAAATTAAACGGAGGGTAATATCAGGAAAATTTATTAAAGTCAATAATGAAGTCCCTCACTGCAAACTCCAAATGGTCCCATTATATATATCACACAGCAATTTAACAGAATTTCAGTTTCATATACTAAAGGATTTAGGTTGATTCCAAACAACGATTATGGATAGCTTGTCTGCTACTTTTGAAAATAGACTTCATAATTACCTCCTTACACAAGGATAAAATCCTACATGCTTTTATTACTCTGAAACAGTGAGAGTGAAATAAGACGCGTTACATGTAGAAAATAAAGCAGGAGAAAGCAGACTTCGGCTAGGATACGGATGGCATCAACAGCAGCGCAGTCGTCATAGTGGACCAATAGCCTCAGGCATATTGTCGTGGAGGACTGTCCCGTGCCGATCCCCACGAAGACGGTTGTTCCAAACTTCCAATCTTCTAGACAATGGTCTTAAAGACATAACCTCCATCAAACCTCGGGCCACTCTAACCCACATAGCTGAAAATGAAACATAAACACAGTTCTTATAACTTTGGCCATGGTTCGTGAAACAAATCGTTGGGTGTTTCATAACTTGTACATTACTGGAAAATAGTAAAATGGATGGCCCCGAATTAATACTGTTTATTAATTAATTAACCGATGAAATCAATACCAAATAGAAATGTAATGCATACGGAGTCTATGAAGGGGGGGGGGTACACGGTCCATGTTACGTTCCCTAAAAATTACAATTTTAAGTATGTGTCCTTGCTCTATGTTAGAGTAAATGGTCAGTGGCGTATCCAGCGGGGACAGGGTGGCAACTTGCTTTCCCCCACCGATGGATATTATTTGATTTATCTATTTTTGCACAAAGGATAATTCATAGGTGAGCATGAACAAAAGTAATCGGTGCATTTATTTATCGAAATAACAGGACCAAAAACTTAAGAACACAATGCCAGGAAATAAAAGCAAGGATAACGGAACCGTGAATAGGCTTTGGCCTTTCTTTCCCCCAAAGCTGGTTACGCCGCGGGAAACATTTTACGTCTTTTGTACATGTATTTCACAAGTGTCAGGGCTCACCCTGAGCAGCCATGTACCGGGCGGTAACGATAGCATGTGCTGCAGTTAGCTGAATCAAGTTTTCCATCGCAGCAATGGTCCCAAGGCCAGACATCATATCGCAAATGCTTGTACCAGCCAAACCAGCCATAGTGCGGGCTGTAACGGTCGGGGGTTCCTCCTCCAGGGGGAGTAGTGATGAGGTCCCCAAAGGCATCGTAACAGCACTGTTGGCCTGATCCGCTAGATGTAGCACTGACAGACCTGAAGCAGGCATCGGCGCCAGGGTGGTATTTAGCCATATTAGACACGTTTGGATCGGACTCTTCAAATTCCTCATCACTTCTTGCCTGTCTCACAGAGCAAGGGCATGGACCCAAACCTGATGGTGTATCTCGTAGCTTATCGAGGTAATCAGAGCATTTGCAAGAAACCAAGGCCAGAAGGGCAAAGGCCTAGAAAGCCACCGGCCACAGATTCTTCATTTTCTGTGGATGAAATAAACAATAAAATTATTTCATAATATTTTATCAGTTGGCCCCCTTTTTCTTTCAAACTCTGCATACGACAGGGGCGAAGTTCACGGGGGAGAAACTGGGATCCGTCGAGAGCTCTTCTTTATACGGAGCTCTGGAAGTGTCATCTGACTTGTGAGAACAGTGCTCGGTTATCCCTATCGCCCACCGGGGGAAGGACAAATGCATTATGATCAAAACTTACGCGTGCATATGACACGACGTGTGCCCTGAATGTACATGACTAGGACTGACCGCAGGTATTGCTCTGCGCTTAGGAATTTTGACGTATTTTCCTCGACAGGATTCTGTGACAGGCATCTGTCCTTCTGAGTGCCCGAATTTTACAAAAGGCGTTGGGAGACGAGCGAACAGTCTGGTCACTGAATATGACCTGACTGAAATAGTCTTATTGGTCCTGTGAAGAAGGTGAAGTGCTGAACAGACATCGAGAAGAGTTAAAAGCTGAGGACAGAAGAATCTATTCTCACAAACATTGGAGACATCTTGGGAATAATGTACATCTTGCACTGGTAATGAAAAGAGACGCCCTCATAGTTTTAAAATTGCCTTTACGCAAAACATGGCAGCACTTAACCACTTATGATGTATAACCCTGAAAGGGAATATTCAGTATTTCTATCACTGCATACCTGGTGGAATAGCGAGATGTATGGGCTTACCTTTTGTTTCGTCCTTCGTCCTTACACAGCAGTGACAGAGTGACTGAGAATCAGACAGCTTTGCCAGCTTTTATATAAGTCAAAGCTGACGGACGACAAACCCTCTGTTTAAATATGCAACTCGTGTGCAACAGGTGTTTCACTGGCGCACGGGGGGAGGGACATGTGAACGTGATTTAATTTTACAAGAGTAGTAGGGATTAGCCGGCTCCTTCTCCACTCTCTTTCCTCCTCTTCGCCGGGGTTGGTACAGACGTCCCAGGTCAAAGGTCAGGGTAAGTGAAGTGGAAAATCCCCGTGCTTCTACTGCACAAACAACCTCCGCTTTCAAACAAAAAGGGACCTCTCTTTCCCAACCGCCCGGCCTAACTCATGACTTCTACCTTCTCTCTGCAATGAAACTCTGAGAAAAAATGAGATTTCTTTTGGAGATCTGTAAAAAAAAACAGAAATGGAAAACAGAAAACATATTTTACCAATAAATTTAAAAAAGCTTTGGCTGAACGAAACGTCAATTTCCACTTTTGCAAAGACGTGACAGCGGGCCGTAGCTTATTAGACTGCTAAAATTGCAAAAACTGCCGCGATTCAAAGTTTATTGGTTCATGTGAAGATTGCTTCAATGTCGATTATTGTTTTGATTGCATAGATTGTTTTGACTGCACATATTGCCAATTTTGCGATAGCTGCCTTGTGACGAGTGCCAACTATGTGTTGAGTGCTTTGGTTCAGTTTCCTCTCCAAATCCTAGTCACATGTATGTTTTAGTCAAGGTATTTAAACAGCAGGCGTGGTTCGGGGGGGTTGGACTTTAGCCCCTGCCGACTCCCCCCCCCAAAAAAATGGCTCAAGAACAGCGCCTGTTCATTGGTGCAGGTCCGGCGTTTATATTACACAGTGTAATGGGGTGTTAAATGGTATGCTTGTAGCCTGACATTTATTATTACAGAAGGTTCTGTTGATCGTTAATCGACCGAACACACATTTTACCCCACGGTGCTGCATGCGTGCAAGTCTCAGCTTCCCAGATTCCTTTAAGATCAGAGGTCACGTAAAATGACAATCTAATAAACTGTTATAAGAACATATCGTCTGGTCCCTCGATTCAATGACAGACGGATTTAAGTTTCTCTTCCGTCCTTTATACTGCTCAGTTCGAGACAAATTACTATCAAACCACATGATTATCATACAATTCATCTGCAACAGGTGTTTCAGTGGTTTGTCCAACGGAGGGGAGACATGTGTACGTGATTCTGTAATTTTTTTTTCAAGCCTTTTATGTATGTCTCAACCCCCAGGTGGGCTCAGAGTTGTTTTCCTGACTTCTGTGTAATTGCGGGTCTTGAAACCGAGACTGGCAGCGCAAATTCATGGCGCAGGAACTGTGGAGTAAAACGCACAGTTTAGTAAGTCCCACTGTACTTTCCCTGCCATTAATTAGACTTCTTTAGCAAAGTTCTAGGCTACATGCAGTTACCGGTAGTATGATTGTATTGTGTAATACAATCGGGACTTACATATATACCAATAAGCGACAGAAACTTTCTGTTGAACAGACCGGCTTCCTATTCGCTCTTTGTACGCTACCGCCATTAGGCATACAGAGCCTCGATCTGGCAGCTTTTTCCATGTATGTTAGTAAGTAATTTTGGGCATGATGCTGCGTTAGTTCTTCTACCATCTATATACTCTACAATTGGACAATATTTCAAAAGCTGTCAGTTCAAGGCTCTGCATGCCCATGGCGGCAGTGTACAAAGAGCATATACGTGTACTGGGTGCATGCAATCCACTATTCAAGTGAGAATTTCTGGTCAGCTCATTAGCATTAAAAGTAGCAGCCCATCATTTTTCTGAAAAAAGGGAGATTTTTGGGCCACTGAATTGGTGAGATTGTGTAAATCGTTGCCAAGATCAACTGCCTGGATCTTTGAGCTATCCTATGTGAGTAGAGTGGCTAAAAACTACAACTGAAAAATAGTCCCAAGTGCCCAAGAAGGTTGAGGGTTGCCACTTGAAAATCGCTGCAATCAGACTTTGGAAAAGTCACTTTTCGGAGGTAATTTTGTTTTGTGGGAATTATTAAAAATGTAATTGGTTAGCCCACGATAAATTGAAAGGAAATCAAAAGATTAGGGGCCAGACAATAATTTTATTTTTGTAGATTTTACACTATTTTCAGTGGGGCTTGAATTAGTGGACTGTACTCTACTATCCAAGTACCGGGGGCGGAAATGAAAGAAAACAGTAAAGGCGCCCTCTATAAACAACAAGAAACAAAGGGCGACAGCACACGACGCGTTGTGTCGTGCGTCGTGTCGTGCGTCACGTCATGCTTCAGGCGACGTAATAGGCGATTCGATGCACGACACGACGTACGACGCGACGCACGACGGTACGACGCGACGGGTGACGGAAGGGGCGAGGTTTAGGCGGCAAAAAATGCAACATGGAAAGGACATAAAGTAGCACGACGCGACGGGCGACGGCACGACGCGACGAGTCGTGTGTGTACAAAAGTAATGGCAAGAAGGCGACGGTTCGACCCAACGGCACGACGCATGGGAGCCGTCGTGCCATCGCGTTGAGTAGTTGCGTCGCCAGGAGGGAGGCCAGACAGAGAGAGAGAAATGTTTGTAGTAAATAGTACACCATAGGATCAGTAGAGGGCGTTATTTTCTGGCTACGGAAGTTCCTTTGGTACATGGTCGGGACTGAACTTCGGTTGGTTACGAACGAGTAGGAAATGCACGTGTCACGATTGCATCGCCAGCAATAAAATAAACACTCCCGACCAACGCGGCTCTAGCTTTTCAACAGATGAGGGGCACTTTTGCTCAGGGCGGATAGCCACGCTATATTTTTTCATTGGTCTTGCCTCAGAACATAGGTCTTACCTAAAATAGTACAGTAAAACCATGCACTAAGGCCGCCCTGCCCTATGACCTATACCGATTGGATTTTTTTTTTTTTTAGCAACAAACCTCACAGTGGAAGCCACGACTCTCACAAGTCCCCAGCCTCTGGTAGTGGTTGTTTGAAATGCAAGAATCGATTACCTTGTCTCTCAGCTGTGAATTCAGTGGCGTTTCAAAACAGGGGTGGGGGAGTCTCCTCAAACAGATTTTTTAAAAACAATGCTTCATGAGTGAAGTAAGTAATGGGCATAATCAAAATAGCACCCAAACCCTACAAAAACAACACCATTTGATGTTGTCCCCCCCATCATAACCAATGAGCCTGAAACTGCATGAGTCGCTTTTGAATTTGCCCCCCTCCCACACACACCCAAAGCTGGATACGCTGCTGTGTGAATTCATTTTTTCGGGAATCTTATTTACGCAAGAACTGGGCCTACAAGTAGGTAGTTGGGTACGTCAAAACGGGGGTGGGGGAGTCTCCTCAAACAGATTTAAAAAAAAAAATAACGCTTCATGAGTGAATGGGAAAGAAAGTAAGTAATGGGCATAATCAAAATACCACCAAAACCCTACAAAAACAACACAAATTTTCTGTCCCCCCATCTTAATCAATGAGCCTGACACTGCATGAGTCGCTTTTGAATTCCCCCCCCCAACACACCCAAAGCTGGATACGCTGCTGTGTGAATTCATTTTTTCGGAAATCTTATTTGCTCAAGAGGTGGGCCTACATAACATAGATAGTTGGGTACGTCGTATCAGTGCTGTCTTGATTAGGTGATATTTGTTCCATACATCTTCCACTGCTTTTTTTTTCAAATCGGAGCTGGCTAAAGGCTGCAGCTAGTTCATCTTCCTAGTGGACCGGTCCTCTCTTCTCCTCCTCAACCCCTCCACAAAACGGGTCCCTTGGAATTTATCCAAACCCGACCGGGTAATAGACGATAATTTGGCTAATGTCGTTATGAAGGAGTAGTCACGTGACTTCGTGTTCTTGTGTCACAGAATACGCGTGCAGTAAACAAATACAGAAAAGAAAACAGTTTTTTTTTGCACAACAGACAAACTGACGTCTATCATGTCTTTTAATGCATAAACTCCGCTTCTGAACTCACATTGGCATTAGCGTAAATCAAAGCGTTCTAAATCAAAAGGCCGTGGGAAGTGCGGCGGACGCAAGGGGCATTGCGAACATGATTGTAAACATTACATGGACTTCAAAACACTTTAATATTAATATAGCTCTATAAGTAATTGACAGTAATTTAGTAGACAAATCATTAACAATGTATGAATTTGAAAAGCCCTTTGGAATACGATTTTCAGTTAACGAGACATTTCATTGAAATCATTAATCATTATGACGTCATTATGTTATAAAACGGAGGCTGCAAAAGTTTGGCCATTGCCATTACTTTCGTTAAGTAACCCATGAAATAATTAAAGCAAGTGTTAATTGAGATGGTATTCGACAGTAGAATCTTGTATTCAAGATTTAAATCTAGATTAAATTGACTTATGATAAAATTAAACGGAGGGTAACATCAGGAAAACTTATGAAAGTCAATAATGAAGTCCGTCACTGCAAACTCCAAATGGTCCCATAATATATCACACAGCAATTTAATAGAATTTCAGTTTCATGTACTAAAGGATTTAGGTTGATTGCAAAACAACGATTATGGATAGCTTGTCTGCTACTTTTGAAAATAGACTTCATAATTACCTCCTTACACAAGGATGAAATCCTACATGCTTTTATTACTCTGAAACAGTGAGAGTGAAATAAGACGCGTTACATGTAGAAAATGAAGCAGGAGAAAGCAGACTTCAGCTAGGATACGGATGGCATCAACAGCAGCGCAGTCGTCATAATGGACCAATAGCTTCAGACCTATTGTAGTGGAGGAGGACTGTCCCGTGCCGATCCCCACGAAGACGGTTGTTCCGAACTTCCAATCTTGTAGACAATGAGCTAAGAGACATAACCTCCATCAACCTCGGGCCACTCTAACCCACATAGCTGAAAATGAAACACAAACACAGTTCTTATAACTTTGGCCATGGTTCGTGAAACAAATCGTTGGGTGTTTCATAACTTGTACATTACTGGAAAATAGTAAAATGGATGGCCCCGAATTAATACTGTTTATTAATTAATTAACCGATGAAATCAATACCAAATAGGAATGTAATGCATACGGAGTCTATGAAGGGGGGGGGGGTACACGGTCCATGTTACGTTCCCTAAAAATGATAATTTTTAAGTATGTGCCCTTGCTCTATGTTTCAGAGTAAATGGTCAGTGGCGTATCCAGCGGGGACAGGGGGGCAACTTGCTTTCCCTCACCGATGGATATTATTTATCTATTTTTGCACAAAAGATAATTCATATGTGAGTATGAACGAAAGTAATCGGTGCATTTATTTATCGAAATAACACGAACCAAAAACTTAAGAACACAATGCCAGGAAATAAAAGCAAGGATAACGGAACCGTGAATAGGCTTTGGCCTTTCTTTCCCCCAAAGCTGGTTACGCCGCGGGAAACATTTTACGTCTTTTGTACATGTATTTCACAAGTGTCAGGACTCACCCTGAGCAGCCGTATACCGGGCGGTAACGATAGTATACGGTGCAGTTAGCTGAATCAAGTTTTCCATCGCAGCAATGGTCCCAAGGCCAGACATCATACCGCAAATGCTTGTACCAGCCAAACAAGCCATAGTGCGGGCTGTAACGGTCGGGGGTTCCTCCTCCAGGGGGAGTAGTGATGAGGTCCCCAGAGGCATCGTAACAGCACTGTTGGCCTGATCCGCTAGATGTAGCACTGACAGACCTGAAGCAGGCATCGGCGCCAGGGTGGTATTTAGCCATATTAGACACGTTTGGATCGGACTCTTCAAATTCCTCATCACTTCTTGCCTGTGTCACAGAGCAAGGGCATGGACCCAAACCTGATGGTGTATCTCGTAGCTCATCGAGGTATTCAGAGCACCTGCAAGAAACCAAGGCCAGAAGGGCAAAGGCCAAGAAAAGCACCGGCCACAGATTCTTCATTTTCTGTGGATGAAATAAACAATAAAATTATTTCATAATATTTTATCAGTTGGCCCCTTTCCTTTTCTTTCAAGCTCTGCATACGACAGGGGCGAAGTTCACGGGGGAGAAACTGGGATCCGTCGAGAGCTCTTCTTTATGCGGAGCTCTGGAAGTGTCATCCGACTTGTGAGAACAGTCAATGCTCGGTTATCCCTATCGCCCACCGGGGGGGGGAGGACAAATGCATTATGATCAAAACTTACGCGTGCATATGACACGACGTGTGCCCTGAATGTACATGACTAGGATTGATCGCAGGTATTGCTCTGCGCCTAGGAATTTTGACGTATTTTCCTCGACAAGATTCTGTGACAGGCATCTGTCCTTCTGAGTGCCCGAATTTTACAAAAGGCGTTGGGAGACGAGCGAACAGTCTGGTCACTGAATATGACCTGACTGAAATAGTCTTATTGGTCCTGTGAAGAAGGTGAAGTGCTGAACAGACATCGAGAAGAGTTAAAAGCTGAGGACAGAAGAATCTATTCTCACAAACATTGGAGACGTTCTGGGAATAATGCCCATCTTGCACTGGTGATGAAGAGAGACGCCCCCATAGTTTTAAAATTGCCTTTACGCAAAACATGGCAGCACTTAACCACTGACGATGTATAACCCTGAAAGGGAACATTTGGTATTTCTATCAATGCATACCTGGTGGAATAGCGAAGGTGTATGGGCTTACCTGTTGTTTCGTCCTTCGTCCTTGCACAGCAGTGACACACTGACTGAGAATCAGACAGCTTTGCCAGCTTTTATATAAGTCAAAGCTGACGGACGACAAACCCTCTGTTTAAATATGCAATTCGTGTGCAACAGGTGTTTTACTGGCGCACGGGGGGAGGGACATGTGAACGTGATTTAATTTTACAAGAGTAGTAGGGATGAGCCGGCTCCTTCTCCACTCTCTTTCTTCCTCTTCGCCGGGGTTGGTACAGACGTCGCAGGTCAAAGGTCAAGGTAAGTGAAGTGGAAAATCCCCGTGCTTCTACTGCACAAACAACCTCCGCTTTCAAACAAAAAGGGACCTCTCTTTCCCAACCGCCCGGCCTAACTCATGACTTCTACCTTCTCTCTGCAATGAAACTCTGAGAAAAAAATGAGATTTATTTTGGACATCTGTAACAAACCAGAAATGGAAAACACTGAAGATTCGGGGAAAAATGAAAAAAGATATTTTAGAAACTAATATAAAAACAGACATGGAAAACAGAAAACATATTTTACCAATAAATTTAAAAAAGCTTTGGCTGAACGAAACGTCAATTTCCACTTTTGCAAAGACGTGACAGCGGGCCGTAACTTATTAGACTGCTAAAATTGCAAAAACTGCCACGATTCAAAGTTTATTGGTTCATGTGAAGATTGCTTCAATGTCGATTATTGTTTTGATTGCACAGATTGTTTTGACTGCACATATTGCCAATTTTGCGATAGCTGTCATAATTGTGACGAGTGCCAACTATATGTGTTGAGTGCTTTGGTTCAGTTTCCTCTCCAAATCCTAGTCACATGTTTGTTTTATTCAAGGTATTTAAACAGCAGGCGTGGTTCAGGGGGGGGTGTTGGACCTTAGCCCCTCCAAATTTTGTCCAGCCGACTCCCCCCCCCAAAAAAAAATGGCTCAAGAACAGCGCCTCTTCATTGGTGCCGGTCTGGCGTTTATATTACACAGTGTAATGAGGTGTTTAATGGCATGCTTGTAGCGTGACATTTATTATTACAGAAGGTTCTGTTAATCGTTAATCGACCGAACACACATTTTACCCCACGGTGCTGCATGCGTGCAAGTCTCAGCTTCCCAGATTCCTTTAAGATCAGAGGTCACATAAAATGACAATCTAATAAACTGTTATAAGAACATATCGTCTGGTCCCTCGATTCAATGGCAGACGGATTTAAGTTTCTCTTCCGTCCTTTATACTGCTCAGTTCGAGACAAATTACTATCAAACCACATGATTATCATACAATTCATCTGCAACAGGTGTTTCAGTGGTTTGTCCAACGGAGGGGAGACACGTGTACGTGATTCTGTATTTTTTTCAAGCCTTTCATGTCTGTCTCAAACCCCCAGGTGGGCTCAGAGTTGTTTTCCTCGCTTCTGTGTAATTGTGGGTCTTGAAACAGAGCCAAGAAACCAAGACTTGCAGCGCAAAACTGTGGAGTAAAACGCACAGTTTAGTAGATCCCACTGTACTTTCCCTGCCATTAAAAATAATGAGACTTCTTCAGCAAAGTTCTAGGCTGCAGTTACCGGTAGTATGATTGTATTGTGTAATACAGTCGCCGCGGGACTTACGTCTATACCAATAAACGACAGAAACAGACCTGCTACCTACTCGCTCTTTGTACGCTACCGCCATTAGGCATGCAGAGCCTCGATCTGGCAGCTTTTTCCGTGTATGTTAGTAAGTAATTTTGAGCATGATGCTGCGTTAGTTCTTCTACCATCTATACTCTACAATTGGACAATATTTCAAAAGCTGTCAGTTCAAGGCTCTGCATGCCCATGGCGGCAGTGTACAAAGAGCAAATACCGTGTACTGGGTGCATACAATCAACTATTCAAGTGAGAATTTCTGTTCAGCTCATTAGCATTAAAAGTAGCAGCCCAGCATTTTTCTGAAAAAAGGGGATTGTTTGACCCCTGAAATGGTGAAAATGTGTAAATCGTTGCCAGGATCAACTGCCTAGGTCTTTGAGCTATCCTATGAGAGCAGAATGGCTAAAAACTACAGCTGAAAAAATGGTCCTAAGTGCCCAAGAAGGTTGAGTTTTGCCACTTGAAAAATTGCTGCAATCAGACTTCGGAAAAATCACTTTTCGAGGGCTGATTTTGTTTAGTGGGAATAATTAAAAAATGTAATTGGGTACCCACAAAAAATTGAAAGGAAATCGGAAGATTGGGGACCAGACAATAATTTCATTTGTGTTTCAGCAATCTCAAGGAAGTTGGCATCCTTGTTATTGGGCCCTGAACAGTGCCGATTTTACACTGTTTTCAATGGAGCTTGAATTAGTGGACTGTACCGTACTATGCAAGTACGGGGGCGGAAATGAGAGAAAACAGTAAAGGCGCCCTCTATGAACACCCAGAAGCAAAGGGCGACAGCACACGACGCGTCGCATCGTGCGTCGTGTCGTGCGTTGCGTCGTGCCTTAGTCGACGTAATAGGCGACGCGATGCATGACACGACGTATGACGCGATGCACGACGGTACGACGCGACGGGTGACGGAAGGGGCGACGTTTAGGCGGCAATAAATGCAACATGGAAAGGACCTAAGGCAGCACGACGCGACGGGCGACGGCACGACGCGACGCACAACGCGACGCGTCGTGTGTGTACAAAAGTAATGGCAAGAAGGCGACGGTGTGACCCGACGGCACGACGCAAGGGAGCCGTCGTGCCGCCGCATCCTTTGGTTGTGTCGCCTGGAGGGAGGCAAGAGAGAGAGAGAGAGAGAGATAAATGTTTGTCGTAAATAGTACACCATAGGATCAATAGAGGGCGTTATTTTTTTTAGTTACGGAGGTGCTTTTGATCGGGACTAAACTTCGGTGGGTTGCGAACGAGTAGGAAATGCACGTGTCACGGTCGCATCGCTGGCAACAAAATAAATTTAAACACTCCCGACCAACGTGGCTCTAGGTTTTCAACAGACGAGGGGCGCTTTTGCTCAGGGCGGATAGCCACGGTTTGTTTTTTCATTGGCCTTGCACCAGAACATAAGTCCGACCTAAAATAGTACAGTAAAACCATGCACTAGGGCCGCCCTCCCCTATGACCTATACCGAATTTTTTTTTTATTTTTTATTTTTTGGGTGAACAACAAACTTCAAAGTGGAAGCCACGACTCTCACAAGTCCCCAGCCTCTGGTTTTGGTTGTTTGAAATGCAAGAATCGACAACCTTGTCTCTCAGCAGTGAATTCAGTGGCGTATTAAAACGGGGGTGGGGGAGTCTCCTCAAACAGATTATTAAAAAAAATGCTTCATGAGTGAAGTAAGTAATGGCCATATCAAAATAGAACCAAACCCTACAGAAACAACACCATTTGATGTCCCCCCATCTTAATCAATGAGCCTGAAACTGTATGAGTTTGGAATTTTGAATGAAATTGATTTTGAATTTGCACCCCCCCCCAAAAAAAAAAAACACCCAAAGCTGTGTACGCTGCTGTGTGAATTCATTTTTTCGGGAATCTTATTTACGCAAGAACTGGGCCTACAAGTAGGTAGTTGGGTACGTCGTATCAGTGCTGTCTTGATTAGGTGATATTTGTTCCATACATCTTCCACTGCTTTTTTTTTCAAATCGGAGCTGGCTAAAGGCTGCAGCTAGTTCATCTTCCTAGTGGACCGGTCCTCTCTTCTCCTCCTCAACCCCTACACAAAACGGGTCCCTTGGAATTTATCCAAACCCAACCGGGTAATAGACGATAATTTGGCTAATGTCGTTATGAAGGAGTAATCACGTGACTTCGTGTTCTTGTGTAGCAGAATACGCGTGCAGTAAATAAATACAGAAAAGAAAACAGTTTGTTTTTTGCACAACAGATAAACTGACGTCTATCATGTCTTTTAATGCACGAACTCCGCTTCTGAACTCACAGCAAACTAAAACACTCACACAAAACGAATAATGAGCACGATAAAGCGTCTGATGCTCGAACAATGGTTACACTAGATTGTTTTGGCCGAGATGCAGTTTAGCATTAGGCATTAGCATAAATCAAAGCATTCTAAATCAAAAGGCCGTGCAAAGTACGGCGGACGCCAGAGGCATTTCGAACATGATTGTTAACATTACATAGATCTTTTAAGGACTTCAAAACACTTTAAAATTAAAATAGCTCTATAAGTAATTGACAGTAATTTAGTAGACAAATCATTAACAATGTATGAATTTGAAAAGCCCTTTGGAATACGATTTTCAGTTACCGAGACATTTCATTTAAATCATTAATCATTATGACGTCATTACGCTATAAAAACGAAGGCTGCAAAAGTTTGGCTATTGTCTTTTCTTTTGTTAAGTAACCCATGGAATAATTAAAGCAAGTGTTAATTGAGATGTTATTTGATAGTAAAATCTTGTATTCAAGATTTAAATCTAGATTAAATTGACTTATGATAAAATTAAACGGAGGTTAATATCAGGAAAATTTATAAAATTCAACAATGAAGTCCCTCAATGCAAACTCCAAATGGTCCCATTATATATCACACAGCAATTTAACAGAATTTCAGTTTCATATACTAAAGGATTTAGGTTGATTGCAAACAACGATGAGGCCTATGGATAGCTTGTCTGATACGTTTGAAAATAGACTTCATAATTACCTCCTTACAAAGATAAAATCCCACATGCTTTTATTACTCTTAAACAGTGAAAGTGAAATAAGACGCGTTACATGTACAAAATGAAGCAGGAGAAAGCAGACTTCAGCTAGGATACGGATGGCATCAACAGCAGCGCAGTCGTCATAATGGACCAATAGCTTCAGACCTATTGTAGTGGAGGAGGACTGTCCCGTGCCAATCCCCACGAAGACGGTTGTTCCGAACTTCCAATCTTGTAGACAATGAGCTAAAAGACATAACCTCCATCAACCTCGGGCCACTCTAACCCACATAGCTGAAAATGAAACACAAACACAGTTCTTATAACTTTGGCCATGGTTCGTGAAACAAATCGTTGGGTGTTTCATAACTTGTACATTACTGGAAAATAGTAAAATGGATGGCCCCGAATTAATACTGTCAATTAATTAATTAATTAATTAACCGATGAAAACAATAACAAGTAGGAATGCAATGCATACGGAGTCTATGAAATGGGGGGGGTAGACGGCCCATGTTGCGTTCCCTAAAAATTACAATTTCAAGTATGTGTCCTTGCTCTATGTTTCAGAGTAAATGGTCAGTGGCGTATCCAGCGGGGAGAGGGGGCAACTTGCTTTCCCCCACCGATGGATATTATTTAATTTATTTTTTTTTGCACAAAGGATAATTCATATGTGAGCATGAACGAAAGTAATCGGTGCATTTATTTATCGAAATAACAGGACCAAAAACCTAAGAACACAATACCAGGAAATAAAAGCAAGGATAACGGAACCGTGAATAGGCTTTGGCCTTTTTTCCCCCAAAGCTGGTTACGCCGCGGGAAACATTTTACGTCTTTTGTACATGTATTTCACAAGTGTCAGGACTCACCCTGAGCAGCCATATACCGGGCGGTAACGATAGTATATGGTGCAGTTAGCTGAATCAAGTTTTCCATCGCAGCAATGGTCCCAAGGCCAGACATCATATCGCAAATGCTTGTACCAGCCAAACCAGCCATAGTGCGGGCTGTAACGGTCGGGGGTTCCTCCTCCAGGGGGAGTAGTGATGAGGTCCCCAGAGGCATCGTAACAGCACTGTTGGCCTGATCCGCTAGATGTAGCACTGACAGACCTGAAGCAGGCATCGGCGCCAGGGTGGTATTTAGCTATATTAGACACGACTGGATCGGACTCTTCAAGGTCCTCATCCCTTCTTGCCTGTGTCACATTGCAAGGGCATGGACCCAAACCTGATGGTGTATCTCGTAGCTCATCAAGGTAATCAGAGCACCTGCAAGAAACCAAGGCCAGAAGGGCAAAGGCCAAGAAAAGCACCGGCCACAGATTCTTCATTTTCTGTGGATGAAATAAACAATAAAATTATTTCATAATATTTTATCAGTTGGCCTCTTTCCTTTTCTTTCAAGCTCTGCATACGACAGGGGCGAAATTGACAGGGGAGAACCTGGGATCCGTCGAGAGCTCTTCTTTTTACGGAGCTCTGGAAGTGTCATCCGAATTGTGAGAACAGTCAATGCTCGGTTATCCCTATCGCTCACCGGGGAAGGACAAATGCATTATGGTCAAAACTTCCGCGTGCACATGACACGACGTGTGCTCTGAATGTACATGACTAGGACTGACCTCAGGTCTCGCTTAGCTCGCTTAAGCTCTGCGCTTAGGAATTTTGACGTATTTTCCTCGACAAGATTCTGTGACAGGCATCTGTCCTTTTGAGTGCCCGAATTTTACAAAAGGCATCGGGAGACGAGCGAACAGTCTGGTCTCTGAATATGACCTGACTGAAATAGTCTTATTGGTCCTGTGAAGAAGGTGAAGTGCTGAACAGACATCGAGAAGAGTTAAAAGCTGAGGACAGAAGAATCTATTCTCACAAACATTGGAGACGTTCTGGGAATAATGCACATCTTGCACTGGTGATGAAGAGAGACGCCCCCATAGTTTTAAAATTGCCTTTACGCAAAACATGGCAGCACTTAACCACTTATGATGTATAACCCTGAAAGGGAATATTCAGTATTTCTATCACTGCATACCTGGTGGAATAGCGAGATGTATGGGCTTACCTGTTGTTTCGTCCTTCGTCCTTGCACAGCAGTGACAGACTGACTGAGAATCAATCAGCTTTGCCAGCTTTTATATAAGTCAAAGCTAACGGACGACAAACCCTCTGTTTAAATATGGAATTCGTGTGCAACAGGTGTGTCACGGGCGCATGGGGGGAGGGGCATGTAAATGTGATTTAATATTACAAAAGTAGTAGGTATGAGCCGGTTCTAGCGCAACCCCCTTCTCCACTCCCTTTCCTCCTCTCCGCCGGGGTTGGTGCAGACTTCGCAGGTCAAAGGTCAAGGTAAGTGAAGTGGGAAATCCCCGTGCTTCTACTGCACAAACAACCTCTGCTCTCAAACAAAACAGGGACTTCCCCTCGCTTTCCCAACCGCCCGGCCTAACTCATGACTTCTACCTTCTCTCTGCACTGAAGCGCTGAGAAAAAATATTTTGGAGATCTGTAAAAAGACAGAAATGGAAAACACTGAATTTTGGGGGCAAAATGAAAAAAATATTTTTGAAACTAATATAAAAATAGACATAGGAAACAGAAAACTTATTTTACTAATAAATTTATAAAGGTTTTGGCTGAACGAAACGTCAATTACCACTTTTGCAAAGACGTTACAGCGGGCCGTAGCTTATTGGACTGCTTTAATTGCAAACACTGCCACGATTCAAAGTTTCATTCAAGGTTCATGTGAAGATTGTTTCAATGTCGATTATTGTTTTGATTGCACAGACTGTTTTGACCGCACATATTGCCAATTTTGCGATAGCTGTCAAAATTGTGACGAGTGCCAACTATGTGTCGAATGCTTTGATTGCTCTTCTTGCTATTGTTGTGTAAATTGTACAGACCTGCAACACCAAGAATTTTTAATATTTATTGACAACCGAAATGACGGCTATTATAAAACAAAAACTAACATTTATTACAGACGATGACTTTAAACCCAAAACAGATTTAGACAAGAGTTTGGAAAAATTAGGACTAATGATCGACGAAAACGCAAAGGTGGATCTAAACGGTGAAGAAGAGTCTGAAGAAGAGTACTACGAAGAAGAGGAAGCATCAAGGGTCCAAAGCGACTGGTCTCGGCAATATTGGAATGAATTTACGACTTTAATGGACGCCTTTAACGGGTTTGGAACTATCTGAAATGAACAGATTATTATTAAAACAATGACAGAACAAGAGATTTATCATCTAATCGGCTCTTTGCCTAAATGGCCAACCCGCCACCACGACCAGAAAAAAACATGCCAGCACTACACTGCCAGCACTACATATTAGAAATAGATGACAGATATGCATGCCGACATTGTGGTTTAGTATTTGGGTGGGTTCCTTCACACGCATACGTTCCTTCATACAAAAATATTATCAGCGTTACGTTTGGAAAAAACCACCACCACCAAAATCGAGAAAAACTTTAAAAGAGTTTAACGTTCAATTGGAGAATGGTAAAGCGGGCACCATAGAATATAAATTAAGCCGAGTTTTAGATGGTAACATCTCTAGAGGTAAACCGTTGAAGGCTTTAATTGCGGTACATAATCAAGACGTGACAAAAGAACCTACAGAATCTGTAAAATACTTAGTTCAAGTTTTGGATAAGCACTGGAAAAACGCCTTTAAAAAAATTAACTCTCGCTAAAAAAGATCTCCAAAAACATATAGATTGACCAAACAAGATTTTTTCAAAACGTATTTAATAAAATGGAGACTCAGAGGTTTACTTGACCAAAAGCGAGCAGACGTTTAAATTAGAAAAACAAATCGACAATTGAAAAAACGATAAACAAATAAAAGTCAGAAAAGTAAGCTTTCGCCTGGGTTACTTCAACATTACAAAATCCACCGAAATTGAAAGGCAAACTCAAATCAAAGGAAGCCCCGCAAAAAGAGCTTCTGATGGGCATAAGTCAAGGCGAGCGGCTAACCCTCTGGCACCTGATGCAACAATCAACATGGACGTTGTAAGATCAATTGGAGTGACCGTACCGTTTTCAGAATTAAAGACAGAAACTGTGGTTTTGCTTTACGACGTGATAAGAGGTTACATATGAGCTCATGAAGGGGGGACTTTAGAAGAATTCAGTGCCTCAATTAGTCAAAAAATAAATGACCTGGAGAATCAAATATAAACGTTAATAAATCGGCATGCACGGTTAAGATCAAGTTCAACACCGCCCGAAGCAAGAGACAAAGAGCAAGAGTATGCGTTAATGGGTCTCGAATTTTTATCCCAAGGCCAAGTCGATACTTACAAAGAAGCCCGCCGCATCGCTTTAGAATTTACTCAAGAAGGATTTTTAGGCAACGACAACGAAGAAAGAACGAGGACCATCAGAGCCGCTCAAACCGAACCCAGGCCCACTCTTTTTGTCATGGGTTCTGGTTCAAACGCTCTGGTGATGCATCGATTTCACAATAGAGAAACAGTCGCGGATTTTTTACAAGGTGGTGAACAGGGAAATGTAATTATTCCTCCGGGGTTTTAGAACATGGATTGGTTTGATTTTATTTTAAACGCCATTCCAGGTGTGAGTTTTTAAGTTCACGAAAAGTCAAATTTGGTAACGATAATGATAACGGGTTTAAATCTCAGATTAAAGTTGGTAAAAAAGTTGGCAAGCTTTTAAATCTGCCGAGAGGTAGGCTCGTGCCAAACGTGATTTACAAGGGAAAGAAAAAAATCCTTGTGACGAGCTTTGCATACACTGCCGAGAAATAAACGACCATTTTAATTACTTTAACGGACGACCTTCGTACGGCTTTATTACTTGTAAATAAGCGAATAACAAGTTTTGAATTTTTGTTGAGAAACGAACGGCAAGAGGAAGTCAACATCAAAGACGGTAAGATTTTACTCGAAATCGACATTGTTTAAACGTGCATCCAATAAAATGGAGACTCACACTTTTCACTTGACCGAAAATCTGCAGACTGTTAAATTGAAACACGAAATTGATAATACGAAAGGTGCCAAGGCAATTAGGGTGAAGAATATACAGTTTGAAGCTGGGTTTTTAACATCACCAAATCCGCCGGAATTGAGTGGGATACGCGCTTGGGTGGTAGTGCCGCCCGTTATAATGACTATGACTTGGCGACAAGAGGAAAACCATACACTAAAGAAAGAATCATTAGAGATTTTTTAGATGCAGATGAAACCGGTACAATAGATTATGTGGTTGAAGCAGAAAATGAAAGAATTAAATTAAACGTATTTACATTATAGTGAGGGGATTTATAGAAGCAATTACGGAGGCAAGAAGCTATTTTGGGGACCAAATTAATCGCAATAAATTGGCTGAATGGGAGCTAGAAATAGAAAAAGAACGCAAAGCTAGAAGAATTGCCGCCTCTAGGTTGAGAAATAACATTGTGCCTCCGTTTCCCGAGCCAGAACCTACCTTTCCAGAACTTCCCGATCCCATTCCACCACCAGAACCCACTTCACCAGAATCTACTTCACCCGAACCTACTTCACCCAAACTTCCCGAACCCACCTCCCCTCCCAAACGGGGCCAAAACCAATTACTAAAAGGTGTGGCAAAAATACTTCGTCTCACAGGATATCCTTGATCGGCTTCGTGGTCAAGATTCTCGAGCACTACCCGAAGGTAAAAAAGGTTCCATCGCATTAGAACCTGGGTTTTATAACGTGGATTGGTTTGACTTTTTGTTAAATTTGATCCCGGGTTTATCTTTCAAAGTTCATTCCGAGTCAAAGAGGGTGACTTTGGCCATTACGAACCCCAGCCTCAAGTTGCGGCTAAATAAACAGCAGGCTAATTTATTAGATTTGCCAGCGGTTAAACTTTTACCCCTCGTCATTAATGAAGGCAAGTATGATTTAAACCCCTTGAAATTTGTGGTTATTCATTTCGCCCAGTTGAATACCGGTATTAGCCTTTATAACGGTAAATCTTCGGATATGTTGAGCGTTTTAGATGCCAATCATTAATTAATTGCAAAATATAAAACGCACAAACAGTTAATAAACAGAAACATAGGCGAGCTGACTTTCTCTTTAAAAAACATTAAAGGTGAATCGGTAGGTAACAAGGGCGACGGGGTTTTAATCGAGTTAGACATTTTTTAAAACGTTAATAATAAAAAGATGACTACTACCAACATTTACCCCGATTTAACAAAATACCCCTAGACAGCTAAACCGCCAGATTTGACTTTAAAATCGGCCGGACAAGCGGAAACTAAAGTTTACAGGCTCAGAAAGATCGAAGAAATCAAATCCCAGATCCAAAGAGAACGTGACGCGTGCGAAACTACCTACAAAAAGATTAAACAGATACTTACCGCACTCGATACGCATAGAACGGAGTAGAAGCATTAGGTGCTACCTCGGCAGCCGTCGGAATTCCCGCTCTTTTGGGCAGCGTGTCGGCATCCGTCGGACTAGTGATAGAAGGCATTGCTATCGGTGCAGTTGGTGCCTACGCTTTGGTGAAATACGCCAGTAGCAGGCTGTCTCACAAAACAAAAAAACAAGACCAAATTCGAATGTTGGCAGACGCTAAATTGAACACCATCGGGGAATACGTCTCACACGCGATTGAAGACGGTGACATATCGCAGGAAAATTGTACTGATTTTATCCGAGCAGAACAAGTTTAATGAAATGAAAGAAAAGATCAAATCAAGTACGTCTACCAAACTACAAGAAAGTAAATCGACGAGCAAAGAAGAATTTGAACGACAAGTCAACGAAAGAGCGAGAGCGCTAGCCAACGAAAGAGCAGCTGTTTAAAAAAAAGATCTTATGAAAAAACTTGGCGAGTAATTTTTCTCAAGTCAGTAAAATACGAAGACCCCCCTCCGTCGTACCACGAAATACAACCAACGGCACCTCCCTTTTAAGCGTAGTGCAACAAATAAAGACGTATAAAATAAATGGGAGCTAACTTTAGTCAACAAAGACAACTCGTTTTTAGCCAAGTTACCAAATTTAAAGCACGCATATAAATTACCGAGAGTCACCACGAACAAAACTGTCAATCGCTGGATTACCGATCCAATTTCGTTTTACCAAAATCAATTTAATTTCGCGGTCTATTGCGGGACGACGGCTTGCATCGTGGTTTTTGATGTACTGTTTGACCCCGATCCATACGTGTCGCCTTATTCAATTTTCACGTATATTACACAGTCCCAAAAATATTTTACGACTGCATGATGCCAAACCCGGACAACAACATATTTGACGCGTTGCACAATAATTACGATCATCGGATATTTGCAGGCACTTGTCTACTGTACGACGTACACCCAAATAAGTCCTACAAACAAACAAACTCGCGACAAGGTATCAAACAGGTTGGGAGCTGCTTTTTATACACCGGGTAAAGGAAGCGGTTTCACCGAGTTAAGCACAGACAAAATTGCAGCCTTTAGAAAATGTGCAGCAAGCTCTGTGGAATCGCCGGCCAACGAAGAGGATCGAAAATAGAGCAAAGTACAGGAACCAAATTAGTCCCGGGTAAATATTATGACAAATGCGACATGCACATAGTAAGCGGGATAAACGCGGGTCTGACATACATGTCGATAGATTCCGATCACCCGACCGCATACAAAGTATCTTTTTTACAACAGTCGGGCGCGGTCACTCTGGCTTGGTGGGATTTTATTCCTAAAAAGTCTAAATTAACAGACGTGGGAATCGTAAAGGACCGGATTAGACGCGAAGCAAGAATTTAATATGATCGTAGAGAGTCTAATTAATTCAACCCCCGATCCCGATCAGTCGATTACTAATTATCAAAATTCGTTGCAATACGCCGAAACGCCTTTAGACTTTGTAGTCGCGCCGGGGTTATATCTGGTGCCTTCTGACATGGATTTAGGCATCGGTGCGTTTGAAGGTTACAACAATAAATTACAAATCGCGACCGATAACATGCAGACTGGTTACATACCGAGTTTAAATTTGGAGCCTGAAGTGGAAGACGATCATGACCAAGTACCCGAACCAAAGCAACCAGAACCTTTACCCAAACCGACGCAACCGGAACCAAAGGAGAAAAAACCGTTAGACAAACACAACGAAAAAAATTTTAAAAAAAAATCTTTAAATAGAGGAGTCATTGCCGTAGGTGGTCTCGGTTTTATGTTTTATAACGTTTTAACTTAAACGAAATAACTCAATGCGTAAAAAAAAATCTCAAATTTGAGGGGTTAAATTTTTTGCCTACTTACCTTTCCCTCTGCACGTACGTCAAAATCAAAACACCTACACCTACAAACAAAGTCCACATGTGCTCTGCGATCCACCCCACCACTTTACTTGCCACGTTGAAGAGCCAGCTCAAAACGCTACCAACGATTCCGGGCAAAGCGCACAGAGCAGACACACCAAGTTTCTTCAATACGTTCGCCAAGTTCCACATTTGACGTTACGTCCCCTTTACTCGGAGGTTTAGGCGTCGGGGTCGGTTCTGGCTTGGGTGTAATATTAGGAGGTTTGGCAGCTCTGACAGCAGCTACGATGCTACTTACGATCGTACTTACTGCTAGTGAAAAAGCCGTTACGATGCTTACGATGCTTTCCCTCTGCACTTACGTCAAAATCAAAACACCTACACCTACAAACAAAGTCCACACGTGCTCTGCGATCCACCCTACCACTTTACTCGCCACGTTGAAGAGCCAGCTCAAAACGCTACCAACGATTCCGGGCAAAGCGCACAGAGCAGACACACCAAGTTTCTTCAATACGTTCGCCAAGTTCCACATTTGATGTTTTATCCAATCGTTACGTCCCCTTTACTCGGAGGTTTAGGCGTCGGGGTCGGTTCTGGCTTGGGCGTAATATTAGGAGGTTTGGCAGCTCTGACAGCAGCTACGATGCTACTTACGATCGTACTTACTGCTAGTGAAAAAGCCGTTAAGATGCTTACGATCATTACGTCTTGTTCTCTGAATAAAATATTAATTCCTTCGCGTAAAGTTAAATCTTTGTCTGGAGCTGTTTAAATCGTTTCCTTTGACATTAGAAATTGATTTCTAAATCCCGTGTTTAAAATTTCTCGCTGCTTATTTACTGCATCTAACTCATAATAAAAATCTTTAAGTAATTTAAGCTCTGGGTTTTTTGTTCTTGTGTGATACCTGGTTCTTTCAATGCATGCTTAGTTATTTGAATATTCTCTTCTACTCTTGCAATCTGAGCTTCTGTAATGCGTAATTGGCCTCTTATCGTTTGCAAGCTTTTGTCTAACGCAAGAAGCTCTCTAATGGGATATCCTTCGTTTTCACCCCGTGTGTTTGGGTCACGCACGTAGTCTTCTGCAATTTCCTCAATTTTATCGAGTGCTTGATCAAGTTTGTCGGGATTGGTTTGGTCTGTTATTTTGTCTGGCCATTTATTTTCCACATTGCTTAACTCTTTTTCTGTTTCTTGAGCTTTCATCTTGTACATTGTGAAGCCCAGTTCTCGAATAAAATTTACCCCAGATTTGTATCGAGCTTCTCCAGCACGACCTCCAATCGTTGATAAAGCTACAAATTTATTTGGGGCTTTTTATTAGTTAGTAATACTTCTTTGAAGGGTCCGCTTGATTTGTTGTAACGTTCGCCATTGATATAATCAATTTTTTCGTACGCATGTAAATTTGGTACGTCAGTTCGACCTTCATTTTTAAAGAGATATTAAAGCGGATCTACCTTTGGGGTCAATTTAAATATTCTTCCCGCTCTTTCTAACGTATTGCCTGTAGGTTCTACCAAGGTTGAACTTTGACCTTCTACAAAAGTCGTCTCTTCCTGCGGTAGGCTCGCCTCTTCGTCTTGTGGGTCTTCTGGTTCAGCTTGGTCATCTAAACGATTCATTGCAAAGTCATTAAATCCGCCTTCTGCCATTTTACTTTAACTTCAAAATAAACGATTAAAACTTTAAGCGGTCGGCAAACTTGCTGGCAGCACACCTTGCGCCACGAGCCACCCCTGGGTAGTCAACGCACCACTAGCGACCGCGGTCATTTTTGCTACGTCTTCGATACTCAACCGATCCAAATCTGGTGGTTTAATTTTCAACAGCCTTTTACCTAACATGGTGTATCCCATGGAAACTGCAGAAACTACGGCACCGTGGTAAATCGTGTTTGCGATTCCGTTTGCGTCAATTGATTTTGCGTTACTCATTTTTATTATATTACTTTTGTTATATTACTTTTATTATATAGTATTTTTAAACTTACCTCACTCCATGTCTAAAACCTCTGGGTCGCTAGCTACGCTCTTCTTTGGCGTTGGTTTTGTTTGAATCGGTTCTTTTGACTCGGCAGGGTTTCTTTTGCTAGTAAAATTTCCCCGAGAACTAACCCGCCCATGATCAAGTACTGGTTATCTTTAAAATTATGAAGCACGTCTGCGTAGCTTGTTGCACTTGGTTCATACGCCGCCATTTTAGCAGGCTGTTGTTTCCTCTTTTTGTTATGTTCGGCTATTTTTTTACCCTGCTTTACGCGTTTTGGGGTTTTAGCTTTAGTCACTGTTTGTACCTGCGTTTTGGCTGGACTTGTTGTCGTTTGTTGTTCTTCCGTTGACATCTTCTTTTATACTACGATTTAATATTAAAGGACTTTTGTCGAACTCCAAATGTTTAGTCGTAATTAACGTTGCTACCAGCGGTGAAAGGTACACGCCGTACTTGAAACAAAGTTCGCTTAAAAAATGTCCCATGGTTTGGCTAATGATCGGGTCGTCGTTTAAGTCCTTACTTAACGCTTCTTCAGATTTCAAGTCCACGTTGAAGCCCAAAAGTTCAACAGAGTAGCTATTCCTAGTAAACGCGCGTATAAACTGCAAATCGAGTGACCTAAGGTTTTAACGATTTCTTTGCCGAATTTGACTTCGCACAGGTTAAAAAGCTTTTCCTGTTCTGCCGGGGTTAATGATTCGATGTCTTTGATGGTAAATTCTTTGCCCAGGTATTTCTTACTTTCACCCGAGGCCACTACTGAACAGAGACGGTCTTTGACGTTTTGTTTGGGTTCTGTGGTTTAGTCAGTGAGGATACTCTTGACAGTTTCGTGATTTGTTTGGTCCATTTTAATACAGAGGATTTAAATTTGTTGAACGTTAATATCATTCTTAAATATTCGTAGGTGAAGTAGGTTACATTAACTGCGATAACTAGCTCGGTGACAACCTGAATTAACTGCAACATTGCTGTTCTTTGATTATAACTAAAATTAAAATTGGCTCAAACTAGCTATCAAAGTGTATAATTCACAGGCTGCTCGGTGTTTAAAACCAACTTACTAAACTTCACGTCGCGTAAATGCTGTTTCAATAGATCACACTCTTTATCGGGAACTACATCATTCTCGGTTAAACATTGTGTTACCAGGTTCGGAGCTGTGAGATGAAAAGGAAGATTTTCTTTGGTCCTTTTGTTTCACAGAAACTTTGCTCATTGACTTTTAATGACATGTCAATTCAGATTATTAATAATGACTGAAAAAACATGAAAAGGTACAATTAATTTGTGTGCAGCAAGTGTCCTTCATGACCCAACACAGTAGCATCACTTGTACTGTACTTTAGTCCTTGAATAACCTATAGGTACATGTATCCAATGCCTGCTCTTTCAATACACAATTATTTACTTGGTCATGACTATGAACTGGAATAAAGAATTTCCTCACTACACTTGAGTCTTTGACTTTAACTCAATTTCCATGTACATGCATAACTCTTAAACTTCCATCTCATGTGTCTGGTACACACATTATCTTGAACACGTACATGAACACATATACATCCATTTAAAACAAGCAGTCCTTGTAATTCAAGAAAACTAAAAATGCACAAGCACCTTCGTTCATCATAGATTCTCATGCATCATATTCTTATGTGGCAACTGAACTTATCTGCCAAATTCTGCATTTCTCACTAAGTACATGTGCGTATTCAGTCCATTCATCTGGAATTTCCAGATTGTTGCCATACTCTAAACACTACACATTTACATGTACATCATGCTGTCCAACCCTTAAGATCCATCTAAATAACCGTTCATCAATTCACACCTCTTGTAGGCCTGCACGTGGTTTATCATTTCTACTTGGCCACAATCAGAGAGGGACACTGGTCTTAAATGAATAGAAATTACTAACATTATCTCTATAGAATCTAAGAAATATCTTCTGTCACTCGAGGAATGTGCTTATTTGTCCCCAATGTCTAAGTGCAATACATACAATGTGCTTGTCACATGGTCTGAGAAACATTTTTCACTCCCTTTTCAATCCGTTTCAATCCTCAAATATCAGACAATCCCCAACACAAATAATGAGCTCTAAATGAACTTGAATATATGAAGATCCCATATTTGATAACAGAAAATGGAAAGTACATACCTGTGAGATGAAAAAGGAAGATTTTCTCTGAACCTTTTGTTTTACAGAAACTTTGCTCATTGACTTTTAATGACATGTCAATGAGACAAGATGAAGAGCGCCCTCTATCTTCCAAAAGTCACAAGTATACCTAAAAAAAGTTGGGGGGGCCTCAATTCTGATATGATTTTGAGAGAATTTGATGTACATTGTTCAAATAAGGCAAAATACATAATTCATAGCACATTTTAGCATAAAATACATTTACTCAGGAAATGAGAGGCTGGTGAAGGAAATGAGGGGGTGGTAACAATTGGTCAAAGCTTTTTCGATCCTTGTAATAAAACAAAGCAATCCACGCCGTATTCTCGCTGTAGTCTTTTAGTACCGAGTTATACTTTTGCGTTATCAACCAGCAGCTGTGTAAATAATGTCTACCGCTAAAAGCCATCTTACTCAAAGCGCACGTACTGCCTCCGTTGGATTTTTTACGATATTTGATGAACTGGTCAGCTGCGCAGTCGTGCATTATAAACAAAGTATACACGCCGTCAAACACTTTTTGATAAAGTTCAATTGCCTCGTTTAACTCTAGTCGTTCCCGATCTAAGTCGCATAAATTAACGTTGTCGTCTGCATAGACCCACAGCCACTCCAAATAAGTTTTATTTTTAGACAACGTGGGACATATAATCACAATTGCTTCAAACGCGAACCTATATTCAGTTTCCAATAAATCAAGCATCCATTTTGTTTTACCCGACCCAGTTTTACCCACGTTCAAAGCGCAGTGTGGACTTTTATACATTTGATTCATTTTAATTTAAAATCGATTTAATCAGTTTTATCCACTTTTAACACACAGTGTGGACTTTTATACATCTCGTTCATTTTAATTTAAAATCTATTTAATAAACCAAGCTCTTAAAATTCCCGTCTTCCACCGTCTACGGGCCTGCAGTTTCAGCTTCACGTTCCATCTGTATCAATATGTCGCCACCTCCGCCGAGTGGTCTACCCGACACGTGAGCCAAGTTATCATCAGAGCTCCTAAAATTAAGCCACAAACCATACTTATCTTTCAAATAGTCGGCCATGTCTACTCCAGTTAAGTTTAGGTCTTTGGCTACCGCGCGAGCCGATTCAGTGTCCGAGTCACCAAAATGCTTGTTGACTTTGTTCCACTGTTGATATGCAAATAGCCCTTGTGAATAAAGTTGATTTGGCTTGCCTTCGACCGTTACGACCGTTTTACCTATATGCAGATTGTGAAATCTCTTGGGGGTTTTAACGGCCGGATCTTTGAAGAGGATCAAGACGCCTTTTAGACTTTTAATCGTTTGACCGATTCTGATGTTCCATAGCGTATCAGACTTGTTTACCGCTTGTTTCTTCCACGAGTGAATCCTGTCAAATAGGTAATAGACGGCATCTTTGTGCTTGGCCCGCAGGGCCTGCGCCAGGTCTCAGTTTGTGACGACTTTGCATTCTCAGGTCAAATCAGAGGTTGCATATTCTGCGGCTGTGTCTGCCGAGTTAACCACTTTGTCGTGTCGGTTAAAAGTCGACTGATACGCCAGAGGCTCTTTAAACCACGACGGATAAAAAGGTCCGTGGCCCGTCAACATCGGCGTGTCTAACAAAATCGCTTATCGATTTTTAAAAGCGTCTGCAATTGCTTTATCTTTACCATTGTTCGCAGCTTCGTTTTTGTCGCCCGCACCTAAACGCAACTTGGCCACGTTTTCACGTGTTAGGCTAAAGTACGCCATGTTTTTCATCTGTGAAATTGGTAGCCAATTGTCCTTAACATTTTGAAGTATATCTGCGTCTCTGTAACTGATGATTTTGTTCCCCTGTCACCAATGTGATCTACGTCAGCACGCTGTCACCAAGCATTTGCTCGATGTTGCTTAGGTCAGCTTGCAAGTCTGCCAACTTATCTTTAATTTCTTGTTCTTTTCCTTAAGTCATTTCTGAGTTTAAGTTCTTTTTAAAGTAAACTTCTTTTTAAAATAAAGTAAACTTAACTGTACCGGTAAACCAAAGAACCAACTACAGCAGTTCCGCCTAGAATCCATACTAATTCTCTAACCTTTTGATCTCCCGAAGGGACGTAGTAATTGGATAACTTTGGCTCAGGAGGCAACGCCGGCAACTGTTTACCCGTTAATTCACTGTAAGCTCGTAATGCTTCGTCCATGTTTACAGATGTCTGTTGACTCGCTCGCTATTGGCGCATTCGCTCGTTTAGCAAGTCTAACATGTGTAGGCGATTTTGCTCCCACTCTTGTTTTGCTTGCGCCAGTTGTTCTAACGCGAGGTCGTGGCGTTTACGTTCCCCGTCGATTTTACTTTTTGCCAGACTACCAAACAAAAACTTTGAGCCCGTAAATGCCAGAGCATTTACTATCGCTCCCGCTACCATCATTAAAGCGCTCACCGTTTTTTTTTCAAGTTTTCAAGAAAAGGAACAAGAATTTTTAAAGTTGTTTTACAGCCCCCAAGGCTATTGGAAAGGTGAAAGCGCCGTCGACCATTTACACGAAAAGACTGGTGCAGACAAGTCAACCCTGCGATCCAGGCAAAAAAAAAACAAGCCATTTGGCAAATTTATTTACCCGCACCTACGTACTTGCCGAGGCCTGTAATGTCGCGAACCGAGTTTGTCAAACCAACCGAAGTGCATCAATTAGATATTTTGTACTTGCCTCGAGTTAAAAGAAAAGCGTTTAAATACGCTTTAACCGTATTAGACGTCGGTTTCCGATATAAAAAAGCATAACCGTTGACCAGTAAAATTGCCGAGCAAGCGTTAGAAGCCGTGAAACAAATTTATAAAAGATTACCCTTGACTTGGCCCATGGGTACAATGGTAGACTCGGGGTCAGAATTTAAAGGCGAGTTAGGAAAGGCGTTTTGGTTCAAGTGGGAGAGTCGGGTGTTCATAGGTAGCAGGGGATCGTGGAAAGGTTTAACAGTACTTTAGCTGAAAGGTTATTCGGTCATCAATACGCGCAGGAAATGTTAAATGTAGGCGAACGTAAAGTAGAATGGGTACAGCGTTTGCCTCAAGTCGTGAAATCGTTAAGCGAAGAAAAAACGCGTTTAATCGACAAAGAGCCCGCAGAAGCCGTCAAAAACAAGCACCGAGTGCGCCTCCTAAAACAACTCAAAGAGAACTTCCCCCAGACGTTTTAGTTAGGTATGTGTACTACCCGGGTGAACAGGAGGGAGGTACCACCAGAAAAGATACCGATCCAATTTGGTCAGTGGACGTTTATTAAGTGGAGAAGCGCACCAGTCAGTTTAAGCGAGCAGGGGGTAAAAAAGTAAAAACGGGTTCAACATTGTACTATCAGTTAAACGGGACAAATAGAAGTTTCTTCAAAGAAGAGTTTCAGGTAGTACCCGAGGATACCTAATTACTAGCCGAGACCTAACTGTGCAAAAACTGAATTAAGAGCCTTTTCTTTGTCTTTAAAATTTGAGTTGTACACCCAGGAGTACACCTTTGCACAGCGCTTTGCACCGACGCTCGAGATACCGCCTCGTTTTGCCCTTCCCAAGAAAAGGTGCTTATCAATGTCTGTCAATAGTTCTAATTTTATACCTGAGCGCTTTAACAATGCACCCCACGACAGGCCCAGTGATGTGTAATAGTTGGCCGGGTCAAGGCAGTAGTTCTTTTTACAGACTTTGTGGAAGTTCTTAAATACACCCGCTTGTAACAAAACGCCCGTTTCCACGTATAGGTGGTGGTAGTCACCTAGGTTTTTACAGTTAAACGTGTGCCATACTGTTTGTGCACGGGCATGTTTTTTCTCGGTCACGGTGGTCTGTTTCAGAGAACTAAAAAAGACGTCTCTAGGTGGTAGGCTCCCTTCTTCAAAACGGTCAAAGGAGTCGATATATTCATAAGGGTAAACGCCCTTTTCCAATAATAAATCTGTGTTTTCTGGGAATCTTTTCCGAAGTAAGTTAAAAAATTGGGTGAGCAATTCTTAACCAGTCAATCTAGCGAAGCTGCCATGAAATGAAAGGAGTCTAGGAACCTAAGATTGCCAAATGAAAACGAAATGTAGTTCTCAGTATTTTGAGCGATTAATTTGATTTCTTGGCCCTTAAACTCGCAAGCGCCCTGCATGATTAAATGCACGTCGTATTTCTCCAAATTGTGTAAAATAACCGGAATGGGCGTTTGTTTGGGTACGACTCTTAACTTGAGATTACAACTGGCGTGCGCTGGACCTCGGTACTTACCCGTCAAGTGACAGTGATCTCTGACCTTTCTAAATTTGTTGATAGGCTTTGTACACGTCATACGTACAGAGCAATTCTCTGAACCCAGCTTTGTTTGCAGAACTGTAAGCAGCTTTTTCGTCCTTTGTTTTTGGTTCATTTGGAATTGGGCACTGACACTGAGATTCTTTTGTCTTGTAAATAAGCTTTTCACAGATCCAACAGCGATTACAACTTTCGTAGATTTTTTGTAACTCGCGCAATCAAATCAAAGGCTTTTATTTTCAAATGTTTCGTTGGTCTTATCTGTTTCCTGACAAAATCACCTGCCGCATCTTGGACTCTGTTTGTCTTTTGACTCGTGCATTTACCGTCTCATCTCACGACTGCGTAAGAATAGCCGCAAGGCTTGTGGATCTGGGTTTTGACCGTGTTAGACGAAGTCGGTGGAAGGCGTTCTAATTAAAACCGACTCAAAATCTGCGCATTTGGCAAAAGGTGCATCTTGTTTGTTTTTATAGTTTTCAAATTGTACAATTTTTTACCTTGGGCGGGTAATTGACTTTACAGGAAGCCGCATCTAACCCTTGGCAATCTTCTTTGTTCCCGCTTAACTTTTCTTCTGTTTGGAAGTGTGACATGCAGTTAAAGCAGCAGTATTTCTTACCATCGTGTTTATTCATATCACCCGTCAACCGAGCTAAGTTTTTAATCCAACAGTAGTGGCTCTTTTCACCTAGGGTAAAATAAAGTAAATTGATCGGTTTGCCCATGCGCTTAGTTTTGTAAAGTATGTAAACACCGTCTTTTTTGTCGTAACCAAATACGTTGATTGCTAAGTTGTTTTGTGATTCGATACATAGAATTTGTGAAATGGGCGTTGGAAAGCTTATGTTTGTAAAATTTAAGTTGTTTGCTTCTGTGTAAGTCGAGGTACACTCGTTGTTTTATTCTAAAATTTGGTTTTGTTTCTATCTGATTTTTGACGTAGCCTGAATATAATTTTAAAGCTGCTCTCAGTGCCCATCTGATACACTGCTGGTCGTTGTTTTGGACGTTGGTGATTGCTTTTTTATACGCCAATTGCACAGGTAGTGCGGATGGCTTTAATGAGCTCAGGTTTGGTGTGAGATTTACGCTTGGGTGCCGGTAATGGAATGTTAAACTGCTTGATAAAATCTGCTAAAAACGCTTTCTTGAATCGGTTAAAGGTTGATAATAGTGGTCTTTGTTTTGAGTTGCTCATGTCCCTATTTATATATAGGTTTTTAAAATTTTTCTCATTTTTTCCCGCGACTTGACATGACATGTTTTTTATATATTGTTATTTTTATATATAGTCCGTTTATATAAGGCGCTTGTGAACATAGCGCATTTTGCTTAGAACAGAGCCGCGCTTTAAGGGTGCAGTGTCCCAATTCAAGGAAAATTCTCCGCCAGGCTGAGGCGCACAAAAAGTACCCCCCAGAGATTGTTTCAAAAAGAGGGGTCTGTTTGGGCCAAGAAATGGTGGGATTGTGTCAATATTGCCCAGGATCATCTCTGTAGATTCAGGGGCACCCATCTGGGGGCAAAGCAGACAAAAATGGGATTGAAAATTAGTCAGAAGAGCCCGAGAAAGGTGAGGGATGTCATTTGAAAAATGGCCGCTGGGAAGGCTTGGCAACATTCACTTTTTGGGGGGTGAGTTTGTTTTGGGCGGATAATTAAAAAAATCATTGGTTAATCTACTAAAAATTGAAAATCAAATGAAACCTGAAGGACCAAACAACACATTGGTTTTTGTTTGAGAGGCCTTAGGGACTTCAGTTGCCTGCCATGGGCTCCAAACTTGGTTGATTTTACACTATTTTCAATGGAGCTTGAATTGGTTCAGTGCACCTTTAAGTAGGAGTCACAAGTTCTGGCCGGGCGGTTGGGAAAACGAGGGGAAGTCCCTTTTTGTTTTAGAGCCAAAGTGTTTGTGCAGTAGAAGTGCCGGGGTTTCCCCATTTCACTTACCTTGACCTTTGACCCACGACGTTTGTACCAACCCCCGGCGGAGAGGAGGAAACAGAGTGGAGGAGGGGAGTGTGCTAGAACTTTCTAATCCCCACTACTACAAGAGACCTTTTTTGAAACCTTAAACCCTTCCTCCTATAGTGATTCCTAGACATCCGCTATTTCAAGTTTCCACATGACCTCTGGGTGGGCTTCAATTGTTTACCAGTTTTTGTAGGATCTTTCAACGTGAAATAGGTCAGGGAAATCCAGATTCTCACGAAAGCATCGTGGAGTAAAACGTGTGTTCAGTCAATGTCAATGTATGAGCCGAGCTGGACCAAGAGAGGTACCAATTTCCTAAGCGATGGAGGCTCCTTTGTTACGGAACTGCACTTCGCTGGTTCACAAACGAGTACAAAATGCAGGCAGTAAGGTCGCATCGCTACCAACAAAACGAGCACTCCCGACCAACATGGCTCTTTTCAACCGATGGGGGATGATTCTACTCAAGGCGGATACCCACAAGTTAATTGATTAACTTCTTCATTGAAATTCCATGCTATATTATGTCGACACGATAAACTATATAAAGCAAGGCCAATACCATTGAACATATTTCCCTTGAAGAAAACACACGTATATTGCTGAACAACGGAGAGGAAACTCAATAATTCAAAACTACCCCTTTTCAATTAAATAAAATGTCAAATTACAAAATGAAGTGAACCTCAATACATATCTTACTTCTGAAATTGGCTGCAAACTATCCGGTCCCTCGACTGAGTAGCAGACAGAGTTCGGTTTCTTTTCCAGCGTTTTCTTGCTGCTGGGTTGAAAACTAATTGTCAACAAACGAATGATTATTCAATTCACGGGTAACAGGAGTTTGAGCGGCGTGTTAGGGGGGGGGGCGTGTTCGTGGTTTATTTTTTCAAGAGACCTATTCCAAGATTTCCCCCGACTGATGTTTAGACATTCCTCGGATTCTTTTTTCCGTACATCCGCCTCAAAGTCGTCTCTGGTGGTTTTGAAGATTACCTTCCACATTTTTATGTAACCTTGGGTCTTGGACTGGGCCAGGAAAGTGAGACTTGCACGGATGGCAGGAACTGTGGAGCAAAATGCTTTGTGTTTCAGTCGATCCTGCAGAACTTCCCCACCACTGCTAATGGGACTCGTCCATTTATCCATTTAAATTCTAGGCTTCAAGTATTTACCAGTATAAAGATGATTGTATTGCGCAATAAAGTTGGTAAATATAATATCAATAAAAGTCTTTTTCCCATGAATGAAAAACCTGGTCGCTACAAATTGGAGAGGACATTATTCACTCAAAACAATACCCTTTTACATATGAATGTAAAATATAAAACTTGCACCTAAAACACTAAAATCACAAATATTAACTGAGCACGGTGTTCAATCCCAAAAACAATCGTTCCTTAATTTAAAAGAGGAAGCTAATTTTTAACAAATTAATAATTACGTGTCAAAGAGTCATATCTCAGACCTGCTGAATAACAGCGTTACCTATTCCACGAAAACAGTACCGACCAAAACCTGCACCTTCTCCCTCGTTTGTTTTTAGGTCAAGTATGACGTAACAACGGTGTTTATGCCATTGTGGTACAGTATAAAATTTTTAACTGGGACGATTATATGTTGCCGTAAATGCTTTTTAACGGAAGTTGGCAAGTCGGATCGGATGGAGCCTGCGTGACGTCATGCACATAGAACATCGATGACAGCTGTCTCCCTGTGGTTTTCATGTGCGTTTTATTTGCTTTTTATTTGGGAGAGCCTTAGTTGTGTGATTGGCTGCAAGGGTTATACAGATAATATTAGAATTCAATGTCCATTAAAAATATTCGATTCCAAAAGTGTTTAATCTGTAAAAGATGTAATGCTTGATTATTAAGATCTACTGGAGACACGATGTTGAGCGAGATGGCATTTTGAGAGACGTAAATTATTTTCACTCGCAGGACAGAATTTGCTGTACATTCACAACGGTTGGATTTACAATACGAGGGATCGGGAAACAAATAAAACAAACCGTAAACAAGACCAGAAGAAAGAATAGGCCTCATAAGGGACCGTCCATTAAGTACGTACACACAAGATGCTAACTTTTAAGGGGTGCGTATCGTAAGTCCGACGCCTCATAGGTTCGACACCTCAAAAGTCCGAATTTTCGGACTTATAAGGCGTCTGAATTATCAGGCGTCGGATTTATGGGCAATTTTTTTCAACCTCATAGTTCCAACGCCTCAAAGGTCCAACGCCTCATAAATCCGACGTCAGACCAACAAGCTGTCAGATTTAATATGAGGCGTCAGTGCGATTGACTGTGAAACATGGAGGAGTGCGGGACGGCTCGACGCGACGTTGCGTGTCATAAATAGTACACCATACTTGACACCGTCTTCATACGCTCGTCAAATCAAATGTCGGACTTTCGAGGCGTCGGATGTTTTTAGGCGTTGGATCTATACCATGGGTAAAAAAAAATAAAAAAAAAACCGTTGGAACTTTCAAAAGCATCTGTCGGACCTATGAGGCGTTGGACCTACGGTCGGACTTATGGACTTTTTTAAACGCTTTTTTTCGGACTTATGAGGCGTCGGAATTAGGGGCGTCGGACTTACGAGCTGCCCCCCCCCCTTTGGGACGCTCCTCCCTCTGTACACATGGCGTACGCAACGGCACCCCCTCCCCCTTCGTGTGTACGTACTTTATGGACGACCGCTAAAGGTTGCAATTAACTGGTCATTTTACTATGTGCACCACTTACACTAAATGGCAAACCTGTATAGCAAATTTAAGCTGTACAGTTGACACAAAAGAAGACAAAAGGAGAAGTTCAGTGGAGATATTGTTCGAGAGGAATAGTGTCTGTGATTTGAATATTCGACATGCAACTTTCATTTCAATCTGATTCCTCTTTGAAAATGGTGTAACTTTTGGGATTTACAGATTTTAGATTTACTGTCGTATGTCAAATAAGTTTTGTATTTGCATTCCATATTTCTGGGAAAAGATTAGTTTGGAATGATTGTGCAGTTTTCTCTCCGAAATGTAGCGATAATATTGTTTTTATTCAAGGGAACAATACGTTTATTGGTATATATGTAAGTCCCGACTGTATTAGACAATACAGTCATACTACCGGTAACTGATTGTAGCCTAGAACTTTGCTGAAGAAGTCTCATTATTTTTAATGGCAGGGAAAGTACAGTGGGATATACTAAACTGTGCGCTTTACTGAACAGTTCCTGCGCCGTGTATTTGTGCTGCGAGTCTGTTTCAAGATCCGCAATTACACAGAAGTGAGGAAAACAACTCTGAGCCCACCTGGGGGTTTGAGACAGACATAAAAGGCTTGAAAATATTACAGAATCACGTACACGTGTCTCCCCTCCGTTGGACAAACCACTGAAACACCCGTTTTGTATGATAATAATGTGGTTTGATAGGAATTTGTCTCGAACTCAGCAGGAAAAGGCCGGAAGAGAAACTTAAATCCGTCTGCCGTTGAATCGAGGGACCAGACGATTTGCTCTTATAACAGTTTATTAGATTGTTATTTTATGTGACCTCTGATCTTAAAGGAATCTGGGAAGCTGAGACTTGCACGCAGCAGCGTGGGGTAAAATGTTTGTTCGGTCGATTAACGATTAGCAGAACCCTCTGTAATAATAAATGTCAGGCTACAAGCTTGCCATTTAACACTTCATTACACTCTGTAATATAAACGCCAGACCTTCACCCCTGAACAGGTGCTGTTCTTGAGCCATTTTTTTTGGGGGGGGGCAGTCGGCTGGACAAAATTTGGAGGGGCTAAAGTCCAACAGCCCCCCCCCCAACCACGCCTGCTGTTTAAATACCTTGACTAAAACAAATATGTGACTAAGATTTGGAGAGGAAACTGAACAATAATTCAAAACTAAACCCTTACCCAAAAGTATTGATTTAAAAATGGAAAGGCATCCGATAAATTCCGATAAAGATTTAAACTACCAGCTTAAAGTCACCTTTCCATGTGCGCGTCAACAACTGCGCAATTCATTGCGTATCCGTCAAAATTGCTCCCACGGCGATTTTGATGGCCGGACGGAACGTGCACATGTGTTATAGGTTATGTTAATGCAGGGCTTCATTTGAAAGGAGCACCATCGCGCTCGCGATCCTCCGCTCTCCTTAATGTTTTCCAAGGACAGCAAAAAAAGCGCTCCTTAAAAATTTAAGGAGTGCATGGTTTTTTCAAACTATCAGAAGTTGATTTATGACAAGCCCCTTGAATCTCGTTGAGTCGACAGCAGCAAACGAGTCCAAGAATTGAATGTATTAAAACACAAGGGCTGGTGATCAAAGTCTTTGAGTTGTGCGCGCGTTTGATGAATCCCGCATCACAACACACAAACATGATAGTGCGTGTGGGCGGGCCTATGGAATTCCATGGACGCACATAGCCGCGCCTGGCCGACCTCTCTCCCAGATCAGAACGGGTAGAGCTCAGGCGCTACCTTGACGTTCTCGGCCGTTTGTGAACAGCAGAAGTGAGTTTGGGAAAAAACCCTGTAGTGGCTGGAGATGGTGTCTGATCCTGTTACGTGTTCGTGTGGTTCGAGCGTAAGAACAATGTTCGCTTGTCGAGAACAGAAAGTATGCCACAGGAAAGAAAAAAGTCTCTGGCGGGTAATGTGCCCGGTGTTCTATACGAAAATGCACTGGTCGAAGTAGTATTGTGAGCGCAGCAAGGGATGATGAATACAATCTGCAGTGGACGTGCAATACGTTTTAAAATACCAAAAAGAAAGGATGTACATACGCAGTAAATTCAGAGCCCCCTGTAGCGGCGAAATGGATTGTCGGGCGAGCGAGGAGACTAGTCAAGTTATGCACCTGTCAATTGTCATCCCGGCCCTGGGGGACCCGTGACTATATAGCGGGGATTAGCGGGGCACATAAAACACGGCCATCGTGATAGTCCCGGCCAAGTCTCCATAATTTGCCCGGCCAGAGCGGGGCACCTTTGTTTGGATTCCCCATCCCTGTTGTGACCATCTCTGCCCCACGATAATGGCATCATGCGGGGTTGTGTCGCAACAGCCGTACAACTAAAAATAAATAACTAAAAACTTTCATTAATTTCTAAAAGTCCCCTACTCTTCTGGGTCATTGCAAATATGACATCGAGTCGGTCGCCCTAATTGCTGGTAAAATGCCATCGAAATAAAGCAAAGCAAGGGGCAGCTGTTATAATTATCCCAAACTTTGGCAAAACATTCGTCCGCATATCTGAAGCACCGGAATCAGAGGGCCGACGACCCAAATCACTACAATCCTTCTTTGCAGGCGTCTCAGAAATAATTTTGGAAATTTATCCAATAGCAAAATTTGTTACGTGCTGTGTGGAGACCAATTGACCAATTGAAACGCTCGTTATGTACATGTGGCCATAGCCAGTGCCAGCACATGAGACAATTAACAATTACCACAACACTTCATTCGTTTATTGAAGATTGATCTAGAAGATAACCAATGATTTGAAATGTATCGCCAAAACAGACACGTGACCAGTGCTACTTGGTTGAAAGATTAAATTACACACGTTTTAATCATTTAGCAGTCCATACAAAGTGGCGACAATATTTGTAAAAAAAGAAAGAAAAAGGTATACATGTATTTTGCACACACTGATCCTAAAATGAGGTGTCATCTTTGTCAGGTTTTCATCTGTCAGGATAGGGGAAACACTTTGGATTTCACATCTAAGCTCAGTGCAAATTGTGCAACCCCTGCCAAGTCCCTGCTATCGTCCCGGGTCAGCGGGGCAGCCATTACATGTACAACCCCGGGTAAGTCCCCGCTATCGTCCCGGCCGGCGGGGCACTTTTTTGGGACATCCCCGGGTACGTCCCCGCTACATTTCGAAAGTCCCGGGTCCCCCGGGGCCGGGATTACAATTGACAGATGCATTAACTCATTGAAATCAGTAAAAGAAGTTAAATTGTGTTAATTTTATTGAGTATGTTTTACATTAACTTGGTTTTTGTCAGCGAGAGCAAATCGCTCCCCTTAATTCACTTTGTTGATTTAAGGAGAGCAATTTTTAATCGCTCTCACATCTTTTACGCAACGCTCCCCAAAACAGACAGAAAGGTGCCTTAAGGGCCAAGAAATGTACAAGTCTATAGAAATAACATATACATAGGGAAACAACCAAAATGTGGAGGTGAATTATGGGAGTCAGTATTTTCAACGTACTGACAGCTAAATAACATGCCGTACAATAAGATGCACGGTTATGCTTCCATCAACAAAGTGAAACGGTAAACGCAAAATACTGACCAATCAGGGAACAGTAAGATAAAGAGCGGACACTCTTTCGAACCCGACGGTGTTTTACACAACATAACAGCAGCAAACACCCAAGGACACTGTTTTGTTCTGTCCTTTAATTAAAGAATGTTTCAGATTAGGCTAGCATAGTGCGACAGTTCAGGATCACTTTTTATAGAAACGGCTGTATGATCGCCCATGGTTGGCATTTTCGTGACCGACTTACATAATTTCGTAGCAGAATTCTTCCCCTCTGTCTTGCAAACAAATATTCACACAGACTCAGCTTTAGACGAAATTAAATCCATGCAGGCTTTCGTATGGAGTTCCATATCTGCCGTCGTGCGTCGTCCGTCGTGCGTCGTCCGTCGTGTGTCGCCCGTCGTCTGTTTTTTTTTCCTCGATTGCGCAGTGGTATTTTTAATTTTGACCCTTGATCGTTTCACATGTCCATGTACTTGATCGATCAATCCATCGTGCCTGACTCTCATTTTAGCAGTAGAACCAGGAGATGTATTCGTTCTTGCAGTTGCGCCGAACTCCACTTGAAAGAAAAATATAATATCCTTTCATTTTTAAAGACTGACATCGGTAAAGTTACGTGTATATGAAATAATACCATTTTTGTTACATCGATAACTTAGTTATTCTAGACGTAACTTTACTCGTTAACGGCCTGACGTTAGGTCTATAACCTTGTAATATTTCTGTCTGTCCCTGCGCGATATCCCACAGAACTTAATGTAAATAAAATATTTACAATGCTTGATTTCTTAATAGTTTTCATAATAGACGAACTGATTCAATATTATTTTAAGGGCAGGTATACCTTTGATGAAATCTGCTGTTTACTCCAAATTAGACATGATTTGAGTTGCAGGTAGGCTCACAGAAGTCTTTTAAAAAGTAACGTTACTTGTTAGACCCATGAATAATGCTGATGTGCTGGGCAACCTGTTCTAATTGGTCTATCCACCATAGCATACACACCCACAAAAACCAACACGTCACATTTTCTGAAACTTAAACCATGTGGTAATTGCCACCTAACAATACATTTAATAAACAGTTGTTATCCACAGCACTGTCTAGTATTTCTGTATTTAAAAGTGAAATTGAGAGGACAAAATGGAATATCTGTATCGGCTGGCAGATTTCTTTCTGGAATTTGATGAAAACAAGTCGACACGTTTTTACAGTATGCAAATTAGAATAAGACTGGATAAGTGGGTCTGAACATTTTTGCTGAAAATGTTTTTCCCCAAAAAACACTTGGCTGAATTCTCATAAAGACGATATTTTCTTATTCCAAGGGGCAGGGGTAGTCTAGCATTATTGACATTAATTATGGGACTCATATATGCTTTGCAGGTGGGATTTGTACGTTGATTTGATTTGTATATGTCAAACCCCGGCTTTTTTCAGGCCCTATGCAACCCATTTGATGGACGACGCACGACGGGCGACGAACGACGACAGATAATAAATTATGGAATTCCATACCACTGACCCTCCACAGTTCATGTTGGTTGCCCATCTTCCCAAGGCCGTTCCATTCTGAGCGTAGGGAGCGCAGCGGTGTTTCAGTTTTCAACTTGTCCACTTTTGGACCACCCCACCGTCGGCAAAGTAAAATCCAAATTTCTGCTAGCAGAAAATTCGGTTTTATGAAAAGGGGTGGTGCAACTTCAAAAAACCCAAACATCTACGATACTTGCAGAAAATGAGAAAATGGGGTGGTCCTCTTTGGAGCAACAAATAAAATTTGATGTCCACTTTTGACGCGCTACAAAGACTTCTTTAAGTAAATTCCCAATATTTGCTAGCAGAAACGTAAGTTTTTGAAACTGCTATACGCAAATTCCCAAACCCGAAAATCTACTAGCAAAAATGAGAAAATGGGGTTGTCCACTTTTGGAGAATGACAGTAATTTTGCCAGTGAGAATTTGAAGTTTTTAGTTGTCCACTTTTGACGCACCACGAAGAGTTGTTAAAGTAAAATCTAAATTTCTCCTAGCGGGAAATTGCGTTTTTGAAAATGCTTTAGGCAAAGTCCTAAATCCCGAAAATCTACTTCATGTAGCAGAAAATGAGAAAATGAGGTTGTCCACTTTTGACGCTCCACACTCGAACGCACCCAAAGAGTTCCAAAGTGTGATATCACTGCGAACCAGAAAGTGCAGTGCAAGCAAATGGATTGCGCCCGCGTGTTGGTTCACTCACTGGTACTCGCGCTAATGTCTTTTACACACACACTTGCACGTGTGACGTATCAGTATTCTATGGTTGTGTACGTTTAGCCATCAGGTGATAATATACTCGTGCCCGAAGATTGTATAGCGCCGCGCATGCAGTGCCTGCCCGGCCAGGTGTCAGCCACCACTCCGTTCCCCGGCTAGCGAGCGGGTCTCTGGAGGCTGCTTTTGTGAGTGTAATGATGGACTGTTCGAGCATTGAAATGATGGAATGTGGCGGGGACTTGACCTTTTTCCCGGAATGCCTTGGCGAATACACTGCAGTGTTCGATTAGCCTCATTTCGATGCTTCCCTTAGTGTAACCATGGAGGAAGGAGGGGTGTAACACTGGTGTATTTAGGGAAGTTAATCGAACACACCCTATGTGGCCCTCGTGCGTACTGTGTTCCTGGATGACCTGGACTTTTTGAAACACTGAACGGGTTCATTTTATTTACAGCAACACAGCACTTAAGAGCAATATCTGTCTGATGAATTGTCTTTTTAGTTATTTGTACAAGTCATGTTGTGCATCACTAACAATTACATCTCAGCAAGGGTCGAGTTGAGCTGTCTTAACAGCGGGGTGATAGTATAAGTTCCATATAATTTCCCCTTGCAGTACATGTACGTACATGTAGTTCGTCAGCCATCCGAAAGGGATAACATGTGTAAGTTAAAAAGCCAGATTTGATTAGCAATGAAAATGTTGGAAGCTTTTACTTAGAAGACGGTCGCATTGGGTTTTCTGCATCATACCGGTAGCGGTGTCAAGTGATGTCCAGATACAATTAACTATTTCCTACTACTACATACATTTGCTGTAGCTGTCACTCTTGCAGGTACTATGGAGGAACGAAGTACTGTAGGCTACAGTAGCTTATCACACGAACAAACTTAAGCCAGATGTACGTGTAACTTGTCAGTGTTGTGAGACTTGTATTTCCATTTGCATGCTGCTGGAATAGAGTCAAACGTGTTTTGTATTGGGCGATCAAGGCAGCTTTTCGATTTTTAGGGTCTTAACAAATTATAACAAGCAGTAAACTCTGTTTTATGATTTTTTTCTTTGTGTAGACAGTTAAATATCCTGTTATTAAGAACATGCTGTCTGCAGCACGAAGGTGCCAGTCAAGATGGGGACACATTCTTCGCCTGACTGCCAGCTCTCTCCCCTCAGCAACAAAGGGCAGTCCACGCCGTCATCTCACTGGGACAGCAGTCTGCAATCACTACAATCAACCCTTGAGTGGGCATGATGTCCCGCGACCTGGGGGCATTGCGACTATGTTCAGGCTTCCCTATCAGACAACTGCCGAAGGTACAGTGTGTAAGCTTTATTGCATGCGTATCTTTTCGTACAAGGGAGTACCCGGTAGAGCAAATTTTCTGACATCAATACTTCTTTGCAAAAGTACATTTTGATGTTTGCTCTATTACTCAAAGTCAAACAAGTTTGGTTTATGATAAAAATTTGCATAATGCATGTACAGGTGCATAGAAAGATTGAGTACTGTTCTTTGAACTGAAAGTTGTGAGCTTATTCTTGTAGTTTGCGGTGCATTTTGGGGGTTACGTTCATAGTCACAACTGGTTGATAATTGAGAGTGACCGCTGATATAATTTTTCTTTTTATTGAATTTAAAAACAGGGCTTGACGCGTGCTTTGTGGGTATCCCTTTGGATACCGGAACTACACACAGATCGGGGGCCAGGTTCGGCCCAAGGCAGATCAGGACCGAGTCATGTCTGATCCGATTTTACAACAGCCTTGGTAAGGCTAGCCCAGATCATTTTCGTGTTTGAAACATTTTGTATGATCGTTCCTGAGTGTCATAGGATATGTCATTCTGTCCAAGAGTGCAAATGAAAAACAATTGTCAAAGGTGGAAGCATATATGAAACTATCATGTATCAGCTGTCCAAATGGGGGAACATTGGCCTCAAGTCAAACAAATTGGGGGGGGGCACTGCATGGCTCCTCTGGCCTTCCTGCTTTTGCTGCCATTGGCCTCTCTTGTAGAAGGAAAGAAGAAACTTTAACAAAACACAAAAACCAATTGGAAGCCTGCCTGAATGCTGTAATGTTCAACAATCCTGTATCCAAAGCCTCAAAGAATCTCAAGAATGTGACTATTAGGGCTGATGGTGGCATTCTTTGAGTCCCCAAGTATACCAAAATGAAGTAATGTTGACGGAGTACAACTGAGACATAAGTACATGTAACTGTTTGGGTTTGGTGCATACCAGACACTAAGCAAGGATGTTTTGCAAATATGTCATTTTCAGCGTAACTGCTTTTTTACAGGAGACCTTGCTCGAGCACATGACTTTAATTTAAAGTAAACAGTTTTTCCTGGAACATTCAGGTGCAGCGCCCTTTGAAAGCTTACAGGTTGCTGACATTGGAGACGTCAACATCAACCTGTATGACCTGAAGAAGGCCGTGCGCATGATCAAGGAAGCCTACTCAAAGATCCTCACGACTGGCTGCAAGCCGTTAACTCTTGGCGGTGACCACACCCTGTCGTACCCAGTGCTTCAGGCCGTTAAGGTGGTTTATTTGTCACCATTTGTAATGATCTTGAGCTAGTGGGGTGTGCATCACATGACAAGTGGATCTCTCTCTGGGGTTTTCTGACAAGAAAAGATCCTGAGGACTGAAAACTCCAGATATGCTCGACACATGGTGTTGTGTTCCGATTTGGCAGAACACTATGATGCAAACTTTCTCTTACTGCTCCTTCTGTGCAAACCTTCAAATGTCATCCTTCCCTTTTTTCCGATCAGTGCTGGAGTTTTAGGATTGTGAGTCATTGTTAAAGGCACCTCTGAGGAAAACATGTTTTCTCGGATTTTATCTGTTCAAGTAAATATGGAAGCATCCAAATCGAACGCAGTGTCATTTTTTCTTCAGAGCTAAACTATAACAAGCTAAAATGGGCTTTATTTCAGTTCATGCCAAGATGTGAATTCTGAATGTAGATTGCATTATTGAGGAGAAACCAGAGAAAATAAGGGGAACCGTTGCCCTGTGTTTGTAGTGGATAATCCCTTGTACATGCCAACCAATGCATTTAGCCATTGTTTGGCATGCACAAGGGTTTATCCACCACGAACACAGTGGGGGTTCCCATTCTTTCTCTGTTTTCTTCTCAATGACACAATATATATTTCAGAATTTATTTATTTGAACAGATAAAATCAGAGAAAATTCTTTTTTCCTGAGAGATGCTCTTTAAAGAAAATGTGATAACTCTGAAAATAAGAGCTGGATTTACTGCAGTTATTCTTCTTTGTTTATAACCACATAGAAGTGGTTGTGTGTAATTTCACACCCATTTTAAACCATACACTGTCATGTGATGGCTGTCTTTAATACACTGTATGGTACAGGGATGCTGCTGGCTGAAGTTGCAGTTGTTCACATTCATACCTACCTGTAATGCTTAAAATGGGGAATCCATTTGGCTTATGTCTAACACCTTTAAAATTAAAAGCACCAAGGTTCAGTGGCATGGATGCCTTGATTTCCAGTTCAGGGCAAAAATATTTGCTGTCTGCTTAATGTTGATGCCGATTATGAAATCGCTGGGTTCTTATTGACTGCCTACCACAGGAGAAGCATGGCACAGTGGGGCTGGTCCACATAGATGCCCACGGCGACACAGCGGATGAAATGCTAGGGGAGAAGATTGCTCACGGCACTTCCTTCCACCGAGCCCTCGAGGAAGAGCTTGTCGACCCGAGAAAGATGGTGCAGATCGGCCTACGGGGGCCTCAGGATGCACAGGATGACACTGAGTGGCAGAGAAACCAGGTGCATAAATTTCCCCTGTGTTTGGTGTGGCGTTTTATTTGGGTTTGGTTTTGGTTCAGGTTTGGTGTTGGGGTATCTAAAGTAGGAGTGTTGGGGTTGGGATGTTCGAGTATTAGATTGGTATCACACGTTACTGTTCAGCAGAGTTGGTGACTTGAGTCATTTGACTTGGAGTCAAGTTGTTATTTTTGTGACTTGTTACTTGACTTGTAAATACCAGCTTTGACTTGTGACTTGACTTGCACTTGCAAAAATTGACTTGTGACTTGACTTGGACTTGCAAAATATGACTTGCTGGCACCTCTTCTGTTCAGTCCACTTTATAGATATTGGAGTTCAGCTCTTGATGTACTCTCTTTACAGGGAGTGTGGGTGGTTCGGATGGAGGAGTGTCATCACAAGTCGCTCCTTCCGCTCATGTCAGAGGTCAGGCAAATGATGGGAGACACCCCTGTTTACATCAGCTTTGATATCGACGGCATAGATCCAGGTTTTGCTCCAGGAACAGGTTGGTAGAAATATGTTGGTCAAATTAAATCTTTTCTTTGGAAGTACACAACAGTACACTATTCTTAGGTTGTCAGTCTCATGTGAAAAGAAGCACACCACATAACCCCGTGCATCCATCGTAATTTCCCTACTTCAGGAACTCCTGAAGTCGGTGGGCTGACGCCAATACAGGGCATGGAGATCATTCGTGGCTGCCGCGGGCTGAACATCATCGGTGGAGATCTGGTCGAGGTAAGTATGACCCGACAACCTCATGCTGAAGTGCCATCTCAATGGTGATAATTGACTTTTCAACCAGTTAAAGATATTCCTTCTTTCACCGGGCCCCTGGATGGGATGCAAGTCCATGGCAGGTTGCTCTCCAGCCAATGCTGGTAGCCTTTTATACTCCTGGCAGAAAGGACAGTGAGGGTGAGTGACTTGCCAAAGGCTGCAACTTATGGCCAACAGCTGTATCTGAACCCCTGACACTCTAATCGTGAGTCTCACCCTTCTAGGAAAGTGCTTATTCCCTTGTCAGTTTTGTCTGTCGAATTTGTAACCGTGGATGACAGCTAAATTCATGCATATTTGGTTTATAGGTGTCACCTCCCTATGACCCGTTTGGCACCACCGCGTTGCTGGGTGCCAACCTGCTGTTTGAGATGTTGTGTGTGCTTCCTGGCGTCAAGTACCCATCCAAGTAATCTCTGTGTTTTTGGATGTGTGTTTGTGTAGCTGATCTTCTGGCTATTCATTTAAGACGGTGATATCCCCACTTGTGCCTAGTCAAATTACAAATGCTAGTGAGCCAGTTCGGTATTCCCACAGCGCAGGCCAAAAATAAAGCCTATCCAAGGTCATTCAGACGCGCGTCTGCCAAATCACTGCGGCTGTACATGCACTCGCTTTGTTTCCGAATGACCTCGCTTTTTTAAATACATGTACCGAACCAGGTCATTGAGAGCACATTTGAAGAGTATCAAATGAGTTTGTGTACAGAGAGTTGTGATAGGTTCAGATCAGAGACCAATATTGGTGCCAAAGTCTGCCACAATGACTCGTGCCCATTGCATCATGCATAAAACAGTCAATCATCAAACCTTGAAATGTTTGTCATTTGTCATGGAACAAATCATAGAGGGAAACTGGCTTGTTTGTCATTTGCTTACACATTAATGCAACCTCAATTGGAAACATCATACTTAAGTACACTCGCCTCATACTGCAACTCTTTGTACATGTATATATGGCTCTGGCTAAAACATTAAAAAACATAGTTATAACAATGAAAGTTTTGTTGAGGAAATTAAGCCATATACTATATATTTTATCTATAACAGCTGAAAACTTGTCAAATTGAGGTTTAAATGATTTAGGACTGCAGTAGAGTGTCCTGCTATTTTACTTTTTGCTTGTTTCCTGCTTTTTTATAATATCATTTTAGGGGATTTGTTTACAACTTGCTCTGACCATTCTTGGTAGAGGTTTGTGTATGAAACAAAACCCACAAAAACTCTCGGTAACCCAAGCTTTTTTTTGCCCAGGATGACATTACTGTTTAGCTCATAAATGTGGAAATCAGCATGGGCAAAATTAGCAATGGGGACATTACTAACAACTCGGCGATTATAAATGAAATTGAAAGGCTTTGAATCATGCAAGATCTGATCAACATCAATTAAATGTCAACAAAGGTTAATGCAGCCCCATTGTATGCCCTTAAAAATTGGCAGAACACAGGATGGAACTCACTGTACACATTCTGAGGGCAAAGTGTTGTGAAAACTGAAAAGAAAATGATACATTAGGGATGATTTTAGATGTATTGAAAATTGGGGTCAGAAAGCAGCCAAGCTGCACTTCCTTGCCAGTCAATTCAAGTGTAGTCAGTTCAGTTATACTATGTTGCATGTATTCTGAAAATGATATTTTTGGGGCTAAATTTTAAGGCTTTTTTTAAAATTTTTGTTTAATATGTATCCGGCGGTAACAAAATAATGATCAGTGTTTTGTATTACAGTACAGGTGTATGTCAGTGTGCCTGTTTGCAGTACATCGTGACTGCAAATGATTTTTTTCATAGAGGTAGGCAAGATCTGCTACCTTGTTTACATTTGCAGTTGTTTTCATTCGCTTCAATCTCTTTATATGAGGCTAAGCAACCATGATACATGTAGACTGCATAACCTATCAGCCTAATGGTCTATTTCCAAAGATGATATTCTTGGGCGTAATGATTCTTTTACAAGCTATGTCAGATCATTGTTGACGGCATTTCCAGAGGGGGGGTGTGCTAGAGTCGATTTGCTGACTTGTAACTTGTTCTCCAACCTCATGTCGTGTAAAATTTACAAAATGCAGAGGACAATTTACTCCCATTGTAATCTTTCATCTGGCCGAGACTGGCTCCATCCGAAATACCATAAAAAGTGCAGTTTTTGAGAGAAAGTGACAAGTGTCTCCTATCTCACTCTAGAATAGTTCAGAGCAATTGAAGACACTTGAAAAAAAATCAGCCAGCACCAACGCCCACTAACACCCCAATCCATCACCACAAATAGTGGATTTCCTTTACTAATTCTTCCAGTTTGAAATTCTTCAGGGAATATCGTGCCCATTTTTGATACTTCACTCTCATTGACAAACTTGTGTGTCGTTTATGTCTTTATCCAGCAATTCTCTGTGTTTTCTTAATGCCAATTCATCAGGCGAAAGCGAAGTGAATTTGATGTCACGAAAAATTTGCAGGTGAATTTCGCTCGAGTTAAAGTGTATTCAACATATGCAAATTCGTAATGCGAATATCTGATCTGACGTTACAAATTTGTATTCGTTTTCTCTCTTATGCGAAAGTATGAATATGAAGTATGAACTGGCCTATAAACAACATACTCCTTTAATGTATACATCAAAACTGGGAAACAAAGGATTTTTATCCATGAGTTTTATTCCCCTGCATTGCTGATAATTCCCTACATACATGTACATTTGTAATACATATTACTGCATCTTTCTTAAAACTCCCCGCAACGCTGCACTATTAAGTGGTACTTTACCAATGATTTATTATTTGTGTTATTGTTATTTGAGAAATCATTAAGATGTTTCAAAAATATTTTCAAGTAATTTTTCAATTTCTTTGCAAAAATTCTCAAAGTGACTTCTCGAGTTTTTTTTGAAAAGCAAGTTCATATTTTTATATTGGTAAAAGATTTCTAATCAAGCTATGTTGTTACAAATCCAAGGTTGATGGAAGGGTATTATTGTTTTCTCTGGCATTGTGTTCTGAAAGAAAGCAGTGGAGCAGTTTGAAATGAATTTTATTTTATCAGAGAATTTATACAATTTCAGTATTATTCCATGTGACTTTTAAATATTTGAAAATAACTTTTCAAGTGATTTACAAATCCTTATCTCAGTAACACGTTTTTAAACAGATTCTTGTACTTGTACAGCAATTTAAATCAATGAAAGAGTAGACTCGAGATGTTTGCGTTTACTCAAATATTGTAGAAGGGATGAATTGATTTTTCTAATGGTACTGTAAACTGTCAAAGATAATAATAAATTCCTCTATCAAGCCAAAAAGAAAACCCCAGTTGCCATTTCTAACAATATAGTTTCTGTCCAATTTCTATTCACACAACTTGATTCATATTAAAAACCCACTATTTCACATCATTAACATCGAATTTTCCATGATTTGATATTTGCACTTGTCCCTAGAGATGCCAATTAAAACGCTATGTTATGTTCTTTATCGCAGAAGTTTGCTTAAATATCCAGTGGAAGTCTTTCCTCTTTAAATTTCTTTTGGAGTTAATGATCCAGTAGAAGTGAGTATGCTTGTCTGGTGGTTGTAAACACACAGCAAAGATAGATGTGGTTTTCAGAGTCAAAACTTCAAGCAAAGGTATAGTGTCATTGTACACTTTTTGTGTGTTGAGGTGTTACGCCCACATTTTCATAAGCAAGAGAGCTTTCTCCATTTGACCAACTCTAACACAGAACTCCATTCAGCTAACTGAATAATTTGTAATTTTCCATAGTTTGTTGATAGATGTATTTGTACATTGTCAATATACAGACAACAGTGAAGTGAAAGCAAAGGAAAGACTGGCAGACAATCTTCCGTCACACATCTCCACATTCTCAAAATTCGGGTTAAATTTCCTTCTTACTGTTGCTTTCAAGATGTGTACACGTACATCCATAAACTTCTGTACCTACACCTTCTTGACCTTCCTGTCTGCCACAGAATTGAATCTGACCATCCATCACAGATAGACTCTAAAGTTGAGTGCGATATCTCGAGATATATCAGATGTTTGAATGATGGCCTTGATTGTGTCCAAGACAAGAGCATGGAAGAGAATGGCAATGATGGTAGTGAAGACCCATTCCTAAAAAGTATTCCAGCAGAGATCGTGGAAGGACACAGACCACAGGATGGCTTGAAGGGGGGACATTTTCAGTAGGACTTGGCCGAACACTGTCAGGAACAGGGTGTCGCATCTGTCGCAGTGCTTGTTGATATCAGCCGACTGGGCTTCAGACACCGGCTGGCTTGTTGGAGAGCTGCCCCGGCTGGTACCGGCCAAGTCTTTGTCAGGTCTGGCGATGTCATTCCTGGTGGAATCAGACTTTAGGAAAGCCAAGTTGGATGAAGACTCAGTGGAATCCATGGCAGCAACTGCATCTGATGAGGTAGTGGCACTGGCAGACACGTTGGCAGTTGGTTCATCGTAAGGCTGGACTTGGATGATGGTCACTTGATTGTTGTTGTTCTCGTTGCTGTCATCAGTGAGGATTATCTGCGTGTTTGCATCTGGAGATGTGATGCTACTCCAACTGCCCGAGGAGAAACTATGCACATCAGGCTGGTACTCAATTAAACGGCTTGATGATTGAAAGAAAGATCGCTTTAGATTGTCACCAGTCATCTGTGAGCTGAAGTTGTCAATGTCGGACATAACTCGCAAGATCTTGTTGGTATATCCTGGAGAAGAGTTGGTGTCACATCTGGCCTCTTCATCGATCGCGATTTCTATAGCGATGTCGTGGCTCCAAGGCAGGCGGTTGTTTTTCTATGAGGTCTGTGTATCACTTATCTTGTGTCTATGATCCATGTTTGGGTACCCAGAGAACAAACCTGCTAGCTGCATCTTCTGGGTGGCGATAAAAGTGGCCAGCAGCTCTCAGTCTGCGGTCTCTTATTTTTGAAGTGACTTTTGGGATATCTCCATACAGAACTGTGTTTGGTACCTTGTCCTTCCAATTGATGTTCAGTGCAAATCTCAGTAATCTGGTGTGACACCCGTCCAGGCTTCTTTCAAGTCGTTTACGAAGCATATTTTGGGTGAGATTGCAAGCTATTTGGGTTGACTTTGGCCGATGTAATTAGTGGCTCTGCACTGTCTGTAGACCTGTCAAAGCCAGACACTGCTGCCACCACACCCCAATACCTCTACATAATTACTCCGACGTTGCGGCAGCATAAACAGGTGTATATGCTGCAATCCAAGAGTGGTTCTCTCAAATCCATCTAAGGGGAAGTTTTATGACCTCTGCCTGTAGTTCTGTTGTGATGTGTCATACATGTTGCCAGTGCTTCTTTCTTGTACGTTGTCCGTGTGTACAGGAGTAAGCATGGCTCTACATAGGCGTATTTATGAAACTAACATGATAATAAAGGTTGTGACTCCTATGGTAGTTATATGTAGATCCTGATATCAACTTTCAATTTCCTACCATTTTTCATGGTCTGTGATCAAGACGAATCCCTTTCAACATTTCAATACTGAATTACTGCATATCATTGCACGTATAACAATCGTTAACATTAGGCCTCAAATGTTTTTAGTGATTGTGATGTCCAAGATCCTACTGAGCTACAGCAATGGGCTTGATAAACCAAGTAGCTCGTTAAATATGCTTTTATGTAACTTGTGGAAGGAAAAATTGGAATATGTCAACAACAACCCATAATTTATCGGGCTTCATACAGTACCATGGGCGACTTCAATGTTTATGACGGTGCAGTATGACACAGTGCTATACATGATTTATGCCAGTGGATACTTCATATTCTGGATCATTTTTAGTGGCACTTGTAACAGTATGGCACTTGTAAGTCTTCCTGGCAAACTGATGGCATAAATAAAAAATTCCACACAGATATAAACTAAAGTCTCAGATATCCTAATTCCCCAAAAGAAACTGCTCATACTACATACAAAAGTGAACTGAATACCTTATAGCAAAGACAAACTATTTTATGAAAAGCTTTACTGGGAAAAAAGAAACGTAAAGGAGCATGGATTTTAATTGAATTCTTTAATAACTAAAGAAAATCAAAAATCTTGCCCAACTGAACGGTTAAAGTAAACTGTATGAGAGCTTAAGGATCTTTACCGAATTGTGAATGTTTCATAAACTTCATGTTGTAGGGGATGCTTTACTTTAAAATGGTAAAGCAAATATCAATAAAGTTTGTAGTAGTATTTACTAGTTTTCTTCAAATGTCATACCAAAAACAAGAAATCAAACCAAAACAAACAATAGTTGGTGGGGACAATCAAGCTTATTGTGGCCGGGTATATTTAATCGAAGTCGCCTTCCAGAAAGCAAAGTTGGTGATAGGCCTTTTGAAGACACCGCCATGTGTCAGAATTTCAACTGTGCGTACGAGTCCATCTACCTCAGGAAAAGCCCCTGTAACATTAGCCAATGGCCAATGGCCATGAGGAGTGTTGTCGTCACTGATCAACACGATATCTCCAGGCTTAAGAATCCTTTGAGGCTCAATACATGTTTGTCTCTACTGTAGGGTAGGTAGGTATTCAGAATTCCAACGTTTCCAGAACATCTCTGCCAAAAATATTTTTCTCCTTCCGTGAATCCTGTTAGCGGAATTAAATGACCAGGTCTGAGCTTGAGCAAATGAATCGGCGAGAGGGCTTCCAAATCATTTGGGTTGTCTGAAGCTGTAGTGATAGGCCTATAATAAACTATGGATTTTGCCTCACAAAAAAGGGTGTACACAGACGTTCATTGTCCATGACTTGCTCCTTCATCAGTGCTCCAAGCACCTTCTGTACGGTGCTTATTGGCCGCTCCCAGACGCCACCCATGAAGCACCAGGTGGGTTGAATTTCCACTCTATGTGTTTCTCCACGGAGAATCCATGCAACTTTCTATCCTTTAACTGAGAGATAGCCTTCCTTATCTCTTTCTCGCCTCTAGCAAATTTGATCCTGTCATCTGACAGCACCTTTTCCGGGGTACCTCGTCTGGGTGTAAACCGCACAAAGGCGTTCAGGAACGAGTCGGTCTCAAAAGAATGTAAACTTTCAAGGTGTATGGCTCTCGTGGGGAGGCACGTGAAAAGGCTTCGGTATCGTTTCTCTTTACTTCTGCCACGTGTTACATAGAATGGCCCAAAGCAATCAACACCTACATAACTAAATGGAGGCTTTCCTGGGTTACTCTGCAATCAGGAAGATCTGCCTTCTTTTGTGTCCGGGGAGTTCCATGCAGTCTATTGCAGAAAACGCACGCTTTGAAGATATTTTTGATCAATGACAACAATGTTTGACTCCTTCGGAATCCATTACTGCCGTCTCACCACAAAGAGTAGCCTACATGACCCTACAGGGTATCATGTGCATGACGAGCTATCACCGTGGATACATGATGATACCTTGGTAGAATCGCTGGTTACCTTCGATTCTTCTATATAGGCGCTCGTTGAAGCCTACCACCCAGTCTCAGAACACCGCTCCCATCCAAATATAGTCTTGGACCAAGACGGCAGAACTCGATCGAGCATATGCCGCGCGCACAGATTTCTATTGCGTCCTCTCGAGGCTTCATTTCACCAATCGACGGCTCGTTCTACAGTCTTAGGAATCTCCTACAACCGAGGCGTGGGCTTTGTATGCAAAATAGTAGTTTAATGTGAATATTCACAATTGACCCTAGGATGCGAAATAGGATACAATACAGACTATGGGAGTGTTGGAGCGGGTTCGCATCAATAGCGTAAGCTTGTTATTTCTTCAGTTTTGTTATAGGAAGTCTTTTACAGACTCATTTCTACCCTCCTTGTTCCAATGCATTGACCGCAGCCATTATCAACAGTAACAGTTCTGAGTACTTTAGTACCAGTGCGGTCAGCGTCGCGTATAGTAACGCTTGCGAAGGTACATCATATCGCGTGATAGGTCATTTGATGCAACCCATTGATCTATATTCATGAAATAAAGATTCAACTGGAATTTCCTGGGCGCTGATTGGTTCCTCTGGAAATCTGGAGGAAACTAAAGACAAAGATAAACAGTTTGTAGAAGATTCCCAAGACGGTAGAACGAGCCGTCGGTTGGTGAAATGAAGTCACGAAGGGCGCAAAAGAAATCGGCGCGGGGCATATTTTTATGCTCGATCGAGTCCGGTATCGAGTTCTGCTGTCTTGGCCCAAGACTAATCCAAATAGGGTTCGAGACTTTAGAAGGTACTCTGCCTTAGGACTGATTGCCTCACTTTCTTTAAGCTGTCGATCTCTAATTGCTTGTAATTGGTGCTCTGCGTGTATTTGATTACAACAGGTTCTGCATCTTCTTCTCTGCTGCTGTCAGGTGAATTCCACTCACCAAAGATCGAAATCTGCGTTCGATCAGCCAACTTTTGAAACGCAGAATCCATGCCACAGCTTTCTTTAGACGGCCCCAAGTAGAATACTTGCTGATGAGTCGTGCCACGGGATCATCTTTCACTGTGGCTCCCGTAGCTCGTGACACTGCTACTTTTGTATTGTAATTCCAATCAGTACAGAAATAAACCACAGACTATAAAATCAAAACGGAAGAAATAGCCCCAAACTTGCAGTGATTAGAACCATTAAATTGTGTAACTGGCGTTACAAAATGTGTCTCTGACGGTTCATCAAACTGCTCCTGAACTGAACACTGAGAGATCTTCTCAACAAGCTCCGTCAAGCGCTGGATACCTGCAGGCTGGGTGGTGTAGGCTTTCTTCGACTGCAGGCCACTGGAACACGGGTGACGTGAAACAGCAGCTAGGAAGTCTACCAGCGTGGAACCTTAAGGAAGAGCGGGACTTCGAACCAATCTCCGGGAAAGTGTGGAATATTGGACTGCATCCAAACTCGCATTGGTGCTCAAAGTCATTAAACTGTAGAGATTTACGGCGACATGACGGTCGTCGGTTATGCTACGATCGGTTTCTACACATTGACCTTTACTTGTGACAGCCGGCCACTTGTGATGAGTTCTTTTAATCTAACTCAGATCAACACGAGGTTACCAGGTGAAATCAACCTTGGAGTTTGGAGACGTGAGTTCGGAGACGTTGATAACAATGATCATGGTGGAAGTTGCAATCAAGGGAGTTGAAACTTTCCCAACTAATACTATCCGGTTCGTAAATTAAGTGACTTCGTCACAAGGGACGGGTGGATGCGCCACGATTTGCGGCCTTTCATTGGACAATCGCTGAAGTTGCGCGTTAACTTCCGGTTCCATGTAAACGACGATCAATGCATGTAACCCTATGTGCAGCGCACGTGTACAGTGGGCGTGGTTTAAACTGAAGTGACGTCACACTACGAACCGGATAGTCAAGATAGAAATGGGCGTTACATCAGTCCGGGAAATGTGTGAATCAGGAAACCTTTCTCGATTTGAAAACCCCTGTTTCCTATTGGGAAACGTTTCCCAATTATAGTAATGACAACGTTTCAAAATTCGGAAACACAAAATTCAAACTCGTTGCGCCGGCGCAAAATTCCACGAGTTGGAGCTAAAAGAAATTACTGAAATGTGATTTTCATTTACTTGCCTAAATTTCTGTCTGTGCAAATCAAAAAGTTATTTGTGCATTTTCTTTTTTAAGAAGTCAATAACTTTCGACCATGTAAGCCTGGCTGGGAAACAAAAATTTAGACCGTTTTTCAATACTCTACTTCGTCCCCGTTTCACGCTTTGTTTCCGAAACCAATCCCCAATAGTGGGCCTGAAGCATTTACATTAAATTGAAGTACTGTAATGTTAGGCTCTTTTGCATCTTACTTGATGTTTTGTGGCACTATCAGGCTTACCCTCACACCTCAAATCGGGTAGTAAAACACAGTTGAAGCCTGAACGGATCAGAAGTCAGGTATTGGAAAACGGCGAATTTGAAGTTCAACTTCATTTGAAGCTTGATATTAGCCTCGTTTGGAGCCGTTATTTCAAAAATAAATAATTTAGCAACAATGTAAATTTTAAATATAGCTACAATGGAAGTAAAAAATATACCCTGTTATAAAAAGGAAATGTAAACGGTTAAGATTAGTTTCATTGGTTTTGTTATTGGTTTAATTGCTTATATCAATTATTTTGCCCAGTTGGCGCGCGGGACTTAAAGTCGGGAAACACTGCATTGTGTTTCTCGGCGTTCTGCCGGACCGTCCTTATGGAAGGGAGGGCCCTGGCCACCGCCGCTTTGCAGGAGGAAGTCTCCTGATGAAAAACAAACATTCGGTTCCTATGACATGTTGCTGAGAACTTTTTCAAGGAAGTAACACTACCACTTACAGTTGTTGCTCCATCCAGCATGTGCGATGTTTTACTTCCAGATGACCACTTCAACAAAATAAAAGTTACCACAACTGTTGCTGCCCGCTCCCCATTTTTCCCCTTTACTTAGAACAGCTACCACGCACTACAACGTGCCCCTCGAAGGCCACAGGTTTGCTATAAATAAAGCCACAAGTCCAGCCGGTTTGATGATGGGGTTCTATAGTCACAGCTCCTCCCCTCCAAGAAATATACGAGCGAATCTGGACCACCCATTACACAGTCCACAAAGACAACTGTGAAAGATGGGGGACATGGCCGATGGTGCTGCAGCACCATCGGCCATGTCCCCCAAAAGATTTTGTCGCCAAAGTTCAGTATTCCATTTAGCCTGTTCATAAAATCTTCGGTTTCATTTTGTTACGAACCTGATCACCTATGTACCAATGCTGTTCATTGATGTGTAACCGAGTTTCATTTTATTCAAAAAGTCACATTTTAGGAATATTTTTATTCGGATGAACCTGGTTTGGGACAACGTTTTAAGTGCTCGAGAAGTCACTTCGTAGGAGAACAGGTTAAGGGACTTTGTATAAGATTCAACTGTTTAAATTAGACAAAGCTTCAGAAAATTATTTGAATTAGTGGTGGAGGGAAAAATAGTGATTTAAATTGTGTAATTAAATTTACTAGATCATCTGGTATTGTAATCCCGGTTTTACTTTAACGACAGCATCAAACTTTTCGACGGAGTGGAATCACAGATAACAGTGAAATCACTTTAATATATATTTTTGAGGGGAAAAATAGCAGGGATTACAGTGTTCTGTTTAAGTGCAAACGTCATCACACAGGGAGGGGCTCCTTTTACTGTCCATGGAACCCAGTTACCAGCAATTCTCATGCCCTGCGGCGAGCTTGCAGTACACAGTCATGGTGGTACAGAAAGTCATAGCCGAGAATGCCCTTATCACTAATGGAGGCGACAATCGCATCCCATTGATAGTGCTGCCCACCAATCAAAATATCAACCGTAGCAACACCTTCAATGGGAATAAGTTCTTTGTTTGCGGTTTCCAGTTTTGTATTTTCGCGCAGGGGTTTGAGTTTAAGGCACTTTTCAGCGGGTATTTGGCTAAAAAGTGCTGATGATATTATGGTTACCTGTAGCCAACTACAGCTACCTTGACAATGAAATTATGATTGGTGCAGCAGGAATGTAATTTCGTCCCTTTGTACAAATACACTTCCTTTATTCATGGAATAATAATGACGATTGGAGCATAGAGCAATTGTAGATATTAGGAGTTACGGCGTATTAAGACAGGAGATTATTATGATGGAGGGTCGGAAGTTGAAAGTCGGAAGTTGAAGTTGAAAGTCTGAAGTTGGAAGGTTTAAGCCGGAAGGTTTTGCTGTAACAAATGAACAAAACTCAAGCTATAACTACGGCACATGTATAAGAAAAGACACATAAATGTAAACTGAAGCAATAAGCTGTCTGAGCAATAAAAACAATATCACAACAATTAAATGTAGACTAAAAGAACTATAAAGTGTACTTACTACGCTGGGGGGTGTTGCCTAACAAAAGTGATCAATTCGGAACTTGGAAACTTGGAGGAATGATGCAAAAGAAGAATAGGGACTTTACTCTATGGGTGTCGGCAACAATATGATGGTCAGTCCAGAAAGGAACTGTGGCCAAAGCACAGTCAGGGTCCTTGCAGGGGGGAGATTTATAGCCTAAGGGTACATGTGGTCTGGAGAGGGAGAGAGTTACTATGGGAACAGCCACCCAGGCCTGGCAGAAAGGTATGCAGAATTCAGGGATCGAGAGATAAGGACAAGGGACGGTCAAGAAAAGTTGGGTAACCAGGTCTAGACTGGGTCTCTACAGTGGAATAAAATAAACATACATGAACTTCTTAAAAAATAAAAGGAAAACTGGTACACGTATATTTAACACATGTAATCAAAATTAATGGTTAAACTTATGTCAAACACAACGTCCGCTACACCGACCCCGATGACATCTCTCTAATGAGTGTCATCCACGAACTTAAGGACTGTTGTGAGCTAAATCTAACAAAACAGAAACTTGAACTGAAAAAACTAGTAAGCTGGTAAAGATAAGAGCTGTCTACAGTTCTGAGTTTGGCTAGTATCAGTTGTCACAAGTTGCTTCAAGAAGACAGATCTTGGCTGTTGGTCTATCATAGACTCCGGCTTGAGTCTTAACTTGCACAGAACGGACACGCCCATCCTTCCCGGGACGTGTAGCCACGATGAGGCCCAAGGGCCATTTGCCCCGAGGGGTGTTCTCATAGCGAACAAGAACGAGATCGCCGACTTGAAGATTTCGTTTAGGGTGTAGCCATTTCTGACGATGTTGTAGTAGTGGTAGATACTCCTTCAGCCACCGGGTCCAGAACACATCTGCTAGGTACTGTACTTGTCGCCAGCGTCTCTTGTAGAGGTCATTGGTGGTGAAGTGCCCAGGTGGTAGGGATTGACCCGATCGAAGGAGAAGTAGGTGGTTCGGGGTAAGCGGTAGTGCATCCCGTGGATCTTCGGACAATTTGGTGATGGGGCGGCCATTTACTATCCCCTCCACGGTGCACATTAGAGTGGCTAATCCCTCGTCATCGGTACGTTGTTGGTGAAGTAGACCATTCAGAATGGAACGGATGCTCCTTACTTGTCGCTCCCAGACACCCCCCATATGGGATGCAGCCGGAGGGTTGAATTTCCACTCTACTTCATGTTGGTGCAGGTAATTGCGGATCTGGTGTTGATTCCAATCTTGTAGTGCTCGTCGAAGTTCGCGCTGAGCTCCTACAAGGTTAGTGCCATTATCCGAGCGAATCTCAGTAGGTTCTCCACGGCGACTGATAAATCGCTGAAGGGCGTTGATGAAAGAATCGGTCTCAAGACTGTGACAAACCTCGATGTGGATCGCTCTGGTGGTGAGGCATGTGAAGAGGCACCCATACCGCTTTAACTCACTGCGGGCTCTCTTCACCATGAGAGGCCCAAAGAAGTCAACACCAACAGTGCTGAATGGTGCTGCCCCATGGCTTACTCGATCATCAGGCAGGTCTGCCATCATCTGGGTTTCAGGAGGTGCCTTTCTCTTCCTGCAGGCTATGCAGCGACGAAGGACGCGCTTGACGGCAACCCGCCCCTTTACAATCCAATACCTTTGGCGAAGCTCAGCAAGGATTCTCTCACATCCGGAATGACCGAACTGATGGTGGTAATACTCGATGATGAGCTTGGTCACATGGTGGTTGTTCGGCAGGATCCACGGGTGTTTCGCCTGGTGTTTGATGTTGGCGTTGGTAAGGCGTCCCCCGACGCACAAGATTCCTTGGTTGGATGTCATGGGGGACAACTTCTGAAGGTGGCTGGATTTCAGCTGCTCATGGTCTAAAGTAGCCTTCTGGATGTGGCGTACAATCGCGACCTCAGCACTCTGGAGTTCCTTGACCGACAGAGGCTTTCCAGCAAGGGTGTCCGTCTGCTTGAGGGACCTCATGCGTAACAATTGCTTCACACGAAGGACCCAAGCCACGGCTCTCTTTAACTTGTACCAAGACGAGTAGCGGGCAATGAGGTTATCAATAGGATCTGACATCGGTGTGGTATCTGTGGCGTACACTTGCTGTTCCCTTTTAACTTCTGCATCCTGTTGGAGTTGGAGGGATTCAAAGTCTGGCTGAGCTGGCCAGGCATCTTCTTCCTTCAGCAGGAATGAAGGCCCTCCAAACCAGCGGTCAGAATGGACGAGTTGCAGGGCGGTCATTCCCCTTGACACATCGTCAGCAGGGTTCGATGCCGAATCCACATGTCTCCACTGGCTTGAAGTGGTTTGCTCTTGTATCGCGGCAACTCGGTTTGCAACAAAGGTGTGGAATTGCTTGTCTTCGTTTCGCAGGTATTGTAGAACAATCATGCTGTCAGACCAGAAGATAGACTCTGCCAATGGTAACTGTATATGGAGCTTGATCAGCTTGTCCAGCTTCACCGCCACAACTGCAGCAGCAAGCTCCAATCTGGGTATTGTTGTTGTCTTCAGGGGTGCGAGCTTAGCTCTAGCCATCATGAATGTGCAGTGGTTGTGCCCATTGGTGTCGTTGATACGCAGGTAGCTGACAGCCCCATAAGCTCGTTCAGATGCATCGCAGAAGTGGTGTAGCTCAGCCTTGATGGTATCACAATGTGCTGGGATGATGCATCTGGGAACGCAGACTCCTTCTATCAATGGTAGATCTACCAACCACCGCTTCCACTGCTCCAGTATGATGCTTGGAAGAGGGTCGTCCCACCCGATCTTCAGGCGGCAGAGAGTCTGAAAGATCATCTTCGCCTTCAGGACAAACGGGCTGACAAATCCGAGTGGGTCATATACTGAACTTGTTATGCTCAATAATCCTCTCCGGGTGTCTGGCTTCTCCTTGCGATTGGTATCGAAACCAAAGGTGTCAGTCTCGACCTTCCAAAGTACTCCCAATGCTCGCTCAGAGGGAAGTAGTTCCTTATCCAGGTCTATGGTTGTGACGGCCTTTGCGCATTCAGCCTGAGGTATTGACTTCAACACGGTGCGAGAGTTACTCAACCACTTAGTGAGTCGGAATCCTCCACGGGCTAGCAACTCGCGTAGTTGAGTGACCAGTCGAGTAGCTTCTTCTTCGGTCGCGACAGATTTTAGACAGTCGTCGACGTAGAAGTCTTGATCTATGGTCTTAATAGTGGCAGTGTCGTACAGGGCATGGTGATGTTGTGCTACATGCTTCAAGGCAAAGCTGGCGCAACTTGGACTCCAAACTCCTCCAAATAAGTGGGCTGTCATCCGGTACATCTGTGGTTGTGACTCCACATCATCCTCCTTCCACCAAAGGAAGCGAAGAGCATCTCGGTCAGGTACGGACACACGAACCTGATGAAACATACCCTCAATATCAGCCATGAGAGCTATGCGTTCCTGTCGAAAGCGCAGAAGAACCCCGATCAACTTGTTTGTCAGGTCGGGACCTTGGTAGACGGTATCATTCAGTGAGGTACCTTGGTATCGGGCGGCACAGTCAAATACGATGCGGACCTTGCCTGGTTTACGCGGGTTTATCACAGGATGGTGGGGAAGGTACCAAACGCAGCCATCTCTTCTGTCGATGTCCTTGGCAGGAACTGGCTCAGCGTATCCCTTCTCGAGCAGATCGTGTATGCCACTGATGTACTTCTCTTTGAGTGAAGAGTCCTTGGAGAGGCGTTTACCCAACAGTTTGAGTCGGTGTTCTGCCATCAACTTGTCATCAGGCAAATGTGGCGGCCTTTCTTTGAATGGAATGTCCATGGTGTAGTGAATCCCATCACGATGTAGTGAGTTCTCCCATATTGAAAGAACCTTCCTTTGGCTGATCGACATCGTCTCATCACTGCTTGCATTCTGCACGTCATCAATTCTCCAAAATCTCTCAACTTGGTGTTGAAGGTGCACATCTGGTGTCGCAAAGAAAGAAGATGAAGACTTGGGCTCCATGTGCTGTGTTACTGGACCATTCAGGGTCCATCCCAAGGCTGTCCTCATGGCATATGGTTCGCCCTTGGAGCCGGTGCGTACCTCCCTCGGTATCAGTATATCTGGGGCATCTTGCCCAATGAGAAGGTGAACGTCATCGATCTTCACATCTGGTATATCCAAATCACTAAGGTGTGGCCAGACGCTCAAGTCTTCCTGTACTGCAAGACTGTTGAGGCCTATGTTCAGATGGGGCCTTGTAAGAACTCCTGGCAATGAAAAAAGGTGGGCGTCGTCAAGGTCGGCTACTTCGAGGTGCACAGTGCTGGTGTGTACCTTGACCTCTTTCTGGTCAAGCGTGGTGAGACGGATGGTATCCTCCTTCCCACAGATGCCTAGATGCCGTATTAGGTCCTCTGAGCAGAAGCTCTGTGTGGAACCAGTGTCGAGCAGGGCGTATGTTTTCACGAAGTGATGTTCTCCATGACCTTTGACCTTGACAGGAACGATAGGTAATGCAACCTTTCCAGGGCCGACCCCAGTGGAATTACAGACAACCGTAGGATTATCTGGAGGTTGTGCCTGGGATGCGCTGGAAGACCCACTTGATGAAGACTGGCTGTCGTCAGCAGCAGACCCTGAGGTGGGAGAGCTGTTCTGTGGGCGCGGGAGGTGGAGGTACTTGTTGTGTTTTTTGCCGCATCCTTGGACTGAGCACACATAGGGCCGTGGGCAGTCCTTACCGAGGTGTCCTGGCTTGTAGCAGTTTACGCAGAGCTTCTTACGCTGCACAAACGCCAGCCGGTCCTTAACTCTGAGCGCCTTGAATGCGTTGCATTGGTTGAGGTGATGGGTCTGTCCACAGCTGGGGCAGGGCTCAAGGGGTGATGAGGTTGGCTTTATTTTGGGTTTGTCGTCAGAATTCGTTGCTGAAGACGTGGTTTGGATGCCAAAGTTCGTTCGTCGGTCACTTGCCTTATTGAACTTTGGCCTGGTGTCTCCCTTGGTTGATCCTTTCTGAGTGATCTTGCCAAAGACAGGGTCTCGAACTTCCTCGGCTGCCGTTGTCACAAACTGCATGACATCATCAATATTTGGGGGTCTCAATTTGGTGCTCTTGATCTTGTGTACCTCTCGTAGCCATCTGGCTCTCAGGTGGTATGGCAACTTGTCAACAATAAGGAGTAGACTGCTTCGATTATTCAGTTCATTGAGATACCCCATGGTGTCGAGGGTCTCTCGGCAACATCTCAAATCGTCAGCGAGATCTTGCAGGGATTGATTGTCGACGACGTTAGGCCTCGTTGTTACCTTGTCAATCCATGCTTGTGATATGGTGTGCTCATCACCATATCTCTCCTTGAGTAGTCGAAGTGCGAGGGCATAGCCCTCTGTAGGTTCCGTCACGGTGCAGCACTGGAGGAGTTTCTTTGCCTTACCAGTGCAATACTGGAGCAGACGCGTCAGTTTTGCACCATTGCTTATTGTCTCCCTTGCGACAGTGTTCTCGAACGCTCGAATGAATGTCCAGTACTTGAGGGGATCGCCGTCGAATGTTGTGAGCTCTGCCTTGGGGAGTTGGAGTGCGTCCACCAGAGATTGTTGATGAACACGCGTGTCACTGATCAGTTCACGTAATAGATTTCCCATGTTGGGTTGGTCTGATGCAGCAGCAGCTGCAGGTGTGGGAACGAGGAATGGTGTTGGTGTATAGCTGGGCTGTGCAGACTGGGATGGGATGTGATCATAATCCAGAGGGCGCTTCGGTGTGGGTTGAAAGGTAGTATTGGGTTTGAAGCACACGTCTGAAGATGCGTCCACAGCCTCAGCATACGTTTTGGCCAGGGCATCAGCTCTGGCGTATTTAACCTTCAGCTCCATTTCACGCTTTCTTTGTTGCAACTCGAGCTGACGATGTTCAATCTCCATTTGAACTCGAAGGGTCTCAAGTTCAAAGGCATTTTGCTCCTCAATGGCCTTGGCCTCCGCCTCAAGCGCAGCCTTTTCTGCTCTGGCTCTTATGTGGGCGCTGGAAGTTGACGACTTCACTGATGAAGTAACTGACCCGGCACGTGAGGGTTGGCGTGATCGGTTACCATGCTGGAATGCAGAGTCACCGACCTTGGTGTCATCCTGTCCACTTTCTCCATGTTCTTGTGGGGGATCTCCATCACCAATATTTACATGTTCATAGTTATCCATTGCGATGTAGACTCATAGAATTCCAGTGATCGTACAAAACTAATGTAGCCAACTACAGCTACCTTGACAATGAAATTATGATTGGTGCAGCAGGAATGTAATTTCGTCCCTTTGTACAAATACACTTCCTTTATTCATGGAATAATAATGACGATTGGAGCATAGAGCAATTGTAGATATTAGGAGTTACGGCGTATTAAGACAGGAGATTATTATGATGGAGGGTCGGAAGTTGGAAGTCGGAAGTTGAAGTTGAAAGTCTGAAGTTGGAAGGTTTAAGCCGGAAGGTTTTGCTGTAACAAATGAACAAAACTCAAGCTATAACTACGGCACATGTATAAGAAAAGACACATAAATGTAAACTGAAGCAATAAGCTGTCTGAGCAATAAAAACAATATCACAACAATTAAATGTAGACTAAAAGAACTATAAAGTGTACTTACTACGCTGGGGGGTGTTGCCTAACAAAAGTGATCAATTCGGAACTTGGAAACTTGGAGGAATGATGCAAAAGAAGAATAGGGACTTTACTCTATGGGTGTCGGCAACAATATGATGGTCAGTCCAGAAAGGAACTGTGGCCAAAGCACAGTCAGGGTCCTTGCAGGGGGGAGATTTATAGCCTAAGGGTACATGTGGTCTGGAGAGGGAGAGAGTTACTATGGGAACAGCCACCCAGGCCTGGCAGAAAGGTATGCAGAATTCAGGGATCGAGAGATAAGGACAAGGGACGGTCAAGAAAAGTTGGGTAACCAGGTCTAGACTGGGTCTCTACAGTGGAATAAAATAAACATACATGAACTTCTTAAAAAATAAAAGGAAAACTGGTACACGTATATTTAACACATGTAATCAAAATTAATGGTTAAACTTATGTCAAACACAACGTCCGCTACAGTTACCGCCGCTCCTGTGTCGACTAACGGTTCGCTTGGTGTGCCGCACATCCGCACTTTTAAAAACGCAGATATGCCCTGAATTTGCTGTTTTCTTAATTGGATAGTGTTCTGTTCATTGGGACGGACCGATGCCAAGCCGGACGGCACGGTCCTTGTTAGTTTCCCGGCTGTATGACGACGACATCTTTTAAAGAAGCCGCTGTTTCAGCCTGAGGGCACTTGTTCGCAAAGTGGCCGGGCTCGCCACGATGTGACTTTCCAGAGCTCGTGGTGTCACGGAGGCTCAGGGAAGTTTCGACTGCCGTTGTAGCCTCCTCGAGGGACTTGGGATTTGTCATGCCGATGGAAACTGCCGTCTGCTGATTGGAGAAGCCTTTCAGAAAATGGCGAAGAGCAATGTTCCCCCTTGTAACTGGATCCGCTGTCGGGTAGCCACGGAGGACGAGACGGCGAATTTCGGCAACAAACTCCGTCAGCTTCTCCTTGGGCTGGTATTTCCTAGCTTCAAGCTTAGCGATGTAGTACTTTGGCAACTAGCGTTCGCCAAACCGCTTGCCAAGCTCCTTCGTCAAGGTGTCGATTAAGGACTCGATGGCTTCAGGATCAAGTTGCTGGAAAACATACTCGGCTGCCTTCCCTCGCAGACTGCTCACAAGCCGGAACAGCTTTTCTTCTTCAGTCCAGCCGCAAGCCTTAGCGAGACCCATCAGTGGACGAAGCCCTCCCATGATTTCGTGCCGTCAAATTCTCCCGGCCTTGGCGAGGGATAGGAACATCCAGCTTATGACTCGACTGTGTTTGGGGTGAATGGGACTCGGGTTGCTCTGCAGCTGTATATTTGACTACAATGTCTGGCGTAGATGTTACTGCCTGTGAATCTTGCGAAGATTTTGTTGAAACACGGGCATTAGTCTGCTAAGCCTTGGGTGGGCTTGACGCAGCGTTTGCGCGGAGTTGTTTCAGCTCTTTCTCTGCCTCCACTGAACGAATCTTCAAGAGTTCGAGTTCTTGTTTGAGTTTTTGAACTTCTGAACTTTCTACCTGAAGGCCAGGAAACGACATGCCACTGTCATCATCCTCATACAGTGACTGCAATCTGCGAGACTTTCGGCTTTGTTTACCAGGCATGATGACGATTGATTTTCAATGGCTGAAAACAGAGTTCAAGGTTGAGGAGATACGCTCAGTGGAGGGATGTGGAACGACTTCATTAATGAAAAGTCATGCTAAAGTTCGATGGTGTGCTTAAGTTTATATCCCACCGCTTGCCGTCAGTGTAACGTCTCTCTTGGGGTAGGGAGTCGTTATCATAAAGAATGAGAGTCTTTGGACTGACTTACACACACACTTCTGTTTTATTCCGAAGAATTATTTACATCTTCTCGATATTTACAATGAGCAACTGCTTCTAGTAAGGCTAGATATTACTCAAGTACTGCTCGTCCAAATCTGAGCCATTTATTCGGGAGTGATAGACAGGTGGTTCATATCGGAGCTATACACTCACGAACGGTCAGGGAGTTGCTTCTCCAAAGCTACCCGCTCGGGAATCATGATCGATCGATGAAGCATCCGGTGGAGCTGTTCGGTTTATATAGACTTTTGGGGCCACGTCTTAGCCAATGGGAGCACTGGATTGGGGTCGTTATGAATAATTCATACATGTAAAAATCTAGGGAAGGAAAGTCTATGGGGAATTTTGTAAACACTTGTTCTTCGCTGTAGTTTCTGGAGAGCAATAACTTCCGAGAACTTTAGGAGGGGGAGGGTGAAAGGCTGTTCGTGGGTAAGCTACGGGGGACTTGGTCAACGAGTGAAAGGAAAGGGTGAGCCTCTTTCGGTTCATTGTGTTGTGAACAATACTTCGTCTCTGGATGGCTTGGAAATCTACACGTAATTCTTACGGGGTAAAACTGAGGGTGAGCGGAGGTAATTGACCTCGCTGTGCCGTGACCGAACACAGGCTTTCGGTGTGTGGTTTGGCGGGACACATACGGTATGAGTTGGGGGTCTATGTGGGTCAAATGTACGGATTATATGTGCGACTGAAGTTGGAAGTGTGCTTTGGAAGTTGCGGTTCAAGGGAATGTCGCAACGGGGTCGACGTGGAATGCAATGCGCTGTGTACAATCCGCATAATCTACCTGTAGATGATCATTGGGCGCTCCCAGTGGGGTAAGTGGTGTGTGTAGTAGCGTGTAGACTATAATGTACATGCATGGGAAACCTTTCCTCAGTTCATGCATTTCCCAGACTGACATCGGCACTACCATTACCATAGTTTTGTGCACTACTGTTGGACCCGTAAGTTTGGACACTAGAATGGTCTGGTCTTATGTCAGGCTTCAAATTGAAATCATCTTTTTATCTGAAATTAGGTGTGTAGTCCAAAGTCAAGTCATCTCAACAGTCAAGTTACCCTTTTATTAGTTTGACTGCCCTGAACTATGATGAAACTTGTCTGCAACGTTAAATACAATAATATCTGCATATGCTGCCGACCAAAGTCAAACATTATGCACTGATCATAAGGTGATAAGGTACAAGTATACTATAGCCTGCCTAGGCCTACATGTAGCATTTCAAACTCGGCCTTTGCCCAACTTACGCTGCAGTGTGTATACGCCATATGATTGCTCTGTGCAGGCCTTTATCTGGGTGCCAAGAACATGTTGTCTGCAGCACAAAGGTGTCACTGTCAGTCGAAATGGGAACATATTGTTCGTCTGACTGCCAGCTCTTTTTTCTCAGCGATGGAGGGCAGTCCACGACGTTATCTCACTGGGAAAGCAGTCTGCAATCACTACAATCAACCCCTGAGTGGGAATGAAATCCCGCGATCTGGGGGAATAGCAACTATGTTCAGGCTTCCATATCAGAAGACTGCCGAAGGTAAACCTGCTTTGAAATTACTTCACACTGGAAATCTTGAATCAAAGCAGTCCCAATGTGGTGCACAGCAAAACAGGACTTGTCAATTTATAAGCAAACTGGTAGTGTTAGGCCTAATGCACATTAGGCCTATATGTATGTACTGATAATTTCATGCTTAGTACATAAAGTGATCTACTATGATGCTTTGCTACATTGAGTTTCAAATCCATTGTCTCCACCTGCAGCTCCCACAGAAAAATGCACATACAGTATGTAAACAACACTGTCATCAGTACATTATGCCTGTTCTACATGTATTTAAGCTGATTGCATTAATTAACATTAAGCTTGACATCTGCACAGGTTTAGAATATGAAGTGAATGTGCCCTTGGTTCCCAGTAACAATTCTATCAACAGAAAAATTATGGGGCTGAGTTGTGACATGTAGCCACATATGGATGAGTGTCTGTGACATTCATGCATTGTCTTCATTTCATTTGAAACAGGACTTGACGCATGTTTTGTGGGTATTCCGTTGGATACCGGAACCTCAAACAGATCAGGGGCCAGACTCGGCCCGAGGCAGATCAGGACCGAGTCATGTCTGATACGACTTTACAACAGCCTCGGTAAGGCAGCAGTGGCATAGCCACATCGGGACCTTGGGGAATGTGCACCCCACAAATTCTTAGTGCCCCGCGGTTTCCCCCCCCCCTTAAAAAAAAAAAAAAAACGATGAATGGATTTTGAACAAGGCTAACAAAAGCTTGCCCCAAAAAACCCACACCATTGAAAGCTGGTGCCCCCATAAAATGCTGGTGCCCCCTTAATTGTGCCCCCTGAAGTAAAATCTTAGCTACGCCACTGTAAGGCAGCCAAAATGTTTCATATACTGGATGGGTTACCTGGATCACCTGTGAACATTGTAATTTTAAAGGACACTCAAAAGTAATACATTGCAAGTGGCTGAGTTGCCTGCATGTGTGTTCCACCCAAGGGTGCAGATGGCTTCAGATTTGTCCATTTAAAAACTTGAATATTTGAATATTCCACCTTTCATTTCATCAAGTATTCAGTCATGCCTATTTTTAAAACAACCTGCAGAAACAAAATATACATACATGTACATGATTGTGTTGTGGTCAACCTCTGTAAGCTTTGCAGCACGCTCCATCCCCGCGTTGAAGGAGGGGGTCAACACGTTGGTCCAGGTTGGAATTGATTTTCTATGTCCCAGCAAGATCATACGTCACAAAAAGTCCAAGGGAAAAACCTGTAAGGAGCCTCAGCTCGCATTTACTTGTAACACAACATGAATTGCCCAAAATCTTGGGGGGGGCATACTCTGCACTCTGCATGACTTGAATAAAAACCCCAATTCCTCCTAAAAATTCAGGTGCAGCGCCTTTCGAGAGCATACAAGTTGCCGACATCGGAGACGTCAACATCAACCTGTATGACCTCAAGAAGGCTGTACGCATGATCAAGGAAGCCTACTCCAAGATCGTCGCCACTGGCTGCAAGCCGTTAACTCTTGGCGGTGACCACACCCTGTCATACCCAGTACTTCAGGCTGTGAAGGTTGTCACCATACATCATAAGTTATAAGTTCACAATTTTACCATGAGACATACACTTCTCTTCGGAAAAAGTCTCTCTGGGGGGGGACATGTTGGCCCTGCAGTTGTCCCCCTCCTGTGGATCTGCCTGTTATCCCTCCCCCCAACAATCCACCAGAGAGGGAGGCCATATTTTCACTGCCCTTTCGTTTTTGACATTTTAACACCTTTCCTAGCTTGTTACCTTTTTAATCCCTTCACCAAACAATTCCTGGTAATCCTTATACACAAACAAACAGGGGTTTGCCTGCCACCGCTTTTGAGCACTGAAGCAAGTAATTGTAGTAAGCTCAGCTTTGCTACGGTCTTTTTTGTTTGCAATTTTAAGTGTGCAGAGAGGAAGCACAAAATGAAAAACCTGACCTTAGTAGTTTCATTACAATGAAGCTCATATTTCCTGAAAATGATGGATGGGTAGTCATAACTTATTTTGAAAAATGAGAACCAACCTCTAGCCTCTTGTTGACACAAGATATAAAGTTCAAACTGATAAGAAATCTAAAAAAGGCATTGCTTAATAAGCGTTTTAACTAAGAAACTCTCTTGTGGAGTTAGGACAGCAAAGTTGTACACCGTCAAATCCAATAGTTTTCATATTGTTGGTTAAGAAGTTGTGCGCTTAAACTCCATTTCATGTTCATAATGGAACCTTTCTGCCGTATCATTGTGTCGAGTACCATGGCCTGCTGGACTCACGTGTGACAGTTTGGGGGTTCGAATCCACATGTTCTATGGTACTCTTCCTTGGTTGAAATAACTCCCCTCAGGAGTGGAAATGTATACTGGGGACGGTGGATCTGTTCTGACTTCAAGCTGCTGCAGAAATTGGCGCAGTGAACAAGCACAACAATTTTGAAATGCTTTTGAGACTTCAACGATCAGTCCACTCTTGTTATAAAGAACAGAGTTTTAGAAGCCCAATTGCTTTAATTCTTATGTTTTTCTTTGTTTTCCCACTCCTTTTACATCAAAGTCCTGATTATTACTGAGTAATTTGTCTGGTCCCTACAACTATGTTAAAACGAGAGTCTGCTGTACTTGCTATGAACCAGCTAAATGACTACTGAGTCATTCTGTAACCACTGTTCATGTATTTGACTATTTTGAATCGCCCGTTGTGTCATTTTTATGCATGTAAAAGCATTGAAGTTCTGCAACAGAGCCAAGCATGGCAAATTTTAGTGATGTCCTTTTGTTAACCACTTCTTGATTTTGCTGTACCGAGCATTGAGTTTGTGCATATATGTTTCTAGGGAAGATTGACAACTAACCGTTACTCAAACATGCCCGTTGATGAACAGTTTGCGTCTAATCTTTGCACCACTGTATCCGAAGCCGACTATAAAAATCCTGAATTCTCATTCGCAAACTACCTGCCTCAGGAGAAGCATGGCACCGTGGGGCTGGTCCACATAGATGCCCACGGTGACACATCGGATGAAATGCTAGGGGAGAAGATAGCTCACGGCACTCCCTTCCACCGAGCCATCGAGGAGGAGCTTCTCGATCCCAGAAAGATGGTCCAGATTGGTTTACGGGGGCCTCAACATACTTATGACGACACAGAGTGGCAGAAGAACCAGGTACGAAAAGTCTTTTTTTCTTGTTTGAGGAGTTACATGTATTTTTTCCCCACCATTGTTGTTACTCAACAGTTAGAGAGGTAAACATTAATTATTTGTTTTATACATTGCCCGAAGAAATCCTTTAAAAATCCCGGTATTACCTGAAGAGAACTTGAAAAATATTCACCTGAACAAATGCATACATCAGCTACAAGTGAAATAGCTTATTAGAAGAAACAGGAATTTGGGTTAATAGTATGTCTATTTAACACAGACCACCCTCAATCATGCCAATACGGTGGCCACATGAAAGGGGAATGCCAATCGATTCCCTTTGTTCTCTCTATAAAAAGTTCAAAGTCATTAGCATACAAGTACAGCACACTCCCTTTTGCAAAGTCTACGAATACTTGGACTGTTTTCATGTACAAGTCTAAAGACTTTTATCTGGCAACCATTCCTGTTCAGTAGCTGATCAGTCTAAACAATGATCTTTATAATGTGAATAAAGTTTATTTGCTTGCTCATTAGCTGTGGAAAAAAGAATAGTACTTGCCGGGAATTGGGGAAGCTGTAACAAATGTATTTAAACACTTTCATTACAGCTGTGTAACATGCTTTGGTTAAGAGCGCCATGGAGCAGTGGAGCTATGTTGGAGTAAACTTCCTCAAGTTTTCCTCAGAATTCACTTTCCTATTTTGTTGTTAACGCTCCTTGTCTGTTAGTACTGTGTTACATTGTGTTAAGGTTATTTTGTCATACTTTAGGGCTCAGTTCTTGTGTTCTGCTCTCTTGACAGGGAGTGTGGGTGGTTCGGATGGAGGAGTGTCACCACAAGTCGCTCCTTCCGCTCATGTCAGAGGTCAGGCAAATGATGGGGGACACCCCTGTTTACATCAGCTTTGATATCGATGGAATAGATCCAGGTTTTGCTCCAGGAACAGGTCGGTTGAATAATTAACCCTGTTATAGATGTTTATCCAACCATTGTGGCCTTTGGTACCACAAAAGATCAGATAGTTTTCAGTCAGCAGTTCCATGGTGTGCAGATACAAACAAACCACTTACTGTGGGGAGTACGGTCATGCATGCTGGATGCATGGTGTATAGAGTACTGAAGTGTGACGTCACTGTGAGCCAGAAAGTGTAGTGCAAATGAATGGAGTACATGCGCGTGTTAATTGGTTCATGCGCAGATTGTCGTTCAAATGCCTTTTACACACACAATTCTACGCGTGATGTAGTCACTTCAGTACTCTATATCCCTCCACTCCGCTTTTGGACTGGGGGGGATGGGCCATTTTATTATCCACCCCAGGCCCATGTTGAGAGGACAAAAAAATGCTGCAAAAAACTTCAAAGCATACAGGAGGAGCCAATATGAAGATTGTGAATTTCACGTAAATTAGCTGTGTCAAGCGTCAGAAAAGAGGACTATGCACCAAATGTATAGCAGTGATTGAGATATGTTCATAATAAAAAGTTGCCCCAACTCCCATTTTCTAATATCTGTGGTTTTGGGACTTCATCTTCTCTATACTTCCGGACACATGATGGCCTTGCCACACACCTGTAAATCCACAAATTGGCTCATCTGTTAACATTATTCACTTTAGGAACCCCCGAAGTGGGCGGTTTGACCCCAATACAGGGAATGGAGATCATCCGCGGCTGTCGTGGGCTGAACATCATTGGTGGAGATCTGGTCGAGGTAAGTATGACCCGACGAATTCGCACTATAAAGTGCCAGCTCTGTTGGGAGAACCTGTATGTCCTCACTGTGAAAATTGGCACCTCATCCCTCTTTTATAATGTCTGTAGTAGATACCAGGGACAGCCCCGGTCAAACCAGGGTCAAACCTGAGTCAAACTCTCTCCTGATGCTTGTCAAAATCTGGAGTAGCAGGCGCATGATTTTCTACCAAAAAAGAGGGAATCAAGTAACCTACATGCGCCATTTGTTTTTGAGTAATGTCTAGTGCACTTATATGTTGGAGTTGCTCACTGTGTGAGAACAAACATGCAAACTTACACGTGATGAATCTTTCATTGGCTCTTATGGGTAGATCACAGGATACACTCTGAAGTTCAGGTCAAGAATGCCTGGGTGGCTGACTTTTGGGGGGGGCATTGCTGTTAGGATATGAGAATGGGATGTGACAAAAGGACATATTTTCTGTGACAAGTAGTCTTCATTCGGCTCTGTAGTTCATATACATTTGTGCTGATTTCATGAGTCATGCATATTTGGTTTGTAGGTGTCGCCTCCCTATGACCCGTTTGGTACTACCGCGTTGCTGGGTGCCAACCTGCTGTTTGAGATGTTGTGTGTGCTCCCCGGCGTGAAGTACCCATCTGAGTAACCTTCCTGGGTAACTTTTTGTGTCTGTTCAGCTAACCTATTTTAAAAAGAGGCTGGGTTCGTATATGACAGCAATTTTGCACTCCCTGTTGCTTCTGTTCATTGCCAATAGAGGGTGATGTTGTTTTCAAAAGGCTTGAGATATACCCGTGTTGCCAAGTTTTTAACACAAGTACTCCCTCTACCTTAGTGTAACAGTTTAAATTGTTGAATGTTGTTGCATCATGAAATGAGGCAAGTTTACTTGTAATTTTCGCAAAGATACTTTAAAGTCTTGCAAATGATAAAATTGCCAAGAGTCCTGATCGAGTTGACTCTATTATTTGTATCTATAGGGCCGTATATAAGATGGTGAAGCCAAAGATTTTTCTTTCAAGTTGATGATCACATCTTGGCTTTATACTTGAAATTTTCTGGGCTTGGCAGTATTTCATCTTGGGATAATAATACGTATTTTTTTTTAATCCAAAAACTCAGTAAAGCTTAACAATCGTCTTTTTAATGTGGGAAACTGCCTTATTTCATAGGACAGACAGCCAGTCTTTTTCCAAACCCAAATTTATTTTCTAAGCTAGGTAGCCAGTTTATGTGTCATTTCGTTTTGCCTCCGAAAAGTATACTTTAGCAACTCATCACTGCCTAAAGAAATGTAAACATTGTATTTATGCCAAACAAAAATAGGGCACCAATTGTATTCTTTTAAGGCAGTAACCTGCTGAAAAATGAATAAATATTGCTTAAGGAGATATAACTTTCCCATTTAAATAGAGATCTCTGCACGTTTACTTCAGTTCTGTTTATAATTTTGGTATTTTAAGCAGCGTAGGAATAGTGAGAGGACACACAGATTGACACAGACGCACGGATTTGGGGGCAAGTCTGCTGTCTTTCAATCTTGGTAATGCGCCATGAGCTCTCTTCATGGCAATATGCTGAGCTAAAAAGGGCTATTTCTTCCGGAGGGTGTAGTGAGTAAATCCTTTGTGTGGTTTCTTGTGACTGTGAGGTTCACTAGAAGGTAAAAGTAATAACTTTCTGTCAGTTTGGGATGCATAAATTTTAGGATTTGTACCTCCGTGCTCCAGCAAAAATTTTGCTCTGTTGCCCACAAACTGTATACATGCACAAGTACGACATGTTAGTGTTCAATTTGAGCTGTGCCTGTGCATTTATTCGTTGAGTCACTATTTCGTACCTCAATTCTCACTATCTTTTGTTTGTATTTGTAACAGGGAAAAAGGGCACACCAGGGGGGAACTTGCAAAATAACAAAAAAACTAATTAAACCAAGGATCTTTGAGGGACAGATCTCAGGGAAGTGAATTAATAGGGACCCAGACACCAATATTTGATTCCAACAAAAGGACACAACAGAATTTATTAATGAAAAAGAACCCCCCAAAAATAAAAAAAAAGAAAGGACAAAAACTGAAAAGACCTAACAACAAAATGCTAAATCTTTATAAGGACTAAAACCAAAACCAACACAGCGTGTAAAATGGACCTTAGGAGTTTCCACTTTTTAGACTTCAATCTGTAAAAAACGAGAACTAAAGAACGTTAGACTACTGGAAAAGAAACAGTTTCCGCCACTGATCTGTAATGTTGCACCGTGCTAGTAAGGCTTCTCTGTAGTTGGGTCCTTATTTAGGGAACCACTTCTTAAACACTCTGCGACGCAGATCATTGCTGGGCTCGCTTGTAAAAAAAAATCGAGTGAAACGCCAGACAGGAACCTTAAACTTTTTCTGGCCCGCACAGTGTCCATTATGTTAAACTGAGCGATAACAAGTTACACAATTTCTATAATGTGCTCCGAAACAAAATGAAGGAAAAGAGGGATCTGGTTGCATGTACGCACTATGATAAAAATATATAATGGTGACTCTCGATTTCATTCGGGATTTAAGTTGCGCTGTCAACCCTTGTTTAAAATCAAAATTATATTACTGGTGATGAAATGATGATTTTTTTCTCGGTATGCAATGACAACATAACCGTTATCAGGGGCTACCATTGAGCAAATAACCAGCTGTACAATGACAAAAGCGTATGGATTTAAACAAGCTTTCAAGCTTCAAGGAGGCTGGACCCTACGCGGTTATAAGATATAGTTCTACCTACAAACACGATGTCAAGTTCATCTGTTCGTTACATGGGAACATCAGTCAAGTCTTCATGCACGCAATGTAAGGTATAAAGAGTTCCGCTGTCCCCGATCCTATCCACCAGTCATGGTATGATCAGGTCAGATCGCGACCAAGGCCAGCCTCGGCGACGGGAAACCGCCGCCGGTCCTTGTCACACTGCTTGTGCATGTGCACCTTCATCTCGATGATGTAGTAGAAGCCGATGCCGAAGACCAACACTGTGGCTAACACGGCCAGCTTGACCCAGACGCAGAGGAAGTTGCTGTAGGCGAAGGAGACGGTGAACCCCAAGGATTCCCACAGCCGATAGTTGGAGAAGCCTGCCTCTTGTTTGTCTGGGAATAGCACACCGTACAGGGCTGACAAAGCAAACAACAAAATTTAGCCGATTGAGAGATGAGGGCAACAGTGCAGATGAAGTGTAATGTTGTCTTCGCTGTAGTACGATTTTCTTGTAGATTATCGTCAGTGCACAAAGTTACTGATCTATGCCAAGCATAGAAAAAATGTGGCTTTTCAGGTTTCTGAAGATGTGAGTTTCAGGAAGTAGGCAAATGTATCCAAATTTCATGTTAATTATAATTAACATCTCCCCAACGCAAAAATACATCTTGAAAATTTCATGTTGATTTTTATGCTCTTGTAGCGGCTTCATTGATGGCCAGCTCTTCCCAAGCGTGCAAATTAGTTTCTTTTACCGTTGATCTGCGTTTGCCAAACGGCGTCGGCCGCTCCCCAGCACGCCGCAATGACAAAGCAGACCGCCAGTTGATCCTTCGTTGGCACCCAGAATAACAGCGTGAGAATCAGTGCCATGTGAACCAAGGCGCCGAAGGTGAAGAGTGGTATCCGGCCCATGTGCTTGACAAGCCGACCAGATACGAACGAGCAGGCGGCGTCCGTTAAGCCATAACATATCATGACGTACCCTACCCAGCCGACACCAACAGTACACGTTACATAAGACTGAATTTTTTTAAAAATGTAGAAAAGAAAACAAGCACAGTGGGATTTAACATGTTGCAAGAGGGAACAACAGATTCCACGTACAGCGTTGGTATGTGACCAAGAAGACGATTTTACTCGTATTGGATTTGAAAGTGCATAATTAGTTTGGGACAGCAATACGAGCGTTTCACAATAGTGCACCTCCAAGAGTTTGCAACGCGTTGGCCAATCACAATTCGCGAAATCTGTTGACCCAATGCGCGTTTCGAAACTGGGTCAACCTCGACTCCATGGGCTGCGTGCGCGTTCCTTCAATAGCCCCTTGTCGTGTAGAATACGAAAATGACGCTGACTGGCTATTGAGGATGAATTGATAAACGTGAAGTCAATCGCATGTGCATTTCAAAAGTTGCACGCTCATGCCCACGTATTCTCTTGCTCATCACGCACGCGTAAGTCTGCGTCGAGCATAAAAACACTGACTACGGTCCTAATTTAAATATCCCAAATAGGGTGCGTTCGATTAGCTTACATGTGTAAGTCAAACTTACACGAGAGCGTTTGTTTAGCCATCACGTGATCCTCGTGCCTTCCCTGATGTCAGCCACTACTACCCCGGCTGGCGAGCGGGTCTCTGGAGGCTGCCCGAGTGTAATGACGTCACAGATGGACTGTTCGTGCATGGACGTACATGATGGAACGTTCGATTACCCTCATTTTGAGGCTTCCCTTGCGTGTAACACTGGTGTATTCAGGGAAGCTAATCGAACGCACCCATAGTGGGATATTTCAATTATACAGGACCAGGGGTAAGATTGCGCAAGGCATGGTGGGAACCAACATGGCGCGGCAAGATTGTGCCCATGAGAACGAAGTTGGGAAAGAGTCGACAGATTTCGCAGGTTGTGATTGACCAACGCTTTGCAAACTCTTTGAGGCGCACTATTGTGAATCGCGCGTATTAAATAACCTCTTTGTTAACTTCTGTTTTCATCAACAACACAAATAACTGGCGGCTGCACATTATAGCATACAGTTAGCAACTACATACAGCAGCAGCAACAGCTTAAGTTCCGCTGGACAGCGAAAAAATCGGACGCAGCAACCAGCAGGACCATTACAACTCTATGACACAACGGACAACTACAGTTCTGGAGCACTTTCAACCGGCGGCAGCAGTAATTAAGGACAAGCTTCTCACCCTGGTAAAGTCGCCGGTAATGAACGCCTGCTCGAGCCCGCTGTAAATCGTTAGAGGAATAAGCAGCAACATCCTGTGGTCCTTCAACAGTCGAAGGGTGGCCATGACCAGTTGGCAGGGGTTCTCTGTCTGAGTCCGACGGCTTGTTTTAAGTCTATGCAAAAGTATTTTGTGTATTTTGTTAAGTATACACAGAAGTGTTTGTCGTGTTAATAGGAAGTGGATCAAGAATAAACCCTGCGTAGCATCGGAGAACCACTAACCCTTACCCAACCCCCATGGTCACCTCGAATACGAGGCCGACTTAGTTCTCAGCTTAAGACAACTCTAACGCAACGCAACGAACGAAGAGGTAAGGCCTATAGTCTTTGCTGACCGCGTGCCACCATTGTCCTCGTTTGGGAAGAGGGCTTTTTATCAGAGTTTAATCAGTGTGGAAGCCGTGCTGCTTGCGGGCCATGCAGTTAAACATATCATAGAGGAAGGACACAGAACGAGTATAAACTGCCCGGGCTGTAAATCTGGCCAATTACCGCTTTCTAGCATGCCTGGTATGTCCATAGCCAGAGCGCAGCGAACGCTTGCTACGCACCATCTGTTTCACAACCACGAAACCCATTTGTACCCTATGATTGCCGCCGCAATTTGGCGATGGTAATCTGCATTATTAATTTAAAACTTAGTGTACTGAGGTATAGGAAATTGAATATTCATGCCTTTGTTGGTGCTTGGTATGATCTCATGACAACATCAAATTGTCCGGATAAGTGCAGGCAGTAATCAGGCATTTTTGGAATGTTTTCTGTTATTCGTCTGACTCGGCGGCGACCATCATTGAACACTTTGCATCTCCTTCTGTGTCCTTCCTCTATGAACAAATCTACTTCTCACTTGTCGAGGAAAATGGAAACGAGAAGCACTGCCGCTAGTCCACTCCCGAGGTAGATGCCCAACAGCGTGTAGGTGACAGTCTTCTCCGGCGGATCGCAGTAGCCGCTACCATTCGATGTCACTGTCGAAAAGGGGGACATGCGAACATTTGTAAAGCATATTTACTTCATTATTTGTGGGGGGGTCCTCGTTGTCCGACATTCCATGGAGCATTATTGCCTTAAGTGTCATTGTCTGTGTCACACCACCATTTTGTCTGCGTCGGTTCTGTAGTCGTCAAGAACAATTTGCATTCTTGTCTTGTCTGGGTGGTATAAATCTCTGCGTACAATACTTAAAAATGCATCTTTGGGGTTTATGTAGGAAAGTGATACACATGAGTCGATCTGTGTAGCATTGATCCCAAATAATCATAAAAAGATATATTGTCTGCAGGTATTGGCGGCGCCAGGATTTTACCCGGGGTGGGGGCAAAGCACGTTTTCCAAGGGGGTTAGTTTCTGGTGGATCACTCAGCAGCGGCAAACTGATGAACGATCAAAGACAGGAGGGGAGTGCTGCAATATGTTTAACGCAACTCGGTGATTTGCATTTCTATTCATCTTTTTTAAGGGTTTCTTTTGTTTCAGCGTTTGCTCTGGTTTCCTTTTTAAATGTCTATGCCTGCAGGATATCGATGAGGATAAAATTTATTTCCTAGCAATCATCCTCTTTACTTACCAGGACAGTCATTAGAGCCGCAGACAAAATCTCCCGAGGATTCCGTTCCCTCCTGTCGTAGCACTAATGAAGAAATCAGATTCCCTAGAACCTGGCTTGTCTGGAAAAAGAGGAAGAATATTCCGAAGAAGCGATTAACTATGGCGTTGTTGGTGTTCCTCGTTAGCTCGGCATATCTCTGGGCGATGGTGGTCACGTAGGTGCTCTTTGAAGCCCACAGGGGGGCGGCGGCCAGACCGACGAGTGCCGAAGTTGGGATCAGGGTGCCCCAGTCGGGGTAGAAATTGGCCGCAATGTACACGGAGTAGCAGAGCATGGTGACCGACAGTGTCCATTTCATACCCAGGAGCCGGATGGCCACGGACGGGACCAAGATGGCGGAGACGACTAGGGTGGCATAGATGGTGCTGAGGGATGCCAAGCCCAGCCCAGCGTCGCAATTGATGCTGCTCTGAAGGTTGGACAGTGCCTGAAAAGCGGTGAAGAGAAACAGGAAGGCCATGCAGATGATCAGAAGGTTCTTGAGGACTCGTCGGGTCCCCCAATCAGCAGAGTCGTTGCTGATCCCACTCCTGGCGCCGTTTTTCTTTTCGTCGATATTGAGTGTTTCAACTTGACCATCACCACTTTCGTTTTCTCGAGCCGGTAAAGTGCTTTGCTCTATCTTCTGGTCTTCATCCATAGTAGATCTGTGTTAAGTAGTAAAAGTGAAGTGGTCATCGCACACTCTGTAACAAGCGGAAGTTTTTTGGTGAAGCTGACTTCAGTAATAGTCGCTGAGGGAAAGACAAGTATTGAGGATGTCCGCGGTTTGAATCCGGACCACTGATCACAGATTCCCCGTCCATATCTTTGTGGAGAGGATAAATTTTGATAGGTTATTTAATTGCTGTCCAAATTTGCGGCCCTGACGGTCATATTCAAGGAAAAATCTCCTTTCAACGATTTATCAACTTGAACCTTTCTATAGCTTGGCACCCACACCACATAATGGGGTAAATGTAAAATAAATACACAACCGGCAAGCTTTGAAACCGAGACTTTGCTTCGTCTATTAACAGCGGTAGCTGGTCGGATCGTGCGTGGATAATTTTTTGTCGATTGTCCCTTAACTTCGTTACCTATACCCTGGATCCACAATGTTTTGGTTTATGAACTCCGAGCTTACCTGGGTCTATCATCGAACGGACACACGCGAGATCGATCAGCCGTGAGCGATTCTAAGCTAGTTTTTGGGTGTTGTAATAGCTGTTAGTCCTTCGAGCAAAGCATTCAGTTCTCCAGGCTACACAGGGACGAGTATGAATGCGAGAGTGTGCCTTTTTAAACTTTCACGAAAGGCATACAAAACTGCTGTCTGATTCTGTACATACTATACACACTTGGTTGTCAGAATTGTAATCGAGACCGTCAGATATACGCCAGATCGTGAAATCCAAAGACAGTGATATTCGGTATTCATTCGTTGATAGCTAGTGCTCAACTTATCTCAGATGGCGGGTGTTTAACAGCTTTAGTGCCGATCAGTGCAAACATGCAGGGATCGAAGGTCTATAAATATCGAGGCCAAATAATTTACCGCTCGATCTCTAAACCCAATATGCTCAGGAACGTGAGACTAGACCACTCTAACGAAATTGAATTGAAAAACACATTTTTTTTTACTACGAGCGCAATCACAGGTGCACGGTGTGGTTGTGTGTGGGTGAGTTTGTTTCTGCATTCAATTGGGGACCCTGAACAATAGCGGACAATAAGGTCCCCGATTGACAGAGGGTCCCCGATTGACAACTGTGTACAAAACATATGGGTGGTCTTCTAAAAAAGTTAAAGTACAAACAAAAGAGGAACATTGAATAGGGGGTCCCCAGTTGCAGGCAAATACACACTTGTTTGGGTGGGTGTGTGTGTGTCAAGCAAGACTCCTCGTGGCGAGGGGTCTTGCTTGACATTTCATGTATATGTAATATCAATTAGAAATCTCCCGTCTTTTCCTTAACCCTTTCAGCACTAGCCCCTCTCTGTGCTACCCCCCTTAACTTAATACCCATTATTGGGCCAACCCACAGAGATGAATTATCAGCTGAATGCCACAACCTGATATGGTCCATGCTGGCATACTGCCCTCTACAGATTGTATGGGCATAACCTGACTTTACTGTGCAGTGAGTAATAAACCAATATTGACACAGTGGAGTAGTTACAACAAATTTCTAGAGATCAACTTAGTCACTTAGTCCGCCTTTAATGTTTTCACAAGTGAATTTCACAAAACGAATATTCTTATTAGTTAGCGCTAGCCGAAAAATTAAGTGTGCAACTCCAAAATGACAAAAGAGGTCTACGTGGATTGGAGAGAATGCCCAGTCCCCTCCTTCCCCCCAATGTTGGGAGAAACTCTGCACCGTGCTGGCTCGTTTCTACCACAGCTTTTTAAGGGGGGGGGTAATTGGGAATTTTAGTCAACTAAAAACAGTTTAAAAAAACTAACAAAATAAATAGATAAATAAATAAAATAAAAACCAACACAAATCGGCAAACTTTTGACAGATTTAAGGAATCTTAGGAGTGAAATTTCAGCATCCAATGACACACATTGGTTGGACACGTCTTATAAATCATGCAGATTTGCCGTCTCCGAGTACTGCAAACAACAAAGTGGCGCTTTTGCCTAGTTTTGCCTGGAATATGTTGTACATCTTCTCACATACAGGGGATACTCTTGTGCACATGACCGGCACCTCAACTCTTCCCATTGACAGCAGGCCTTGGATCAGATAGAGTTGAAAATCAAGATTTGACAGTCTAAAGTTGGTGTTAAGACTATTATACGCTCTTGCATTTTGAACTCATGTCTAGAAGAGCAAAGTTTTAATACTCGTTTCCGCCACTTCACCGAGACTGTTAGCATGTGCATAGTACACGCACTGTTGTGATGCAGCATCGGTTCCTCAGGCTCCCACATGCTTGTTGTACTCAGTGACAGTGTTTGGTTTGATGATGTCACGATAACCTGTGGGAGAGTTTGTACGCCGAATCTGCTTATTAGTTATACTACAGTTATCATAGTTAGTTTGTCAAGTGTGTCACGCTTTTTTGTTGTCCTGACTTTTCATAAAAGCAGTGTTTATCTCCTTTAGCCATAGGACAGTCTTGGGGGTTTGCAAAATGAGGAATTCCTTAAGTCTTGTATCAAACAGTTCCACAAAAGCTAAAGCCCAGCTGGGTTAACAGTAAGAGCAGGCCTGGTGTACCAATTATCAGCAAAGGTGCACTGTCCCTGATTTCCAAATCGATCGACAAGTTTCAAACAACTTGAACTGGTCGAGGTACTACAGTGGAATCAGCAACATTGTCTATCTTCGAGTCGACACTTGATGTTTGTGTTTGTGACCCTGTGTACACTGTCCAGGCCCATGTGAACTCCATTTCAGATTCGTTCAAGGAGAAACACTTGATTCCCCATTGGGTTGGCTTTCTTGGCATATACTGTTTGAATGATAGTCTTCCCTTGAATTTGATCATGGTCTCGTCAGTGGCAAGGTTTTGGCTGGGTCTGTAATTACAAAAAAACGAGGGTATTATTTTCTGAACAAATTGGCGGACTTTTGTCAGCTTGTCAGGAGTAGTGTCCGTATTTAAAGCTACTTGGTTGTTGGTCAGATGGATGAATTTGAGAATTGCCATAAATCTGTTGCGAGACGTGGTTGCCAGATAGATGGCACTGTGCACAGTGTCCAAGTTGCTCCAGTACATGTAGTGAGGCCGCTTGTTGATACCCGTACACACCCAGTAGTGCTACAAAGGCCATCATTTTAGACTGGAATAGTTGTTGGAGACCAACGACTTGGGTGGCCCGGTGATGACTTCTGTGTCATATTCTGCTCAGCATAGCGGTTGGTTTCAGTGACCAGTAGCTCCCACACCACTTGCGAGAAAAATAACTGGAAGATCTGCGCTGGCGTGAAGTCTGTTCATTCTTGAGAATGTGTTGCTCCAGTGAGTGTGGCCTGTGAGAGAAACAAGGAAAACCCATTAGGTTGCTAAGGAACATGTATGGCATTAGGGGTGTACCTACTGCTGCCTGACAATCCCCCGGATTATTCTGGCTGATCATTAGGATGCTTATTATACAAGAAACAGTAAAAAAAAAAAAAAAAGAATAAAAATTGTTTACATGTTTGTAAGAAGAGGAAATCGCCTTTAATTGTACTTGTTTGGACACCAGTCGCTGTACAGGCTGAAATTAAATGTGACTGGTCAACGCGGGACGAATGAGCTACAAGTCATGATTTCGATTTTGACAATGCTGGAGCATTAATTTTCATATTCTTAGTCAAAGCTTAATCCATGACAAAAACTTGCGTGATTGGAGGGGATTTCCCAAACTTTCCTTTTCTGCCAAATTTGAAGTTTATGAATATCTTCACCGCAAATCAATAATGCAACACTGTCAGAAGAGGATGGCATGAATTGGAGTACGGAACAAAATGGAAATAGATTAACGTTTTGCAGGTACGCTTCTCCCATAGGGCTGCGCTATTTCTTGTCATCCAAACCCATAATGCTCTGCAAATGTCAAAAGGGTTAATTGCAGCAGTGGCCTATTCCGTGCTAGTCAGGTCTACTGATTATGATTAATACATGAGGTGTTTGGGTTTTTGTTTTTTTGTTTTGTTTTGTTTTTGGTTTTTTTGGGGGGGCGGAAGTGGGTGGGGATAAATTCCTACCCCTCGGGATTGACATCCATGAATTGCCTCAGAAGCTAACTATGCATTGTTTCGAACACTGAGGTGTGAAATTGTGGAAATGAACGACATCTTCATTAGACAGCTGACCTGTAAGTTCGGGCGCTGTCTTCCCATGTTTCCGCCATGAAGGTCCGGTTTTGCTCCACCCACGCCGATAATCGGGCTTTGCTGCTGCCAAGAAATCATCTGGAGCGTCGTCCATACCTCTGGCATCTCTAGCATCGGAAAAAGACATGTTGGAGTCGCTATCGGCAAACAATTCTTGCAAAACGTCTTCGTTTTACATGTTTAGGCCGTGATTGCTCGTTTAGTAGCTGCATGGCGTACCCACGCCAAACTTATACCGCAGTAAAAGGATGCCCGCCTACCGTCGAGCAACCAATCAGGGTGTTCAAGTGAGGGCTTCCTTACTCATAAGACAACCTGCCGATAAGATTGTTCCTGAATGGCACGTCGGTAGCAAGGGGTTGCAATTTCTCGTTCTCATCTGGCACTGTGGTATGCAAAGGGGTTGTTTCATTTGTGCCTTTTTGCACGATGGTGCTGAAAGGGTTAAAGAAGTTTGAAACAGAAGCAAGAGACCGACTTTTCGGTCTTACCAGTAAATGGGCTCAAAATAGCCTTAACGTATATAAAACTCATCGTTTGGCTGCTTTTGGAGGGCTTTTGAATTAAGGTGGCCCCCTTCAACTAGACAAGTGTATAGGCTATGAAAAGGACTGCCATTTTTCTGGGCAATGTGGATGAAAATAGGCCCCAAAATAATTATGTGCTCAGTATCTTGTCCTGGAGTGGAGGCACCAATTTCGAAGGTCTTCCTTTATAGAGAAGAATATGAAATGTGCTGAAATAAATGTTCATGTTTCAAACACCTGTGAAAGTTGTATTTCTAATTATTGTTTGTTAAATGGTCTTGGCCATCGTTGTCAATACTTGCTGGCTGACGATCGCTTGGAGTTGTAGAATCAGTGCAGTGCCGCCACTCGCTCTTTGCAGAGAATTGCCATTTGACACAGAAGCGATACTCATATGCATGCGCACATTTGAATTACAATTTTGTCGTGTCATCACTCATGACAATGAAGGCTGCTTGGTTAGCAGAGGCCTAGTTATCCAACTCTAAATACTCACACCCATCTTTCGTCCAATTGGAAGTACATTGGCACAAGTCGATATGTTCATACAGTGGCGAAACCCGGGCTCCGTGTTGAAGACCGTGACGGTCTAAAAGAACTCGTCTGGACGACCAGCAGTCAAGATGGTCCTAGGGTGATTTTTTTTGTTTGGAGACTGTCGCCGCACATAACACTGTTTCCAAAACGGACGACGTACTTCATAAATAATAGGCGAGGGCACACCAATTCTTCTCCTGCATAAAACTCTTCTATTCCTTTTCAATTTCACTTGGTTAACCTTAATTGATGATGTATTAGGGGTAAAGAGAAATTAAGGGAGGGGAGTTCGTTAAGGAAAATGGGTAACTCAAGGGAAGGGAGTTCCTTAAGGGGAGGGAATTCCTTAAGGGAAGAGGATTCCTTAGACGACCCTCGTTGGTTCTCCTGGAGGCAGATATTGGTCCTCCTTAGAGCTCGACCCTCCAGACCCGTGCCGGGCAGTTTTCAGTCCGCAGGATCTAAAGCGTAATTAGGCCTAATTGGACAGGGGTACAAGGGATGGGAATTCCTGAAGAGGATTGAATTCCCGCAGGGAAGGGAACAGGGAAGGGGGTTCCTGAGACGACCCTGTTTGGTTCTCCTGAAGGCAGATATCGATCTTCCTTAGAGCTCAACCCTCCAGACCAGTGAGGCCGTTGCCAGTCCTCGGGTTGAAGGAGTAGTGACTCAGAAAGGGGTTCAAGGGGAGGGAATACCTCAAGGGAAGGGGGTTCCTAAGAGCAGGGGATTCCAGTAAAACCTATACTCTGTTATCACATTTACCCAAAATGCAATTTGACTAAGAGAGGGTGCCAGACTTCGGGACGTTCTAGTCGGGGGATTCTATAAACAGACAAATATCTTTAAACTTAGAATTTCCGGAAAAATCGTGAATGAACAACAGCCAGCTTAAGTTGATACTCCGACACTAGGTCTTCGAATCGCAAATATTCTAAGACATTACGAATCTCATTACGAGTAAATAAAGATCTAAACTGTTCCATAAATTGTGGGACTAGCAAAACTTAACAAAAGTAACCAGCACTTAAATATATTCGTGGCCATTATAAACACAGCTAGTCACTCACAAGTCAATGGCTTCAACCTGCTAAAACCGGCCGTCAATAGCTGTGTGGTCGCCGCAACCTGAACTCTCCGTCTGGTCTCGTGTCGACGTCTTCGGCCAACAGCTGCAGCAAGCTCTCCGCTCAACGCGCGTGGTTTGTATGCGAACTATGGAGTGCCAAAGATCCATTTCTTACCTTGCCTTGCTTAAATAAAAGTAAGCAGCCTATATCGAAATCATACCAACTACGTTTGCCATTCCACCCCCCCCAAGAAATTAAAGAATTCCCCTTCTTTTGAATTTTTTTTTTTCGTAGCTTACATAGAGCCTATTTAGGTTGTATAAGCAGCACCCGAGTCTATTTACAAGAACATTTTCACAACCAGACTAAATTGCAATCTGCAGTGGTCTCGGAAATCAGTTGAACGGTCAGAGGCCAGACCGTCTGTCTTGGCTCTTGAGCTGAGCCAACGAAGACATTGAAGGTGTCACAAGCTGCCATTGCGCATGCACTGCTACCGAGAACTTTACAGGAGCCAAGACGCTATAGTATACTACACAATCACTCGATAGAACATGAACAGGGTGTGCAAAATATCCACCCTGAAAAATTATGACTGAATTAAGTAGATTATCAATCATGTCGGCCTATTGCGTTCTTTGAAATATCCAAGTAAAGTAAACCTTGACGTCTTGAAATTAAGGCGCTGTAAAGAAATATCCCATTCAGACAAACTTACTTGTCATGTTTTCAAGCTCGGCAAGCTCACCGACGGACTCCTATAGTTGAGGTACGGTTTGACGTCATTCATCCCCACAGACACATCATCTACTTTGCCAGAAATAGCTGTGTCCAGCTGAATCAGACAGCGAGTCGTGTTCTGTAGTTCTGTAGTCGGCACTGGAGTTTGATGAAGGCCCAACCCCGGGTTGACGTTGATTTGCTACTGAGGTCCACCCTGGCAAATGGTTGGATCGTGGCTAACTGTGCCGACAATTTTCTGAACTGACGTCAGGTTGGACGATTATTGCTCTGGTAATAAAAGCAGAATCCACTGTTGTAGTAAGAAACATCTTGAAAAAAACCTAAGTTTGAAATTGTGGGCGCAGGGGGAATACAGACGGGTGCAAGTCGGGTACATTTGAGAAAAAAAAACACGAAGTATGAAATTGTGGTTACATCAGGGGCAAGCAGTCCTCCAAAGGGCAGAACATGTCCAAGAATCAGAGAAGTCATAACAATCCAAAGGATGATAAACAATCATCAGCTGACAGTGGTGATATTAACCATGCCAAGACCAAATGCCCTGAGAAAGAATGTAAACCAGTCCAGGATAAAAGCAGGATTCAGCACCTTGAACTTAGCACTGGAGAGACCTTGAACCACGAAGTAAACACTGATGGCGAACATTGAAAATCGAAAGTGGAGTATCAGCAGCAGGGTTCAACAATTGGTAATCATTATAACAAAGTGTTGAAAACGTTCACTGACGGATCCCTCGTCAAGTCTGAAACAGCTGAGAGATTGGAAAAAGATGGAGAAATGTCAGCTGATGAAACGAAGCAAGATTTATCTAGAATCCCTGGAAGTGATTTTAAGGCAGCTGATGACGGAGGCCAATCTGATCTGCCAGAAGAAGAGCTGGACTATCCTGCTCTGATAGGGGATCAACAGGGGAAGATTCCGAAGAAAACTCAGAGGATTTGTCTCAATCACTGGATATGAGCCGTTCAAGGTAAGATTTCAGCATACTCGTACTTTGCCTTTTCCGGGCTTTTGAGTGAAAAGAAAGAGATTGAGGCTGAGCATGAGACCTGAAACATTTGCTTCCAGGGATGGAAAAGCTAATCAGTATTTTCAGATGTAAAAACAGAGTGTAGCAGTTTAACATTGAGGCTCTATGTCGGACAGGTTCCAACTTGTACAAGACATTTAGGCCTAGAAGACGAGGCATTCTTCTTATCTCTATGTACATGTAATACTTTAAATCATGTTTCTTTGTCGCACAGGTCACCAAGCAAAGAAAAGAATCTCCGGCATGGCCATAAAAGGAAACACAAAAAAACATCACAAGAAACGCAGGAGATTGTCACCACCTTCAGATATGCAAACTTTGACCTAGATAGTAGCCAATCAAATTACAGCAAAAGAACATGGTAATTATCCCAATAAAGCTACCTAAATTATGTTTCTTTGTGGATTTTTGTTTGTTTCTTTGTGATTCAATATTCATGAAAATATGACCTGTTTTAAAAGTTCCACAGTTCACAGTTCATTGAATGACACTGAAGGAGATGAAGAAAAAAAGGATAACAAGGGCAACTGGCAGTCAGCTTGTTTCTTAATGCAAATATCCAGACCTTTCTGAGGAAGTCTGCCGTGAATGGCAGGCCAAGTGTACATATTTATGCGCAAGACCATTCACAGAGACATACAATCCAGTTGAAAACAAATGGTTTTCGGCTGAAATATACAAAGCAAACAAAAAAAACACCTGAAACACCAAAAATCAACGAAACAAGAATGAAACGACTTCATGATAAATTGATTGTCCATCTACGATTAATGTAAAAACAGTTTCAGTTGCTACAGTTCGGAATTCAGTTTGATATGTTCAGCTCGATATTCATCGTTGGCTTTTGTTCAATGTAAAGGTTTTATATAAAGGAGCATGTACATTTTTTGTATCTTCACCAGTTACGGGTACAAATTGAAATACATGTATTCCCCCAAATGTTTACGCTGTGCACCATGTTTCCGTACTGCGTTTTGGTTAAGCCATCTAACAATCACATTAAATTCACTGAATTGCTTCACGAGACAAGTTCGTTGCATTAATGTCCAAGAGCGAACGAGCATGATGACCTAAACAAGTTTTGTGTTGAGCAACGTTTTGTTTCGCAAGGAATTACTTGCATGTTAGCCTTACAGGTAAGTTGTGTTCAAACGACCCACCAGGCAAGCATTGGTTGAAAACATCCTGATCACAATTAGGCTATCTAGGGAAACCTTGTCCCCAGTAGTTACATGTACATGTACTTTATATCCAACATGGCTTCCAGCAGTGACTCTGGAAAGGAAACTTACCGGTACTGTATACAGATCCAGTGCAACTGTTTACGGCGAAGAAATGATTCATGGTATTTTTTTTCTTTCATGTTTTCAGTACATATACATGCACTTTGCCCTTTAAACATTCTCTTCTTTATCTTTTCATGTTTTCAGTACGTATACATGAACTTTGCCCTTTAAACATTTTTTTGTATTTTGGTACTGTGTTTATTAACAAAAGGTAAACTGCATATTGGTTGGATGGCATTTTAACCATTTATCTTTAAAAAAAAAATCGAGCTCCCCGATCGACATGACACACGGCGCAAAATTGGCTCAATTTTAATCAGTGTTGTAGTCGAGACCATCACAAGACCAGACACAAGACCATGAACAGGACCAGTCACAAGTTACAAGGTCTTTGTAGTTAAAACAAAGACATAGATTGTCACTAACATGTTTCAGGTTCAGCCTATTTGGATATTCCTCCTTTGTAAATCTAGGCAACCCTACGAACTAAAGTTTTAAAATCTTGAAACACGGTGCGTAACTCCCATGTCGGAAATTGATGGGGACTGGGGAAATGTGGAGGAATGACTTGCCCACACATGAAACTTTGAAGCGCGGGACGGAGGGGGCATCATCTACATTGAATATAGGTCGATGTCCATGGTATTTTAATGTGTAGGCATATTTATGGCTTTTCAGAATTGTTTTCCCTTTTTTTGAGTGATATTAAATTCATTTTAGTTATTGGGAATCAAACAAATTCTTCACAATTTGTTTGAATATTTTGCTCACCATTAAGGTGGGGGGATGATTCAAAGCAGCCCATCCCCCTCAAAAAGTGGGAATATACAACATGAATATGCATCCCCCATGCCCCCCCGCCGGATTTCTGCCCACTCGTCCTGCACAGCATGATTCCTCAATGTAGCAATCAACAAATGTTGAAGTCACAATTGAATGACATTTGCACTTCCCTTGTCAGGCCCCACTGAGCAATTACAGTTGGCAGTAACATAAGCAAACTTTGTCCAGTGTGGCGTCATGAGTACAGATTTTTTTTCGCTTTGTGAACAGTAAATACATGTATGTGCAGGATGGCGGCTATGTGGAAGTTTCGTTGTGCTGCCTGGGGGATTATCTCTTCCCTCTTGGCTGCCATTTTATTCAGCCATTGCCAATTTTTGGAGGATTACATGTTTTACATCCCGCAAATCGCTGAAGGTAAATGATACGTGATTTAACCAAATATTATAATTAGACGAATTTCTACAGCACCGTATGGTACCACCACAAAGGATTGAGAATCTTCCTCTCTTGCCCCGCGATGCGACTGCGTCTACGTTCTTTATAGTGTTCAACCGACTTATATAGGAATATGATATACGTATACCGGAAAGGTCACACCCTGCAGGTTCCGCAGCTCGGAAGTTTTGTAATGGCATATACGTTTTCCCACACGTCATTTTTTTCCCAGGGATGTGTGATTTGGGATAATGCAGATGGTCGAGAGATCTGATCATCGACCATTCTAAAGCAATTTCGCCTGAAAACTGGGACTGACACGGAAACCTTTTTTTTTTTCTTCATTGTTCGTCAGGTTGTTGAAAAAGGGTTCTTGTCATTCAAACAACATTGTCGATTGTGTTGTAGGAATTAATGGGTAATTATTTTCCTCTTGGCATAGCAGGGAATTTTTAATGGTTCCATAAAGCTCAATAAGTATAATATTTTCAACTTTTGAAGACCGACAAGCTAGCCAGTTTTCCTTTTATTCCTCATTCTTTAGGCCCATTAATTTTCTTCGTAACTCCCGCTTTTCATTAATAATTTTCTCACTTCTGCGGCGTTTTTTGCCCAATTTCTCACAGCTTACGATTACGAATGTCATGTATGCATGAACTTGATTAATTCAACGTTATACTATAGGGCCACGTGTAATTTAGGATTTCAAGAAACATACGACTGTCAATTAATCTGATACACGGCCTGTCCAATTAAGGTATTCTCGTTCAAAAACACTTCTGAAAGCGGTCCACTATATACGACTGTGAGACGCGAGAAAAATACAGAAAAGTGACACTAGATATCAGGGTTGGAGCACAATTTTGATTTTTTGGCAATACATATATAACCCATACATGTCACTATGTCTGTGGGTGTTGTTATTTGATGCATACACCATGTACATTAAGTAGAGACCCATCTTATTTGTTCTCATCAAAAGAAAAGCCGGTAGGAATGAGTGAAGTTGTGAAATTCGAGGAAAAAAATGTGTTTGTTCTACCAGTTGTATGTTACTTTTTGTCCCAATTGTATACCCGTTACACTTAGTATTCTAATATCATCCTCTCTGCCTATCAAGGGCGGATCTGGAGCCAAAATTTTGGGGGAGGGGGTTGAACTTTTTTTCTAAGTTTTATTCCGGGCTGAAAAAGATTGAGAATAATTTCAGGTAACGTGTGTGGCCTTTCTTAGAGGTGGGGCTACATTTGGGTGCTTTTTAAACGCTATGGGAAGGAAAGGAAATACTTCAGACAAACACAATTTGACGTTATTCCAATTCTCCTGAGCTGGTATTTTAGGGGTCACATGGCACTACGGTTGAATTAATCTTCCAACAGATGCGCCCCTGTAGCTTTTTACCTTATCAATTGCCGTTTACGAATTGCCAGACTGTGTTGAAGTTGCTTTTTGTGTGGATATTTGTGTGTGTGTGTGTGTTCATGTTTTAGATACATATACATGCACTTTGCCCTTTAAACATTCTCTTCTTTATCTTTTCATGTTTTCAGTACGTATACATGAACTTTGCCCTTTAAACATTTTTTTGTATTTTGGTACTGTGTTTATCAACAAAAGGTAAACTGCATATTGGTTGGATGGCATTTTAACCATTTATTTAAAAAAAATCGAGCTCCCCGATCGACATGACACACGGCGCAAATTGGCTCAATTTTAATCAGTGTTGTAGTCGAGACCATCACAAGACCAGACACAAGACCATGAACAGGACCAGTCACAAGTTACGAGGTCTTCGTAGTTAAAACAAAGACATAAATTGTCACTAACATGTTTCAGGTTCAGCCTATTTGGATATTCCTCCTTTGTAAATCCAGGCAACCCTACGAACTAAAGTTTTAAAATCTTGAAACACGGTGCGTAACTCCCATGTCGGAAATTGATGGGGACTGGGGAAATGTGGAGGAATGACTTGCCCACACATGAAACTTTGAAGCGCGGGAGGGAGGGGGCATCATCTACATTGAATATGGGTCGATGTCCATGGTATTTTAATGTGTAGGCATATTCATGGCTTTTCAGAATTGTTTTCCCTTTTTTGAGTGATATTAAATTCATTTTAGTTGTTGGGAATCAAACAAATTCTTCACAATTTGTTTGAATATTTTGCTCACCATTAAGGTGGGGGGGATGATTCAAAGCAGCCCATCCCCCTCAAAAAGTGGGAATATACAACATGAATATGCATCCCCCATGCCCCCCCGCCGGATTTCTGCCCACTCGTCCTGCACAGCATGATTCCTCAATGTAGCAATCAACAAATGTTGAAGTCACAATTGAATGACATTTGCACTTCCCTTGTCAGGCCCCACTGAGCAATTACAGTTGGCAGTAACATAAGCAAACTTTGTCCAGTGTGGCGTCATGAGTACAGATTTTTTTCGCTTTGTGAACAGTAAATACATGTATGTGCAGGATGGCGGCTATGTGGAAGTTTCGTTGTGCTGCCTGGGGGATTATCTCTTCCCTCTTGGCTGCCATTTTATTCAGCCATTGCCAATTTTTGGAGGATTACATGTTTTACATCCTGCAAATCGCTGAAGGTAAATGATACGTGATTTAACCAAATATTATAATTAGACGAATTTCTACAGCACGGTATGGTACCACCACAAAGGATTGAGAATCTCCCTCTGTTGCCCCGCGATGCAACTGCGTCTACGTTCTTTATAGTGTTCAACCGACTTATATAGGAATATAATATACGTATACCGGAAAGGTCACACCCTGCAGGTTCCGCAGTTCGGAAGTTTTGTTATGGCATGCACGTTTTCCCACACGTCATTTTTTTTCCAGGGATGTGTGATTTGGGATAATGCAGATGGTCGAGAGATCTGATCATCGACCATTCCAAAGCAATTTCGCCTGAAAACTGGGATTGACACGGAAACCCTTTTTTTTTTTCATTGTTCGTCAGGTTGTTGAAAAAGGGTTCTTGTCATTCAAACAATATTGTCGATTGTGTTGTAGGAACCAATGGGTAATTATTTTCCTCTTGGCATAGCAGGGAATTTTTAATGGTTCCATAAAGCTCAATAAGTATAATATTTTCAACTTTTGAAGACCGACAAGCTAGCCAGTTTTCCTTTTATTCGTCATTCTTTAGGCCCATTAATTTTCTTCGTAACTCCCGCTTTTCATTAATAATTTTCTCACTTCTGCGGCGTTTTTTGCCCAATTTCTCACAGCTTACGATTACGAATGTCATGTATGCATGAATTTGATTAATTCAACGTTATACCATAGGGCCACGTGTAATTTAGGATTTCTAGAAACATTTTGTTTTCATCAAAAGAAAAGCCGGTAGGAATGAGTGAAGTTGTGAAATTCGAGAAAACAATGTGTTTGTTCTACCAGTTGCACGTTACTTTTTGTCCCAATTGTATACATGTAATCTGTTACACTTAGTATTCTAATATCATCCTCTCTCATCCTCTCATGGCGGATCTGGAGCCAAAACTCGGGAGGTTGATTTTTTTTTCTATTTTTTTTTTCCGGGCCGAAAAATTTGGGAATAATTTCAGGTAACGTGTGTGGCCTTTCTTAGAGGTGGGGCTACATTTGGGTGCTTTTTAAACGCTATGGGAAGGAAAGGAAATACTTCAGACAAACACAATTTGACGTTATTCCAATTCTCCTGAGCTGCTATTTTAGGGGTCACATGGCACTACGGTTGAAATAATATTCCAACGGATCCACCCCTGCAGCTTTTTACTTTATCAATTGCCGTTTACGAATTGCCAAATTGTGTTGCAATTGCCTTTTGTGTGGATGATTTTTTTATGTGTCTTCCTGCGTGAAGGTGTTATAGCGATTCTACTCCTCATTTCTTCCTTGATTGCCTTCCACATCTCGTCCCTTCGATGTTCTGAGAGCCACACGCTAACCAGCCTACTCCTGTCCTACAAACGACACCAAGGGGAACGACTTACCACGCCCTTCAACTGGGCAAAGGCCAACCACGTGTGGAAACATCCACTAGAAACCCAGGAAGATCTGATTCGGGAACTGACCAGACGACATGCCAAGACGGAGTACGGGCGCAAGAACCGTCTTGGAGAAATCCAGTGCTTTGATGATCTTCGTAGGAAGCATCCCCTGACCACCTACGGTCACTTCAATGATTACATCGAGCGGCTAGCTGATGGGGAGGAAGGGGTCTTCCTTGACGAGAAGCCCTTACGATTTGGTGTCACTTCTGGAACCACTGGCATTGGGAAGAAAATACCGTACTCGAGCTTCTGGTTGGACGGGGATACCTGGGCATCACAAATCGCACATATGGCAATGTTTCGAGACATTCCCGCGCCAAGCCCAGTCCAGAAGCGCTGTTTCCTCTACACCCATCCCCAAATCTCACTTACCAAAACCGGTCTGGTTCTTTCTCCTTACGCCTACATCCATCATCGGGACACGTTGCGTTTATCTGATCTCAGCTCCCCTCCACCGGCTTTCACCATCACCCATGAGCCATCTGCGGTGTACGTTCACATGCTATTCGCGATAGCTGACCCTAATCTGGCTCTGCTGTCTGCCATGTTCACACCTCAACTCTACCGGGCTCTGAAGTCTCTGGAGATCAACTGGCGAGCGATGTTGGATGACCTATCTACCGGTCGAATCAATTGCAAGATCCCACTGGACCCCAATGTGCGTCAATCCCTCAAAGATTATCTTAGACCGGATTCGGCCCGTGTCTCCCAGCTGAATAGGGAATTCGAAAAGGGTTTTCATGGCATCGTGAAAAGAATCTGGCCCCATCTTGTGGCCATGGAGGGAGTTGATATCCTGGGTTTCCGGAAGAAGCTTGAAGAAACATACAGTTTTGGTAAGATTTTACATTTAAAGAGGCAGTCACAGTTTGTGTTCTCGAATATTCGATTCTGCCAAAGCATTATTAAAAAATGACTGCGGAATGAGTCAGACTTGGTTTATCAGCAGATGCCCTGTGAAAATGAGTTTTAATTAAGCTTTTGCAACCCATATAAATGAATTTGAAGCCATTCAGTGTCGAGTGCCAACCACAGAAATGACAGTCGAAAGCACGTTCCTGATTAATTAAAGAAGTAGTGCGTTTACATTGTTGAAATGCGCACGAAATCGGAACTGCAAAGCGACTTATCATCATCCATACGATGCGTGATATACCCCTCTATTGTGTCTTCTTTTGTGTTGATGGAATCATTGAAATCCCTATAAGATTTCTTGGAGGGTGTCATAAGCACAACAGCCTTAGGGTATACGGCTTGCGCATCACATTAGGGGGGTCCCCCTTTACCGCATATCGTGCAAGATATCAGGCGACCTGCGACCTGCTCCGAGCACAATGATTCATTCATTCTTGGGTTTGTCTTTGAAAGGTGTTCCTTGCGTCAGCTGGGGCTACGGCTGCACAGAGAGTGGAGTTATCTCGACCAACTTGTGGTTTCAGGAGAAAGAAACACGATATATTTTCTTGCCCGGCTCAGCAGTTTTAGAATTCATTCCAGAGGAGAACAAGTACGAAAGGCCAAATAAAAGATCAAAGTGTCATTAAATTAAAGTAGTACCACTGGATTATTCCCTCCTTGTTTGCATTTACTATAATCAAAGAAAAGCAACATTTTAAAGTACCTTAAACAGATCGAGATGATCCAAGTCATATTAATCAAACAGTCTCACATGTCCTTGTTGCTTTTTGTAGTTTGGAGGAAGATCCCAAGACTCTTCTGATTAATGAGGTGGTGGTTGGTGCAAGATATGAACTGGTAATGACCACGCGCACCGGACTCTACCGCTATCGAAATGGCGACATTATCCAGATTGTTGGATTTCACGATAACTGCCCAGCAATGCGCATGCTCTACAGGTAACCAGAAAAGTGTTCAGCAAAGGCAGTGAACCATCAGAATTTCAGACTTCAAAATGGCTGCACCAACTGCTAATTAAGAATGATTATTGACCTATGTAATTTAATTTAGAAAGTTTTCTTGTCCCTTTTTTACAGGACAGGGGAATATCTGAATTTGGTCTACGAGAAAATGAACACCCAAGTTGTTGACGTTGCCTTAAGAGCCACTGTTGGAAGCGATGGAATTCAGTTGGTGGACTGGACAGGCGCTGAGAGTCCCATTTACCATCCTGACAATTCGGGTACGGTGGAAAAAACACTTTGTCTTAGAAACCTACTGTCCGGATCGAAAAGTACAGTGGATGCCTACAGCATACTCAAAGAATACACAGGGAATCTTGAGCTGTGTAGAAACCTATGTCATTTTGTCTGATATTGTATTCATTTTTCTTTCTGGTAGAGCTGTACTACATTTTGTTTGTTGAGATCAATCCAGGCGAGGGGAAACTGAGTGTTACCCAAGAACAAAAGGCCAAGGTAATTGTGTCCAATTCTTTGTCACTGGCTTTATCTTCTCAGCGATTCATTGTAATCATAAAATATCAGGGAAAAAATTGTTTTTTATTTGTAGGTATTTTATGGTGTTACAGCTATATGTTTGTCTGAAAGTGGGGTTTCAAAGGTGAAATTATCAATTACTTTTTCGTTTAGTTTGACGAGTGTCTCCAGCAAGATCATTTTTACTACAAAGGCTTACGTGGCTCCAGCACCATCTCTCCAGCCCAGATTAAACTTGTCAGGCCGGGCACCTTCTCGGAGTTTCGGGACTTTAATCTGTCTCACACCACGGCTTCTATCAACCAGTACAAGACACCACGAAAGCTGAGAACACGAGAACGCATAGAGTGGATGATGGAACGGGTGATCGAGTCTGGTGCAAAATAAAATGCCAAGCAGTCCTCATAATGTATGCAATGAAAAACGAATGTTTTGCAAAGTTCTATACCCAAATAATGTATTGTCTGTTATGCTGGTACATGGTATCCAAAGGAAAGGTAATAGTCTTGACGTAGTTTGCACCTATGTCAGTTCTCATTCTAACTGTGTCTGCCAAATTAAAACTTCACAGAGCTTTCAGCACTGATTAATTAAAAATACATTGCCATGGGAACCATCTGTCTCTACAGATAGGCATGGGTTAATGTGCGGCCGGCTATTTGATAAACGTCCAATTAGAATTCATCCCGTGCTAAGTGGAAAGACATCAAACCACTGCTACTTCTTGTTTAAGAATATTTTGAATGTAACTTTTTTCATAGAACATGAAATGCAGAATATCGCACCACTTCATAATCCTTTGAGCAACCTCCAGAAATAAATTGTTTCTACCATTTTCTTAGAATTGGTATATTGTACTCACGATAAAATACACATTTTTCGAAACTCAGTGCTATTTCTTTATTAGTTAGAGTGCTTGAGTGTAATGTAAGTAGAAACATTTTTACCACTACTGGCTCATACTGTGACGTCATTGAAGCCCTCTCCCTTACAGCTACGGTGGAACCACATGAGAATAGTTGAGATAGGTTGATGTATTAGCCGATTAGTAGAGAGAACAGGAGTATGACGCGATCGCTAACTCACGTCGATCGAGACAGATTAACAAATTACTTGATTAGTTCAACAAAGTGAAAATCTGTAAGCCCAGAAGGATATATAACCATTCCTATTGATTGCTCTAAAACTGTATATATATTTTAAGCTAGATCTGTTTGAGTAAACCTATTTGCACGTTAAGACTATAATTTTTTTACGCAGAAGCATGCACTATTATATACATATAGACTCTATACCCTTTCATGAAACGCATTGCCCCTCTTGTACTCAGATCAGAATTTCAAATCCATTTTTCAGAGCAATATAACTCAGTGGAGAAGTTCCTGCAGGGTCTTCCTGACGTGCCAGGCTACCTGGCAGGTCAAAGCCAATCGTCATTTAGGCCCATCAAGCTAATCGATCACTATTAGTTTCACCTCGGCTTGCTATATGCATTGTTCCAAAAGCAGCAGAAACAGAAAACTTTTCAGTTGCGAGAATATAAGTCTTGGGACAAGACTGGATTTGCATTATCTCTGCGCCACAAGCAGAAACTGATAATAGTAACGGTAGAGGGCACAGTCCATAATAGATAGAGCGCCCTCCGTGATTTGACTGTGCTTGCTAACACATGTGCACCCGCGCTATGTATATGTGTGCGAGAGAAAAAAAATGCAAATTTGATACAGTCCGAAGCTCAAAATTACGAAGCATTCGTTGGGAGGTCAAAGGTCAGTCATATGAATATATCAAAGGTCGTGGTTAGAAACGTGTCTAATTTCGTATACCTTTTAGGGATAGTCCAACATATTGTATTAGTTCATTCAAGTGAATATATTACGACATGGAACAAAAGAGCTGACCTGAAAGATGGCTGCCATGTAAAACGTCTTAGAATACGCCATTGGGAGTTTCGAGAAAAGCGTCGTAAAATGTGAGTTACGTATACTTAAGCTTCGAGCATCAACGTCGAATTCATTTTGTCAACTTGCCGACAAAATTAAACAAGTCATTGATTTAATTACAGTTGGCCTCGTTATGCACTCGTTTTTATTTTATGTATATTCATGTTTTTCTCTTGTGAAGATTTTATTCATTTTCTTGAAAGTCAAATGCTTATGTAAATAATTATGAGCTTTTTTAAAAGGTTCCAAGGAATTTCACATATGTATACTGTATGTTTTCAACTTGACTTTAAACTTGAATTAAACCCTAAATGTTACTTTGAGGCTTCTACCATTTGTGTGGGTATATACATGTGCTTGCCTTTCCTTGCTTCCAAGATCTTCCATGGGATTTCAAGCTATTCATGGTGACAGACAACTAAGGTGGAGAGCTTGCGGTAGCACCATGCAAGGATACGATCCCTTTTTTGAGTCTGTACAGACTCAAGAAACTCAAACTCAATAGACTCAACAGACTCAAAACCACAAGCTTTCTACCTTAAAGATCTTCCACATTGCTCATTCCACGATCCGCCGCACGACACGGAGAGCACAGGAAGGTCTGGGATATTTGTTTCAGCAGGGACGGGAACAGACTATCGTAATAATGTTAGGACATGCGTTATTCATATCACGTGAGCGATGATCGTTGGAAGTTATGCAAATAACCTTCAACATGCTCGTTCACGAACCACGTTTTCAATCTGAAACAGCTGCCAACATCATGTTTACCATTATCTCAGACACTTCGAGTTAAGCACTCACAAATTTCCTCCTATAGTCTATGATGAGCGGCTATCCGAAAATTTTGAGCCAGTTTCAATGTTTATACCATGTTGCACATTGTCCCCTGCGGTACAGTCACGATATATGATTTCTCTGCTCGCACGAGCAAATTTGGCCCACATTTCGCCCCTTAAACTCGAAATTTACCGCATGAATAGTCAACACATATCTGGCTATAGATTTTTTTATAAAGTAATCTATTGACAATAACGTAAAGGCAACGATACAACCACCTAAACACATCCTTTTACGGAGAAATGTTCGGCTGAGTGATGTCATAAACTTTTATGATTAAAAGGCTCAAACGAAGCTGTTGATTGGCTGTTGATTTACTTGTTGTTTATTGAGAATATTTCGAGTGTATTTTTTTTCATAGAACAGGAGGAGCTGAATCCCATCTCTTAATATTTTCCTCAGCTGACAAACTCCCAGGAATAAATAGCCTGTTTTTCAGTTTGTATACTGTACTCTCTATCATACGCACGCTTTTCAAAATTCCATGTTAATTTAAAGTGCTTCAGTGTGATATAAGTAAAAAATTCTTACCTCTACTATCTAACTCGTGTCTACACTTAGTTCTTAGTATGACTTCGGTGTAAGTATATAGCTCTGCCAACTAACTTACTACGGTGGAACCAGTGTAGTTGAGACTAGTTGATGTATTAGCCAAAACGGGAGTATTTGACGCGATCACTAACTCAAGACAGAATTACAAATTGCTTGTAGCTCAACAGAGTGAAAATCTGTAAGCTCAGAAGGATATATAACCATTCCTATTCTCTCCCCTGCTCTAAAAACGTATATGTATTACGTAAAACACGCCGAGCTCGGTGTGTTTCAGTACACCTATTTGCACGTTGAGACTATAATCTTTTTTTACGCAGAAGCACGGCATGCACCATTTTATAGACTATATACGATAATGATGAAATTTCCTCGTTAATTTGTTCATCTACCATTAGTTACCATTTAGTTACAAATAAATTCAGAACAATATTCATCCCCAGCTTCTGTACAATGTGAATTAAAATTTGAAAAACAAGATTGAATTTTTGTCTGTTCAAGTCGCACAGGTCAGGTGAATTATTCCCCAAATGTAACAATGCAGTTTGATTAAGGCTTAACACCATTTTTTGCGGGGTGCATGGGGGTGGGGTGAGTTTGTGTTCCCCTTCAACTTAGAACCCTGAATGATGGAAGACATGCAGTATTAAGGTCCCCGATTCACAGAGAGTCCTCGGTTGGCAATCGTCCACAAACATGTGAGAGAGTAAGAACAAAAGAAAAACAATGGGGGTTAATGCTGGAAAATACGCACTCTGGGGAGTGTGCGTAAGACTGTTTGTCGTGACACTCAGTAAGGTCAAGGAGAGAGCAGCCTTGACCTGGATTGAGTGTTTGTAGCAGGAGAGGAATTATAGTTACGTACGTGTTGGCCACTCCATGTTCAATGATCCATAGAAAAGAAAATATTGGCTCGAAACAATGCTTAAGGCCAATGCTGTCTAGATCGATGTTTCAATTTTAGTCATGCAACAGGAGGGGGTTCAGGAGGGAGGGGAGCACTGGACGCAGACTCCTTTTTAAAGGGAGATATACCGCTGTTAAATTTATCCCAGTTTATTTTCTATTGTTTCATTAATTGCATTTGCTACCTTAAAAACAGCAATTGTCACTAAAAGATGTTCGGGTTGAACACTGATTAGGGCTTAATACCTCTGTCGTAAAAAAATGTCTCTGCCTTTTGTTGAGTGTTTGACCATACTAGACCCGCTACCCTGCACATAGCGGTCACTGCTGAATGATACAGAAACCGATTGGAGTATTTATTGGAAAGTTCATAGGTGAGCGAAGAGGGGCGTTATGTCTATTATAGCCTTTTCGTGGTGACCTGTCCATGAGCTTTCAAAATGGCGGTGACTTGGAATTTTTGTTGTGCATCAGTCCTGGTGGATAATCTCTTCCCTCTTGGCCGCTGTCTTATTCAGACACTGCTTAACTTTGGAAGATTACATGTATCATGCTGTCCCGCAATAATTCTAAAGTTTTGTAGGGGAATGATTCAAAATCAAAACGGCTACCAGTGTAACACATAGTTTTCCAGCTCTAAAATCAGTCCGGCAAGTCGTGTTTTGCTACAATACACTCACGTACAAAAGCACAATGTCCTCGATATCGACAAATCACAACATGTACACTTTGAAGTCATGGTGGATATCTAGGAATCACAACGGAGTGCAGCACGCACGGCAGCGGATTGGGAGTTGGAACACTATCACTACTTCCCGTTCCAGGTGTACTTATTTGCATTCAAAGGACGTCAGTCTAAAGACAATTACTGTAGGGATCGGTGATTAGTCAACTCATGTTACCTTTCCCCCAAACCAGTATACCCAGCAAGATATGGGACTGAGGGGCAACCCCCTACATGTCAGATCCCCATACACATTCCAGGCTATTGTCACCTACATGTAACACATCCCCCCCCCATGACTGAAAAGAATTCATGAGATTCCGATCAAACAATGACCAACTTAAAGTGGGGGCGCTCTCCTACCCACAGCTTGCTATCTCAGGGTGCACTGAACCAATTCAAGCTCCATTGAAAATAGTGTAAAATCAACCAAGTTTGGAGCCCCATGGCAGGCAACTGAAGTCCCTGAGGCCTCTCAAACAAAAAACAATGTGTTGTTTGGTCCTTCAGATTTCATTTGATTTTCAATTGTTAGTAGGTTTGTCTGCTTTGCCCCCAGATTGGTGCCCCTGAATCTACAGAGAGGATCCTGGGCCATACTGACAAAATCCCACCATTTCTTGGCCCACAAATAGGGAAATTTTTCATTACAAATCCAAATTACATTAACCGTTTTATTTTTCCGAAGCATTGATTTTGTGCCATGCCTCAAAAAATAATGAAAAATGTGTTTTTTAAATTACCGCCAAATTTTATTTTTCAACTAAAAAAAATAGTGTTGCCAAATTTGATCAATATCTATTAAAAATGAGTTTTCGTGGTTATAAAAACTAGATTCATATAAACTAAAAGACTGTCCTAATTAGTTGATTTCACTCAAAAACTGGGAATCCGCCGGATAAAACTTTTTTGTAAAGTTTAAAGTTTAAATATGAAACAATTTTTTGCGCCAAATCATGAGAATGCACACATATTGTAATGGAAAAATATGTCACATAGGCCTATCTCATCTAATAAAACTTAATTCTTAGAGTCAGGAATTATTGCTTTGTCAAGCGTTTGACAAATGACAGGATACCTTTTCACCATACTCTTGTACGGGCAGACTTTGAGTAACATTCTTGTACCGGCGAGTCACGGGTCAAGTGCAGTCGTGTATGTCTATTTACAGAACATGCGTACCCTTGACCTTTACCCGTGCATGCACATATGGTGGGGCGGACGCGACAACTTTGACGTCTCGCTACCGCACTGGAAGTGATGAACAGGAAATGTCACCGATTTAACGATTCTGCCTTATGAAAATTCGAACGAAATCGGTACAATCTAACAGAGAATCGTCATCCTCGTGTTGGATGTACTATTTTGGTCATAAAAATGGATACAACAATGGCTTTGAATTTTTATACACCAGTCGGTGATTCAAAAGAACTGTTTTTTTGTTTTTTTTTTTCAGGTTTTATCCGGAGAATACGGCCGTTTCACAATACTGCGCCACCAAGAGTTTGCAACGCGTTGGCCAATCACAATGCGCGAAATTCGTCGACCCAATGCGCGTTTGGAAAGGGTCGACAAATTTCGCGCGTTATGATTGGCCAACGTGTTGCAAACTCTTGGTGGCGCATTATTGTGAATCGCCCGTATTCAAAATAAATGCTTGAAATCAATGCATTAAGGGTTAATCTTTCTTCTTTTCAGAAAACTTATTTTCTATTAAAAATTGATTGATGAAATTAGTGCGAAATGGTGAAAAATGACAAAGGAATGTTTTTGTTGGGATTCATTTGAAGAGATTCTGACTTGAATAGAGCCTAAAAGTATAAAGGTCACGCAGCGAGCTTCCAGAACCCTCGCACTGTCCGCCTATGGGGATTTTATCGAAAGTGATAAAACGGCCCAAAGTAATTTTTGGAAGAATAATTCCTAATTAAAACTACCCCATGAAACACTCATGTTGGAATTTTACGTTTATCTTCCTCAAGTAGTATTCAGGAAAAGTCACCTTTCACGTTCGGCGATATCGACGTCTGCATGTTCGTGCACGAATTGTTTTCACTACCTGTATACAGAAAACGAAATTGTACAACGTTGCAAAGATTTACCTACTTGCAGTCGATGGGTTCCAGATTCCGTTGAGTTGGCATCACGCAGTTGTTGTCAACAAAGGTTAGATAAAATATTAGAATGTTTGTAATTGAAGTAGAAGAGTGGTTTAAGTTTATTACCTTATGATTATGAAACTGTATCAAATATTTTGATCTGTTTTTATGTCAGCTTGTACTGACGGACTACCATGACATTTCAAACTGTTAATGTTCATCTTCGTACGAGACTGCCTCTTTGCACTGTTCTTTGTGTATTTTAGATTTTCGGAAGTGATGGGTCAATTTTTGGCAGGATATTTTTCTTTTAGGTACGGTGATTTTTGAGTTTCTATAAA